>NC_141764.1:43744628-44369628 GCF_982258835.1 Parasteatoda tepidariorum
CTCTTAAAACACATTAAATTTCCTTGAAAAGACACTAATAGCCGAAAGTTTATGAACATATCTACATCAATATTATTTTTTAAATATTCTTGTCATATGCTTTTAATTTTCCTGCTTTTAAACCAGCTATTAAAAAATGAAAGTAAGAAAAGAATATTAAATAAATCCTAATTTTCTTTTTCTTAAATTTATAAGTATTTTTAAAAAAATATTTCTCTTTTGAAATGATCTTAATTTTGATTAACTTTTAAGATTTCTATTTATTTTTCTTTAACTTCCTAATTAATTTCTATCATCAAACTTGATACAAATAATTTTAAGTTCGTACAAATATATTTATTAAGAAAATTGGTTTAACTATTTAAAGCAAATTACCATGAATAAAATAAAAAAATCACAAAATCTGAAGCGGAAAAATATACTCGCTAATTTAAGTTTAACAAATGCTTCAAAAATTATAAGGAGGTATGTTTCAAGTGCTCGGAAATAGGTGTCCATTCCCAAGACTTATTAAATTAATAATATTAAATTTGTATCTAACGTTGTAACAATCAGTGATAATTTATGACTTATCTAATTAGAATATAGTTAATATATAAGCAAAGATTATAATATTGAGCTCGTATAAATGAGATAGAAAAGATTAGTGTGTCAGCTAGAAAAATTATTTCGTTTCCCTGTCAAAATTTATCAGAAAAAATTCAGAATCTAGAAATTGTTTCACATAATCGAATCTTATCTAGAAATAATCCATGTAAACCCACGTTACGAGAGACATGATTATAATTCAGTAAATTTAAAACAAGGCTTTTATGGTGGTAGAAAAGTACATAAAATACGTTTCAATTGTTACTTTAGTCTATTATTATTCCTAGCTTTAAGATATTATAGATATTATGTTATTCATGAATATACTAATGATATATTTTACTAATAACTGTCAATTTGCATTTGTTAATTAATCAATTATTAAATATAGATTAATCAAGTAGCTAAATATAAATAAAGTCCCCGGGGTGAATAATTTTCTAAAAAGCTACTTTGGATACATCTATATTAAGCTTTCTGCCGTAAAATCAATTAAACAACAATATATCAATGATTTTAAAAAGTAATGAATGTATTTACCTCTGTTCGACATTTATGGCCTCTATTCTTCGTATTTTGCTTTTGCACAGAGAAGTATTTTAGAAAAACTAGTGTTTTAATACATACAAGGTTTTTTAGTGAAAATGTTATAAAATATTTAAATGTTTGAAATATATTGAAATGCTTTATTGAAAATGTTACCTTTGGAGATTTATTATTTCTAAAGCATATTTATAACCTTAAAAAAAATTTCTTTAAAAAGTCGTTTATATGATTAATAAAATATGTCTATTCGGTAATATGTTATATTGGTCTGTTATAGTTTGTTAGAATTTAATATTGATCCTTAATGAAAGCCAGATTTCAATTTATCATTATTTTTTTAACAAATAAATTCCAAATAAAGTTCTTCATAATAAATTAATATCTTCATATTCGTAAATCAAGTGAATGTTTTTAGAATGTTAATTCACAATTGAACATTTTAGATTAAAATTATCTTAACAGTGTTTCTTCCAACTTCTTCATAAGTAAACATTACACTAACTAATAATTTTTATAACTTGCTCACACTAGAACTGTACCTCTCTTAATTTAAGAGCTTCAAAGAAAATTGTCCGAAATAGAAGTTGGAAACGAGATATAGAGAAGTAGGTAACAGCGTAGGTAACCTACTGTAGGTAACCCTGAGCAGCAAACGCTTCACTTACATTTTTTTTTAAAGTTTTGTTGTTAATGTCTTGTAATTAATTGTATTGTTATTTAAAATATGAAAGTTCACATACTGAGTTAAAATTTTTAAATTAGTAACCAGTATGCAGGACATTTTGAAAATTTACATTTCATAAGTGAGATTAGAAGTAAAAGCGTTTTTTTAATCTGACGTGTCTTTGCGTTTTGTTGGCATAATTTAACAAAGCTACAAGCATGGAGTTCATAATTGTTAAATGTTGTTTTCTGTTTAAAACTACCTTTGACTTAACAACATGGATATATAAAACAACAGGGACAAGAAGAAAACCAACACAAAATGAAGATGGATGATTCAATGTTATAAAATGTTAGATAGGATCGTGTGATTTTGCAACAATTGGTTGGTTCATTAAAATAATAAAATAAGTTCTTGACAAATTTATAAAAATTGTCTATAATTTCTTTCTTCTATAAACTCTTTGAAAATTTTAAATTCTGATATTTACTCACGAAATATTTTAAATGCAGGAGCACACGTAAAAAAATTGATAGGAAAAAGAATTAAAAAATGTAAGTGCAATATTTTTACAAAAAAAGGGACTCAATGTTTTTATTTACGAGCATTAAAGTTTCATAATTTAAAATATTCACACATGAAGAAAAAATTTTCAAAGCTGAATTAAGCTAGGAAAAAAATTATAATTTGATTTAAGAAAAAATACATGATATGATTTGTCATCAGCACACAATTAATAGTAATGAGGAAAAGAACAAGATTTAAGCGAGGAAAAATTCTCATCATAACGTTATCTAAAAACACAATAACCAGATGTCTTATTTTTTAAACAACACATCACCCCTTTAAAAAAAATTCCTTCTTGTTCTTTTGTTTATACAAAATTGTGATAATAAGTGTTGCTAATTGTGAATAATTGATTATTTTAAACAAATTTAAGTAATATCAGTTATGGTTCAAGCATCTTAAATTAATTGTTTTAAATAATAGTCCAAATTCCATTTGCTATCTTTATAATCTTTTCACAAACATGACTTAATATTATACTTTAATCGGTTCATGAAGAACCAAAATTCAATTTCCCAATTGTATACAAATAATATAAGACAAGAAAAGAAAAAATAAATCTTTAAGCAATAAAAATTCACATCACAGAGCAATCTAAAAACACTTCATTAAGAGCAGACTCTCTTAAAACTTAACTTCTGTTTGAACAGTTACTTTAAACCAATGAGGTACTACTCCAATCCTTTCAAAAACCCACTTCGCCTTTGTATAAACAAAGGACTCGTGTCTTTTACACATGCATCGCACCAAATCGATAGAATGCTTTTAGGGTTGAACAAGAATCTTTTCCATGTGGAGCTAAGCTTGAACGGTTAATGCAATTTTCTACTTCCTTCTCTACTTCATGACGTTCAGCAAGGTACAAGGGTTTTCCATCACCGCTGCTTTTACTGCCCTTGCAGCATCTTCTTTTGGACGATCGGTGACTCTGCTCAACTCCTTTCTACCTCCTACAACACCCCCTATACTCCGTAAACACTCCCCTGTCTTCACCATCCCCATGTAGTTTCCTTTTTGCTGTATTCTTCATCAAGAAGTGCATCTTCGGCCAGAGTGACATTTTTTTTTCTTCTTTTGGCGAGATTTTTGTTTCTTTTAAGAGAAATTCCTTTTATGTAGAGTCTTTTTTCATTATTTGTTGTTGAACCTGTAGGGAATATTTCCATTTGAAGTACTTTACTTGTGCATTCAATTTAACGGTAGCTTTTCTTTCCTTCTGTTTACTTGCTAGTCAAGTGTTAATCTTGGCGATTTCTGTTTGTGGTGCTTGATTGGAAGTACAGGGAAAATTAGAGTTGGTGTAATTTATTTTTTATACCTTTCTTTCAAAATGAGCGGAGGAATTGGAAGGGATGAAAAGAGATAATTTGTTTATTGTACACTTTATATCTAATGATGAAATATTAATAACTGTTTAATTTAACAAGTCATCATCTATCAAAGGATGTACGTAAATGAAGAAAAATATTTAAATTAAAAAATAACTTTATGGTAACAAAAGTCCGAAAATCTGCTTACCTGTTAATTTAAAGAAAAGCATATTATGAAAGCATATTATTATATATGCTATTATATATTATTACTATTACATATTATTACTTTTATATATAATTACTATTATATATGCTATTTGAAAATAACTTTTTAAACAGCATAAAATGACAACTGAAAAACATAATTTTAAATCTGAAAAAAATAACAAAAATATAATTTTATTTAACTTTACACCATAGCTCTTATGTATAAAATAGCAGAATAAAATTGTTGTAGAAGGTATTTTAGGCAATGTTTAATTGGGAAATTTTAAGAAAGGCATATATATATATATATATATATATATATATATATATATATATATATATATATATATATATATATATATATATATATATATATATATATATATATATATATATATATATATATATATATATATATATATATATATATATATATATATATATATATATATATATATATATATATATATATATTGATAAAAACTTAAATTATTTCAATACATAATCTGTTTAGATTTTTTGGTATAAAACGCAATTTTACAATAGCCCGGCCTGGTTGGGCTACTGTATAACTAAAGAAAGCAGGCCTCCTTAAAGTTTAATAGTTTATCAAAATACAATGATTTAAAATGGAAGAGGTTTAGATTTTACTTTTGCCTCAAATAATAGTAAGAGTTCAACATTTAAAATAGTATTTTTGATTTATGTCTCAAAAAATTGATAATCTAAGGAGAGTAATAATATTTTTAGCTACTAGGTAATTGTTTCAATTTCTACAGAGTTAAATAAGTTGAATTTCTTTAGAATATACAATCTTGATTTCTTTTAATTAATATTTTAAGTTAGTTAATGAAATAGAATTTTTAAAGCATTCTAGTTTCAATTATTTAATAATTTTTTAAGTACATATTAGAGTAGTTTATAAAAATCAATACAAATATTTTGAAGTAGTTCTTGTTTGAAAGATACACACAATATAAACATTTGTTTTAATGCATCAAACCGTTCATCAATATTATTTTCCGATACCCTCAAATCAGGGAATTATGAAAATGCTAAATCGTTCTTAGAAATTTTTTTAGGGAATTAAAATACTTTTATGTTAAAAATAAAACTTTAATATCTCTATTTTATTTAGATTATTTAATTATGATATGTAAGATAAATATACCTTAAAACTAATGTAAGCAGCTTTGCTTAATTCAGGTATGTCTTTTTAATCACAGAAATATAATATCACTCAAAAATTAAATGAACAATAAATTCCTAATGAAATTTTTGAAAGTTGAGAACAGGAAGCTAAAATCCTTAACATTTTCAACTGTATTGCAAATTGTCAAGAATTTTCTTTTCTTTTAAACACTACTATATAAAGAATGAAGTAAGATTTCTTCAACAAATAAACCGATAGAGTCCATTAATATTCTTGACAAAGACGGATCGCTTTCAATAACTTTTGGTCCTTAATGGAAAGAAAAAAATGTGCTTAAATATTGATAGTAATATTTTTGTACATTTAAGACATGCTTATTGGTGCCTAAGTCGATTTTTTAAACTCTCAAAATATTGCGATAATCAGGGAGTCGACTTATACATCCTTAATAAGGTATTCGTTGATAGTAAAATATCTATGACTTAGAAAAACCTTAGATAGATATGAAAATAGATATGAAAACTAAGATAGATAGATATGAAAGCTAAGATAGATATAGAACTCTGTATAAGTTTAGCCGTTTTAAAAACTATTTTTAATATGTTTTATGAAAATAATTTTTCCTTTCTCTCATCATATTTTCGTTATTTGTAAAGTTTCGTAGAAACACTTTAAATTACATTCAGAAAAAAATAGAATAAGAAATATTGACATAATTTATTTAAGAGTATTTTTCAATATATAACAAAATGAAAACTTTTAAAACTTACTCTAAATCTACATTCACTTCACTAGATATTCTAGATTATCTGTGTCATATTTAATAACGTTATGCATTTTTATTGGAGAGCAAATGTATCAAATCCAGTGAGAACAATGCGAATTATTTTTAACTTAAAAAAATTTTGCAGAATTAATAATATTTTTTATTTTTTGCTTCTAATTTTAAAAAAATTTTATATTGGATTTTTCAGCTGTCGACTTGTACACCCTAAATACCATTTTTTTAAAATTAGAAATAAGGGTCGACATTTGCAGCGGGTCGACTTTTTGACCGAGACATACGGTACATATTATATCATTATTCATTACATACTATAAGTTAATTTTAAAATTTTTTGATTTAACTTAATTTTAATATCCATATTAATTCAATTTTATGTAACATTTAATAAACTACACGTTCATTTTCAAAAATTTAAAAAAATAATAATGAATCTAAAGCTTTCAATAGGAATAAGACATTTTTGACACCTAACATCTAAGACATATTACTACCATTTCTATGACAAATATGGTGAAAATTGAATTAAATGTAAAGTTTACTGACAGTTGAGTCTAGATCGGCTATGCTATGTCAAACATAAAACTATCTTTAACTAAAATAATATGACCGCTACTATAATTTTTTAGTTTATTATCATATTTATTTCAATTTAATCGTTGAAAGTTGGCAAGTTTTATGATCAGGAATTGCCCTCTAGCAATAGCATTACGTCTAATGATACTAAATAATGATACTAAATAATGATACTAAATAATGATACTAAATAATGATACTAAATAATGATACTAAATAATGATACTGTATTTTAATGAGATGAACTTTTAAAAGCATGTTTGTTTGTTTGTTTTAATTTGATAAGATAAAATCACCGGAAAAACACCAAAAATTTTATCGAAAAAATTAACTTATATTAGTTTAATTTGTTTTTAAATAATTATTAATTTAGCTTAATTAATTTTTCACATGATATTGTAGTGTTAATTAATTCTGATTAATTTATTATTGCCTCTACAACGACGGATATTCAAATATAAAAAACAAAATATTTTCGTGACTCGACCTTTAGAGTTTAGGTAATATTTTTTCCTGCTATTTAAATTTTTTTAAATAAATTCACTTGAAATATAAAAAAAGGAAATTTATTTATTCCACATTTTTAATAGATATGTAAGTTTTCAAAATAGCTGTTGGAGTTAATTTTTAAAATTTGCATGTATGTACATTTTAAGAATTGTAGTTTTTAAGAGTAACTTTGTGTCTTAAATAACTTAAAATCAAAGCAACACGTGATGGAAGAACCCACTCTTCTTTATTATACATTAATACCTCTCTTATTTATTATACGTTCATACCTCTCTTATTTATTATACATTCATACCTATCTTATTTATTATACATCCATACCTCCATAATTTATTACACGTTCATACCTATGCTATTTATTGTGCTAATATATTACCCAAAGGCTCACTTTCTGATTGACGCACTGTTTTCAGCCGATTATGATTTAATACTTTAGTAACAAATATATCACGTATCCAAAATAATCTTTCAAATATTCGAAAATTAAAATTAAAATTGATATTGTTCTTAAAATATCTTTAGAAAATAGAAACGTTTAAGCTTTAACTAAAATGAATAATGAAACTTAAATGCGTCCAGAGTAAATAGTATAAGTCAAAAAATTCGATCACTAATGTTCTTAAAATGGTTTTTGCTGTTTTATATACTGCAGTATCTTTTCTCACAAAATGATTTTTTTTTAGTATTCTGGGCATTTAAAGGGAAAAAACTATTTTAGTTCTAAAATTGTGTTACATTCATCAATTTTGTTGCACAAGTCATTCATAAAATTTCACTTTTCTTTTCCATAAGTCATTCGAACAACACTTATGGAAACTTACTATTGACTGAAACTCCGCATTCAAAATAAAGTACTTTCTTAATGAAAACACTATTTACTGTAACTTATCTTGGAATATATGATGTTTTACAGAGAAAATTGTTCAAGATAAATATTTTTTAATCGATAAAGCATATAAAAAAATAAAAAAAATTTTATTTTATTTTTGCCTGAATAAACTTACATATAAAGACCAAATTCTTACATTTAATTTATTAACTAAATATAAACGAATTGTCTCTACACTGAAAAAGTACGGTAAAAAGTATTGGCATCCTGAATGCAGCATTTATTAAAACACTTTTGCCCAAAAATCCATTTTTACCATAGAATTACATACCGTAATATTTAATTTTCGTGAATCAGCTGATTTTAAAGTATATATTACAGTAAAAATTACGTTATGTCAGATTTTTTACTTCGTAAAACTTATGGTAAAATTGGACTTTAAGGTAAAAATCAAGGCCACCCTGAGTGCCGGTATTTTTTACCATAATTTGATCCGTAATTTTAACAGTGTAGATTAACTTCACTCCAATTAACTACTAGGTTTTGTTATAAGCTTAGGGTATGAATGTGATTTTCATTAGAAATCATACTAAGTAATTTCATATTACTTAAGTCACCACGGCTCTACAATTTTATATGTATTCAAATCTAAATTTTTAGTATTAAGTTATTTAGTTTCTTCAACTATGACGACTATAGTAGACGAAACGTATTTCATTTATCGCCGAGTCTTATCTTGTTAGAAATCATTATATTGTAAATATTTGTACAATTTGAGAAATATTAGAGGTAACTCCTTAATAACTTATAATCTAATTGTCAGATTTTCATGTCTTATGACGCGATCTTAATGATTCAAAAAACTAAACGTAAGTATTCCAATTAATTATTGTAGTCCAAGCAATATCCATAATTGCAAAATAGTTCAATAATACGCAAAATAGTAGTACGCATAAACTCTTTTTCTGAATAAACATGTCGTTTTTTTTCGACGAAATCAAATTCTTGACCCTCGAAAAAATGAGAGGAGGTAGCTACAAAATGGAAAATATGGTATACGGAATGATACCAATAATTTATTCGGGACAGTAGTCAGTACCTGACCAAATAATTATTACCATATCTTTCAGAATGATAATCATTGATTTAAACCCGAAAAAAGAAAGGTATATTTTTTTAGACAAAATATGTTTTTGTTCCTGATTTCGAATATTTTTAGCATTAATTAGAATATTCAGATTAGGCTCTCGAGTCATCATAATCGAATTTTGATACGTTAAGGTTTAACCATTAGATAAAAATTTATTAAGTTTTTCCCTTTTTTATTTAGTTCATTGCATAATCATGAAAATTGTGCAACAGTCTAGGTGATCACTATGCAAAAGCATGTGAACTTTACTTAATGTGAATTTTTGATATTTCTTTTTTCCATGTATGTCTTTTTTCCATGTATATACTTGAATAAATAAGCATTTTAAATTCTTCACAAAATGTCATAGTTAAAAAGTCATTGATACGACAATTATTTCACTCCTGATAGTTAACCTCGCTACTAATTTTGCACGAATTTTTATTTTGCCATGTAAAATTACACTATTTAAAATTATGTAAAAATTGTGTACTTTACAGTTCAAAAGGTTTTCAATAACTTCAAAAGTTTATTAAAAAAATAATAAAAGTAATAAATATTAACTAAAAGTTAAGAAAGAAAATAATTTACTTTGGATTGACGAAGTTAATAACTAAGTGAAAATATTTTTCAATTTGCTTAAAAAATTCTCGAGATATGGTATAATTAGCTCAAAGTAAGATTAAAATGAAAGTTTCCCAGCAAATCCACATTCCGTTCCAACTTCACTTATTTAAATTTACATATATTTGCATTCTATCTTTATAAAGTTTATGCTGCTCTTATATATTTTAATAATAAAAAAATTAATTATAATTACAGATTCGTATGAAAGAATAAATACCTACTTTTATTTGTATTTATTTTATTTATTATTCAGTTTTGAAAAAAAAACTCTAAAACTGTTTCTAAGTTCTCATAAAAATACATTTCTAGAAATTATAACATCACTCTGAAAGAATTCTAACTTTAAATATTAAAACAAAAGAAAGTTCCTTTAAGACTTTTCCATTCCCTTTCAGTTAAAATAGTACGCCATTGTTTAATAAAAATTTATGTATCATTCAGCTCATAATCAATGCATGAAGCCAAATGCACGAGGAAAAAAAGTAAATAAAAAGTCCCATTTCCTCGTTCCAATTTTGCGAAATCTTCAAACAAAAAAAAAAATATTAAATATTCATATTCTCAAAAAAAGCAACATTTCTAAGGATTAGACGACGCAAAGAAATACAATCCGCCTATGAAAATTTCTCCCGTCTTCAATATTTATGCGTCCCCCTACATCGTAAAATAACTCCCAGATAGCCACAAGACAAAAGCGAAGTTCCAGGAAGACTTCCGGAAAGGCAAGTCCCTGTAAATTTAACACGCTTACTCCGCGACTGAAAACCAACTCTTCTGAAAACTGAAATATTCATCACAGAAGCTGCAAGCGGTGTTAATACAAAGATTCCCAAGTCCATTTACATTATTACCGGCAGCAGGACCCTTGGGGAACGTCCGGGGGATTATAATTAATAGCCCGGATCCGAACGCTACAGAGGCAATCCAATTTGTGTAAGCGTGTCCGGGTGTCAGTTTGGAAGCAGAAAAGTTGACGTCAATAGAAGGTTGCTATGACAGCCTCTCAGTTCTTTATAACCAGAAAAGGAAAAGGTTTTCCCGGACACATAGTGTTTGAGATTATGTGTTGAATGCTTTTCTTTGCGGGAAGTTTGGAAAAGCAATTCTGGAGAGAGGAAATATTAGTTTTTCTTTCTGGCTGAAAAGTTATTCCTTTGCCTGATATTAATTATGCGACCCGCTGAAACAAAGAACTTTATTAGATGGTCTTTTCTTTTGATATGCAACTTTTATGAAGTCGCATTTAATATTCGGGACGTTTTAGAACTTCGTCTCCCGATCCCAATTAACAAGAAAGCTTCTTTTTTTTTAGTTACGTATAGTTTAATGTGGGATTTAGAGTGTCTAATTTTAACAAGTTTCATAAAAGATTTGGAAAAGGAAAAGTTAATTTAAACTTTAAAGTGTATTAATTTAAAAATTAGTAAAGTAGAATGATAAAAAAACTATGTATTTGCTCCTTTTTTGCATTACTTATAAAATAGTTAGTGTTATATAAAAGAAGAGAAAACATTTATCGTCGGGATAAATATTTATATGTATAGAAAGAGCTTATAGTCAAGAAAAGGGAACGGTTTATAGCCGAAAAAGAAAGAGATTTATAACGATAAAAGGTAAAGATTATAGAGCCAGAAAAAAAGATTTATAATAAAAAAAAAGTTTATAACTAAAAATAGAAAAGATTTATAACCATGAATCGCAACCACGAACAAAATCGAATGAAACGAAAATGGTTCACAACCAGAAAAAAAGATTTTTCTGGTCACATAGTAGTTAATAATATATGTTAAATTCTTTTTTACAGGAAATTAAAAAAGGCGATTGATGAAAAACAAATATGATTTTTTGCTGAAAATTTATTCAAAGTCAAATATTAATCATGCAACGCTCTAAAACATTTTTTTAATCAAAAAATTATTCTGCGATATTAAAGATATGCATATTTATGAGTTTATCTTTATTATTCTAGTTATTTTGCAACCGTGTTCTCTATTTCAAAGAATAAGAACGTTTCTTAACACTTTGAACCGTACAAAGCTTTAAGAGTGTTTCTTATTTAATTTCGAGTGACTACAAGTAACAAACCACTACTTTTTATGAATTTAAAACAATTGATGTGGGTTAAAAAGTACGTTTAATATATGTATCTCTAAATTTGCAGATTTTTTAATATTGAAAGATTCGACTTTACAATTTGAAAGATTCGACTAAGAGAATTTAGACTAGATATTTATGTTTACCAAAACTGACTGGTTTTTAAATATTTCGAAGAACTAATTCAGATTTTTTTATTGTAAAGTATATTCTTCTCAGAATCGAATAGTTAAATAAAAAAAATTTCATTGCTGCTGTATGTCTAATGTACAATCTTATAAATTCTTATAATTCAATTATTATAATTTTTTTCCAAACTATAAACAAATATTAATCAAATAATAAGAATATTTTTGCTTCTTTTAATTTCTTTCAAATTAATAATAATTAGTCTTTTTTTATGTTTTTTATTTATTTATCGTAAAATAAATACAATCATGTATAAAACTAGAACAATTAAGAAAATAGTTGTTAGGCCCAATATGCAACCTACCCTACTTAACCGGTGTAGTTATTTCACAGCTTAATAGGTGGCACCACATCGATAGATGCAACGAAATTAAAATAAAAAATATCTGTTGATACGCATTTTTTTTCAAATTTAATTTTATTAAATTTATTATTTATTTAATATAAATTATCTTTTTTGTAATTATAAGTGTTTAAATGTTATCTAAATTTTATTTTAATTAAATGTAATATTTTATTTAAATTGAAATATATTTTTAGCTGTAATATATACAAAAAAGGCTGTTTATACATATTTTTTTACTAGTTTTTTAAATTTAGTATTTTATTCAATGTAATTTATCTGTTTATGTATCCAGAGGTTGCTATGGATTGTTGAACAAATATCGCTTGCTGCGGGAGTTAACTTTAGATACTTTAATGAACACCGATAGTCATTTTTATCAAAACTTGCTAATTTGCAGATATCTTACAAAATTTAAATCGATATTGACATACTATTTTGTCTCCAAATCCTCATTGAACTTAATCTCTGCAAGTAATATTTGAAAATTAAATATTCTTACCTGCTCTTACATGAACATCCCTGCTTCCAATAGTACCAACAATATTAGATGCAATACATCGATAAATAGATGCATGAATATCCTGTCGGTAATCTTCAGGGCCGAAAGGTAAGAACACCATTGAACCATTGGGTTTCAAATGTCTTAGTCCTGGTATATCCTCAACAACAGATCCAACACGCCTTACCCAACTGACGTGCGGGCTAGGGCGACCATGAGCAGAACAAGGTATTTCTACACCATTTGTATTGTAAAACTCCACTAGATAAGGCGGTTCCATTGAAAATGTTGGTGCAGCAAGATCAAAGCTGACAACTACTCCTGAAAATAATTACAGATACATGTTACTTAAAACCAACCATTTTAAATATAAAATAATACTTAATGTAGCTTATAAATAATGTAGACAATTCAATATTGTATTAAGAATACAGCGTAGAATTCCCACATAGAATTATTAAAAGAAATAGATGCAGTTTTGATAACTCAGAAAAATCTCTGAAACTTTTAGATATATTATTAGTACCTTAACCTATTAAATCGTTATATTTTGTAGCAGTCTTAATAAGATTTAAAATTGAATCCCGTTTCCGTTTAAGCAATTGTGCATTCAAGAGTAAAATGGGGATTTGTATGAAAAAAATTCAGCCAACACATTCTGTTTCCATTTACATTAATTCATCACACAGTGTATTCAAGTTCAAAAAAGTTTATTTTGTCCAATAATATGCTTCAAATAAAGATCATGCGAACTTTTGTGATACTGGGGTTCAACTCCGACCAAAATTTTTAACAGTGTGTTATAATGAGTGCTACAATCAGTTTCGGGACACTGTGTATTAATACTGAAAATGATGCTTATTTTAATACAAGGTGGCTACCTATCATTTTTAAACATTTTTTTGTTGTCATAAATTTGTTTCTAGCATACATTAACCCTTTCGAGCCGACTGTCACATATATGTGACAGCAAGAAACGCGCTCACTTCCCGGCCGACACACCCGCGTGTCAGAGAGTTTTCTCGTTCACCCCCGACCGTCACTTATTTGTGCCAGCATTTCGGAACGTTTTAAAAAATGAAATTTCTTCCAAAAGATGGCATTGTATGTCCATATGGTTTCAGATACATGTAGATTTGACCTTCTACTCAAGATGAAAGTACATTCACGTGGTTTTTAGGGGAAGGAGTGAAGGGGGGGGAATGTTTTATGAGGGCTCTTTAAATTAGCACGTGATATTTATTTACAGTAAGTAAGGGAGTTTTTTTTATCTCTCGCTACTTTCGATTTTCGGATTATTTTTTAGTGGATAATTAGATCTTGTAGGCTTGAATTTTTTTTCTTTTTACCGTTAGAATGTCGAAGCGTCGAAAATTTTTAACTGAGCTGGAAATAGAGGAAATTATGCAAAATATTTAAACTTATTAATATTTATATTACATTTAAACATGAAATAACTTAAGTAAATAAAGTATCCATAGAAATATATATAAAGCATATGTCACTTAAGTACTCTACAGAACAATATTAAACAATGCGCTGATATTTCGGTAATTTCATGGAATTAGGCTTAACATCAAAAAACCCTCCGGCCCTGGGGAGACACACGCTAGAGAGACTGCCGGCCTCAGCGGTAAGCGCGCTTTCGCGCTTTGCGTCGCGAAAGGGTTAATCTTTCAACTCTACTTATAAAGAGATTTCCCCCACAATTTTTCATCTAACTTGCTTAGTTTCTACCTGAATTATCACTCAATAATAAATTTATCATAAGAATTGCATACACAAGCTCTATTACTGTAAAAATGTTATATAAATGTTACATCATTAAGGCCTTGCCTCTTTCACTCAAATTCATATTAAAAAAAACGAAGTTTTCAGAGAGGAACAAAAGATCTTGATTATGTAACATTTACATATGTCTTATTTTTATTCTCACCTTAATCAAAAGTAAATTGCGAACAATATTATAATTATAAACATAATTTCACTTCAGTATACCTCATCCGATGCATCAAAAAATAGTTTGAAATATATTGTTTTTTAATTTTACTTCCAAATTATTCCTTGATTAATTATTTTTATCTTTCTTAGATTATAACAGAGAAATAAAATTTATTTTTTAAATCACTTTCGGAAAAAAAAATTTAACCATCTATGAAAGTATGAATAAAGTTTGCTTAAGTGACTTTAGCATTCTATTAGTCTAATAAGTCTAACTTTGGTTGAAAATTATTTATTAATTTTCTCATTTTTCTCAGAATTTATTTCAAAGTCTGTAATTCATTTATCTCGCTCCTGCTTTTTCCGAAACACCGTCCAGTACTCTTATAGATACTTTGAGCCTCCTTCAAAATAAATGTCTATCTACATTTCATTTATATAAGTACTTCTACTGAAGTACTTGTAATAATGAATGAATGTGTAAAATTATGAACCATCTTTTGAAAGTATAAATAAAAATTGTTCATGTGACATTAATGTTCTATGTGTCAAATAAATTTATTTTCGGTTAAAAATTATTTATGAATTACCTCACTTTACTCGAAATTTATTCCAGAGTTTGTAACTCATTTATCTCACTACCATTTTTCCAAATATTGTCCAGTACTCTCATACAGATACCTTGAGACTCCTTCAAGATAAATATCCACCTACATTTCATTTATATAAGTACTTCTGCAGAAGTACTTATATGAATGAATGAATATATGAATGAATATGTAAAATTATGAATCATCTTATGAAAGTATGAATAAAAATTGTTCACGTGATTTAAATATTTTATGTGTCTAATAAGTCTATTTTCGGGTAAAAATTATTTATGAATTACCACACATATATCGAGATTTATTCCAGAGTCTGTAATTCATTTGTCTCACTCCCTTTCTTCTCAAATACCACTCAGTATTCTTATACAAATACTTTGAGTCCCCTTCAAAATAAATGTCTATCTACATTTCATTCATATAAGTACTCCTAAAGTCCTCGTAGCAGGTAGAACTTAGGAATATTTCATAACGAAATTGAATATACTCTCGCTACACTTCCCCCGAACGGGCGATTGGATGAACCATCAGAGCTTTGGACACTTATCACTCTAAGAAAGGCCATAAGGAAAGACCGGACATAAAATATGTCCATAAATCGGTCCAATGATGTCCATCGACATTACGCGGGAGATGGATCTTTTGGGGACATTGCTTTTTGTGTCGTTTGGAAAAGAAAGGGAAACCCATAAATTTCCGCTCCTCCAGAAAAATACGTAAGAAATTTCCGGTCTGATAGTGGCTTTTTTTTATTTTTCTCCCTATACAAATAGGTCACTTTATCAATAAGAATCTGAGATAGTGGATGTGTCAAAGGACTTTTATTATTTGTTTGGGTGAAGGCCTATTGTTTTCCTCGAATTCTTGTTGTGGCTCCAGAGATACGACGAGTTAAGAAAAATCCGAACGAGTCACAATAGTCTTTTTGGATCGTATTTCAAATTTAATAGCTTTGAGGCTTATTGAAAGGGATTTGCTTGTTTTCTTTAGTTATGTTTTGTTGTAAGGTTTTGATATATCAAAATTACTTTTATATAACATAGTGTATCATGAATTGTAGCAACATTCAAAGCATATCACTACCCATGAGTAATTTTTTATTAGAACTTATTCGATAAATTTTAAATTTATAGGACAAGGCTTTAGCCAAAATTTGTATTGTTGTGCAGGACAATTAATATTATTATCACCTATTGAATGCATTCATTCTAAATTTAATCTCTCTCATTTAAGTCCATAAACTAAACTACTAAACTACTCTTTGACAACTTGTTGAAAAAAATTGAATCTAATTGAATCCGTTCCGTTCAAATTCTCGTCAATAACTTTAAAAATTGAATGAAATTCTTTATTCCATAAGATGACAAACTAAAACAAATTTTAGTTTTAATTCAAAAAATTGTATAAACTTTTAGAAGATACTTATTATTTCTTTTAAAAATGGCGTTTTATTATTTTTAATTCCTTCAACAGTATTATATTCCACGTATTTTTCCCAGGTAATGTCCAAATAATTTTATTATGATTTCTCAAAATTCGGAGTTAAAAAAGATACAAAGATTAAGAGAAAACTGAACTTAATTTATGAAAATGAGCAGTCAAATGGTTTTAATCAGTTCCGAATAATTAGTTTTCGCTCATGCTTAAGAACTTCAGTGAAATTTCTTGAGAATAACTATTTTGTTTTGATGATGTGAGTAACGCTATAATCTTTTTGAAAGATATAAGAATCTTTGGCGATTGGTATTGATAGAATCTAGCAGAATTTGTAGAATCTAAACTTCAGACAATGAATCACATAACAAGCTCGAGATAATTAAAAATATTATTCAATAAATTTAAATTACTCAAAGAGTTCAATTTTGAAGAAAAAAAAATGAAAGAAAAAAAATGAAACAAAAATTGAATCGAGTCTTAAACTTTGAATTGATGCGAAAGCACCACCTTTTGCTTTTCTTCGAAACGTCTCAAATATGCGTAAGAGCAACAAGTATGTGCCCTTTTAAATAAAATAAACATTTGCTAGATGCTTAGTCTAGTTATATGGAAGCCGGAAATATTGATAAGTAAAGCTATGTTTTCACATTAACAAAGAATCATTAATTACACTTGTTCAAAAAGTTGGTTTATTATCCAAAACTCTTCATGAAGGAATGCAATGCGACTACGACGTGATAAGGTGAAGAAAAAAAATTTGACTTAAGTGCTATTTAAAACAATAAATAGTATTAGCGAACACATTTTATGAAAAAAGATATTTTTTATCTGCCTTTAAACTTGCCGTTGTTAGTTGTAATCATATTTACTTGATATATACCTCTGGGTTTTAAAAATATGAGGCAAATAACATTTTTGAAGTTATTGGTAACAATAAAATCAGTGTATGTTTTGAATATCACACTTTTCGCCAAAATCTATAGACGAACAGATTTGGAGAGGACAATTTATTAAGTTAATGATATTAGTTATACATCGTTAGAATTTTCATTCTTAAATTATGGTAAAATAACCAGCAGTTGTCTGTCCATCAAACTGACGGTAAAGTTTGCGGAAAAGAACATTTTTTTACCTTTACGGATTTGAAACCGTTTACTGCTAGCATGGTTAGAAAACGATGAATACAAAACTATAAGGCTTTTTAATGATTTAGAACTCGTATGGTTTCAAAGTATGGTTATGCTTAGCTGTATAAGGTGAAAGCAGTTAATAAACGGTTTTCTCACCCTTAACAGCCTTATTTTGATTTTTGATACCGCCTTATTTTGTTTTTCTATTTTGTATGGATGTGGTAAAATAACAATTAAATAAATGTTATTTGATCATCTTTTTCTGAGAAGTTTTTAAAACTGTATGAATTAGTGTTATGAATATTTCTTCTGCAGCATTTCTAATATTGATAATTCGAAAAGCACACATGTAAAACAAATAATAGTACATCTAATATATAGTTTTACTTGATAAAACTTTAAAGACGTAATCATATATTTCAGTAATATATTTTGCTTATTCTTATCAAAAATATATTGTGAAATGTATTGAAATGCATTTTTATGGATATGTGCTGAAATTAATTCAATTTCTCTTAAATTGCCTTTTACTTAATCAAGCGTTTCCTTTTCTATAGTTATGCCAATTTAAAATACATCTAATTACTAGTACAAAAGAACATATCGTTAGACAAATTAAGAAGTATACTTTGTGCTATGAATGAAGAAAGCAGAATGACACAAAAAACATAAACGAAGGCACAAAAATCGACATATTTCCTCAGTGTCGAAACACAAAATATGTTATTATACTAAGAGAGGAGATAAAAAGAAAGTTTTTAAGACAAAATTTGCGTATCGACATTGAGAAAGGTTCTAGCTTTTAGGGAGTCTTTGAGAAATCAGCTTGTTTTCTGAATTACTTGAATAATGAAAGTCAATAGAATTGTATAAGGCTCCAAAAAACGGATCATCATGAATAACCTTTGATCTAACGATCGGATCTTCACGTTCTGGGTCTTATTCTTAATGATGTGAGTTGGCGATCTCAAATATGCTAATTAATAAGTGCAGACGATATTTTAAGTTACGAAATCAGGCAGAAAAATGTATTTTCTCTTAATAAGCATACCTTTTTTTTTTCAACGGATACCGATTCTTGACCATCCAAAATACAGGGAGTAGCCGTAATCTGAGATATATGATCCCCATAATCTGGTCAAGAGAGCAATTCAAAGTTTAGACCTCCTTATGTTGATTTTACTTTTCGCATTTTTCGCCATATCTCGAAAACTTTTTAAGCGAATTTTGGCACACAATTATTAAATCCGTTTATCCAAAGATAATTCTATGCAAAAGATAAATTCTAGTAAATGTTTGTTATTTTTATGTCTTGTTTTAATTATAGTGGGAAAAAATTTGAATTGTAAGGTACACAATTGTTACATCATTTGTAAGTATGTTATTTTACGTGACAAAATACAAAATGTGAGCAAAATTGGTAGAATAGTTTCTGAAAACCAAATTTATGTATACTTCTTTTATAGAACTACTTTTAACTATACGAATTCAAATTTTAGAAAAATATTCACGATCATGCATTAGTAAAATTATGTAAAATAAGAACAATTTTACTTTTTAAAAAGTTTCCCTGAAGTAAAAGAAAGTTCTATTTTTTACTTTTATTTTAAAATAAGTGTGATCTATAACCATTATCACATTTTCCAGCCATGTTAACTTTTTTAAAATGATAGTGATAGAATTTTTATTCTTTATGATATCTTTTTTTTATGTTATCACCAGAGTAACTTTCACGTGAAAAATATTGGCTTCTCTGAAAAATATGTATTGAATTTTGAAGGTATTTCAGAATTTAGTTATACCAATATTGTTTCTTTCATTAACACCTGGAACAATTGATCACTTAATTTTCATCAAATAAATAGTCAGCATACGTTAATTGACATATTCTATATACATGATAAAAAAAAAAGGGTATTGCAGTTCAGTATGAAAAAGTAATAAATCGAAAGCTATGCAGGGTGTTTTTTTTTAATTTTAATCTGTGCAATGTACGAATACTTTACTAAAAACGTACGAGCTTAAGCAATTATCCAGCTATGTGCATATTTAATATCAATATTTGTTCACAATAATATTAAAAATTAGCTTTATTTTTCTTTGAAATCGCTTTTATAGAAAAATTTGAACAATAAAGAAACGAAATAGATTGGCTCAAGTATTAAATATGACACAAATAAATGATAAATACTTATCCTAACCACATCTTAAGACTCCTACAGGAAATAAATTCTCGACTTAAAAGAATGTATGGAATTTTAGAGGCAATTCATAATTTAATTATACGAGTCTTATATTCCTAAGTGAATACAATGCATAATAAATTACTTATTTTTCCTCAAATAAATAAATCATAGATCGATTCAATGAGGAGAAAATATAAATTTTTCTGTTAATAATTTAAGATATTATCAAGTAAATGAATTTAGAAATAAATATTATTACTTTCTTAAGTTCCAAATCAAACCAAAGAATTTGTTTTTAATTAGTTGATTAGTATGAAACATATTTTAGTTATAAGATAAAATATTAATTTTCTTATTTATTTTTAAGAATTTTCTGGTTTTAAAACTGTTTTATAATTTTTTAAGAATCATAAAAGGAAATTGTTTTAAGGAAAAATATCGAAACTTTGGTGGAAAATATATTAAAATATTCAATTAACTTCTTTTAAAGTTTAAAATTGTTTTTAATTGCAAGTTATTTTCTTCAACTTTTGCATCTTTAACTGTTATGTTTTCAACATACCTTTCTTCATTTTATTTGATACCATAAATTCAGCTTTAAAAATATCAAAAATAATAATTTAATTCTTCTTCAAACTTTTGCAATTTTTTTCTTCTACAAATAATTGAATAATATTCGAAGAATTAGTTCAGAAAATGTAAATATTTGGATATAACTCTTTGCAGATAGAAGTTAAGAGTACAGTATCTTTCTAGTGTATAAAAATTTTAAATTTATTCTAATACAGGTTTTATGTATAATGCTTTCGAGTAAATTAAAAACAGAAATTCATTTATTTAAAATTATCAAAGTTGCGCTCTAAGATACCATAAAGCCTGAATAATACAATTCAATAATACAATAACAATCACAAAACTTGTTATTTTTCCTGTGAATTTACATAATAAAAAGAATTCTGATAAAAATTTCTGTATCGTACACTAATACAATTTCTGGTACAAAACAATCTGTAATATGGGTTGATTAAGTCATAATATACTATTACCTGATTGAAAACCTCATTCGCTTTTAAAATTACAAATACGAAAATAACAGTTGACATTTTTCAATCGCTTCAAAAATAGGCCCCGATTTTCAAGACTAACCAGACGCGAATGTAAGGAAACAATTATGATTCGAAATGAAAGAAACGAAAGGTAGCCAATAAAGACTGAAAAATAAAGGTAGTTTCATATGAAGCTGTCATTCTCATATTTAATTACCGAGAACTAGAAAAACCACATGGGCCAAGACAGAAAAAAAATTAAAGAAAAAGATGGCAAGAAAAATCACAATGTTCTAGAGGCAAATCAGGATAAAATGCGTTTCCATACGTTATGGAGAGGTGGGGAAAAATAGTGTCGTTAACAAAGAGAAATGAATAAAACAAGAATCAAAAGCATCATGATGAACTAAAGCTATCAGGCTGAAACAAAGTGTGTCCTTATTGAAATTAAATTTGTGCCCAAGAATACTTATTAATGCAAAAAAAAAAAAAAACATTCTAATTTGATTTGCTTGAAAACAAAATAGATTAAAAGTAATATTACTAATTTATAGCTAATTTTAATCTGTTTTGTTATCTTCATTCACGTCTTATGAGTCTTGAGAATGGGTGCCTATTTTCGAGTGATCGAAGCGTAAGGACTTTTCCATCGTTACAGTTTTTGAAACAAATTAAGTTTTTCCCTTATAAAGTATTTTTTTACCTTTTCAGTTTCTTGAAATTATTCATTTTATTTGCCTTAACTGTCATCAACAAGAGAATTAGCTTTCAGATAAATAAAACTAAATTTCTGGCCATCAAAATGAAATGATGTGACTGGGGTGGAAATAATTTTAGCTTTGTCGAAATTCAACTTATGCCCATATTTTCTGAGGCGCTTGAAACCTGTCGACTGTTTTTTTTATCACTTGTATATTTTTGAAGCGAATAAAGTTTTCGATCAGCTATTATCTTACCGCTTCAGTTTCTTGGAATTATTTATTCGAAATATAGGGTTTTAAAACAATTCATTCGGCTATTTTTCCGTTATATATATGCGATCTATCAAAAAAAAGATACGAAGCTGATAATGCAGACACTTAATTTTATCTCTACTTTATGTACTCATGGCAATTATAACTAAGTAAAAGATATATGTTTACAGCATCTCGGTTGTAATTGTTAACAGGTTGTAATAGTCACCAAAAATTTACTTCTGCCGAAGGGAAGGAAAAATTTAAATGTGTCTACAACTGGTCTTTTATCTTTCCCGGTTAAGTACCAGCGCTGATATAGTGACGGCTTACCGAATATTCTGGTTTGAAAAATTATAGTTCTTATTACAGCACTTTTCACAAAAAAACAAATCTGAAGGGTAAGTTTAACCCCAAAAATTGTTTTTATGCCATGCTCTAAGGTATCAAAGTAAAATTACAAAATTCTACCACATTTACCAAATAAATTTTAAGATTATGAAACCCTATTTTATTATTAACGTAGGGCTGTGGTAGCTGAGTCGTCGGAGAATCGGACTCCAGTCTCGAGTTACGATCCGCGACTCCACTAAGACGCATCGAGTGTATCGGATACATACTTGCTCGTAAACTTTTGAGTAATCAAAAGTCTGAACTAAGTAGTACCATGGGTACGGGGTTATGGGAAAAGTTTCCTTCCCCTTCAGTACATTCTAAATTGTAAAAGTGGCCTGACAAATGAATTGTGCTGCCATCTATCAATGGGGTTCTAAACTTCGACGTACCTTAACCCTTTCACTACTTTCTTGTCAAATGAAAGGCGAGCATTCTTAACTTATTTCGCAAAGGCCGATGGCTGACAGGCTTGGCTTTTCCGAGTGTCATTAAAAACAACAACATTGTAAAATTTAACAAAATCATTACTAAAGAGCTTCGGTAAATAATTACCACGCTTTCTGGTGTTCCCATAGATCCAGAAGCATAGTGAATTTTACCGCATTCTAGTAGTTCCGGCAAACATTTTTAGGTTTTTTTTTCTGCGTAAAACAAACACTACATATACTATTATATATATCTTTCTACACAGAATCAAAAAATATCATGTACTAAAATATTGTCAAACTCACGTACATAATTAGGAAAAAAATTATTTCAGTACCTATCATTAGGTTCAGTACCTATCGTCGGGTACCTATCGTTAGGTTTTTGTTAAAAATAAAATTTCATGATGAGTATTTTTATTTTATTTTATAACCGTCATTGAACACCAGATCCTATTTGTTTTACGACTACTAACGTTAAACTCCGTAGCCTTGTAATTTAAAACCAATACAGAAGACAAGGAAACTCCAGGATCAGTACCCCCAGAGGTGCGATTTGAAATAGGAAGGTGAAGAGCTTTGTCACTCGACAGAATTAACGTGCTTCAGTCACCATTTACTACACGGTGAGTCTTCGGCCGGCGGGGATCAAACCCACGATTTCTTGGAAATGGGTCCAGTGCCCTACAAGCCAGGCTACCCCAGCCCATGAATATATTGGGATTAATGGAAGTATTGCATAAAAGTTAAACCTGAAAATCAAAAAGGGACCCAAGAGATCAAATATGTTAATTTTAATCTCAGCCTCTCAAAGAGATTATAAGATAATAGACTAAGGATCTAACTAAGGATAATAGGGATAATAGACTAAGGATAATAGACTAAGGATAATAGACTAAGGATAATAGACTAAGGATAATAGACTAAGGATAGACTAGACTAGATTATAAGACTAAGGATCTGAAATAATTCATGAAATTACAAGCGTATCGCGATGCCTCCTCATGAAAGTATGATCTTTATTTTTATCTCTTCTATCAAATTAAGTGTTTAAAACTCTTAATACAGAGCTTAAAACATTTTAAAGCAACAAAACAATTTCACTAAATCAATGGTATATGTGTAAAATTTTGATTATTTAAAAATGAATTGGCCACTACACATTCAAAAGGAAATCAATCTAAAAAGTTTATTTCTTGAAAAATAGTTTAAGTTTTAGCAATGTAGAGTAAAAACTTTTACTTCTTAACAAAACATTAATAGAGAAAGAGAACTAAGGACTTAGACAGTTTATTTACATTTTTATAAATTATGTACCGTAAAATTATCAAACCAGTAAGACCAAGCTTCAGTACAGTATACCTATCAAATCTGCTTGAATTTTTTTAGCTACTATTTCCAACATCATATATTATTTAATCAAACCTCGATTATCTCCAAATCACAAGTAATAATGTATAGCCATAAATTAATAAAAATATTCTATATATCATATGGCCTTTCAACTCATTCCAAGCTAACCATCTTGGATTGGATACTTGGATCAACAAAATTCGATGCATGGGAAACTAGTATTTCAAGTACAAAAGTATGATGATGGGGATTTATCATGCCCATTCTTAAAAAACAAATTGTTTGATAATGTAATTATAAATTGTTTATAAATTGTTTCAAATAACACATTTAGCAAATATTAATAAAACACTTATTAAAAAGCTTTGACTTACAAATAGCTATAAATTAACTCACAAAAAAAATTACGTGGTTCATCATATTGCAATTTTACTCGTTGACTGCCTTCCTTCCAACCATTGATTTAAAGCGATTAACAATTACATAATCGAAGATCAAAGTATAGTAACAATATCAGTACAGCTCGTATCAAATAAGCAAGAATTGTTTAAAATAAAATTTGAAGCATATATATTAATAAATAATAAATTGATGATCTTTGAATTGAATTTAATAATGCATAACTACACACTGTCGCAAATAATGTCCAGATCACATTGCGTTTTGACCTTGTCCAAGGATCTATAGCGACGATCTTCATGTGAAAAAAACTATTAATAAAAAACTAATTTAATTTCCAATATTAAATAAGATCATTCAGTTATGACTTGCTATGCACTTAAAAATCAAACCCTCATTTTTGATTATCAAACAATCTTTTTAAAATTATTTCGTTATAAAATCATGTGATTGTAATTGAAACATGAACTCTAAAATATTTCATGAAACTTACTAGAAATTTGCGAAAACATTTTACAAAATAAACTAACCTTGCTCTTGTGTCTTCTCAATATATTCTGTAGTATATTCTGAGAGTTCTGCAGCAAATTTTTATGATTTTAAAGCTATTTTTCCCTATAAGGCGTGATGTTACAAGAGTTAGAGCGCTCAGTTAGCACTCAGTTGGCACTCTGATCAGGCAGTCGTCCAGAATTTGATTCTTGTAAATATATTTCTCTCATATTCTTTTAATATAAGTTGCCTTTATGAATCTATTAAGTTCAATATCTTTCATTCCATCATTTTAAATGAAATTAGTATCCTCAAATAAGTGAAGATAGTAAATTTCTCAATTTGGAGGAAAATTTGCTCTGAGCAAGAACTGCAAACAAAGCGAATAAAAAACATTTTGGTAAAATTACCGTAATGCATAATGATATTGTTTTCGGTAAAAAAAACACAATTATGGTTATTTAAACTAAATTATACGGGATTTAAACCATTTATTTGCTAATTTTCCAGTTCATATGGTAACGGTTTACCTAAAATTCAGGTTTTCAACATTTTAGTTCATATTAAAACACATTAAAAAAATACGAAGCTGTAAAGCAAATTTAACCGAATACTCGTACATGGTTTTTATGCCAAGGTATCATGAAAAAATTATTAAATTTTACTACATTTCCCAAATTTTATCACATATATTATAAAACCATATTTTTAGTTGATTTTAACAAAATCTTTACTTAGGCACTTCGGTAATAATGGTAAATTTTACCATATTCTGGTATTTTTAACAGCACTTCTTGTCGATTCAAGAAAAAACTTCATTAATGACTTCAAAAATTTATAGTATTTTTTGTACAGTGTGGAAAAATATGGTCGAAATCAATATTTTAAAATTATTTCTTTAGCCTAAAATGCAAACTCTTACAAACTCTATTAGTTTATGTTGTGTTTGTACACAATTGCAAGTGTTGAAGACATTTAATACACGATAATAATTTATAAAAACAATATTATTTTTATCTGATCGTGGAAGAAAGATGTAATTAGGTTTGATTTATAAGTTAGAAAAAGAAATACCAGCTTATATGACCCCTTTTTTTCGACCACATAAATTCCTCATTCACTGTAAGCAGGCTATTAAACTGATTTATATCTGAGATTCTTAATCGGAGTGTTACGTAAACGTCGCTCCTTGAAATAAGCGTTTCTATTTGATATCTTTATTGTATGAATGAATTATTACAAATATGCACTGAATTGCAGCGCAACTAGTAAAAATGGATGAAAAGTTATTAGAACTTCATCTTTAGTAGAATAATTACATACAGATATGGTTCATAAATAATAAACAATTTAAGCATAGCACATTTTCTTGAATATAAAAATTTTTTTCCATCCCAGTTAGCAAAATAGTGTAGATGCTTTAAGCAAACATTGCAAAAAAAAAAGTCGAAGATGCACTAAATAAAATATTTGTATTTGTATGCAATAATTGTACATTTGAGTATGCGTCAAAAAAGGAAGAAAACCTAATATAAAAACATAAGAATTCTTAAAAATATTTTTTCATTGTATTCTGAAAATATTTGTGGCTATATGCTGTAATTCTATTACACAAAATTTATCATGAAGATAAGTAGGGAATATTTTGAAATCAGCTACTATAAATATATAGGGATTAAATATAAGTCTAAGATAAGGATGGGGGAAAACTCTGATGCTACATTTAAAGATATTTCAATTTTTCTCTTTTCTATAAAAAAAGAGCTAAAAAAAAGTACATTTTGAGTCTTAATCCGGAATAAATTGATGTTTTCTGGGTCTTCGAAGAAAGAATCTTGACTGTTCAAAAGAAACTGAATAAATCTTACTTTTTTGCATTTTCCTTCCTAAGCTGCTAAAAAGGGTAGGAACTCAAGTTACTTGGCATAAATCTCAACCGAAAACTGACTGAAACTTTTTGTGAGTTATATTTTAAATACATTCAGAACTTTAATTTAAAGTCAACTCATTACTGTATTGTAATCTTTTTCCATGAATTCGAAATATTATAATTTAGTGTTATTTGAAACTACCGAAACATATTCACTTATTGTTCAGAAAATAGCTATTACATGGAAAAAAGCATTTTCGGCAAACTTTATTTGCTTTAAAAAGTAAGTAATAATATTAATTTTATGTATATAAGCATCGCTCTCTCTAGTTTATTACGACAGAGAAAATCTATGTCTTTAATCCATTCAAAGAATCAAAACAAGATCACATCATTTTATGAATATTTAAACTTTACGTAACAGTTTCCAGCATCATTCCTTTTTACTTTTAAAATAGTAAGTAAAGGAATGCAAAATTACATTATAATTTCCATATGGGAACTGTGGTAAGTTTAAGTAACGATGACATTCTTGAAACTTTCAAAATAATCAGAAGTCAAATTTAAGTACAATGAAAAATGTCGAGAACATTGTAGATAAATTAAAAATAGAGATAGGTAATTTAAGAAATGGAACAAATAGGGTGTTTAATTATATTAAACAAAGTTGGAGCGATAAGTGCAACATGATAAAAAATCAATCCATAACTAAGATAAGTGACTCTTATTTTATACTACAGCTAATATGGGCACCATAGCTTATATGGGCAATTATAATTGTGAACATCGAGGACGGTACGCACGCTTAAAGCTATATAAATGCGAAAGAGTGATATGAGTCTGCCGCTTTTGCAAGCATGGTAGCTAAGCAGCGAAGCGATATTTCATGTAGCAAAAACTGTTTCTATAAATTTGCTATCTTAAATAAAAATCATTGGAATCGCACCCTTTTTATTCAGAAATATATTTCTTTTATCTTTATAGAGAAATATAAGGAGAGTTTTTTTTTATTTTTGAAATAGCTTTGACCAGAATTTTGGAATTTTTCCATTTGATCTTCTATGTTCAGTTAAGTAAAGATGGCCATCAGACCTATTAAGAGCACTCCAAGAGACCTTCTGCATAGTAGAAATAAGCAATAAGCTTTACCCATGTCAAAATAAATAAGAACTGTTGTTCTGTGATTTATACACTTTAAAAGTGTACTAGTATCGTGTAGAAAAAAAAAAACTGTTTAACATGACAGAGTATAATAAGTGCCATATTTGCATGTTTGAAAAGTCGTTGTATCCTTAAAAGTTGTTGTAGACTTAAAAGAAACAAACAGTTTTAATATTTAAATGTTTATCTTTTAATGACTCAGAGTGAAATTTCTCGTTGATTTTAAAGAGAGCCCATATTATTTGCCAAACATTAGTATAGATTTCCAACCTGATTACTGTCTACTACTGCAACTTGCTGATGTTTTAGATTTAATTCTAATTTCATTTCCTGTTGCTCTCTCAAGTAGAATAAATTGATCGATTTTCAAAATTTCATCTGTTGAGAAAGGAATTAGGAAAATTCAAAAAATTAAAGGAATTCGTTTTATTAGTATTGCTGTACATTAATATTTATGTAGTAATAATAAAAATATTATAAACACAGTTAATAATTATTTATTTAACACAGTTAATAATTATTTAATTGTAAAATATGCAATATTTATGAAACCATTTTTTTAAAATCAAATAGTTGAGTTTTAATTAAGTAACAATTTATTCTAAAAGAAATAAATTATGAATATGAAGCATATTTAAAGTTAAGATATTAAAAATCTTTTTCTTATTTCGCTTTTCCTAAAAAGTGATAATCAAGCAATTTCTCCAAGGAAATATATACGAAATTTGCTTTTTCTAATGCTAATAAATTTTACTTTTTTAAAAACATATATGAATTTTGCTTTTTTGAAAAAAATAAAGGTGCTCCTTTTTTATTTTGCACACTGTACATTAATACTTATGTAGCAGTAATAAAAAGACTACAAATACATTGTTAATGTTAATAATTATTTAATTGTAAAATATGCAAAATTTATGAAAACATTTTTTCAAAACAAATGGTTGAGTTTTAATTAAGCAACAATTTATTCTAAAAAGAAATAAATTATGAATATGACGCATATTTAAAGTCAAGATATTAAAAAACTTTTTCATATTTCGCTTAGCCTAAAAAGTGATAATCAAGCAATTTCTCCAAGGAAATATATACGAAATTTGCTTTTCTTAATGCTAATAAATTTTACTTTTTTAAAAATGTATAGGAATTTTGTTTTTTTTTTTAAAATAAAGGTGTTCCTTTTTTATTTTGTAGTACTTATGTTGCAATAATAAATACTTATGTAGCAATAATAAAAAGGCTACAAACACATGGTTAATAATTATTCAATTGCAAAATATGCAAAATTTATGAAAAAAAATTTTCAAAACAAATGGTTAAGTTTTAATTAAGTAACAATTTATTCTAAAAAGAAATAAATTATGAATAAGATGCATATTTAAAGTCAAGATATAAAAAAACTTTTTCATATTTCCCTTTTCTTAAAAAGTGATAATCAAGCAATTTCTCCAAGGAAATATATATGAAATTTGCTTTTTTATCTTTCCGTGACATTTGATACGCTATTACACTGCACTTGCATACTTATAAAATAATTATCATAAAGTCCAAGTCCATGCAAAGTGAAACTAAAAAGTAGCTGTAAAAGCTTAATTACGATACCGTTGAAAGCCCATTATCTCTGAAATATTAAACCCAATACCTACGCCGCATATAATTGCATTAAGAAGCAACTGCACAAGAAACAAATGAAAAAATTGGGAGAAAATTCCTGGGAAAAAAAGGATCTTAAATTTTCCCGGCGACAAAAATAATTAAAATAGCAAAGCTCGTTAAGAAAAGTTAGTGTCGCAAAAACCTCTCTTTTCCGTTATGCGGTTACTCAGGTTTTTTTTCTCGCTCTTTTCATTTGATATTTTTTCTAAGTCACGAGAAATTTATATTAAAACTGCAATAATGTAGCCCAAAGAAAAACAAAGTTTTTTTGGTCGATATTAAAAGGAAGGAAAGTATTACTTCTGAAGCCAATAAAACAGCAGTTGTTCTTTTCTATTTAACCCCCACATTATTATCATTCTTATCTGCATAAGAATAATAAGACTCCAGCAGGGCTTAATAAAATAGCTTCTTGGTCACATGCCGAGACAGTTCAAACGAGGGGAGGCTTAACACGTTACTTAATTTAAATTTGATTTTTTTTTCATTCTCTTTTATAAACTATTATTTTCTTTAATATCTTTATATAAATGAACTTATATTTAAAAAAATTTAAAGTAAATATAATTTAGGCTTATTTTTTTCTGATATGTTGTGATCATTTTGAAATAAAATAGGGATAACTAATACATATTTACCATATCTTAAAATAGATTTTTTATTACTCAATTTAAGTTTAGAAAAATTTGTTTTCCTAAGTAATATATTTTTTTATTATATTAATAAAAAAACTTATATAAAATTATGATATATTTTTATGCATTAATACATTCTTAAGACAAGGGAGTTATAGGTATTTTCTATTAATGAAAAATATAAGTAATAACATATATTTTTGGATTGAGCCATTTTTGATTAGACATAAGAGTTTTGGATATAAATAATGAAATTTCAACGCATGTAATAACACCAAAAATATCGTAATGATAGCAGCACCCCTATTCAGGATTTAAAAAATATATGAAAACTGCGCAACGCAAATTTTGTGTTACTGATTAACCCACTAACAATCGGAGCATATATACTGAATGTAAAGTCAATCAAAGAAAGATGCCGTCAGAACTGATCATCTCGATCACTCTTTCATTCATGACTGACAAAACGCATCGCAGATGCCATGAGACGAAATCTTTCGATTATTTCTAAGCATTTAATCCGCATCAGCAATAGATTAAAGTGAGATCTCGGTGTTTGCTTGCCCTGGAATATTTATAGTGTGCTCTTTACGAAGATTTATTCATTATTATCTCTTTTAAAAAAGCGGTGACCATACGTAGCAATCATTTCCTGATAAATACATTCATTATGTTTACTTTCACCCCTTTAAGAACAGAGTTGATTTGTTTCGGGCACATCTTTTTTAATAAGACTTTACTCTCATTTTAAAAACTCTCATGTGAACTGGTTGACGTTAACCAGTTATACGCAATCTGCGGTGCACACTTAATACTTCAAATTGTAGTTTAATATGTGTTACTATTTCTAACGCTATCACAACAATCTTACTTTTATTTGGTCAATCCGCATACATTTGTACACTCTTCATAGATTCTATCAAACTCGATAAATTTTGTTTTATTAATATTAAGAGAAATCTTGAAAACAAGCTACGTAACTTTCAAACACTCACGTATTAGTGTAGTAGCAGTATTTAGTGTTATCACTTAAAAAACTATTTATTATTTGATTAATCAGACGTCAATATTTACTATTTTTATCTTAGTACCGAAATCTCAGAGTCATTATTCAATTGCCTTTTTTTCGTTTAACGAAATATAAATTGAAATGCATTATAATCATTTGGTATTATTTCTAACGTTAACAAAAGTTTATCTGCGTGATTTACTATAAGATAAAGCAACGAGGGTAAATTTAAATACATTAGGTATTCGAAATACACTTTTAAATAAATACATTCCCGTAATATATACAGTTTTTAAATATTACTTTGAAAATAGTCATACCAATTCTAATCGCTAAGCCTGATGTAAAATTTAATTAAACTATTCCTTTCCAAATAACTTAACTTTTTTTTAAAAAAAAGAGAGAGATTAAAAATTTAGTGAAAACCATCTATTTCATATCACATATTGAAAAATACATAGACATGCCTTTTCAAACAAAAACAAAAAAACTTTTACCCACATAATTATATATTCTCATGGTTTTTTTCTAAATACTTTTTTTCAGACATTGACTAACAGATTGAACAAAATACATTATTTTAATATAATTGAGTATTCATTTTACAAAAAATTAATTCCAATTAACTTAATATCATTATAATATTTATTTTGTCTTAAAAGGGTTTCATTTTTCAAAAGGGTTAATTTATTTCATAAATTAAACAACTACTTAAAATATTTATGAAAATAAACCGTTTAACTGACATTCAAACGTGCTGTAATTTTTCACACAATATCCATACCATCAAAAATAACGTTTTTCAGGAATCACTTTTTTTAATAAATATTTTTTCACATTAATTAAGAAACATTTTTTTACATAAAGGATTACTTTGTGTTTTTCAATGTTTAAAATTTATTTTTATACGAAACTCTTAAATAAATATCACGCAAATCTAATCACTCATTACTCAGTTTTAGGCATTTTAAATAAAACTGAAGGAGATTCATTAATTTTCCGTAATGAATTCTAACCTCCGCTACTTTTAATCGATGATGTAATGTGCATGAACTAACATAAACGTTAAAAAGACGTTTACTTTAGTATTAATGAAGCATTAATTATCTCTCTGTAATGAAATTGATGATCCCTCTCTACCGGTATAAATATTCTCATGTTTATTTAAGACAAAGAGAAAGATTAAAATCTCGACCTAAGTAATTATAGCATCAAAATTTCTTTGCTCTCTTAATTAACTATACTAGGATTCGTTGCTTAAACGACTATAGTTTAAAAATTTTATTAACTAATTAAGATTAATAGAATCTTTATATGAGCTCTATTTTAACCAATGATAAATAGGCGTCAAAATATACCATGTTAAGAGCAACAAGTTATAAACGAAAAAAGTAAAAAATTAATGCATATGTCTTTTAAATCAGTGTTCCCAACCCCAGGTCCGCGGACCGGTACCGGTCCGTGGATCAAATAGTACCGAGCAGCCCATTTCATTGAAACTGAATTTAAATTCCTTGGTTTGTACCCCAAATTAAAAATATCTGTGTTCCATTAAAATTTCACTTATTTAAAAAAAAGGGGCCCCCGAAGGCAGTGACATAAATTTTTTAGTGTTTGTAATGTATCATTGTCTCCGATTACCCCTAGATGGAACCGTCTCATTGCAGAGAAACAAGCTCAGGGTTCTCATTGATTTAACGTTCTAGTAAGTTAAAATGTTAAATCACTTTATATTTATTTTATGGTGCAACTGTATTTCATTTTGAAGGCATGTTTAAAATACAATTAAATTAAAATTATTATATCAAAATAATCTGAAATATAAACAATCATACAAATATAAACACATTACCCCCCCCACACACACACACACACTGGGCCGCAGTAAAATTATCAAACGTTGACAGGTCCACGGTTATAAAAAGGTTGGGGAACACTGTTTTAAATGACACAAGTTATATCTGATAAATAAATAATAGCTAAAATTTTCACGAGTAAACTTATGTTCCTTGATATAAATAGTTTCAAAAATGGTTATATATTAAACAAGTACCCCTCTAAGATAGTTCTTTTACAAATAATAGATTAATATTGTTTAGAAATCGTGATTATGATTTGAAAAGCACAGAATACATCATCAATATATTACACTGAGAATCAATTTTATTACACTGCTAATCAATATGTTAATCGAAATATATTACATTGAGAAAAAGTATGGTTAAAACTACTAGAATGTGTTAAAATTTAACGTGTTTTTGGTTTTAAGAGCACTCCAAAATGCTTGATAATTTTTACCGTAGATCTTTGGTAGTAATTTTGGGAAAATAACAATAAGCAGTGAACTGAACGTAAAGACGCGGTTCCCAGTAGAACTGGCTGTGGACTGTAAGCAGGTGGGAGATCACTTTGATCAGCCTAAATAGGGATCGAGGGTGAGTGATATAAACTGTTAAACCTCGCTAAACTGTTCCACTGTAAAGTGTTCGACTTCACGATCAGGTCGTCAAACTACCAAGGTGGTGAAGCCATCACCTTTGGTGGCATCAAAATTGTCTGCATCAAATTCTCTGAGTCAAAATTGCAATGGTAAATCTTCGAATAATCCTCAAGGATGTTTCCCAGACCATTGCCAATAGCCCATCGTGCAGCTCTAGTGCGACATTAATAAAGTACTTACCTACCTTAATCTCAACTAAAAGAATTAAAGAACAAATGTATCAAAAGCTTATATTTATTTAAGTTTCTGGCCTAAGATTATAAAATCCACTCAATGAGCTGAAATGCAAAATTAAAAGTTGGATATGTTACAGAAAAAATCATAGTTTTAATGAATATTTAATCAAAAATCAGAGTTTTAAAATTTAATCAAAAAGCTAAAATTAATTAAAGCCTTGTTATCAACTAAAATTAATCAATACTTTTGAAACTAGTTTAATTAAAATTTCATTATTCCAATTTTTTAAAATTTCATGATTCCAATTTTTTTAAATTTTATAATTCCAATTGTTTTAAAATTTTATAATTCCAATTATTTTAAAATTTAATATCGTTTTCAAAAGAGTTTGTAAGCAATTTAAAAGCATCATCAGTCTAGGGTAGTTTTAATCAACCTGGTGAAACTATTTTACAGTAAAATCTTGAGTCAGTACTAAAGATTTCCCTCCTACTTTTCCTTGTTTTACTTAAAAAACATTTGAAAGATGGCCGTGCGGTTTCCAAGTCCATAAAACAAACAAAAGAAATTGAATATTACATGTCACATTATGACAGACACAAAATGTCACATTATGACATGCAGCTGAAGCTGGTTCTGGATATTTCAAAAACAATGTATTAAAGTTTTCATTCATTTGTGATATGATTTTCAAATACTTTTCCTTGTTGCAAAAGTTTCTTATTTACAGCGCTATCTGTCAAAATATTATTGAAGCAAAATCCGTAAGTCTTTTGTGGGAAAAAGTCATGTCTCGTGGCTTGAATTTATTGTAAGGAGTTTTCCACCATTTTCTTGATATAAATTTTTAAAACCCATCCGTGAAATTTAGAGCATTTTGAAGACATTATTTATTGAATAAGTTTTATTAATATTTCAACCAAACAAATCTCCATTATGAATTTCTCGACTTTCTAAAAGAAAACGGGAAAAGTTAAAGCTATCTACCTCGTTCCTTTTTCCTAAAAATAAGTGGTGTTAACTTTGAAAATTGCTCAATGAAATACTTTGCTTCGAATTTCTCTTTAAGAATTTTTTTACTGAATCCCATACTGTACTTAAACACAGGAATCTGTATTACGATTAAAAGTAAAAGCTCATTAAGTTCTCCAAATAATGAGATAAAATATTCACTCCCGAAATGCTAAGCATGCTCAGCAACTTTTGGGGAACGCAAAATTCTCTAAAATCACTCAAGTGCAATGCAGGGCACATACATATGAGTAAAAACAGAATCAAAAACCTTTACGAGGAATACATATGAAATATGCATTCCTTGGAATTCATAGAATACATATGAAATATGTATTCCATGTAGCAATATACATGAAACATAGAGAAAATAAATATGTATACATACGAACTGTTAATATATATTAAATAAGTAGTTAATTAAAAAGCGTTTGAAATCGAATGCACATGCAATAAGTTCATAACCTTAAAGTATTCCCGAAACCAACTGTGAAATTTAGGTGGAATGCGAAAAATGATGAAACCTTTTACATGGTTTTCGAAGCTCCTTCGCCAAGAAAAATAAAAAGTCACAGGTGGAGTGCCATTTAAAAGCAAAGCTGTAAACTGTATTTGTCATCCTACTGCAAAGAATTATCTGGTCTTTAAAACTAACAAATAACTTAAATATTTTAAAAGTTAATAATTTTTTTTAATATTCGCCAATTTGGTGACATTTTTCCAACTAGATAAAATTATCAAAATGAATAACTTATTATTATTTGTGTATTTTTGTAAGATTTATACTAGCCCAGATAAATGCAAAATTGAAGTAAGTTTTTAAATAATATAAAAATTAGACCAGAAAGGTTTCTTATTTTTCTGAAACTGTTGTTTTCCTCCATATTGACGTTTTGCGCCATTTTCAGAATAAACAGAAGTGCAATGACTAAAAATGGATTAAACTTGACCTAACAGGTATGAGGAACGGTTGCTAACTCACATCAGTTATTAAAATAGCATATTATTTTCAAAAAAGCATCATTTACTGCGACTACAAAGAGACTTCGAAAAGCAGTCTTACACCATATTTTCAGTTATTGTACTCTCAAATATTGCTTTTCTTCATACAATAATACATATTCATTCATTTGCATATGTCAACAAAAACTGGCTTACTTCCTTTATTTATATTTTTTGTCTGAGATATTCGATAATACAGTCGAAGAAATAACTAAAAAGTGAAACAGCCAATATTTCACAAATTTTAAAGTTTCTAATACAAAGTTACTCTTAAACTTCCAAAATAACTTGCAATCAATAAGAAAGCAGTCTAAACTATGTAGTGTCGCATAAGCAAAGATAATTACCAAAATATTTCTTAACTTTGTTCTTTTTTCATAAAATTGCATGTTACGTCCATTTTGGGAAAAGGCTGAAATAGTTATTAAAATACTGCAATCACTGTCAAACTCTTTTTGTAACTCCTATAATATTTTACATTTTATTTGCGAGTATACTTTATGTAATTACGATGCGGCAAAAGTAAAAAATTTCTGTTTTGTCACTTTTTTCTGGATTCTTTTACTTGCAGCTGTGTTATGCAAACTTTGTCATTGTTAGTAATATTTTGACGAGAACAACTCTTTTGAAATAAAATCGATATTCATATCAAAAGTAAGAGAATACCAGATTCTCTTTCACTACTTTAATTGCAAGGTAAACTTAATTATAGTTTTGGAATCCAAGACGCAACGAAATCATAGTAATTATGGATTTTAAGATAAGGCACAGTTACTCAAATTACAATGAGCGAATGAAACGGTTTCTCTCGTTTCTCGAGTTTTAAGAATGGTTAATTGCAAGTTCTTCAACTTATTTTTTGTCCACAAGATATTAAATCGTCTAAGTAAAAGAATGAAGGTACTGAATTGATCAATATACATACTTTCTATTTAATAGTTGATTCATAAGATATAACACAGAGAACACAGATATAACACAGAGAAAAAATATCTGCTGAAATGACCGTAGTGATTAATACTGATATTTCTGGTAAAAAAAAAGCCGTAATTTTAGCTAATAAAACTAAAATTTACAGTATTTGAGCCATTAATTTGGTAATTTTTACGTTCATAGGGTAACGGTTTACCGAGAATTCTGCTTTTCAAAATTATAGTTCTTATTCCCACACATTTAATAAAAAATGCAAAGCGGAAAATTAAATTTAACCGATTAAATGGCTCTTATGCCATGCCTAAGGTATCATAATAAGATTACCACATTTATCGAATTTCATAAATTATAAAACCATATTTTATTGCTACTTCAATCAAAATCATTACCACAGCACTTCGGTAAAAATTACCAAGCTTTTCGGTGTTTCCATAAAGTCAGAAATACTATAAACTTTACCATATTCTGGTAGTTTCGACCAAACTTTCTTCCTCAGTGTGCATGCATGCAAATTAGATAATTACTTAATACTTAAAAATGTAAAATACCTATAAATTTATTTAAGAGAATGTGAATATTACGGTACGAACACACTTTTCAAAGAATAATCTATTCCTTTAACTATAAAAATTAAGTAAATTGCTATATCCGTATTAACATACTATGCAATAACAGAATTTATATTTAGTTTCCTACAAATATTTTTTCGACAAAAAAGTCAAGAAAGTTCCACTTCTTCCTACTATTAAAAAATTAATTAAAAATAAATAAACAAAAAAGTTTTTTTTTCAATAAAAATACATTTCGAAAAGAAAAAAAAAGTTTCTTTTCTGTCGAACGTTAATTTCTCAACAACCATATTTTATTTAAAATTGATACAAGATGTCCAAACTTATAAAATTACAAAAATGTCGCATTTATGAACTAATTTAAGTCTTTACTTAGTTAGTACTTCTTTGCAACAAAGCTGGTCGGTTTTTTGCTTGAGAATTAAATAGTATTTGATTGTTTGTTTTTTTAATATCAATTTGATATTATATTTTTATTCGAGAAATTTTTGCATCTTTAGGAGTAAGGTTTGTGAGAAATATTTATATGAAAATACGTCTCAATATTTCAATCCTCATTCATTTGTGTTGTTAGTTAAAATTAGAAAAGTTTTAAAGGTTTCTACAAGAAATATGTATTTGCATATCGAATACATTTCGCAATAAACATAATTGATTAAAATACAGTAGAACATTTTAAAACATACAGTTTGCAGTAACTGCCTATTTAAACGTTTAGTTAAGTTTAAGACACCAATAAATAGCATTATTCTTATTCAAAGTGTAATTTTAATGAATCAGTTAATTTTGAATTTAATCAAACATTTTTAGAAGCAACGTATAATTTTTTTGAAAAATGTACATAGCATATAACCATTTACATAATGTTCCTTATTTAAAGTTATCAAAACATTTAAAAATGATTGCTAACTTTTATTAAATGATATGAAATCTTTCTAAAGATACAACAGATTTTCTTTAGAAAACCGATAAAAAGAAACTAACAATAAATTGGATGGAGAAGTTTGAGAAATATTGATCTTTTTTGAAAAAAGTTTCTTAGATCAAAATTTATTGCTTTTTATAAAAGATAAAAATCAATTCAATCGTTCACTTTTTTTAAGGGCAAATATTAAAAAAAATCTTTTTTTAAAAATTTGAGTTTTAATTATGATACGAAAATAAAATTTAAATAATTAAACTGTGAAAATAATCAGAAACAAATAAAAATGACATAATTTGTAAATCAGAGCATGAATAAGAGTATGCAACTCTAAATAATAATAATGTAATTATAATGATAGAGTATGCAACTCTAAATTGTAATATAGCATTTAAAAATGAATCAGCTTGGATGAAATAAATTGAGAATACATTGCTAATGATTCAGTGATAATGATTAGCTGAGTTTAAAATGTCAAGTAGCTAAAAGCTTATCATTTTGAAAATTGCATTTTAATAAAATTGGTACAACATTAAACTATGATACCAGTATTAAATAAATAAAATACCTAAAAAAGTGAAGAGGACAAACTGGAAACGCTTTAAAATTTATAATTAAGGAGCACGATCGATGTGTTCCTTATAAAAAAATTCGAGAATTGATTACCTTGTTACGACAATAGTTCTGCACCTCTTCTCTATAGTTTGTGAAAATGCAATTTAACCCTGATTTGCCCCTCTCAGCCACAGCAGTTCTTTTTGTTCTGTTTTTTAATTGTTTATTTTTATTCTCTGTCAGCTACTGAGATTTTTCTAGTTTTGTTTCTCACCTTCATTTTCTATTTTTTGTTAGCACCTTTACGTATTATATTTCAAATCACTTTTATTTCTTCTCATTCACGTGTGGTCTGGCAAGACTTGAAAATGGGTGCCTATTTTGAGTGCTTGAAACATGTGTGGGGAGTGGAGTTATCGACAATGTCAACGTTCATATATGAAAGGGTACCCCCACCATAGAATCGAGTTAACATGTCTTATATACTAGTGAATTGGAATTGTATTTTTATTGTGGTAGATACGCTACAGTACTTCCCCACCAGAATTACAGCAGTGATAGAATTCGATGTATGGATACCACTAGTTGAGTCATTGCTGTTTTGTGAGAACTGTATTAAGTTCACGGTCGTGGTCACTCCTATGTTGCCTTTAGCAGTCGAGTGTATATCGGCTGACATTGTATGTGATCGAGACGAGACTGAGTAGCAACAGTGCGAAAAGGATAATGTCGCAGTCACAAGTAGCAAGTCAACTGTTCAATGTGGACATCATTCGAAGTGGGCGTTGCTGTCAAGATAGGCGTGTTCACATCACTTCCGAAGGTCACCAATGTGGGGAGTGGAGTTATCGACAATGTCAATCTTCATCTATGAGAGCGCAGCCCACCGTAGAATCGAGTTAACATGTCTTATATACTAGTGAATTGAAATTGTATTTTTGTAGTTATAGATACGCTACACATGTCGAATGTTCAATCTAATCTGTTTATTTTTTAAGCGAATGAAATTTTTTAATCGAGTATTATGATACCAGCCCTCTGAATCATTTTAACATACAACAAAGTGTTTACTTGTAGTACCATATAATGCTATATAATTAGGTTAAAGAAAGCCCATTAAAAAAAGCCCTCCAGAAACAGCCAGTTGTCAGCTTAAACAATTCTGGAGGTCAAGGTCAAAATTGTTCACTGGACACTTTTACTTCTCAAGCAAATTACTACCTATTGATCTAGAACAGTTCAATCCGCCATTATTGATGAAATCCTGGTTATTCCCAGCTACAGCTTAATCTGTTAATCACTATACCATATGGGTTCTATGTCTATCAAGATGGGTCTACATAATCGGAATTAAATAATCGAATCTAAATAATCAAAGTTTATACTTGGTAAAAATAAATATATTTTTTTTAATTATTAACCTAATGGTTTAATAATTTTTATCACCGCAAAAAGATCTGTTTTCATGAACTTCTAAAAAATGGATTTTGCATGGAATTCATTTGTATAGTAAAAATATAAAACGACGCAACTTTTTTTAACGATGTTATTTTAATCTCAGTATAATAACATTAAGTGAAATGATATCTTTCTCTATCTCCCAGCTTCCAAATTGCTAATGTAAATCCTGATTTCGTTTTATTTTTAATTTCTTTCCTAGTTTTAAAAATGGTTCAACAGTTTTGTTGGGTTTTTTTCATTCTAAACTAATTTAAAATAAAAAAATCCAATTTGTTAACTACTCTCTTCGCCATTTTTTATAGCATTGAGCGTAATCAGTACAATTTTATAGACACACTATAGCGCTATAAAACATTGCTTGAATTGTTTAAAAAAAATTCTTCACTGAGTCCCCATCATAAAGCTACTTAAAATGACAGATATGATGAATGAGTGGATTTTCTTAAGAGAACCTTGATGCTCAGACACTCATAGCGATCGACGCCCGGCGCTTAACTCAATCCGTTAAGTTTGTTCGTGATGCCCGGTACATTCCCTGACAGTTAACAGTGTTGAATTATGATTCCCTCTATAACTTAATCACTCACTAAGCATTTGTTTGTTCAGAGAAATGAAACCTTGCTCCTGCGGCTCAGGTGATTGGGTTGATTAGTTCAATTTATTTACAATTTAAAAGTGCAATATACGCAAAACTGTAATCGAAAACAATGCTAACAAATGTAATTAACTCTATTATAGTAAATAACATCTTATCGCTTCCTTACGGCGATAAGTTTTTCTGCATGCACTGTAACAAATAATTCTGCAGAAGGAAAACATATTCTTCATAGAGAGAAAAGATTAAAGAAAAATCAAATTTTTTTCTGTTCTTATCTGCGCACTGTGAAATTTTCCCCTTCTTTTTACAATATTTCCCTATTTGACGGCGTTTAAAGTTGTTTTAGAAGCAAAACGATTTTTCTCATTTTTTCATCGCAATCATAAGTGAATTAAAACAGGCTGTTCACATTCTAGTTCTTACCATGTTTACTATATAATAACTCTACCGTACTATATAATAACTCTACCGTCTAACTGACGATTTGCTTACTATATAATAACTTTACCTTTTTTCAAATCATTTTGCGATTTTTTTTTACTTGCTTTTATTTTTCAGTAATTATTTTATGACTATGAACATCGTATAGGTAAAACTGAGATTCTAATTTATTGTAAAATTGATATTTCTTCTGATTATTATATTTCTTATTTGGTTTAGTACATTTCGTTGATAAGCATTTTTATACGAGTGGACTTCTACAATTTTAATCATTTTTACTCTTCAATAGTACTTCAATAATTAAGATTCAACAGATAAATACAGTTAAACATTTTTCTTCATGCTGCGACATTAGAACTGAAGCAGCTCAGAAGACGGAACATGTCCTACCCAATGAAGTGATACAGATTCGAATCCCAGCTTTGACTTGTCATATGAATGCTGCTTTTGGCTCGTATCTACCATAATGCTGACAGGTGTATCTTATAAGTTTTTGTGAAAATAACATGGCTTGCTTGTTAAAATAGCATGACTTGTTTGTTAAAATAATGGAGTTTGTTAAAACAACAATACTTATCTTCTTAAAAAACAGACATTTGTTTTTAAATAGCAATCATTTTCTACAAAATAAACGATTTTATGCTTAAATATCAGCTGACAATTTCCTTTTTGTAAATTTGACAATTTTTTACAGTGTACTTATTGTTGTTGCAAAACGTAAATGGAACAAATGATATCATGGTATAGCAGTTTAGAGCAGCATCACAATAATGTAGACTAACAGCAGGTTCTTTTTCACAGCAAACTTCTGTGTTTTACATCAGATTGTGATCAACATTATGCGCGAAATTATCAATAACAGAAATTTCTTTTCTGAGACATCCGTTATTTTGTCGTCACTCAATATTTGAAAATTAGCAGCTGAATCTTGAACTACATACTAACGTGAAAACATACGTTCTGCTCCTAAACTTGTTAAATTTTAACTGCATCATCATTGAATATTATTTAAATTCTTTAGTAATAAAAATGTTTTTGTAAGCAAATCAATAAAGTTGTACGCCTATATACTAGAAAAATAATATTTAAGTGTCAGTTTTCTTTTTCATGTGGCATAAATATTGATTGTATACATAAAAAAATAAGAATATTTTTAGATTCTGAAATAAACATTATGAAAAAGAGAAGTAATATAACAAACTAGATAATTTATAACTTTTCCTATTTTTAAAAAAACTTCTTGCAAAATAAATTAGCATTTATTTATCGACATTATGAAAATCATTTAACTATAACAGTTTTTTTCTTGTTAGATTACCACTCAGTTACATTAAGATATTTTCTTCTAGTCAAGAAAAAAAAATGATTACTTAAGGGACCTTAAGGTTGCGTTTTATAGTATTTTATGCATTCATAAAAGACTTCTGTTTCCAGAAGTATATAATATAAGAGGAGGGACGAATTTCATCGACTGGGGAAATTAAACGACCACTCTAAAATGCGAATTTTTCCTCTCCTTGTCCTAAAAAAGTGTCAAACGTTAAGCTTAAAAAAGGTGCATGCAGCAGAAGTAAAAAAAAGTTCTCGAACGCTAATGGATCTTCGATAGAGAAAAAATGGCCTAAAAAACCATTCAAGATGGTAAAAAGAAATAGAAGGTGAAGAATAAGATTTTTTTTCTTCTCGTTAAAAGAACATTCCAGATGTTCCGAAGATGTGTTTCTCAAACTCCTTATTCGGAATTTTTATCTTTTTCTTTAGTTTTCTTCATAATGTAATGTGTTGCTTCCTGATGAGCCTTTTCCCATTAGTTTTGTACTATACACTATTTCGAACATTTTTACAATGTACATTTAATGCATTTGGGAAAAAATATTCTCGTTTAGAAATGTATAATCATTAGGATCATTTTGACTAAAATATTGATTGTTTTTTACTATACCTGTAGATGATATATTTTTAAAACTTTGGAAACTTTTATAACTAATTCAACGAATATTGTTAGTTTCTTTATTTTTTATTTAAACATATTTTTATTTGAAATAATATATGGTTATGAAATAATGAATATGAAATAATATGTAATATATGGTCGATCACGCACACACACACACACATATATATATATATATATATATATATATATATATATATATATATATATATATATATATATATATATATATATATATATATATATATATATATATATATATATATATATATATATATATATATATATATATATATATATATATATATATATATATATATATATATATATATATATATATATATATATATATTGGAATTAATTATTTAATGAAAAATTAAAATTGAAGTGAACATGGAATTCAGTAAAAAAGAAGATCAATTAAAAGCCCTTTTTAAATGAAAAAAATAATTAAATCCAATTTATATTTAATCTTAATAACCAATATATATTTACAAATAAGGGAATAAATAAAAACATTTAACAAATTTAAATGTGAGAAAATGAGCTAACTGATTTATTAATCAGTTTCTGAATAGTTGAGATGGAATCATTTCAAGCTAGGTTCAAGGATCGAAAACCTTCTTGTGTACTGAATTCAAATGAATGAAATATCTATATTATTTCAAAAGTCTGTTATTACGTTTTTCACTTTTTCATGTTTTCTTTTGGCGTCAGGGATACGTTTTGATGCTAAACACAGCTATTCTGTTTAAATTTTACTAAAATTAACTTTTATACTTGACACTTCTTTTTATCTTCGATTGCAAATGCTGATAAAACACATGCAACCTGTCTTGCCAAATAGTTAAAAAAATGAAGGAAATGCCGGAAATTAACTAAGAAGTTGGGATTAAGACCTAATTTAGGTATCTGAAGAATAATAAAAATCTTTTTTAATTTATTGTGGTGAAGAGGGCTCGGGAGAGTCATTTAACTCCAACTTTAAAGCTAAACAAGTTGGTTTATTCTTTTTGTGCCTGTTTTTCTCTGATTCAAATGGAATCAAACCAAATTTACCTGTCTGAAATCTTATCAACGTAACAAATTTGACGTTTCCTCTGCATTATTCGATTGAATCCAAGTCGGTCAAAATTATACTTTCAAAATCAATTTTGTGCCTATAGTTACGTGATACCCCAATAGATATTGCATATCTCTCAGTTTTTAAAATGTCTTTATTTCCTTAAACTTATATTCGTTTTAATCATTCTTAACAGAATTTTAAATAAATTATACCAATTATTTAATTTTTAACACATTTTGCAAAAAGCGAATATAAAATATTTTATTATATTTTTAACAATCAATGGCTAACGTTTTATTTTAATTCTAATGTAAGACTCATTAATTTACTGTCGAGTCTAAGTTGAAAATAAAAATCTATTTATAACTCTATTCTTTATTTCCTATTACAAAAATTTTTCAGTTACATGGTTATACTAAATCTCAGAGTCTTTTTGGCGATTCGCTGTCACCAAATTATTTTCAAATTTAATATTGATTACGGGGGATTGGCTTTGTTTCTGGTCATGGTATCTTTCGATGAATCACCAATCATGAATCTTTTCCCATGCTTCAAACTAGGAACAATTCAATCACTTATTAATTTGACTTTCGATTACGCTGGTCAAGGGGATTTATCTCCTATGACCTGCCCTTACTGATATTATTGAACAAAAATTTATTATTTCACTCAAAAAGTCTTTTGCATAAAATATTCTTCAATTTTGTATCTCAAGCTCTACTACTGTTAATGAATAAAATTTCATTATGATCATGATCCCGATTTCATCATAATCTTCAATTATACCATGCAACTTCAACCACACTAAATTTCCTAATTATACGACATATACACAGTTGCATGTCTTACGTAAGCATCTGAACATGAAAATCACTGTCAACCATTTCCCATTTAACAAGACAATAATTTATCAACATTAAATTCAAGTCGATAAAGCAAATATTATTTATATCACAAGGTAATTGTCTTTAAACATATCTAAGTTAAAATCATATTCTTCATACCCAAAACTAATCATACATTAATTCATTAAACACATACATAAATCCATACTTACATAAATTCATACTAATAGCATGAATTCTAAACTAATAGTTTTATATATTTGCTTTTATTCCAATTCTACTTCACACAAAAATAATGATTCATAGGGAAATGATACTTAACTTGCTTAGATAGAAAAATTGAACTATAATTCTTCATTTAAGAATTAAAATTAGACTATTATAACTTCTACTCTCTTAAAAAGAACGAGTGAAAATAACTCAACTTGAGTGCTATTTAACTCTTTCATCTAGAAAAAACCGGCCTTCTCATCTTGAGTTAAAATCAATCAAGTGATAGAGTTATATGGAAATAACTCAATTTGAGTGAAAAAAATTTCCCTCAAACTTGAGTTATTTTCACTCGAGTTTAAGTGACATTCAGTATTACCTGAGTGGATCGTTTTCACTCAAACTTGAGTGATTTTAACTCGTATTTGAGCGATTTTCAGTATTTCAGTTTGTAAATTGCAGTCAAAATTTTTATTGTTAATATACAAAATACTTGTATTTAGTGGTGCCATCTATCGTAAGCGATAGAAAATACTATAGTTCTTGTTTAAAAAAATTCCTTTTGAATGGAAGCCTTTTATAGGAATTTTCTTTTTATCTTAACGATTGTTGAACTTGAATATCGAATTAGATTTTATCGTACTTGTGAAAGTTTTCGCTGTGAGCATATCGACTCTGTGTATCCTAGAGATGCGAACTCGCTTCCCGTCTGTCGTGAGATTGACCGATTAACCATCTCGGCTACAGTCCTGTGTCAAGACGGCTACGAAGAACTAATTACTTTCATAAGCTGGGTCTTGTTGGCGAGGATAAAGTTTTCATTTGTTAAATCAAATAAGGTGAAAATACAGTTAAAAAAAATTTTTCAGAGTTAACAGTTTGAATAGCAGCATTTTATGGTTATCCAATTGTTTTGATTGTATACGGTAAAACAGCAATTAAATGCATTATTACTTAAGAGTTTTTTTTTTATGAAAAATTCCTAATCACTGAAGATTTGAGTTTTTTTTCTTTCCCTTAAGTTTCGTCATTTTTCTTTTGAGTTTAATTTTTAAAAGTAAGGAGCTCTAAACGAATTTTTAAAGTAAGCAGTTTTATAAATATTATGCTCATTTAGGTTCAATTGAAAATACTATGAGTTATTTTTTTTTTCGAACAAATTTATTCGTTTAATTTATAAAGCTTTATTTTCAAGCAATAAAAAAAAGTTTATTCAGTGGCCCCCACTCCTCCCAAGCACTTCGGCGCATTCACCCCCCCCCCCAAAAATATTTGCTAACTCCCCCCTTCCATGTTAACTTGTTCGAAATAGTGCTATGTTGCTTCTTTTATTTATGTACTTAAAAAAAATTCTCTCGTCTAAATTCCCCCCCCCCAAACTATTCGTTTTATTTAGTGTAAAAATCCCCTCCCAAGCTTTAAGTGGGCTCATCGTGAGCCCACCTTCCCCCTTGATGGGGTCCCCAGGGAATATTGTTTTAAATTGCCTAAATTTTTTTAAGGCAAATTTCTGAAACTAAGTGAAATTAATTAATTCTTGAAGAAGACGTTTGAAGCTAAAAAATCTGGATTAAACACCCTTTTTCAAACTCAATTTTGCAAACTCTTTTTATATAAATTTGTTTAAAATCCAAACTATATATTTGTTTCGATTAGAAAAAAATAAGTATAATTTTTGTTCTGCAATAATCCTTGCTTAGTATGAATTCGAATAAAAGAAATAACTAATTAACATAAACTACTTGACTTTACTTTAATATTGTTTTTACCATAAACTTTGCTCAAACATAGTTTTCTTAAGTCAAAAAGAAATAAATAATAAAAATTAATTAAAACGACATTTTTAATAAAATTATTAAAATACAGAAATATTTAAATACCTAATTTTAGGTATATTTAAAACTAATTAAATTGTATCGCTTCTGAATTATAAATAATTACATCAAATAAATCAAGTATGTATTTTACGAATTTTAACTACTGTGAATATAGATAGTGTAAGTTATTTCCGTTATCAATATATATGTTTAGAATTTTTACCTAATTGTAAGAAATTAATATATAATCAAAAAAAAAAAAAACATTATAAAAAATTAATATACCAGCCAGGAAAACAAGATTGAAGACATCAAACTCTTTCAATTTTGCAACAATGCAAAGTAACTGCAGTTTTTCTGCAGATTCATCAGAAAGCATACTTCTGAAACAATGGCTGCATAATTACTTCAAATTTACTGCAGAATGACCACGGATTTAAAATTTCAGTTTTTTCTAAATTTATGATTTTAAAGTGACCTCACTTAAACTACAGTAATTTTGTAGACAATAGCTAAAAGTTTTTTCGAAATAAATTACTGAGAAATTACTTCGCAATAGCTGCAAAATAACTGCAGTGTTTTTACAGTTAAGATTGCACTACAAAAAATTTGCAGTTAACTCTAGAAAAACTACGAAATTACTTCAGTTCTGTAGAAAAACTACAGTTTTATTTTCATCTGGGATGTAGGTATATAAATTCAAATTGAACTATATCTCATAATAAATGATATTTTTAATTCTGCTCCTATTTTTTTACTATTAATCTATAACTACTGAAAAATTTTATTTTATTTGCATTTTCAAATACTTTAACTAGCATTGTACTCTTAATTAAATATTAATTCTGCATTTTCAATTTTGCCTCGAAAATTGAACTTGAAGAAAAGTGGTAAGAACTTTTATGCTAACAACAAAGGAAAAATAGTTTGTATAATGTGATAAATACTTTATGAAATACGAAGATAGTATTAATTCTGAATTCCAATTAAATAAAAGCTAAAAACAGGATAAAAACAGAAAAATTCAAAATGCTGCATTTTTTTTTTTCAAATATAATATTTTACACTTTTTCTTTGAATGATATATTTATAATAAAATGCATTGAACATCAGAAGATTCTGATTTGAATGAATTGGAAAGGTGAACTTTCATAAATTAAAGACAGTCAACTTTATTAATAGAAAGCAATTTAAGTAACAGCAGTTATAGTCTGTATGAACAATAATTTCGTAAATAACTTTTATAAACGAAGTATAGAATGATATGAAAATAATTATCCAGAAACGTTTTGCACCAAAATTATACATAAAAAAAACTAAAACATGGATATAAATTTATTATATTAAAACAAAATGTTGAAACTTTAATATGAAATATGAAAAAATTCTAGAACTCTTATCAGATATAATATATTCCCACATGCTTTGTCAAAGATTCTAGCATGGAATCCGATTTTTTTAATATTCCATAATCATCCACATTTAACTCTTTCAATTTTAAAAAAAAAATTTTGACAAATAATTTAAATGAATAGTATTTTATTAAAAAACGCTGAAAAACAGTTAATTTAAATGGAATGTGTATATAACACATTCAAAATAAAAGTATTTTCAAAATTAAAGCAATAAGGTATATCTACTTACTAAAAAGTAAAATAGCGTCTTCTTCAGAAATACCGCTATGAACTAAAAGTTGTTTTAATTCTTCTTAATTCAAAATATTAAATGACATATTCTCCAGAAGAAAAAAAATTAAACGTAAAATAAAAACTAAGACATAATCTATTTAGATCACAAAACATAACAATTTTATTTAGATTTATTATCGTTTGCTTTTTAAAATAAAGCGATAGAAATTCCAGCTTATAGCTCGCTCACAATTAAATAATAAATAAATCACTCAAGTTTGAGATAAAAGCACTCAAATATTGCTTAATAAATACCACTCAAGTTTGAGTAAACGCAAAGCAAGAATTTCGCTCAAATCGTTTACTCAAACTTGAGTGATTTTTTAGTATTTCACTCAAGTTGAGTTAAAAAAATTTAACTCTTTTTTGAGTAGGGGAAATAACTCTTTCATTTTAAGAGAGTAGACTATTATTCTTGTATACGTAATTTTAGTGCCAATCTATTCAGCGTAAAGAGATACATTAGGAAAAATGCCTCGCTTGGCTAAATAATAATAATTAGGACTCACTCTCTTTAGACACCTGCAATAAAATCAAAAGGGGGGCAGCTATAGCTCACTTCGTGAGAGAAATATATACAAATCGAAAAGAAGTATGGTTAAAACATAATAGATTTTTCATTGCATTATGGCAGTGTTTCCCAAAGTGTGGTACGCGTACCCCCAAGGGTACGGGAACAGTTTAGCTGGGGTACGCGTTGTTATGCAAAATATCTTGCAACAAACGAAAATTTCACAAAAATTTATTTAAAAACAAAGCTAGCCATGAAAATTTTAAGATTACGTATTCTTCTATAGGCTATTTTTTGCAGAGTTAACAGTTAATAATTAGGGGTATCAACAGCCAGTTGTGATTTTTAACTTTTGGGTAATTTTTTTCCATTAAAAATACATTCATTTTGTATTAATGGTACACAGCATTACGAAAAATTTAGAAAGGGTACACAAAAGTCATACGTTTGGGAAACACTGCTTTATGGAAACACTAAAAAACTCGGTAACGTTTAACGAAGCACTTTAGTAATGATTTCGGTAAAATAAGAAATAAAATATAGTTTTAAAATATGTGATGAAATTTGGTAAATCTGGTAAAATTTGATAACTATATCGTGGTATTTAAGAACATGCCATAAGAACCATTTATTAAATAAAAGTTATTTTTCAGTTCTGCTTTTTTACCAAATGTGTTGTAATAAGGACTATTGTTTTGGGAACCAGAACTTCTGTTTAACTGTTATCTTAAGGTCGGAAAAAATACCAAATTATTGGTTTAAATATCCTATATGTTATTTTTATTAACCAGAATTATGGTTTCTTACCAGAAATAGCATTACCATTCAATACAGCAATTTAACCAGAATTTTTTCCTTTGTGTATTAGTCCAGAAACACAGTTTTTAAAACAAATTCCTGCTTTCTTTGAATTATTTTCGTATTGTCCTGGCTAATAATCATCAAATAACTGTTTTCTTGATATGTCATGTTAATACAAATTTATCGAAAATTATTCGCTGGTTTCGCTGGAAAATTATTTGCTTCTAACAGAAATATGCCTGCGATTTTCTACTTATCCAAGCTTATACTTTACTTATTACTTTACAAGCTTATATTTGCTTTCAAGCCTAGATTATTTTACAAGCTTATACTTTAACATATTACCTTAGTGACCTTGTAATTGCTGAACGTGAAATTTTACTTAATTAAAAAATTCAAATTCAAATGTTATGTTTTGTTTTATGTACTTTGGCTAAATTGCATTTAAAAAAACTTATAATTTCTATTAAAACTTCAAGTATCGTCAGTATAATTGTACTGTAATTAAACTGTAATTTGATTTAGTAATTTAGACCAAATAATAATATAAATTGTATTGTATATTGATGAACGTGTATCATATGAGCTCCTAAAAATACTTGTAGACATTCTTAAAATCATAAGTATGAGTTTTTAATATTTTTTAAACTTTATAAGATACTGCTCATAAAATATATAAAACATAAAAATAATTAATTCCTTATCATTTCGCTAATATATAAATTGCTTATAATATTATGATTATTATTATTAAAAATTATGACTATTTTTTTTAGATTTGAACATTTAGGAATATTTTATTCTTTTTCAAATCGTTAAACAATAATCACAAGACCTGACTTCAAATTACCTATAATGACATATGATCCTCCAATTCTTCGATACATTCGTCAATTTGACTAGGTCACACAATTTAACTATTCACTGTAATTCGTAACTTTAAATTGTAACGGGAACTGAGTAATTCCAGATCAGAAAATCAATGAGATTTAGAGATTCTGTAGCGAGATTGACTCTATTATAGATTCGGATTGTGCTCATTACGTAAATTGCAAAATAAAAGTTTTCTTTAGACAATAATATGTACTCGTATTGGAAACAATAAAATATTATCAATTATAAGTTATTTATAGTAAAATTTCTTCGAAAGTTTGTTAAAACTAAAATTATATAATATGTTTAGAGTTTATCTGCACATTTAAAAAAGGAAAAGAAATTAAATTTTATGATTTAAAAAAATAAAAATTTACAGAAATGGGGTTAATAAAACACATTTTAATCATAATAGTAACTGTTTTGAAACGTTAAACTATAAATATTACGTATTTACTCCAAAAGAAAATTAATTCCTTAATTTCTCTTCATGTCTTTAGTTCCGGCATTTCTAATGAGTTAAGTAGTATAGTTCTTCTGGCAATCTGATATATCTTCCGATGCTACAACTTCATTTCAATTTTTTTTTAAATTCATTACCTACGGCAGTATTATCATCTATAACAATTAATTACTTATAAACTGATTTAAATTTCAATAAATTGGCAAGTTCTTTCCAGTCTTAAAAGTGGATATATTAGATTTATATTCAGACATTTTAATCGTTATGTCTCTGCAAATGGTGGAAAAAGAAATATGTCAAGAAAAAAGATCTTGATAAAATATAAATGTATCTTTTAAAATATACCTTCAAAAAATTTTCAAAGCTAATAAAATTATCCAGAAAAACTAAAAAAGGGAATTTGGCTACTTAAAATTCTTTTTCTAATTTCAACTAAACTTAATATGCTTACTTGAGCTCTAATTGCTTTTTCTTTTTTCCTGAAATCAGAGCAAATAAGAAATAAATTCGGAAAAAAGAGATATCTTCCTATTATAAGAATAGCGTTTTTTATGATAGCGAAAATTATAGATATGATGAAAATCGAAAGAAATTATATATATACTGTTAAAAAAAATTTTTACTAATTCTAAATTATTGATTCATTCCATTAACTATTTAAAAAAACATTTGTATTAAAACTGAATAAATATTTAGGAACAATATTTAATATTGTTGACTTATAAGATGTTTATTCAATTCTTCAAAAAAAAGACAAGTCAAACATATAAGATATTTTCTGAAATTCCTTCTTGAGCAAAATCCTATTTATATATTTGAAACCTAACGTAGTGGATTTCAATTTTCCATTTTGATCTGCCATATAGTTGCCTTTTTTCTGTTATTCATGTTTAATATAAGCGATGGTTTCCAGTTTCAAAAGAAAATGGGCCCAACGAAAACAGGCATACTTCTAACAGCCTTACAAATCTGCATTGCGATGAGAATGTCATATCAAAGGCTATACTCAAATAGAATTAAACGCGAGTACTTATTTCAAAGATTAGTTTTAGAGGGAAAATATTTTTTTAAAGTATTTCTGTTTAAAGAAATGATTTTAAATTTTGCGTTCAAGAAAACATTTATTTCAAATTCATTACAGTAGTTTATTTTCAAATAAAATTTAGAAACTCATAAATAAAAAACACTTTTATATTCTACATTGTATAACTATTGCATTGAAAAAATATGGTCAGAGCTATCAGAATACGAAAAATAGTTTTAGTTATAGTTTAGTAGATAGTTTTGAGGAAAAGTTTTAAAAATATCTTTTCAAAGGTTGCTGCGAATTTTACTCTTCAAGTTTATAACCTTTATTCTTCTACACGGAGATAAAAATTCTAGTAGAACTACTGTATTGTGTGGAGATGACATTTCTATTAAAAAGAACTACAAACAAGCATAATTCTGTTGCTAAGAACCAAAATAGGTATTTGAACCATATATTATAGGTATTTAAACCATTCATTTGGTAAATTCTTTTATATAAAGATGCTTACTGAAAATTCCAGTTTTTAAAACTATAGTTCCTATTACTACACTTTAAATAAAAAATACGAAACTGAAAACTAAATTTCAATTAATAAAAAGCTATTATCCCATACTAACAGGTATCATGGTGGAACTACAAAGTTTTACCTCAGTTACCAAATTTTATCACATATTATAAAACCATATTTTATTGTTAATTTTACCAAAGCACTTCTTCTCAGCTTTTTGATAATCCCATAGACTGTGGTGGCATATACGGTGACTTATATCATATTCTAGTAGCGTTGACGATGCTTATTTTTTTATCAATGAAGGGGAAAAATTCAAATTCTGGCACGCTTTAATTCTAACCCCCTGTTCACACTGAAAAGTTAAAATGAACCTATGACGATGGTGATCGCCATTATTAACTTATAGTGGTATTAAAAGTCTCATCATAGATTTTCTTGGCCTTTACCAACACATCTTAATTATGGATGTAGTAAAATTATAATCTCCAGGATGCTAATAAAAATCGTTTAAGTAAAATATGATTTATTAATAAAGCATTTGATATTTTAAAATGACCATATATAAAACACAAATGATAAAAATAAATCCCATGATAACATTTCTCCAAATAAAGATAACATTTCTCCAAATTGGGAGAGAATCATGGATAGGAGATCCAAAATTGGCGATTTATCAAAATATAACATAGCCAAAAAAAAGCCAGCCTCTCATAATCAATATTGGGTTTAAAAATACCTTGGCGATCACGAGTCGCCAACAAAACTGTGAGAATTATTACAACCATGTAACTGAAATATATTTGCGGTAAGAAATTTAAGAATTAAAAAGTTATAAATAGATTTTTGTTTTCGATTAGTCGCGGCAGTGAATTAATGAGTCTATATTAGAATTGAAAATGTATCCGTTACATTGAGTGATAAGTAAAGAATAAATTAATTTTATATTCGCTTTAAAAGATTAACTCATTGATTTATTTTAAATATAATTCGATTAATAAAATAAGTTTAAGTAAAGAAAGAAATTTTAAAAGTTACGAAATATGCAATGCCAAATGCGGCATGACAGAACCATTTTATATTTTTAACATTTTACTTTAATAAAGTGAAACATGAATTTTTCTTCATCAAATAAATCACACAATCCTAACACAAACTTACTAAACTGCAATAAGAGAATCCTGTTAATCAATAAACTGCAAATTACGTTTAAAGATAAATATAAATGCATTTTAAATTAAAAGAAAACGCGATTTTACTCGTAAAAATAATATTACAATTTTGTTCATTTTAGTATATCTAATTTCTTTTAAAATGCTAAAATTTCTCTAAACATATTTTTTTTAAATTAAAAAAAGACATTTTTATACACTCTTGTACAATTTCCTGATCCAAATGAAAAATAACTATAGTGCTTTGTCTATTTCTTAGAATAATTAAAATATAACTTATATACATTCTTAAGTAGTTTTAATGTGCAAAATAAACATCACAGAAGAAAAACTTATTATAGTGGGGCAATTTTTTCAAGTAATCCTTAGTTTGGGGTATTTCCTTTTGTCAAATAACCCCCTTTTCTAAAAGTTTAATCGAATAAATCTTTGTTGTTAGTCAACTAAAAGGGTTTATTAAAATTCTTCTATTTCCTCCGTCGAATACAGACTGATAGGAATTTTTTTCATAACAACACAGATGGATCTCTTAATATAAATCTTTGGGATACCCTTTTACATTTTACATTTATGCTTTGTTAGTTGTAATTACCGATGGGTAATTTGACACAGTAGTTATTCTAACATAATTCTGTGTTTAATAAAAAGAAAATAAATACTCAAAATGGCTTTCAGGAGAAGAGAAAAAATAAAATTTTATTCAAAATTAAACATAAAAATTACAGAATTCGAAAACATAAATAATGTAATGTAAAATAAATAATGTAAACAAAAGCATATTGAAGAGTTTCAGAAAAACTTTCAACTCTAACAAAAAAACATACTAAAAGAATAGGAATAAAATAAACTTTTAGAAATATCGTATGAGCATAACAATTACAAATAATATATGTAATAAATATGCAATAATAAGTGTATAGCAAAAATAAATTATTTAAAAGTATGTATTAAGTTTATAGGTGCATAAAACATTTATTGTAAAATAAAATAAAGGTAGAAACATTCGAAAAATTAAAATACAGTGGAAAATATAATTAGAGTTAAGACTTTTTGTTCATTTTTTTATTTATTTTTTATTTTCGCCTCCTAAAATTTGGAGATAAATTAAACTGGCAATGTCAGACACTTAAGAAATTTAACCACCTTCACGCTCGTAAATTAAGAACATTCTTATATAAAAAAAGCCATGGCGATAAATTTTCTCTATTTAAACAACACATAATATGCGCTATCATTTACTGGATAAGTAACTTACCTATTCTTGCCAGTAAAATCAGCACGTTTACTGCATTAAGGAACCTGCACAATTTCCCAGTATACATTCTTTATGCCGGATAATGTTGCCAAAAAACCACTTGTTGATCCTCTTAAATCTGCTCCAAGAAACCTACATAAAATTGGCCGTCATCCAAAAGTAGAGATGTTTTTTACTTGATAATTCATATGTCCTTATTTAGCCAATCTCAAGCATTACACTACCCAAGAAATATATTGTAATATACTTTTTTTTATTTAATCTAGAGCATTAGTCTATTTGATCTATATTATCGACCAGCTTCACATCAATTTTGTTATCTAAATACGTAATCACCAATTAAAATTGATTCTGAATTCCAGATTCCAGAAATAAAATATTTTCTAAGAAATAAAATTTTATAAGGTACTTTTCTTTCTTTTTATTTTAAAGCTGTATATGAAATATATCCCATATATATCCAAACAGTTATCTTTCACTAAGGTCCATTTTTCACTCTTTGGAAACTTTAATAATATTTATACCATTTTAATAATGCACCAAAAGATGCCTAACATGATGTTTTAAAGCACAAGACTTATTCAGTGAGATTCATTAGAAACATATCTATTTTTGTTTAGTAACACTTCCTTCAAAATGAAATTCATCTCAATGGAATATTTCACACAAATTGAATAACTTTCCACAAAATGGTAAACTTTTTTCTCCTCTGATTGAAATATGTTTTAGTATCGGCAGCAAAACAATCCACTGTCTTGAAACAACAATAAAAATCTGCTATTTTTGAGAACTATAGCCTCCTCGACAGGACGAGAGCACGTGCTCAAGTGAGGTGGAGTTAGTTTTGTGTTCTTTCGCCCAATTCTCCGAGGGATGGCGCACGTGAAACTTCTTCCTGATTGGTGGAAAGATACTGAAAGGCTTGATTCGAAAACACTGAGTCGATAAGAACTGTTAATGGCCTAAATACACCACCCGTGGTTTTTATTCTTTCGCTGAGCCTCACTCGGTTGATTAAATATAGATATGCTTCATTGCTGTTTCGGTAATAAATTTTTAGGATGATTTAAGTTTAGCGTAAACTCGTATATTTATTTTTATTTCAACACTTTGGGAAAAATTGTTTATAATCTATGCTAACTAAAGGACTTGTCTTTGCTTTGCTAACTAAGGGACTTTACACCTGTTATCTAGTTTAAAACATTTTGATGAAATGTATGCACAATTGTATAAAAAAAAAATTACACTGTAAGAAATGAATGCTCAAAATTTCACGCAACTTCCTTCGTTTTAACAAAATTGTTTCTAGGTAAATTCGGAGTTATTTTTTTCTTCCTGCAAAAATTTTGTCAAAGTCAAGAGATCACTATTAATGAATTTCATCAATATTAAGGAAATATTTAGTCATTCTATTTTTACTGAAGAAAAACCTACGAGCCCCTAATATACCTGCCTTTTTTAATAATCACTTTATCGTAGGTATCCTGTAGGTGGATCAATGTCACAAGAAGGACAGATAGAACGAAGAGATAAATTACACACATACCACAAGCGGGATTCGGTCCGACATCTTCCTGGCACGATACCAACTCCTTGCCAACCATACACACCGGTCGGCTTATTTCGTCCCTTTTTTTGATCGTCTAGTCTACATTTTAGCTTTGTCATTCTAGTTCACAATCTCCCACAATGCATTGTGATGAGCCTCCCAGTTAAGGAAACATTTTCGTCATGTCTTTGAAGGTTTACATTTTGCCACAAATCACGCGATTTTGTGACAAAATAATTCTCAAAATTAACAAAATAACGTTCAAGGGTGTTGAATAGGCAGAAGTGAGAGTTCTATTTCTGAGAGTGTAACTAAAGTTTTCAAGTTCATAAAGAACACAAAAAAATAAATTTTGAGTTAATAAACGGGATTTTTTAAAAATAATTTATTGGTTGATTTAAATGTGCTCCAAAATCTTAAAAAGAAACAATAAAATTTTATATTGTATTATTATTACTTATCAACAGGACTTTTTCCCAGATTTCAAGTAAATTAATTTTCAACAGAAAAAAAAGTGTTGAAATTTCTCTAACTATAGTTAATGACTCATGCATAATTCATAGATGTTAAAAAATAATAGATGCTTCACAAATATAGATGCAAGGTTAGAAACTTACGAAATACAAGGAAATAAGTTTTGGAGTTGCAGCTATCAACTGCAAGGCTATCTTTTTCACTGATTTAAAAACAAAGTACAGGATACTATATACTTTGTATATAGTTTAAAAAGATAAATCAAAAACATATTATTCTCAAAAATAAATAAATCTGTTAAAAATTCAGAGGTCTCAAAAAATTTTCACCTTTTATGCAGGATGTTCTTTTTATATAGTAACAGTACATGCTATTGGTAACATATTTAAAAAAATTTAGCTTGCCACTTTTGGCTTTAATGCAGAGAAGTATCAGAAAATTTTCTGCCTTAAGCTACAATTCACCAACTAGTATTTTATGCCACTTCTTCCAAAAAGTTCTCTTCTAATTAGTTCTCGTCATCTAACAAGAATTCATGAACAAAGTCTTATGAGGTTTAGTACTAACTCTTTTCTACAAAATGGATCAACCTGAAAAATTCATTGAATTCAAGTTTGGAAAAAAAAGAGGCAAAGCATATGGTCAAAACTACCAAAATATGGTAACAATGAAACATGGTTTTACAATACGTGATAAAATTTGGTAAATGTGGTAAAATTTGATAAGATTATTTTTATTTCTTGTAACAAGGCATAAAATCCATTTGTTCGGTTAAATTAAGTTTTCAGTTTTGTATTTTTTACTGAATGTCTGGTGATAAGAAATATAATTTTGAATACCAGAATTTCTGGTAAACTACTACCATGTGAACGGAAAATTTATCAACTGAATGTCTTAAATGCCGTATATTTCCGTTTTATAACCAGATTTATGGTTTTATTTTTGGCAGAAATGTCATTATCATATAGTGCGGTAATTTCCTCAGATTTTCTTTTTCTGTTCAATATAAGAAAATTGGAAAAATGAATTTCACATTGACAAAAATTCTGGATCCAATTAGGGTACATAAAGTACAGGCACCCTGAGAGTAGCAACCGAAATAAAAAAGTGTGTAGCATCCGATCCATTTCACCATAATATTTTGTGCTTTAAATTTTACAGCAATATTTATTTAATTACAGTGACTCGGTAAATATTGCAATAAAAATTACGTTAAATCAGGTTTTTTGTTTCGTTAAAAATTTGAACTTTATAATAAAAAGTACATTTTAACCGTAATTTTATCCGGTTTTTTTTTTTTTTTTAAGAATGTGTGCCTTCCTGAGTACTTTTCCTACGTGTGATGAAGCAAAATTTAATCGAATTAGAAAATAAATTTTTAGTTTCCGAAAAACTGTTGAGCCCATGATGAGTTCCAAGATGAGTTAGATATTATTAGGATAAAACAAAAATTTGTTTTAAGTATTCTCCATTCCTTCTCTTGCGCCCTGCAATAATTTAGAATGTTCGAATTCTTTTTGTTGCTGCCACTGTGTTCCAATATATAGTTGTATAAAAATGTTGAAATTCGAACTGATTTTCAATAATAATTAGAAATTACGTCAAAAAAGACACTAAAGTTACAAAACAATTGAATATAATGATGATTTTAAATATTGTTTTGAAATTAGATTATTTAACTGATAAATGTTCTTCTTGGCAAATATAAGTACAATGACAGAACGCATTCTTCATTTCCACTTAAATAATTTTTAAAAATTTATTTAAGCAAAATATTTGGAATGTTAAAACTTTTTTAAATCATACTAGTTTTTTCACACCATTTATTTGCTGACTATATTGCCAAAAATATGCTATTTTATAAAATCGAGGATCATTCAGTTATTCATTCACAAATAACTCCAATTCTATTTTGACACATTTTTCTCCAACAACCTTGCACAACTTCGGTGGACAGGAAAAGTCTTCCTTATTTTGCTTAGCATTTAAAAAAAAATATGCATCGCCTCGATTACATTCTTAAAATATTTTTATTTCGAAAAACCCTATTCTATAAAAGTATTATGTAATTAAAATTACTATTTTGAAAATTGAAATGTATCAAACGGAATTCATTAAATCTGCTATGGATATATCTTACAGTATTATCAACACAACAAAGAATAGTGCATTTATGTAACAAATACCATACTTAATAAAAAAACACAATGTTATATTATTTCTGAAACGATACTGTGATACAATCCTATTTTCCTGTTATAATAAAATGAAGAGTTAATCAATGCATGCGTCAGGGTGTGTCTCTCTTGTAACTCGAGAACCGTTTGTCCAATCTTTTCGAAATTTCCACAGTGGCTGCAAAAGAAAATGTCACCTCCAGATATTATTTCTATTAGTTCATTATCAATAAAATTATAATATAATTGTATTATAATAATTATTTATCATGAAATAATTAATTATAATATAATAATTAATTACAATTATAATATTGTAGTATTATTCTTAATCGATAATGAATCGATTAAGCAAGATGATTATAAATTATTTCTTATATGATGGATGGCTTCTGTCTGGATGAAAAATAGAACAGCTATGGTGAATAAAACATTTGCTAACCTTCTGAATAAGTCTCACTTGTATTAAGATGATAAAACAACACCACATTGGTGACCAGCGGACGTGATAAGAACATGCCAATATTGATTGATGGTCCACATTAAAACAGTTGATTTGCCTTTAAAAAAAAGGGGGGATGTACTGTTCAAAGAAAAGAAGAAAAAAATCCGGTGAAGTAAATAAAGTCTCCCGGTAAATAAACAATATTGAAAAAAAAAAATAAGCGAAATGCTATAAACAAAAATTAAGGGGGGGAAACGAGCGAAATGCTATAAATACAAAAAAAAAATGAGCGAGATACTATGAGGAAAAAATACAATGAGCAAGAATGATATAAATAAATACACTGCATAAATCAACGAGTGGTATCCGTTCATCGAATTCTATCACAGATGAAATTCTGGAAGGGAGTAATGTGGCGTAACTACCACTACAAATATTAAATATCAAATCACTAGTACATAAGACATGTTAACTTGATTCTATCACGAGGTACCTTTTGATAGATGAAGGTTGGGGAATTATTTATAGACTATATATAAATAATTCCCCATATTATAAGAATTAATTATCAATACAAGAAAATTCAATTAGTTCTTTCAGAAAATATGTTGTTTAAAAAGGGTTTTTTTCCTCTTTAGCGCTTGATATAAATTAAACTGTAGGCAATACTGTTTTTTTTCCCTATATTTAAAAGGTAATACCAGTGATGCTTGTTTACTTCACTACTGTGCCCAGTAAAAAAGTTCATAGCAATTCTATATATACTAATTATTTTTATGGTACTTCTCAGCTAGACGGAACGGAAGCGAAAAGACGTCAAAAACTTTAGAACTCCACCATTTTTTACCACGTTTATATAAACTAGCCTTCGTGTATGTCTGTCAGGGTGGAATTTTGTAATCGATTTTAAACTAACTTCCCGACTAGCTACATACTTCAAATTTGGCACATAGTTCAGAATTGGATGACAATGCATGAAAATGAAGAGAAAAAAAGACATACAAAGTAAAATAAAATTAAAATTTAAAAAAAGTCATTTTAGAGTCAAGTCGAGATTGTCTTTTGTTGTCGATTCCATTATTTCAAATTAGTATTACATGTCAGGTGAAAAGATTTTTATTGTCGGAGTATTTTTATTGGCTGAAAAATCACGTGGTAGGATCCAGTTTTTCCTCATTCATTTCCAGATTGTTTTGGTTCTCATCAGCATAAAACTAATGAAAGTCGTAAAGGTATTGTTTTTCGTAAAGATTTTTGTATCCCTAATTTAAAATGAAAGTTCTATTATTTTAGTAGTGGTTTTGTAGTAGTCTTGACTACTCTTGACTAAGAAAAATAATCTAAATAAGAATATATATTTTTAAAAGCCACGTTTTTTGTAGTGAAGAATAATAATTGAAAAGTAATAATTTTTAAAAAATATAAATTAAAAATTAAAAAAATTATAATTTAAAATAAAAAAATTCAAAATAAAAAATAATATTTTTAAAAACCACATTTTTGTAGTGGAGAATAATAATTAAAGAAAAATTGAAAAACGAAAAACGTGGGGCGCATGAAATACATAACAGTTCATATACACATTTTCTTACTCATACTCATGCACAGCCACATATACATCCACATACATATGCATATACACAAACATATTCCACATCCACATTCAGATACAATTACAATTACAGATATACATACACATATTCTCAAGAGCACGCATACACGCACTAATATAACATTACAGTTGTGTATTTCATGCGCCCCACGTTTTTCGTTTTTCAAATCTTTTTTTAATTATTATTCTCCACTACAAAAACTTAGTTTTTAAAAATATTGTTTTTTATTTTGAATTTTTTTTAATTAATTTTTCATTGTATTTATTCTTTAAACACATAAAAATTAAATTTAATAAAAACTAATAATAAATGAATTTAATAAAGTAAAATATATTTGAAAAAAATTGAATTTCTTTATTCCCGACTGACCGGTTTTTACATGCATTATGATAGTTAAGCTTAAACATCAATTTGGGTATCATCTAAGGGTTACGTCACAGATTTAGTTTTTCTAAAGTTACCTTAAACAACATGTCTCTTTTGTTTATAGTAACGCTTTTGAAAGGTGCTTTGAAAAAATACTTTAAAAGCAATGCTAAATTAAATTAAAAAATTATTTATGTACTATGAAGCAAAATTAAAGGAGAAAAGGTATTAATTCGTTTCTGGAAACAATAAAAATTTGTAAAAGTAATATGGACATCAATAATTCTTAATCGATACTACTGGTATTGTTGCAAAAAGTGTTGTTTAACTGGTACTAAATATACCAATGTAAGTGTTTAATTTAGGTCCCAGATTTCAAAATCCAAGTGCTCTAGTAATAAGTTACGTCCAGTTAAAAGGGTTAAATACAGTAATAGCTTGATTCTAGGAGCATTTTGACTGCCATGATTTGGCTTCAGGCAATACACTGTAAAAAAAATCTGTTATATAACGGAATATTTCTAGCGGCAAATTAACAGAGATTATCCGTATGCTATGGAAAATGCACATTGACATAAATTTCCTGTTACGAAATACTAGATATTTTCCGTAGGTCAAGATACAGCAGAGAAATTTGACATAAAGGTACCTGTATATCCTCTGATCTACAGAGTGAAGCAGATTTCTAAAACTTTTGATTACTCAATTCGTGCATTTTTCAAAAGTCATGAAGTTTGAAAAAGTTGTTATAGAATTTTCATTATTTTCTCATCATTAATTTCAGATGTTCCGAGTGGGATTCGAAACCGGGACCTATTTTAGTATGAGGTCAACTCCTTTACCACGCACCATACAACCCGGTCAACATCTGCTTCAATGTATCAAATTATTTGTTGCCGCTTTGATACCAAAATTTTTCATCTTCAAAACTAAAAAAAATATGTACCCAATCGTATCAATGATAATAGATTTTCTTTTTTCAAATCAACCGAAAAAATGTCACCTTTGACAGATTACGACGTAGCTTAACAGTAAATTTCTGTATTTTTAGGGAACAGAAATTTTGAATTTTAAATTAGAAAAATTACAGAATTATTATGTTTTAACAGAAATTTTTGTAGGGTAGTATCATCCCATTAATACTGACTATTTTTAGCTTTTATTTTCTAACAGTTAATTTCTAGAAAAAATTTTTATTAATCTAATTGAAAAGTACAATAAATAATGACAGAAAAAAAAACAAATTTGAAATTACGTTAACTTTATTAATGGTTTTGTCTCACAGTTTTGTGAATTTTTTGTGAAATTTTGTGTTAATAAATAACGTGTTATTGATTGTTTACTTTTTTTCTCATTCCGTACGAAAAGAAAGTATTCAGTCACTTTATAATATGTGTAGAACTTGAGCAGATTAATAGATTTTTTTTAAAATTTTGAATGCTACTTACCTTTAAGAAATTTTTAAAAAAAGAATTGCGAAATGCATACAAATTTTAGGAATTTAAATACAAATTTTACAAATACAAATACACATACAAAACAAAAAAGGCATACAAATTTTAGGAATTTAAAAAAAAAATTAAAATTTTTTAAAATTCTTTTTGCCTTATTTATAATGTGTTTGTACGGACCATAATCTAATTTCACTAACTGAATATCGAATAAAGCTGTCACTTTTTTTTTAAATTTGACAAAAGGAAATAGATCTTTACGAGTGCAATGAAAGTAACCATAAAGCACGTTGAACATATCAATCACGTGCTCTGAAAATGAGTTAAGATGTCAAGAACAGAATTACTAATTTATAACAGAAACAAATATTTCTTTCCAAATTTTTCTGTAATTTAACACAAGTATCTTTTAGTTAGTTTTCAAAAAGAAATCATTTGGTTTTTATCTGCTTTTTTAGCTAAATTTTTTTTATATTTTTCTTAATTACATAAAAGCAGATTTTTTTTGAGTATCGAAAGTATTCCAAATAGATTATTTTATAAAAACTTATTCAATTTATTTTAAATGTCGAGTAGAATGTTAAAAGAATATAAATCCCAAGAGCCACAGTGACATCGAAAGCCGAAAACAACTTGGATCAAAGTTGAGTTGAAAAAAAATGTTTAATATAAGAACTTTAAAGAAACACTCACATTTAAAAGAAGAAAAAAAAACATTTTTACGCCATTCAAAGCACACTAAAAACTCCCTCTTTCGTGATTAATAGAACTGTCGACTTTTTTTAAGAAGTGGCGTATTATTATTATTTATTGATTTAAAAGTCTCCTGATTATATATAGGCAATAAAAGACACTCGTTTGTCCATTTTTTTATATAATTCAAATTAACTGAACCATTAGATTCACAGCTCTAACTACAGACATTTTTTATCAAACAATAAAGTAGTTTAATTACGCCATTTTAGTTACTTATCATGTTTCCTGATTGCATTAATCTTTTCTATTATTTACATTAAATCCTAAATAATTATAAAAATAATTATAAAATAATATTTTTTTAAAATATTTACTGACATCATTAACTCTTGCGCTTTCATTTTTTCATTTTAGTGAGGAAAAAAATATGGATTTTTGTAAAAAAGTTGCAAATAAAGTTATTTGAATAATAAAATATTTTGTTTTTGATAAATATTCCCCAAATTCCAAATACGTTACTTTTAACCGTTTACATACCAATGTTGCAAGAATGGAGCATGATTTTTGATTTTGTTCAGCAATTTCAGTTCGAATAATATTATTTTTCATTTGTTTAAAATTTGAATTTATGAAGTATTTATCTCATTTAATTGGCTCTGTTTCTGTAATTATTTTAATATTTTTGTATTATAGAAATTTTATGTAATTTGCAAGCCTCTATCCTGTTTGTGATAAAATTCAGTTCGAATAATATTATTTTTCATTTGTTTAAAATTTGAATTTATGAAGTATTTATCTCATTTAATTGGCTCTGTTTCTATAATTATTTTAATATTTTTGTGTTATAGAAATTTTATGTAATTTGCAAACTTCTATCCTGTTTGAGATAAAATTTATCAAAAATCTAATTTTCATAATAAGAATACAATGCTTAAAGGCTTTTAAAGGGATAATATAACCCTTTCTTAGGCATCAAATTCCAAATTTTACTTTCAAATTTTAAAGTCAAAATGTTAGTGTAAAACCAATTGTTTAATTTTTGGAATATTAGTGCTTCAAGATTTTCTTTTTTAGGATTTCAAGTGCCGTATTGAATTATGTTGTGTGCATTTCATTATTCCCACTTATTCAAGATAAAGTTGTTTGAATGGAAAATAGGGGATAAATGTATTTATATTAAACTTCCTTTGCCATCAATTTACTGGGGACTGACAACAGATTGATAGTGACATAATACTTAGAAAGTACTGCAAGATATGCTCTCTTTCATACACAGTGTTTTACTCTTCCGCTGAAATTGTAACAATTGAATCGAAATGCTTTCTGATAAAATGATGGCTTTCAAAGGCTTTTATAATTTCTGTGTTATTTGATCTTGATAGAGTTAAAATTCAACATCAAAGGGGCTTTGAAATGACTTTTCAAAAGTAATATTACACAGATTCTTGCTATGGATAGTTTTTCCTTTCGGATTCATATAATTTATTTTACTTCTACGATAAATTTATTCTTATAGAAGGAGTTAAGGAAAAGTGTGTCATTTTTTATTTCCCTTATTTACAATTTTTTTCTTTTGCACCGTTTGAGATGCATAACAATAAAACATAAAATGGTTTTGTTGGAAACATTTTCTGATTCATATTTGGAAGATATAGATATTTATAAGCTGGAGCTTGATGAAACAGGAGTTTTGATTAATACGGAAAACTTAAATGAAAATAAATTCGAGTCTGTTATTCCATGTCAGAATAATATTGTTTTTAAAAGTAATATTGGCGAAGAAAAGGTAAAAAATACGAATCCTACACTGAAGTACAAAGGAAGAGCAATAAAGTGAAAGCCCAGTTATAAAATCGAAGAAGAAAGTGAAATATGATGAGCCAACCGAATTGAAATAGCCAGAAATAATTTTGTAACAATCTTATAAATGCAGGAATTGTGTTTCTTTTGGCATATTCTAAAAACTAGTCTTGGATATATGCTTCTTACTTTAAAAAAAGTTTAAACTTATAATATATTTCCCAAAATGATAATTTATATTTTTATGGACTTCTATGTGGACACCAAAATGTAGCATCATTAAAAACGCTCTTAAATTTGTCACTCTCACTTTTTTTCTATTCATTATGTTTAGATGTGCTTTATACTAATAGAATTTCCTTCGAAAATCATGGCTGCAGCAGTCTGTCCATTCAAATAAATGTAAAGTTTACGCTAAAGAGCATTCTTTACCTTTCCGGCTTTGAAACCGTTAACAACCAGTATGGTTATTAAACCGTAAAAAAAGTCATTTTAATGGCCATAGGAGTTAGGCGTTCATTTAGTAATAGGCATTGGAGAGTGCAGAACACTGGAAACTCTACATGTGAAGGAAACGGAGGGAACACTGTGGTGTCAACGCTGGGGCTCGAATCCCAGTTCTATCAGTCATTAGACTGAGATATTAGACCTCTTGGCTATAACATGTACGCAGTTATAAGGAACTAAGTGGCTTCATTATGTGGACCTAACTGGTGCAACAAAATTATGGCTGTTTAACCGCACTAAGTGCAGTTAAGCAAGTTTAAACAGTTATTCTCAACAGTTTTAACAGTTTGTGTTGCACATAAACAGTTTCTAACAGTTTTTAAACAATCATTGTTTCTGACAGTTATAGTTTGATCACCATCGTATTTAAAGTTATTTGACTGTTTTGTTTGAGTATGGTAAAATAACAAATATAAAATAAATTGATATTCAACTTTTTTTCCGAGAAATTTCTAACAGTGTAGGGAATTTATCAAATTTAAATTTACTTCGTTTACACTTCTTTAATTCGGCATTTAAACTGTTAAGTAAAATAAAGTACGTAAATAATTGAATGCTTCGATAGTTTAGAAACCGATGCTTTATAACAAAATGTGTGGCGATAATTTGCTTAAAAATAGACGAAAAAAATAAACTTATTTTAAACGTATGAAAAAAAAGGATCTCTGCACCAATTCAAATTTTTTAAACTTTATTGATATTATTGTTATTGCATGACTTAGTTTCCTTAAATTTCAAAGGACTAATTTTCATAAAAGTACTGGAAGAATATTAATAGTAACTTTCTATAACTCCTTCAATATCCAACATTTACTAGCACAAATGTATATAACATACAGTATGAAGCATTTCTAATTATAATGAATGATTTTTTTGGTATTCAATATATTTACAATGTTTTGAAAGAGTTTGAAATTAGACAAAATAAAAGTTCATAGAAATATTATACTTCAAAGAAATATTTTCCTGAAATATATACAAAGCAACAATTTTATTAAATAAATAATTAAAATATAGTAATATATACATAGATTTTAAATAACATTTTAAATCAGAAAATAAAGAAAAATATCTATTCATTTTTCTAGAAATAATAAGGTGTGACGGAATGCATTTCTACTCTGGTTCAAACAATCAAAAATTTCATAGAAGATATTTCTATCGGATAACTTAGTTTTCAGAAATATTTAACTTCAAAGAAGTATTCTCCCAACAAACGCAAGCAGTAAGTATCGAAATTTTTTCTATCCAATCTTTCATTACCTACCTCAAAACATAAAAATGAATCGATAAGAATAATATCGGAATGGATCTCTAATTTTGACACTTAAGCAAATATATATCCTCTAACATTTCAAAGAAATATCTACATTACATAAATAAACACCACGTTCCAACCGCAGACACACCCAACTCCATCAATCTTGCATTGATAAAAAAAATAATAATCGTTAAGTGTATGGATATGATCAATCTTCCAATATCAACCAATCAATACTGTGTTCAGCTGAGAGCATCTGATGATGTTATGTTGAGAGCTATTTACAATCTTCGCTAACCAAGACGTGTTCATCCTAGAGGACAGCCGGATAAAAGTAGTCTCCTATAGGAATGGGAGGGGGGGGTCAGAAGAGAGGATATGAGCACAAAGTGTCCCGGAGGCAAATAGAGAGCAACGTAACCGACCAATAGTTTTCGCTGAGCTCTTCAGTTTCCAAACCGAAAAGGGTACTTGGTAGTTAAAAGTAAATATGGAAGAGTTTCGAGCTGAAGGAAAAACGTGAAATGAATGTCCAGGGGGCTGTATCCAAACTTATTAATTATTATTTCATAATTCTTTTTTATTAAGCCGATAATGAATAAGTTTTCATTTCCTCGATCGATCAGGCAAGGCACTTTTAATTTAAGATATATACTTTAAATTCAATTTTACAAATGTGCATCATCCAATCATCACATTTATTGTATTTCATCTTGGTGCAATTGTTTTGCAATTTCGAAAATTTAGCTTTAAAAAAAACTTTGTCAATGGGGCGCATTTCTTAAAAAGATTTAAAGTGTTAAAATGAATAGAATTACTGGATACGCTGATAGAAATACATACTGGAGCTATTTGAATATTGTTATTATGCTAAAATCACGAATATTATCATACATTCATAATTTGAATACGTGATACTGTGGTTTAATGAGTACAATTTTACAAATGTGCATCATACAATTATCTCATTTATTGCATTTCCTCTTTGTGCAATTGTATTGCAATCTGGAAAATTCAGTTTTAAAAATAAACTTCGTCAATGGGGTGCATTTCTTAAAAAGATTTAAAATGCTAAAAGGAATAAAATTACTGGATACGCTGATAGAAATACATACTGGAGCTATTTGAATATTGTTATTATGCTAAAATCAAGAATATTATCATGCATCCATAACTTGAATACGCGATACTGTGGTTTAATGAGTATAATTTTACAAATGGGCATCAGACAATTATCTCATTTATTGCATTTCATCTTTGTGCAATTGTATTGCAATTTCGAAAAAATTTAGTTTTAAAAAAGAAACTTCGTCAATGGGGTGCATTTCTTAAAAAGATTTATAGAGTTAAAATGAATAGAATTACTGGATACGTAGATAGAAATACTTACTGGAGCCATTTGAATATTGTTATTATGCTGAAATCAAGAATATTATCATACATCCATAACTTAAATATATGATACTGTGGTTTAATGAGTACGAAAACCGTAGGTCAATTTAAAACGTTATTGAGGTTCAAGGTAGCAATACTACGGTTTGATATTGAACCATTTTTATGCGAATAATATGTTTTGTGAACTTGTAAATCAGACTGAGAGCGAGATAATGTAAATTAGGTAAAGCGTTCGGCAAAAAAATATAAACTTTCTCGGTGAGTATAAGGGCAAAAAAAATAAAGAAACTATTTTTTGATTGATCAATTTAATTTTGATTCATTTTGCTGCTTAGAGTTTTGAAATTTTTTGTTCAGTTCCATAATTTCTTACATCCGAAATATTTTTTCTTTCCACTTTTTTGTACAATTCCATAGCTGTTTTCTTTTTTTGAGAAGATTTAAATTTGAAACGAATAACAGGGGGAAAAGAAAAGAAATTTATTTTTGCATTTATTTTGTACGTAATATCTAGTTTTGAAAATTATCTCGTGTAAATACAAACAATTTAAAAGCTACTGTTAATCTACAAATAGTGATCTTTGTAATATAATAAAAAATTGCCAAATTTAATATTTTTAAGTAATTTAAAGTGATGTTTCCTAAACACTTTCAATATCATAATATTTGGAATTGAAAATCTTAGTATATCCTTCAAACTCAAAGAACAATTTTAATTTAACATTTTTGTAAGAAATAAAACAAATATGCAGGTTTAAATTAGTATATAGTATAGAAACAATATTTACTTTCCCTGAAAAAATTTTAAGAAAGTAATTATTTTATAGTGAAAAAATAATTTTTACTCTTATTTACAAACTCCAAAGATGTAACGATGCTTTATTGATGAACAATATAAGTTAATATTTGCTATGAAATACATTTTTACGAAACCAAAAGAATTAAACAATAACCTTCATCTTAAAAACTCCGTTTTAATTATTTACATTTAAATAATAAGAAAGTTAAATGTAATTCAAAGAAATAAATTTTAAGACCAAAAAAAAAAAATATTCCAGAGTTTAAGAAAATAATGGAAGTTAATGCTAAAAATTGTTCTAGTAAATAAGATACTGATTCAGAAATAATTTAAAAGCGCTATTATGTTTTTTTTTAAACTTTTGTGGCAGAATGAAAAATAAGAATTCATTGTCTGGCTTTAAAACTATGAAAGTAGTTTAATTTAAAAAGTAAAAATGTCATTTTAAATCTCGTATTATTAAACTGAAACTTTAAACATACAATGAGTTTAAGCGTTTACTTAACGATAACTTTCATTTGTAATATATTTACAAAAGAAATTTGCAACTTCATTACGCTTAAAACTTAAACAGTGGTTTTTTCTCTTATTGTTTTGAGGTGTAACATTTCTCTTCATTAAGGTTAATTAAAATGTTCCCATCTAATATTTTCTTTGCTTATCTTCCTTTAAATTTAGTAAGGCTCCTTTTCTTAAAAACATAATATTTGTTGCTTTTGGATATTAAATACACGAACCACATATGTTAGATTTTAGTAATAATTTTTCTTACAACTAACAATTCGTATTTAAATCTATTGAAATTGCATATTCTAGTAAAAGATAATGCAAAATTTTTAAAAACAATAATTAGAAAGGTTGTTTTTAAGAAATGTAACAATCGATTTACAATGTTTTTGGTTTTACTATAACTATAAATATTTAAATGTAATCAACCTTGTCATGTCACGTAAATATTACTGTAAACTTCTAAGAGTGTTAGGGCACATAATCAGGATTAAAATTGCTAAGCAAATCATACCCGAATATATCTTTGGGCGTGACTAGGAACGCTGCCCCATTACATAGTAAAAATATCTTTTACCGTAAAATCCATTTTTACCGGTAATAATTTCCTTAAAATCAATTAATCTTTCTAATTAAAAAAACATTACTGTGAAAATTATGGCGTAAAATGGATTTTATGGTAAAAATGGATTTTGCAGTAAACTGCATTTTACGTATTATCACCAAAAATGCCGGTACTTAATACCGTAATTTAATTCGGAATTTCTTACAGTATATCAACTGTTCAGAAGCAAATGAAGGAACAGTTTATAAAAGAAAAGCGCCCCTACCGGCGTATGAAATCTTTTCCGGTCATAGATTTCTTAGCAGTTTTAATCCTGGTGATGCGCTCTAACTCCCATAAGAGATAGTAACAACATTTTTGCAATTTTACTCAGTATCCGTGAAAAGCTGCAAACCAGCTTCAAGGGTCTGCTGGCCAGCTATGGTGTCCAAACATTTATGCAACCCCCAGCTATATATAGCGTTTTTAAAAATGCACATTTTGGCAAATTTTAGACTTGATATGTCATTAAAATACTGTAACGTGGAAAGAGAAACTTATTACAGATTTGAAATCTACGATAGGAAATTATCCAAGATCTATTAAAAACTCTCACGCAGCAGAGGACAAAAAAAAAAGTCCCCCAGTGTAATTATTTACTATTTCTTAAGAGAAAACATGCCTGATTGTTACAAACTTTTTTTTCTAATGCAATCTTCATTAGTCTAAATATTTCTTGCCTTCATTCTTCTTGACAAAATTCAATTAAAAACAATTGTATTTCCATTACTTATTTAATTTCACTTCTGATTTTAGGAAACATTTTTTAAGTGATTGCTTTTATGCTTATCCCTTTGGCGCAAATGGAACACCGTTGTTCCTTATATATTTTTTTTCTGTCACTCTGATTGTAAACAAAAATACATTTTAGTATTTTTTTATTGCGAAAAAGAAAACAGTATAATAGTTACTGAAACAATCTGCTGGGGTCTCGGAACCATATTTGTACTAAAATAGGAAATCCAAAAAAAGTAGAGTGAAAAACATTTGTTTTCATTCACATTCAAAAATTTACCAATAATTGATTTTGTAAAGTATATAAATTTCAGCTATAAATAACTGTTTCAAATATCTACAAATATGAAAAATTGAAAACTTATTTCATGGAAGTGAGACGCGTTAGAGGATTTTACATTAACGCAAAAAAAGCATCGGTTTTTCAGGCAGTATTTCATTAACATAAATTATTAAAACGCTAAATATAATATTTTTGACTTATTTCGACTTTAATTAGTACAAAGTATTAAAAAATTTGTGGAAATTTTACTTAATAAAAATTCTGTCTCAAAAGGTTAACAAGTACTTGTACGTCCTTATTCTATAATAGTTGAAATATCAATTTAATACACTGTAAAAAATTCCAGATCAAATTATGTATAATGAATCAGCACTTTGGGTGCATTATCAGTAAAAACTATTTTACAGTAAAATCCATTTTTACCGTGGAATATTATACAGTAATTTTTTGTAATAATATTTATTTAATTAGAATTTAGTGATTTTACAGTAATTATTACTGTAAAAATTAAAATTCATCAGATTTTTCGCTTTTCTCTGTTTTTCAAACCATATAGTCATTAACGGATAAAAACCGTCCGTCCTTCTAGTTTTTGTCATGCAGTTTTGCTTACTTTACGACCTATCTATCTTATTTTAAATCATTTTATGATTACAATCCGTGCTAGTTCTTATTTTTCAACAATTATTTTATGGTTTTGAACATCGTATAAGAAAATTGCTATTCTATTTTATCATCAAATTAATACTCAAGCTAACTGTTCTATTTCTTCAAATATATATTTTTTTTGTTCGTTAAGTTGACACATATTTTTATATGGGTGTAACAAACATATTTTCACTTAAATACTATTTCACTAAGTTAGACATTTAAGATTTTAAGATAAAACCAATTTAGGCTATTTTTTAGCTGAGACGCTAGAGCTCATAGGACAAAGCATTATTCTCCCAGTTTCAAATTTGAGCGTCAATTGCTCACATGCTGATGTACAGTCGGCAAAAAAAAAAAGATATCACCCTGAATAACTTTCGTTCTAATGATCGGATTTTCACGAACTAAGTGTTAATCTTGATGGTTCCTGGGGGTGACCTCAAATATGCTAATTAATTAGTGCTAACTATTAATTAAGTTACGAAATCAGACACAAAAACGTACTTTCTCTGAATAAACATATATTTTTTCTTACATATTTGGATTTTTAACCTTCAAAATATAGGGGGTAGCCGCAATCTGGGAAATATGGTCCCCATAGTTTGGTCAGGAAAGCGATCCAAAGTTCGTACCCCTTAATGTTAATTTCACTTTTTACGTTTTTAGTCATATTTTAAAAACTAATAAAGCAATTCGAAGAAAATTTCACCCAGTCATAAAACTCATTTACCCAAAGATAATTTTATGAAAAAAATAATTTTTAATAATTGTTAATTATTTTTTATTATTTAATTAAATTAAGGATGAAAAATTTTTGAATTATAAGGTATGAATTTTTTTATACCATATTAATCTACATATTTTTCAATTGAAAAATCTAAAGTTTCAACTGTTTTTGTTTATTAGAAGCTGAGAAAAATTAAAATTAATTATTTTTAAAAAAATAATTTGGCGACAATGAAGAAATGATTAAATGGAGCGATTAATATTAAAATGTGATAAACTTGCGAGGAACTTGACTTCGCGCGCTAAGCATAAAATTTCATTCATATTTTTTTCGCTAATAATCGTTTGCTTATCTTTTAATTTTTATTTTTTTAAGCTATAAAATACGATGTTTCTTCTTTAGTCGTCTAAAATTCTATTTGCAATTTAGTAAAGAAATTTGAATAAAACATTTTATTGAATAAAATACATTTTATTCAGAGAATGTGGAGTTTTATAAAAGCATGCTTCTGATAGAATATGATTATACAACAGATTGTGCTTCTTTAATGTGATTATTTTTTTTTTTCAATAACTGATAAAATTTCAATAATATACATACGAATGAATAAATTTGGAATAAAATATTCATCAATTTCTTGAATATATATTTTATAAATATTAATAAAAATACGCAGTCAGCATTTTTAAGCATCTCTCACAACATCGCAAATTTCTCAAAATCTTATAGGGTAAACTAACCAGTGAAGGAATACTTAAGCTTAGCTTGTCTTTAAAAAAAAATCATAAAAAATTTCAAAATTTGTAATTTTAGCTAAATGACGTATTTGTTATTAAATGCATGTCGACATATTTGTTATTAAATGCAAATTATGTAAAAAAAATTTAGATAACTTACATAATATTGTTTTAAGCTTTTGGTGGTTTAAATAATAAGTAGTAAGATAACCAAGTGAAGGAACAGTTCTTAAATTGAATAAACACTAAATTTTCCAGTGAATGAACACTTAATTTTGAGAATGTTTGATGCTCGTTAGGAATCCTTAGGCCACACAGATATCTGTCGCCCTGTAGATGCCTGAATTGACTGATGTTAACACAGGCGGGCATTAGGAAAAAAAAAATCTTTTAAGTTTTCGTGCCCCCATTTCAGTATCTTAAGGGCCTTACGAGCTCTGTTTAAAAAGAGAGTATCATATCAGATATATATATATATATATATATATATATATATATATATATATATATATATATATATATATATATATATATATATATATATATATATATATATATATATATATATATATATATATATATATATATATATATATATATATATATATATATATATATATATATATATATATATATATATATATATATATATATATATATATATATATCTGATATATATATAACAAAAATAATCATAGTAGCAGTATTTGGTGGTAAATGTAGCTTATCGTAATTGAAGAATATGCTGTGCGACATTTTATGGTGAATTTGCGAACGTAAGTTTCAGAATGTATCGAAACATGTGGATGCTATTTGCTAATCATCTTTATCCAAAGAAAACCATGTAACGTAAATATCTAGCAAAATGAAGCAATTTTTTAAACAATGAATCATACAATATGCAACATATTATTTCAATATCTTATTCTTAAACATAACATATTTCAGTGTTTTTAAAATGCCACTAAACATTCAGCAATTCATTGAGTTATAGAAAAAAGAAATCGTAAATTACAGAAAACCTTGTGAATGTGCATATTAGAATTACTATACAATCTACATTTTATTTTTCATGCACTTTTTTTTCCTTCAAACTTTCATGCCTAGAAGACTCGATTAAAGCTGTAAAAATCATTATCCCTAAAATTTTGTATATAGCTATTATAAGTTATGTTAATTTGATTTTAGTATGAAATCCTCGAATAAACATAGCAAAAATAGCATAATCTAAATAATATCAGATAAAAAGTTCATGTATTTAAATTCTGAAAACTTATAAATCGATTCAAATTTTCTTTTCAAAAGAGATTAAAATAATTTTTTATTTTATTTATTTATTTATTTATTTATTTTGCTTTTTGGACATAAATGAACTTAAAAATTGTCTATTGCCTAGAAACTTCGAGGTGTTTTCTATTAACTATTAATTAAACCTCTCAGAGCAATCACAAAACATTATTTCAATTTTTTTACAGTCAGAAATTGGTTGCCTAGCAACCTAGTAAAATTAAGCATTTCTCTTTTGAATCAGTCAAGGGTTATCTTAAAATATTTATTTGCGCAGGCGACTTTTTTTGGCGGTTTTCTGGACTATCGCCAAATATATAAACCTTTATTGCAACCCAATTTACGACTTAATTGTTTTAAAATTTTGTCTACCCCCCCTAATTTAAGTGTCTAGATTCCAAATATGTAAAAAAAAAATATATGTTTATTCAGAGAAAGTACGTTTTTGTGTCTGATTTCGTAACTTAATTAATAGTTAGCACTAATTAATTAGCATATTTGAGGTCACCCCCAGGAACCATTAAGATTGACACTTAGTTCGTGAAAATCGGATCATTAGAACGAAAGTTATTCAGGGTGATATCTTTTTTTTTTTGCGGACTGTACGGGGTTTGTAAACTATTAAAAATTCTTCGTTAAATAAAGTCTTACTTTCTTACATTTATATTTTTCGTAAAATATAATGTTATTTGGTTTTCATTGAATGTTATGAAAATGATGACAACAAATAATTTATGAGACATTTTTTGTTTCAATTTATGTAGGAAATAGTGTGCTAATTACAAATAGCTACTTACCATCATATTTATCGTAAAACTAAACAATTAATTATACTGCATGACAAAATAAGGAACATTAAATACACACGCCTATATTAAGATTCCAGAACATGCAGCTTAGAATTTTTGTGGGAACTTAAGCATAAAAATTTAACTCACTAATTTTATTCCTTAATATTTATTCTCATTCCAATTCAAAGAACATTTTAACAAAAAATATCTTTAAGTTCTGAACTTAAGTTGTTGGTCTCAAATATAGAATTAAGAAAACTTCAAACTTCAAATTTTAAAAGCAATTTACAGTTAGCGGACCGATATTAATCTCAATATAAACAGTCTGTTGTAAAGAATAAAACAGTAAATTCTATAAATCAAGCAACTTTACAAATTCATTTAAAGAATATTTTAGTAAGTCCATAATAAATAACATTTTCAACTTGCAAAAATTCTTAAAAAACATATATTTAGGAAATTTATAACAGTTTTAAACAAAAACAAAACATTTGAAATAATTTAAAAATGCATATCAAAGCAAAATTAAGCCGTTTTTCTGTTATTATAAAAGTTTTTTATTTTCCCAATAACGGTATAACAGTTTAAAAAAAGCATACATGTTTGGAATATCTTCAAATATTTACTGAAATCATAAAGTTAAAAATATTTAGAAGCTGAAGAGATTTTCTTTTGAAAAATTGAATAAGAAAGAATTGTTTTTCAGAATGCATACCTAGCTTTTTATCGAACATTTTCATACATTTAAAAAGAAGTATTGAAACATGTCGAAAAGGATTTTGGTTCCAAAGGCAAAAAAAAAAAGTTAAGTTAAAAAATACAAGCTGAATATTTGTCTTACAAATGCAGATTTCATATATTTTGGTGTATTCGAACAAATAATATTTGAAGCGTTATTTTAAGAGGGACATATTCTTTAAAAAAAAAAAGTTCTCTTTTTCAGCACGGGTACAAGATATTTTTATTTTTTGAATCTTGGATATTAATAAATTTTTCTACCATATTTAACATTAAGAACTGATTCATAAGATGTAATCAGAAGAATACACATAAAAGGGGCTGAATATGGAGCACTCTTTTTATAGTGCTGTGTGTTATATTACTATATAATTAGGTTTGAGTCGCGATGGCTCAGGGGATAGAGCGTTCGCCTTCCAATGAAATGAACCGGGATTGAATCCCGGTGATGACTGGTTGATACGAATTCCGTTGAACATTGGTAGTCATGAACTCAAAAAATGGGGTCAGTTTTTCAACGTCGGTTGTAAATATATATTATTTACGCACACACACCCACACCCACACACCACACACACACATATGTATATATATATATATATATATTATTATTATTATTACTATGATTTTAAAATAACCTTAGTTGCGATTTTGATTATTGGGAAATTCTGATTAATTTTTGTCTTTTTAATAATTATCTTTACAATGAAAGGGATATTTTTCTTCAAATTGATGGAATACCGCAAGGATCTAATTATTCATCTCTCTTAGCTAACTTATTTTTGCATTATTATGAAAAAAATTATACTCTTAGTATTAAATTTGTTTTTAGATGTATTGATGACTTAATTATCTTTAATTTCCAAGATTTTACTATTTTATTAAATTATATTTACCCTGAGGAATTAATCTTACTTCGTAATCATGATGATAATATTAATTTCAAATTTTTGGATTTGGGTATTATAAAAGTTGAAAATATCTGCTTTGTTGATTTATACGATAAAAGAAATGATTTAAGTTTTAATATTTATAAACTAATTACTTGGAATTCTAATGTTTCTAGGAGCATCTATTTAAATACCACTGTTAATGAAATGAACAGAATTAAAAGAATATGTAGTAATATTTATTTATCCAAAAAGCGAATCGATAAACTCTTTCAAAATTTTACAAGAAACAATGGATACCCAACTAAAGTAATAAAATTTTATATAAAATCATTGAATTAATCGTATATATTTTTGTGGATATATTTACTAAACATTTTCCTTGTTAATTTATATAATTTTCTCATGTGCAAATCCATTTTGGGTAAATCCGTTGCCAAAACTATTTACTAAATAATTCCTTTGTTAATCTATATAATTTATCCATGTTAATCTACATAATTTATCCATGTTAATCTGTATAATGCATCCATTTCGGGCCAGTTTGTGGCTAAAATTATCTACTATAAATTTCCTTATTCGCGTTTTTACTTGTTATTTTTACTTATTGTGTTCTATTTTATTTGTTGTAATTTTTGTAAAAAAATTTTTTTGAGTGCTCCTTACGCTATTGTATTAATATATTTTGCTTTGACTATATTGATACAATATTAGAAAGCACTCTTTTTGCGGATATAATGATGTGAGCTGATGAAAAGATTATATCTTTTTTTTTCCGGTTTCTTTTAGATAAAATTTCATCCTTTTTTTTTTTAATTAGTTGTTTGTTATTTTCTTTAAATATTATTTTACCCCCTTTTTCAAATGTCTATAATTTTCCTTTATTTTTGATAATCTTTATGATAATCTTCATCTTGAACCGCTTTTATATTAAATTTTATGAACTGATAGGACACACTGTGGTAAATTACATATTGGTAACTTATATACTGCTCTTAGAATATTGAATGACCAAAAGGGGAAAGTTTATGTAGGAGGGACATTTATTGAAGGAACTGGAATTAATATTATGATAAACTAATAAAGTAGCATAATACTATACAAATGGATTTGTCAATAATGGGCTTTGCATAATGAAAACCAATATACAATCACCAAAACTGTTATTCTGGTATTGTGTTAGGATTTGATAAATTTACTGAAAAGTACGATGGAAACGATACTTTAAAACTGACTGAAGACGTCATTTCCTCTCAGAAGCACCTCATTTTCGCAAGCTAATATTCAAATTATTTCCAAAAAAAAGATCTGAGTAATATATTTAAAGGATGATTTCCTTTTTACTTTTTAATGAGTTTTACTTTTAAAACTTTTTAATCTCTTCATAAAACACAAAGATCATGAAATGTTGCGTCGAATCTATCTGGTTTGAGGAAACATATTTTACTTTTATTTGTAACCGTCGTTGAACTGCCGATGAGATTTTGGGTTTACGATCACAAATTTTCAACTCCTTAGTCTTGAAATTTTGAACCCAATCAGGAAGAAAAGGGAACTCCTCTATCAAGTATTGGGAGGAATCTCTTTTTGATGGAACTAGCACCCATCTGCGTTACATGGAGAGGAAATCCACAAAAACCTCCCACATTTTGCCAGACGGTAAGGGGACTCTTACCCATGATCCGTCTACCACTGAGCATATTTTACGTCAGCACCAGTGATCAGTGCGAGCTTGGTGCGGAATTCGTATCGACCGGCCAACGCTGGGATTCGAAACCGGTTCACCTAATTCTAAGGCAAATGCTCTGTCCCCTAAGCCACCAAAAGATTATTTGAAGTTCTGCAATTAACACCGAAGGAACATTTTTTCACAAAACCTGTGCAAATGTTTGAGTTTGTTGAAGATATTGCATTAGTAACCCGGACCCCCGGGGGTTCTCAAACAGGCCTTTCTTTTCTTGGAAAAAAAGCAAAGAAAATGCATATATGAGTCAGCTAAACCAAAACCAAATACATGAAGACTATCAGTTTTAATGATACCCATTTCAAAATAGGTGACAAGAGTTTTTATTTTATAACCGTCACTGAACAGCTGATCCAATTTTCGGGTTTGTGACTACTAATGCTTAACTCCGTAGCCATGTAATTTTGAACCCAATCCAGAAGACAAGGGAACTCCTGGGATCAAGTATTGGGAGAAATTTACCTTCTTGGAGGACTTTTCGCTAAAACTAACCCGCAATTGCTTTACATGGAGGAGAAAACCACAAAACTCTCCCGCGATTAGCCTGACGGAAAGGGAACTCTAACACATAATCCGTCTATCACTGAGAACATTTTACGTCAGCACTGGGGTCTGAGCAAGCCGGATACGGAAATCTTATCTACCAGTCATCCCTGGGAATCCAACCCGGTTCTCTTCATTGGAAAGCGAACACTCTATTCCCTGAGCCACCAAGATTCAGAGTGAGAAAGCTTTAGCCTACACAAAGTGGTAGTGCTGATGAGGAAGAAGAATCACTTTACAACTTTGTTTAAACTTGAATAGTCACGCTTTGAATTGTTAAGACACGGTTTCCAGTAGATCACCAATGCCAAGCATCCCTTACTGTGGTCAGTGTGCATGTCGGTGACCACTTTGATTTGTTATAGATTCTGTTGAATTGTTCTACCATAAAGTACTCGATTTTACGCTCTGGTCATTGGGCTACCAAACCGGGGGAGACTTCCCGTTCTCGTGACTACCTAATATACTAAATATATATTCTTTCGGTCGGATATAATGTTTAAAAATCAAGTGTATATTTCCCTTTATTTATAAAAATGCTTCTCTCTGAAAATTACCGATTTAATAAATATTTTAATATATAAACCATTTATTTTTTTCCTTAAAGACGCATCTCAAATGTTTTATATTACGGTAGAATCATACTATCATTTTGTCTAAATTATGCCATCATTTTATTTTAATTGAAGTAATGAGATTTAATTAGAAAATAAATTCATCTAAAAGTTAATTCTTGTCTTTAAAAATAATTAAAATGCTTTAAATCGGGAATTGTTTTTAAAAGAAAAGTTTCCCAAGTAGCAAATTATTTTCCATAAAAGAATCGTCTCTATATCTAGAGGCATTTTTAAAGCATAAAGTGGACTTTTAAAAATTGATAACAGTTTTTCCCAGGCAATTTTCTCATTCTTAAATGAACTGTCATCTTGTATTAAATTTTGATTTTAATATAAAAGATACCAACGATGCTAAAGTTTTCAGAATAATGCATTTTATACTTTTAAAAAATGCTTGAAAAGCTTTCAATAGTGAAATTAGATATCTTAGCTAGAAAAAAAAATGTTTACCCTCCTTAAAGCATTTTAGTAAAATAAGAATAGCTGCTTCTATTTTATGACCTGATAAAATCTATAATTAGAAGTTATTTCGTAGAAAATTCTTAAAAGCCTCGAGGTTTTTGATTTTTTACCAAAAAACAAATATTTAAATTTTCTGAAATAACTTCTGTTATATTATTTTTCAAGAGTAAAATTTCCATTTCTGGAATACATTATGTATTTTTCAATTTCTAGATGATGATTAACGAAGTACTGTCAAATATATTAAACTTATTTCTGGAATATAAAAGTGTAATATGCATTAAATTTTATTTTAAATAAGAAGATAATATACATTTTGTTTTCTTAAATAAGAATATAATAGGAAGATCAAGAGAAAAAAGCGGTTTATATCCATGAATACTGATTTTGAATAAAAGACAAATTTCAGGGCAAATCTTCCTAGTGTCTCCACTGTATAACAACTCTCGAAAAGAGCCGATTTCTCATGTCATATCACAAAACTCAGTAATGCTGGAAATGCTGCAGCGATATTTTAAAAACAAATTGACAGAAACCGTTCTTTATGCCTAATCTTCATATGTGTAAAGCACATTGTTGTGCTTGAATATTGGTTAAGGTTGGTATAAGCGCACTTGATACGAAGCCCCAAAATTATACTATAAGGACAAAACAGTTGCTAAATCAGAAATCATATTTTTATTTATTGCCGATTGGAGTTCCACACTTAATAAAAATGATTTTTCATAAACACAACCACGTTCTTGTCTTTTTTTGACAAAAATGAATTTTAAATAATACATTTTGCAATAGAACAGAAGATTGTAATTGCAAGGCCCAAACATACATAACAACTCCGACAAATATGAAATTGCGAAAGTAAGCGTAGAGGTAAGAGTACTCATGACCAAAGAAATCTAATAAATCCAAGCATTGGCTATGAATCGTCAGAAATGATTGCTAAATTCTTTTTCTAATGGTTTTTATTTCTTCTTTAGATTTCTAATTTAAAACATGTTGGTGGTGAAAATGGAGGTGACCATTTTATGAAATAAAAACATTTCAGATACCATGTACCATTTTCGAGTTATATGCAAATTTTAGAGAAAATCATAGAATCATTAAATTAAAAATAGGTTGATTTTCGCTCGTTTAGCAAAGTTATTGAGTTAAACGAGATTAATGATTGATATTTATAGTGAAAAAGATTTAATAAAACAGTAATTTATTTTTTAAAATGTAAGATATGTGTCGGGTTTTTTTTTGGGGGGGACAAGAAAATCTGCATGGAAATGTTTTTCACAAATAAGAATAAGTCATGTATTGGATTTTTTTTAAATAAAAATATTTCAAAATTAATAAAAATATTTCAACCAATAATTTTAAAAAAAATTTGATACCTGGAATCTGCATGGTGATTAATTTGAAAAAACTGATTTGCATTTTCTCCGAAACCAGCAACTCCATCCATTTGAGAATTTAGGAGCTTAGTTTGAATGTAAGTGAGAAAATATCTAGTTTCCTAAGCAGAACGTATTAAGCTAAATTCTTCCATTTTTCTTTAGCTTATTCTGCAAATCGTCGATCATTTAGAAACCACCCTGTAAAGCGTTAGTAAACAGTGAATTACTATAAAAAACTAACAACTAAAGAACAACGCGAATCCTTTTTAGCTATAAATTAAAACTTTTTTATACGTTAAAAGATTTTAAGCACTTGTATGTGCTAACAGTTTAAAAGTTACCAACAAATTAACTGAAACAGAGATGTAATGTACTCTGATAATATAATACCACACATTTGCTTTGCAATAAATGTAAAAATAGCATTAAACCTAACTTACATATTAATAATTAAATTTTTGATTAACCTTATCGTTATTTCAATGATTGATTCTGAGGATTGCGTTTGGGGGAAAATGAATCAAAACTCAAGCAATGATGGATAATTCCTATCACGGTAAATTTCGTGTTACTAATAAAAGACACATTACTTCAATAATTAATAAAAGCGCAAATTTCATGTTTCCATTTTTATAACTTATTAATCATTTATTTCTTTTGTCACAGTGCTTATTTGACTACATCTACGTCATATCATGGTTCTAGGTTTCTTTTTACTTCGTTTACAGTTACTGATATTTGAAAAAGATTAAAATAAATTGCCAGATAAAATATTTATCCAAATACACCGGATATTTAAATAATAAGCATTTTTGTTTCAATATGCAAATTCATGTGATTTATAAACATATCTCGTGTAAGTAAATGACGTGTCATACGAATTATAAAAATATATGTATAGTTCGTAATTGTTACTTCAATAAACTCAATTATTTAATAAATTGTTAACTTAAAAATTGTAATTGTTAAATTGTTTCATAACTGTTTCATATTTTGGCATCATAAAGTGTTTGGTAAACATTAAAAACTATTATTTTAACTTTTTATATTCAGTGAATGATATAATTTTCCAATTTAAAGTTATAAATCGCTATTTTCATTTTTTTACTATCTTTGGACAAATTTTGCATGAGTTTTTTGTGTTCATTTAAAAATACCTAGTTCACTTAATAATACCTATTGAGATATTTTTATTACTTACAAATAATGTATAGCTTACAATAATGTATAGCAATAAAAATACACTTTAAATGATGCTATCGTTGGTAGTAGTAGTATTACTTTATTTACGTCTCACTATAGCTTCAAATTGGGCTATTGGTGACGGCCTGGGAACCTTCTTTAAAGATGATCCGAAGACATGTCATCATGATTTTGATCATCTGCAGAGAGGATGATTCCCACTCTTTGGTAACCTGATGATCTACGTACGAGCACTTAACAGTAAAACTGTTTAACAAGATCTGATCAAAGGGCTGATCAAGGGCTGATCAAAGTGCTCATCAACCAACACTAGGACAACCAATACTGACTGCTACTAGGGATTGTTATTTACTGGGCAACGTGTCTTACGATCAGACGAACAATGTTTATCTTTGGATAAATTTACTTTAGATGTGTGTGCAAATTTTTTTACTCACTCACAATTTTTTAAAGAGGATGAAGAAAACTAACATTGAAACTCTCAAGTTTTGAACAATTTTCTTGAAAACCCATGCTACTCACCTTGATGATTATGAAGATGGAACATCTAACTAAGTAGAAGAAAAGGTGAGTCTATTAAGCCTGGTTTAAATTACTTACCTTGATGATTATGAAGGTAGAACATCTAAATAAATAGAAGAAAATTTGAGTCCATTTAGCCCGGTGTGAATTACTTACCTTGATGATTATGAAGGTAGAACATCTAAATAAGTAGAAGAAAAGGTGAGTCTATTTAGCCTGGTGTAAATTACTTACCTTGATGATTATGAAAATAGAGCGTCTAAGTAAGTAGAAGAAAAGATGAGTCTATTAACCCTGGTGTAAATTACTTACCTTGATTATTATGAAGATAGAACATCTAATTAAGTAGAAGAAAAGGAGAGTCTATTAAGACTGGTGTAAATTACTTACCTTGATAATTATGAAGGTAGAACATCTAAATAAGTAGAAGAAAATGTGAATCTATTTAGCCTGGTGTAAGCTATAATCTGAATATTAGATCAAAAGTTATTTAAGATAGTTTTTTGTACGCTGTACAAAAATATAATACTACATGTATTTTTATGATTCTGATTTTAATGGTATTTTATAAATTACATGCTAATTTTTTTTTCTTAAAACAATTAGCTTTATAGATTGTTATTTTTTTCTGAGTTATATTAGACCAACTGTGTGTGTAGAATACTGAGAGTGAAATTGTGGTTTTTATCATTTAAAATTATGCAGTATTAGGAAATCCAAAATGTTTTATATCTAAGAATTCATGAAGGGTATCTATCATTATTAAATTTAATAATAAATAACAATTAAAATGCATTTTTAATTATATTATCCTTAATAATAAATAATTTTATGTGTGTGAGCCAAATAGTTCAAATTCTGGTAAAATCACTTACTCTGGGGGAATGACATTTGTGGTAAAAGAAAACACAATTCTGGTTTAACCAAAATATATGGTATTTAAACCATCAATTTGGTAACTTGTTTTGTTCATATGGTAACAATTTACCAGAAATTCTGTGTTTCAAAATTGTAGTTTTTAATACAAGATATTTAGTAAAAAATACAAAACTAAAAATTAAATTTAACCAAAAAATGGTTTTTCTGTCATGCCCTAAGGTACAATGAGAAAATTACCAAATTCTATCACCTATTATAAAGTCATATTTTATTTTTAATTTTACAATATCATTCATAAAATGCTACAGTAAAAATTACGGAGCATCTTGTTCCAGAAACATGGTGAATTTTACGTTTATTCTCAGGATACACTATAACAAAACGTAGTAATATAATTTTCTTTTTAGAAATCTGATTTCAGTGGTTTTATTATCAATTCCACTCAGTTAGAATTTGCATACTGAAAAAATTTTAAAATAACCATCAGCAGTCTATCCATCAGATTAACCATAAAGTTTATGATTAGGAACATCGGTAACAGCTTACAACTGTATGGTTAAAAAAACTTAAACCCAAAACTATACAGTTTTGTAATTATTAACGACTAGTACTGCCATGCAAATTAGAAAGCAACGTAAGTGCTTTACAACTGATTCCGAGAAAAGTTGCTTGACAACTATTTTCCTTCTATTACAAATGCCATGAATACTAAAATAGAATTTCAAAACAAAACTAATGAAATTATTTTTTTTTCTGCATTGCGAACCTCACCGTACAAAGATGCCAAATATATAAAAAATATCAATTTTAAATTTCTTTGTCGCTTACGTTGATTTTCAATTGCACGGACTTATAGTTTCTGATCCAGCAAAATGAAACTTAAATGGATATTGGAGCTATGTGGATGCTGTGCGATTTATGCGTGAATGATAGTTTCGTATCTTAATAGCCTAGGGTCACTCATTGAAGAATGCAGGACACAAAAAACTTTTCGAGTATTTAAGGAATGAAAGAAATATTGTTGCATTAACGCTTGATTTCAATCTACTGGTTCAGCGAGTTATGAGATTTGATGAATAGTCCTCCCGACTACAATATGTACGCAGCTTCACAGAACAAAATCTCTTCATTAGGTGGGTCAAGTTAGTGCGGATATAATTTTGGTAGTTTAACTGTGTTACGAAAAAACAATCATTAAAAGTTTTTTTTCCTCACACCTAAAAACTTGAATATCATCTTTTTTTTATGTTTATTTGAATGTTTTCGCTGAATATGGTATAACAATCAAACAAATTGCTATTTAACATTTTTTGCCGATAAATGTCTAACATTTCATAATATATTTATTTAATTCGACAAGAAATAAAGCAGCTCTTTTCTGTCGGTAATAATAATCAGGTTATTCGCTAAAAATCAGTAAATAAGAATCAAGTTATTCGATCAAAAGTTGTTCAGAGTGGGGTTTTAGTGCTCTAAACAGAAAGATATTGTAATTTTCTTATTACACTTCTGTACGCAAACAATTTTGATGTATAGCTGCTATCATCTTGGTTTTGACTTAAACTAAAATCTTTTTAAGTACAAATCTGTGGTTATCGGGCAAAACAATTACATAAAATTGATAAAATAATATTTGTTTGACAGAATTAGTTCAAATATATTGCCAAAAATGTGCTTGTTTTTTAAGCAAAATGCTTTTGCAAATAAGTCATAAATTCATTCTGCTGCACGCGAAAATTTGTGTTATCAGTAAACAGAAAAACGAAAAATGAATAAATAAAACTGTAACAGTGAAAAAATAAAAAATAAAATTTGAATACATTGTGTAAAAAATTTTCGTCTACCTCTATTTCAAAAATGGTGGTAACTATACATTTAAATATTTTACAGTGCAATATTTAATCACTCTCTACTAATTTGTATTTGTTTATTTATTCAGATAAAAAAAATTCGAAAATAATCAATATTCGTGCTTCAATCAATGAAAAGAATAAAAATATTTCTTTCCTTCATTCAACATTTCAATATTGGATTTTGATTAAGACACGAACTAGGAAAATAACTATCTAACTTCAACAAATCAAGTTTTGTGAAGCATAAAAAACCTACATGCTGCAAGTAACATAAAAAAAACGAGAGGTTCCGATGGGAGAAGAGCACCAAAATATATTTTGATTGAAAAAAAATATTTGAATGACAGGATAAAAATATTTACATCCCCTGAACTCAATTTACTGAACAAAATTTGTTTTCTGTGCTAGCCTAGAATTGAGTTTCTAGTAGCTAAGGAAAATTGCATTGATTTTTTATTTATTAAATCAAACTAAATCAGATTTATTTTTTAAAACCTCAGCTCCAGTATTTTTCAAATATTTATTAAGCCTTAATGTTTGGAGTTTTATCACATTATTAACTTATTACTAAACTGATTCTTCGATGCATTCTACATGCTTATTTACTGTTGCAACAAATGTTGTTCTAAAACATTGTAACAAAAAACATCTAGCGAGTACTGATTAAAATATTTAAATACCATTTAATATACCGTATCATGTGCTATTAATTTTTATTAAATTAAATTGTCATAAAACTGAGTTAAAGAGCCTTATTAAAGATGATACTGTTAAAGATTGACGTAGCAGCAGACGATTATTTTCAAAGAACATAATTCAAATTGCTGCTGAAGTCATATTTTAACAGGTTGGCAAAAAGCATGAAATTAAAAAAGGACATATTGTGTTGGTGATTCACGTTTTCTCTTTGTTTTTTAAAAGAATCAGTAGATTCTTTTTCTCCTTTTTAGTTGAACTTTCTTGTGTTTTTTCTCACAAGGTGAGATTTTTTCGTTAAATTAAACATTAAAATTTTATTTGCTTCTTGTTTCGCAATATTTTTTCTGTGCTACATTTATGTTTTTAATTTAGTAGTTAAGAATGAAAGGTTCTTTTGGTAACTACAGCAGATACCAAACTTCTGCCTAAAATTACAATATGGCTAATTAATTAAGAAAACTTTTATACTAATTTTTAAATAGTTAATCAGGTATTATCAGAACCCAAAAAAGCAAATTCAGTATGCCGCTCTAAATTAAAGGATAATTCGATTCAGATCAACGAATTAAAAATAAAGGATAATATAATTCAATCCTCAAAAGTAAAGGACTTATCGGGGATAATACTTGGGATTGTTAGAACTTTTTCTAAAATGTTTGATATAAATCTGTAGTTGAAAAAATAATAAGAATATTCCATATCATGTGCTGCTTAAAAACTATAAATTATACGGGGTTTTCTTATAAAAAGGAAAAAAAGGGAAATTAACAGATTGTTTATCTCTTGATTTTCAAATATTACCAGTTGCTTTGCTCACCAATCCAAACGCTTTCAACTGTCAGTTTTTGCTTTTTGTTGATAAACAGATTGCTAAAACTAAATCTGAAAGTACTCAAATGAAAGCTCCCAAAATTTCTTATTGAATTAGCACATATTAAATTTCATAGTTTTATTTCTCCATTCAAGTGGGAAAAAATCATTTTTATCAGTAACCATTGTAACTTTATCTATAATTTCTTTTAAACTTCCAATTTGATTGTTACTCATTAATTAGTTTAAGTTTAATTAGTTTAACTCATTAATTAGTTTACGTTTAAGAGGTTATTTAATTGTAGTGTGAAAATTTCATTCCAACAATAATATCTTAACAATATATGTATTCATTATTTTAATTATACTTGTTGAACGGACACAATTTTATATAAAATTTTATATTTATTTCGCATGCCCATCCGAAAAATGACTTAAGTCACACAGGCATCTGAAGGGCAGATTTGTTGGCCACTCTTTCAGGAGCCCCATATTAGCTGGGCCAGCGTTGATCCCACAGTAAGGACAGATAGTACGGAGAATTAAAGAACATTCATGCCTTGACTGGAATTCGAGCCCAGAACCTTCCTGATGCAAGGCCAGTTCCTTGATCACTACACAGACCGGTAACTTGATATATATATTATTAGCTTGATATATATATTATTAGCTTACTATTGTTAGTGTAAGAGCACTCCGCACAGATATATATATATTACGGCCAAAGCCCGAATTCGGCCACTTCGCGAATAGGCTGGCCAAATCGCGAAATGGCTAAGAAAGCTGTAAATTGGCTGGCCAATGTCCGATCTTTTCTTGATTTTGGGAATTGGCCGGCGAGATCGCGAAGTGGCATGGAAGGATCAGCCAAAGTTGGAAGAAAAAATCATTGGCACGTATTATTGGCTCTGTATAACCATAACGTCATTCTTTAAAAATTACTAGCTGCAGTACCCGCAGCTAACTGCGGTGGGATATGGCCATTTAAGACAAAGTAAAAAATTAAATTTTTTAAATTTACTTTTAAAAACTTGTCTATTTTTTTATATTTTTGAATTAGAAGATTCATATTTTTAAATTGAAAAAGAAAACAAAAGGGGCAATATTGGCAAATTAACTTCTTAATAAAACAAATATTAAAAAATTCTGGTCCCACCGTACCACCCGGTATGTGAAAAAACATACCACTACAATTTTTTTTCTGTAAAGTAAAAGTTATTAGAAATACAAAAGATATTAAAAAAGTAGTAAAATGGTCAACATAAAGAATTCATATTTTGGTTGAGTTTACATTTTTGTTTTGTATTAAAAATTGCAGATGCGGCACCTACCGGACATTCCTGACTGTCCGTAACTTCGTGACCATCGTGAAATGGCCGGCCAAAGTAGAATATTTACTGATCGTTTTAACTACATCGCACTTTGACGGAGAGGTATGGCCATTTCGCGATTTGACCATTATACGCGATTTGACCGTTTGATAAGAAAACAATTTAGCTTATTTATTGTCTAGAAGTTGTTAAACTATTAATATGATGTGTACCGTTTTAAATGTTTTTAACACAAGATGTTGCTCATTAATGTAAAAACGAATTACTTTTCATCTCGAAATCACGTGATTTATGACAAAAAGAGAACTCTCAAATATATGGTTTAGATTATAACTTTTACTTTGAATAATAATCAAATTAAGTAACTTTATGTTTAAAATTAGGCTAATAAATAATTAAATATTATAGGCAAATACATATAAATGAAAATTAAAAGAAATTTAAAAGTAAGCAATGACTTTTTAACTTTCATAATAATGACAAATAAAGAAATCTGCAACTTCATGTTAGAAAACTCGATCATACCATATGATCTGTCCAATTAGATTACAAACGGAGAAAAACAACTTCTGGTAAAATTACAGTTGGATATGACAATAATATTTTTGGTAAAAACAAAGCCCGAATCTGGTTACTAAAACCAAAGTATAAAGTATTTAAACCATAGATATAGTAATTTTTCCATTAATGTGGTAATGGTTAACCGGAAGCTTTGATTCTCAAACTTGTAATTTTGATTGCCCCACATTTGGTAAAGCATAAACTTAAAAGCGCATTTAACTAAATAAATAGTTTTTAAGCCATGTTCTAAACCATCTTGAAAAAATTATCAAAATTTACAATTACCAAATGTTATCACACGTTATAAAACTATATTTTATTGTTAATTTTGCAAAAATTATCACCAAAGCACTTTGTTAAAATTACAAAACTTTTTGTCTTTTCGTAGAGTCAAGAACACTGTAAATTTTGCTATATTCTTGTCCGATCGTAGTTTCTCATTTCATTTTTATGTGTACGCAAATAAGAATAAAGTTTATGAAATTTTACATTATTTTATTAAATTTTATTTTATATTTTGAATTTTTATTAGAAAATTATAAAATTTTAAAATATGCGCATGCATTACACATTCTAATGCAAAAATTATTTCGAATTGAATTAGCTATTTATATATTTGTATGTTGCTCTGTTATCAGATGTATATTATTGTGAATTTTCTGAAAGGAAAAATAAATTAACCTAAAGGCTTTCTTATTCATTCTAGATCCTAAACTTTCATGTAATCATTCCTCAATAATCGTTGCAATTATATCAATAATATATATACTTAAAGTAGTCCTTAAGTTTTATTGAGTATAGAAGTTGGAACATTAATAATTTACTTTCACTACATTAACCATATAATTTTTGTAATGCATTAAGGGCATAAATGAATCTAAAACAACAAAAAATAATCAATAATCGTTCTTTTTTAGAGATAATAGGAGTTTTACCTATATTTCAAGAGAAAAATTGAGAAAAAAAAACTTCTAACCTTCCAACATCTGCCACGAGGAAGAATTTTAAATTTACTCCCTCTCAATTTTTTTCTCATATGAATTCTTCCGAAAGCATAAATATTCAAACCATTTTCCCAGACGTATCACCTGGTTTGAATACCCCGATACCTATTTTTTTTCCTTACATGAAAAGTATAAAAAATTGCACTTTCATTTTTTAACTCTTAAGATTTTTGCCATGTCATCCATCTTTTGGAAATTCCCATTCTCGTCTTCGAAAATAAAAATAAAAACCATAAAAAAAAAGAAAGCAGAAATGGGAATGGAAGTGAAGTGAAGAAGGCAGATACGTGCTTTTCGAGAAAGTTCCCTTACGTGGGTTTTAGAATATTCGCCTCTGTCCTGATGCTCGACTTCAATTATTCACGTCTCTTCATACGTGAGAACTGATGCCACAGCACTAGAAGAAATTCTTTCCCCCATTTTACTTCGTCGTCTTTTACATATTATTTTTTCTCGTTGGCAGCAGGTTACTCTCGTTCTTACATTTCTCTTTCCTTATTTCTCTCTTTTGAGAAATATTTCTTTATTTCGGGTGTTGTTCCCTTCTTTATCCCAGGCAGGGATTGTGCAACTATTTCCCAGGATGGTATAGAGTTATAGGATAAAAATGCGTTGTGTGTGGTTTCACAACTCCAGTCTCTGTTCTCTTAGACTCTTTTTATGACTCATACAATGAATACATTTACAGTGATGTGGGTTAAATTCGATTTATATCTTCCACACACAAAGGAAAAATAATCTCGTTTTATGAATGTTGGATGAAGTTCCCTTGAAAAGGATACGTTTCTTTTCTCTACGTTGCGTTTTCATAAAAATGAGCGGATATAGCTTTTATCAGACTTATGTGTTAAAAGAGGACATTTTTCACTATGCATAAAAATTATTTCTACATGTAATAATGATAAATAAAATAAGTATCGGAGAAAATTGTTAAGAAAAATTGATATTCCTTTGCCAGAGATGAGAATTTGTTTTTTTAAAAGAAAAGAATCCATTTATTGAAAAGTTGCTGTCAGGTAAATTTATTTCAAATATAAATGTGTGAATGTCATGCATATGAACAATGAGTGATGTAATACCATCTAATGGAAGTCATGTTCCCTCATTATTCATTTATAGAATTGTTCGTCTAAACAAGCTTCTTTATTGAACTATGCTTTTTAATTAAATAATAATAAGATGTTGAATGATATTCTTGCTTTCCAGTAGAATGATTGCAAAACAATAGCATTTTGTACAGTGCTTGTCCTTCAACTCCAAGCTGCCTCTCTATAGCGAAGTGATCGGTTCGATATCTTCTAATTGTGTACAAAGGTAACAAATGCATTCTGACCTTTTTCCTGAAGCAGATACATCAGGCAGAATTTGAAAGATGAAAATAAAACATTTCTTTTATCATAAAAAATGCAATCAAATGCATTCCAATACATCGAGCTTTCTATACTGTGTATCTTTATTATATAGATAATTATTTTTCATTTTTTACTTCATTAGTTAAGATACTTTTTTAGCTTGGTGATGCTTACAAACTTCACATAATTTGAGATTTTATTTTATTCTATAATCATCGCTGAACAGCTGATCCAATTTTGAGTTTAGGACTACCGATAATCAATTCCACAGGCTTGTAATTTTGAGATTATTCAGAAGACAAGGGAACTTCTAGATGAGGTATTGGTAGAAGTTTGTCTTCGTGGAGGACTTTTTGATTGAACCAAGCAGCATTTGCATTACATGAAGAGGAAAACCACGAAACCATCCATCGATTAGCCTAATAGGAAAGGAACTCATACCCATGATTTGTCTACAACTGACGATATTTTACGTCAGAACTGTGGTGGGAGTGAGCCTGGAGCGGAGTGCGCATTAACCAGCCTTCGCTGGGATTTGAACCCGGGATATCTCATTCGAGGGGCAAGCACTCTTCCCGTATCCACCAAGACTCCTTTCCATTATTAGAAAAGTCGTAAATTTTTAGTAATCATCACATATTACTTATAATTATTCAATAAACTAGAATAATATCCCAGCAGTTATGTGTAATTCATTATCCGGCATTCCCTACACTTATTACTTCGGCAACAAGCTAATGCTTAATTAACGTAACAAGCCATTGTGTAATGTATCTTTGCCTAGTATTGACTACCGTAATGTTTATTGTAACTGAAAGGTAACTTCCCATTATTCCCATTACTGATACTTTTCTTAGTTTGATATTATTAATTATAAACTAATAAGGTGATAGAAGATAAGATTTGTGTCCGCAAGACAATATATTTAGGGAATAAATGTGATGTTTATTTTCTCCGTGACATTTTTCATGACATAGAGTTAGTGTAAATATATCATATGGCTACTTTAGACAGCCATATCGAGGACTCAAACCCGGGTCACCTTATTGGAAGACGAGCGCTCTATCCCCTATGCCACTGGGGCTCTAATTGCCAACAACAGCTGTAAGTGCAACGGATTCCCAGGTTGTCATCTTCCCAAGTACTGATCGCACCTGATGATGCTTGACTTCTATGAAACGGAATTTTAATCATAGTATAGTGGTTGAGAGAATTTCCTTGCAGCGGTAAGAACACCCGACAAGAGCACAACGGGCAATGGTCCGTAAACTGAAGGGAAAAAGTAACATTGATGGAAATGTGAAGAATTTCTTACTTTTCTAAGCATGTAAAAGAAAGGCAAAAATCATTTCTGTATAGTGAGGAAGCTTAAAATTGAAGGACTAGAGCTAACCATAGTGATGACTTGTAGGTGATCTTATTTTCTAATAAGAGGACGTCAGATATTTTTTAGTTCCGAATATAATAAAGTTGACATTATTTTTCAATTTATATTCAGGTTTAAAAAATTTAATAACAATTTGTAATTTTAAGTTAATGAAGTACTTAAAATTTCTGGCTTAAACTCCTGTTATTCTTAACTAATTATTTTTAAAAGTCTCATAAATTTACTTTTGCGTCTCGTGTATGTCTAGCTGCAACCGAAATTCCAGGTTCAAAGGAAATGAAAGCTAGAATGATATACACACCTTGAAATCGACCGATTCGTAATTGACAGAAAAGCCCTTTCGCTGGAAAGGGATACTTTTACTCGGGGACTTGCTGACGCCAACTTTCTTATTGTTGAATGTCTGAGTCGGATGTGCTCCTTTCAAAAGCTCGGCGCCATCTCCCAGCCTCTTTTGTAGAATCTTATCTGCGCATCACCTTAAGGATTCTTTTCACCTTTAAGAGCCCAGCAAAAGTTTGACCAACCATGTCTCAGTCTTTCTATGATTGCGGTTAGAGTGAGGTTTTGTTTGCTTCTCCTTTTCTTCCTTCAGCGTTTTATTTGAAAAGGGAAGATAAGATACGTGTTGAGTGAGAGTTTGCGATTAAACTTTTAGACTTGGCGAGAGTTTATTGTTGAATTCCTCCCTTGGGGAAACTTTCCCACTCCAGTAGAGCTTTTATCATTGAAATTCTGGTTTAATCATACAAAAGAGGCTATGTTGGCGAGAAAGATGAGTTTGTACTCAAATATGAATAATGAGATGATTGGATCTCGCGAACAAAAGGAAAAACGAAATTGGTTCAAAATATTACTTTAAAATAGTTTGATTCAAGTAATGGAAAAGCTTATGTTAGCAATAATATACTGTTTCGACTTAAATGTTCATTTATTTATAATTAATATCTATTATATATCGGATTAACTTTCTATTACTACTACTTATGAAATTAATATCATTATTATGAGATTTATCTTTATGTTTAAAAGAGCACAACCAAAAAAATGCAGTAAAAATGCAAATTAAAAATATTTAAAAAAAATGATGTGTATATCGATTCAATGATATAAACTTATGTTAATGCATGATCAAAATAATGCTAACATCATGCTTAACCTGCACTATTTTTCTTCAGTGCTGAAAAATATACTTCTTTATAGCATCGAAAAAGATGCACGCTCGTGTTTCTTTTTTGCCATCTTCCTTTTTAATATATAACAATTTATGGAATTAGATGCCAATTTTAGAATTTATTAGAAACTTTAAAAGCAAAGTTATTAAAAGGGGAATTCTATATAAAATTAAATCTGTATTTAAAGCACATACTTTTTATTTTGGTCAGAACGTATTCTGTTCATAAATGGAATACAAAACTGCATTAGTGAAACTCGAGATGTTCAAATAGTTTTGCAAATTTTTTACTATTTTATTTAATTAAAAAGAAGAAAATTTTGATGAATGTATTACTTGTACGATTAGACAAGTATCTTTTAATTATTAACATTCCAATTATTTGCAGAAATTATTAGGGACATTTCATTAAAAGAAACTGTTCCTTATTCAAAATAGCTTTAAAAGGTTTAAGAGAATGTATATTGGGAAAAGAGAGATAGGACAGAAAAATTAAACTTTGAATAGTTTTCTTAAATTCTGTAAGAGGTTTAAATAATTAAAAGTTATTTCCTTTAATCCTTATATTTTATTTAAAAAAATATAGAAACGATTTCATTTTTTCTTAGATGATTGCAAGACATTCTTTCCCCCTCCTACTTTTTAAGGGGAGTGAAATGAATAAGAATGATAGCCAAGAGAAGGAACAATATAAATAAATATTTATTTTTAAAAATAGTGAAGTTGACACATATAACAAAAAAATACAATGACAGATTTTCCATAATGAAATGGAAACCTAAACAAATCGATACATAAATTGCAAAAAAACTGTAGATTATATAAATATTTCATACAGAAAATTCTCTTTTCTAGGGTCCATTTTTTGCATGTCCCCAAATTTACACCTGTTGCACTGATACCGAGATATAAAATGATTTAGATATGGAGTCTAAGATCTCCCCACCATCTTACCTCACATTACCACTTTTTATATAAACTTGAATGTCAATACCAGAGTTTATTATAAAAAAAATTATATCACACATTTTACCGGTTGCATTTTTAAAAAAGTTTCTTAAAAAAATGTTTATAACTGTAACTACATCAGAAAAATATCGAGTTCGTCATATTACCTTACTTTTCTAACAAAACTTATAAAAAAGTTGGAATATTAAGTTTATAAATAATTTAATTGGCCAGATTTCTAAAGCAATTAAGTCAAGGCAAATATCTATCTTTTAATATGAAACATTGTTTGATTATATATTCCTTATATTTTACGGTTGATATAACACATTTGGGAATTAAGGAGTCAATTTACATAGGTAATATAATTTTAATTTATCTGCTTGGAAACTAAAATAATTACTCTCTTTTGCGATTAATATTATTTAATTCTTCATGAAATAAAAATTTATGATCTTCATTTATGTTTCATGCAATTAAACATAACGATTAACTAAGTATCGATTAAGTACATAAGAATAAATGATGAATGTGACATAAAAAATGAATTTTAAAGATTTCATAGCAAAATCCCTTCAACTCTGCATCAGTAATATCAACAATATTGGCAACGCTTTTCAAACATAACTCAAAATGTTTACCTTGTCAAGAAAGAAATGATATTGACTTTTTGGAATGCAAGATCTCTCATCTAACATTTTCAAAATTATTGGTCGAGCATACTATCCAAACATTTAATTAATCTCTAGTTACTCCATCTGTCAGGGAGATGGAGAATCTCATTATAATTATTTAATCAAGCATTAAACGCTGATGTGAACTTTTAATGCGAATTTCGAGATATTTTCGATGTTAGCTTGAACTTTCACATTTGACATACTTCTCTTCCCTTGTACTTAGTCAAGGATACTATTTCCATATTATTTCTGCTATGTAACTCTCCAAATCTATCTATAAATAATTTATGAAAGACAAATAGATGAGGAATGAGGCATAGTTAAAATTATTTTGACTGCTTTGTGTAGTTTCGAGTGTCCAGAAGAAAAATTTTCAATCTTTTTTCTTTGTTCTTTATTTGAAAGGCACTTGGGCAGTTTTAGAAGCACCTTTTTAAATTCTTGGGAAGAACTGAAATGGTTCAAATGACCTCGCGCTGCTCTTTTCAAGAGAGCGTGATATAGGTTCAGATTCCAGTTATATCTGTGAATTAAAATGTTTATAAGAATCAGTGGGAGTTATGAATTCAAAGGCCAAACTTTCTGTTCCATATTATTTCTGCTTGGTAATTCTTGCAGTCAAACTATAAATAAATAACGAAAGACAAATAGGATGGGAGAAAAGGGCAGATAATTATTTTTTAACTTTACCGTGTGATTTCTAATGTTCAAAAGCAAAATTTTCAATTTTCCCCACTTTATTCCGAAGTAAAATTCAATCACCTCCGTAAAGGACTTAATAATAATTCTATTTGTCAGGAACTGTTCGACTTACTTCATCTAATTTTGTAATTTGCATTATAAAACTGCATTTTTTATAAAAATGCAAAAAATTTTATGTCTTACAATTCAAAATATTTTAAACCTATTATTAAATAAAATATCAAAAAACAATAAATGATTACTATAAATTATTTTTTGCATTGAATTATCTTTCGACAAACGAGTTTTATAATTGTAGGCTAACAATTTTTAACTTGCTTAAGAAGCTCTCACAATATGAAGAAATATGCAAAAATTAAAATTAACATTAAAGTGTCCAAATATTGAACCTCTCTTTTGACCAAACTCCCAGATTGCAGCTATCCCCTATATTTGGAAGATCAGAAATTCAAATCTGTCGAAAAAAAGGTATGTTCAGAGAAAGTTTGCTTTGGTGTCTGCGTTCCTAACTCAAAATATCGTCTACACTAACTAATTAGCATATTTGAAATCACCCTTTCAAACCATTAAGATTGAGTTATAGAACCTTATCCGACCATTAGATCAAAAATTATTCATACTGTTTCGTTTGTTCTTTTGCACACTGTACTTATTCAAAGATAATATACTTAATTAAATTCTTAATTTTCCCGGTGGCTGAGTGGTAGCACTTTGCGCTCCCGTGCCACAGGTCCTGGGTTTGATCTTCGGGCTGGGCAACATTGACTCAGCCTTTCATCCCTTCAGTGGGTCGATAAATGAGTACCAAGCATGCTTGGGAACTGAACACTGGGGGTTCCGCGTTCGGCTGACCACCTGACCGGAACATCTGCTCCTGCACCCCAGAGCCCAAGGTCAAGAAACAGAGATGGGCACAGTAGGCCTTGGCCCTCTATGGGCTGTCGCGCCACTGAGTTTAGCTCTGTTTAAATTCTTAATTTTACTTTATCTAAGTCTAAATTTCAAACATCGTATTCGTAATTGGTTAAAGTTTCCTTATCATATTGATTCTAATACAAATTTTTTCGTGTCTCATTATAAATAATTAGTGAAATGTAAATATATAGGAAAATAAGTGCATTATAACACAAAAAAAAATATTTATATTGCAACTTCTACTTTCTAACTCAGCAAGGAAAAATTCCAACTTTTCTTGTTCTGTTTTGAGCATGTTTACTTATATTTAACGGAATGTAATAATTGCGTACTTTGACATAGGTATTTTACAATAAAACTGGTATTTTACAATTGCTTTGTTAATGTACATACATAAATATAAATAATATATGACAATATATAGCTAATTGCTGGCTAATTTGCTTTGTTATTATTGAGATGTTTATACATTATGAAGATGAACTTGTTTGGTTTAAAAGATGTAGCGCGCACTTTTAATACAGATGAGTCAAGTGCGGATCCCGACAGTGCATGAAAATTAAATAAAAATGTATAAATAAATTAAGAACCCAAAATTAAGAATGAAGTTAAAAGAAAATGTAACACAAGTAAGGAATATAAAGATTAAAGTAGAATAATAATAATAAGTGAAGCGAATAAATCTAAAGATTAAAATAAAAAAGTATGTAATGACAATTACATAGTACGAAAATTAAAATTAAATTAAATTAAAAAAATCTCAGGATATAATTTTTCTTTCCTTCTTTTTTTGCTATTAGAAATACAACACTCACTTCTGACACAAATAAGACAAGTTTGAATATGGACAAAGCTTAAAAATTAAAAGAAAAACAAAAATTAAAAACAAAATTAAAAAAGTTTATTTTTTATATATTTTTTTTACTTATTTTTATTTATTTATTTTTATTAATTTTAGATATTTACAAGAACAGGTTGTAGATTACAGATTTTACCATTTTCGCTGCTTTGTCCGTATTGTTCTTCTTCCGAATGATTTTCATTCTGGATAACTTTTGATAACAAATATAGTTATAGAATAAAATTTATATTGAAAAATCAAACTCCATTTCATCCACCATAGACATCAAACGAAGTGAAGCAACTAATCCTCACTACAAATAAGGCGGTATCGAGTTGTCCTTTCAAACTCTTCTCACTCAGAATTTTCTGTAAAAGTGTCTTCTTTACAATCTTACTCTCACTGCAAGAAAACAAATAATCATTCGCTTTCAGGGAAACGGAATATTAACGATTGTTCTCAAATGTTTGTTGCTCTCCAATATTTATTTCTATGCATTTTTTAATAACCTGAGTTTTAATTTTTACTCTTGCTAATAATTAAACTATATGATATAAATAGGGGAATCCTAGAATAGCCCACCTCGTATCGACTTTTTGAAATCTCGCCAAACTAGCTTTCTGGAAGATATTTCAGGGATATATGTTGCTACCTTATTGCAAGTTATTTTGTATTTTATTTTATAAATAATATCTTAATACATTTGTAATAATTTTAATTGTTTTTTTAATAATAAAAAAGCAACATTGATCCAAGTAATTATCGCCAACTTGGCAATATTTAAAATGTCGCCAAGGGGTGGGCTATTCTATGATTTTAGCGATATAAATTAATACAAAAAATTTATCTATAATAGTATCAAAATTGCGATGTAACATAACAAGTAATATTTTTTAAAAAATACAGCTTCGTTTGATTCTTGTGAAAATAAGAATTACAAATATATATTCAGTGAAATTGTTTAACTATTTTGAAACATCGTAAAATTAAAAAACATTTATTTGTTTTCTAAATTTAATAAGATAAATTATTTTTTTTTATTTATTGAAATATCGCATAGTTTAAAAAATAAGTAAAAAATAGAATCATATTATAACTAATAATATTTCTAGTCTACAGAAAATAATTAAAACGATTATCATATTCGAAATATTATACTTAAACTTATTTAAGCGGTTATAATATAAGATTAGAGACACATATTTTAGAAAAAGCATTTATTTTAGGTATTAGTAAAATATCCATAGTCAATTTGTGCTTTTTATTTCTCTTTCTTTTTTCTCAAGTCAAGTATCCATGGTAATTTATGTATTAATTTCAAGTCTTCAGAGAAAATGCTCAAATAAAATAACATTACAATGCAATCATACTCATAAGATAGCTAATTTGAAAAATCATCTAAACAAAGATTTTTCATGATGAAAGATTTTTTCTATCAACTTAAAAAGAAATTTGTCAAACTGATAGTAAACTGAGTAATACTTTTTTGCAACACTAAAATTTTGAATCAAAAAAAGTTTTTTTTTTCTTGCAAGTGAGAAGTTAAAAAATGATTATGAAAATTTTATCAGAATAGTTTGCGGAAAAAATACTTATTTTTCTTGCTTTTCAATATTTTTATATTATTCCTTTTTATTCTTTTAGAACGAAATAAGGAACAATAAAACAATTTCTTTACGGTAAAAGCTTTTTTTTTAAAAAAATAAAGTAATTTATCAGTTGTTAAGAAGTTGATTCCTTAAAACATCACATGACGGACATTTAAAAACCTATATTGCTCCTCGATGGCAGACTTTTAAAATGGGCGTCATATATGGGACAAAATCTACCTCTTTTAAAGAGACACCTTTATTTTTTTAACCACGACAGCGTTTTCAGATATAAATACATTTTTCTTTCAATTAAAAATTTTTTGTGGGTGACTTCTTGTTGTTTCCAATGCCCCTTGCTGATACTAGCAAAACTTACTTGGTGAAACTAAATATAATTTAAGGCAGAGGGTGCGTTTCTTTTTACAGTGGTGGCATCTATTGCCAATAATACGATTTCAACCACATACATGTCACAACCCTTTTATAGCGTGGACTCATTCATGCATCCACTCTTTCATCCACAGATCGTAATTTTGACCTGATCTAGAGAACGATCAATCTCCAAATCAGTACCCCCAGAAGTAAGATTTGTTAGGGGAACATGGAGGGCTTCGTGACCCGACAGATTTAATGTGCACCAGACACCATTAACTACACGGGGAGTCTTCGGCCGGAGGGTATCGAACTCACGACTTCTTGTACATGGGCCCATCGCCCTACCAACCAGGCTATCCCGGCTGGTGACTGATCGTAAACTAGCATTGTATCTTTTAGAGTTTACTTATATAGCGTGGAGTTACCCTTTCTTTATTGTAACTGAAGATCTATATATTGAATAACACGCATAGAATGCAATGAGTAACCAATTATAAAAAATTGAGAGTTAAAGTTCTCTATTTCAGTACAAGAATTACAATATTGTTCATTTAATCAAAGTTGGAAAGTTAGAAAATTTATTGAATTTAAAAACGCGTCAACATTGCTAATAGTAACTACTGAAAATTATCCGTTCACAATCATGTATAGGGTAAACTAACCAGGGAAGGAACACTTAAGCTTCGCTTACCTTTTAAAAAATCATGTTAGTTTCAAAATTCGTAATTTTAGTTAAATGACAGTGTCAACATATTTGTTACTAATTGCAAAATATGTAAAAAACAATTTAGAGAACTTACACAATATTTTTTTAGAATTTTGGAGGTTCAAATAACAAGTAGTAAGAAGACCAAGTGAAGGAACAGCTCTTACCAGTGAATGAACACCCAGTAAAGGAGCGCTTAATTTTGGTTATTTTTTTAATGCTCTTCATGAATTTATAAGCCATACAAATATTTAAAAACAGGCCTATTCTTGAAATTATAACATATAAATACTTGGAAAATGTTAATTTTTTTTGTAATCATGAAGTGAAAATTAAAGTGTCAACATATTATCACATACTGTTCATTCACTGGGAAATCTATGCCCAGTAAAGGAACATGCCTGTTCACTCACTGGTTAGAATTTGTTTTTCGCATTTTTAACATACTTTTGATGCGGAACATCACTAAAGGTACCGTAAACCGGGGCGAGTCTACCCATTTTTTCAGGTTGTCCACTTTTAAGGGGTCAAACTTTTGTAAATATTAAAGAAAAAAGGCTTTTAATAGGTGTTTCGGAATCGCTATTTATCCCTCTTTAAAGCTGTGAAATCAATTTTAGAAAATATTAACAGTTACGCTGTTACTGCATATTTTTATAGAACTGCTGACAAATCTCTCGTATGGGGCGAGTCTACCCATTCTACTAAAATAATTGTTAACATTGTAAATAATCAAATTTTACTATTAAATTGTTATTTTAGTTACTATATAGAATATTTATGAAGTAAAATTCATAACTTTATTATATATTCCATTTTTTTATTCATAAAATAACACAAATTGAATATTTGATCGATTATCACATTTTGATCAGAGTTTTGTTTTTATAATCATTAACATTATAAAATAACATTTTTTTCTGATTATTGTTGATAAAAATAAATTAAAATTAATATAAATTTACAATTAAATAATTAATAAATAATAATAATTAAAGATTATTAACAAAATCGAAATTCAAACATTGGGAATCATGAAAAATCCTTTTCCCATTTTTTTGGGAAGTGTGATTTTTCTTACAATGCAGAATTAAAATAATATACTCAAATTCATTTAAAATGACTTAATTTTAATATGAACAAAGTTCTAAATTATATTATTATGCTTTATTAAAACTAAATACGAATGGGTAGACTCGCCCCGCGAATTCTGGCTTTTTGTTTACAACAGCAAAACTTGCATACTTTTTGGGGGGTTTTTTCATATAAAATTAATGTAATCTTAGTCTTAGATAAGTTTATCACTTAACCAAAGTGAAAATAGTAATAATAATAATATACTTACGGAGCACCAACTTAAAGTTTGCTGATTTTCAATACAAATCTATCAAAAGACGTTTGAACAGGTCGGTTAAAAAGACACCAAATAAATAAAAACGGATCAAACTACTACAGCGCCTTCTTCCTTAGAGTCTGAACTAAGTCCTCCGTCGATAAAAAATTTATTTGCAATTTAAAACAGTGAAAATTAAATAAAACTAAAATGGGTAGACTCGCCCCGGTTTACGGTACAAGAAAATTAAAGTTCATATTTTATTTTCATTAACTTAGAAAAAAAACAGTAAAGGAACACTTGTTCCTTCACTGGTTTTTCATCGTTTGGGGATACAGTGAATAAACATCCCTTATCTCAGTTCTTTATTATGCTATGATGCTTAAAAAAATAAAACGTAACTTCAATAACTATATTTTGAATTCTCTTTTTCACAGTGAGAAAAATAAAATTCTTACATGCAATTATCTCCACTTCAAACATATAAATACAAACACTCACCTTATAATTTTTTCAAAGAACCGAGGTGTTGCAGAGATAATAACAAATTCAAAAAATTTTCCAAAGAAGTCTATTTGATCAGGTAATCCAAAACATTGCTAGATGACTTCCTATTGTTTGGCAGTAAGCTATTTTTACCAATCAATTTAAAGAAAATTTTTCAAATTCTTACTTTTAATCAAGATACATGAAATGTTCCTACACTGGTTGGTTTACCCTACTACATATTTTACTGTTATAAACTAAACCAATTTCAAGTACACAAGTTAACAATACGAAACATTGTTGTTATATAAAATGATTAAAAATCTCTCATATATCTCAAGGTCTTAAAAAACTGGAATTTGCAATTTAAAAAAATCTCACGGTGTTTCAATACTTCCGTGAGATTATGCTAGAAATATTGTTATTATTTGGTGCATTTAACCATACAAGTGCATACTGATTTCTACTACTGATACTGATTAACTACTACTGATTAACTGTTCTATTACTGATACCATGATTACTATTGATTTCACTTATCATTATTGAATATATAGAGTGGTTTTTTAAAGCTAACAATTCTTGAATATATACCCATTTGTTTAAGTTGAACACTCAATCTTTATTTTAAATATTCACAAAGTGAAAAAGTAAATAAAACTAATCGAGTAAACACATTGCGTTTGGTTTTTAAACCCAAACATAGCAATGAAATATTATTTTAATAAACTGTAAGTCATTTATAATTCTCTCCCTAACACGGAAATGTACTTCTTTGTAATTAGCTAAACTTTATTCGTAAAAGTACATATTTTTAACATAAAATAGAGATTAAACAGTGCTGAAAAGCTAACAATAATTATTTAATTTACGAAGTGCGTAAAAATTTTACTTTGTTTCCAATCTAATTAATATGTTTTCATTTTTATACTTAAATGAACATTAACTGAAGCGTTCCTAAGATTGTTACCATTTCACAAAATAAATACTTTCTACTACAAAGCATTTTTCCCCACCATTATCTTAAAATTGAAATTGTCTTGGCGACACTTCAAATTCTTTTAAGTCCCAAAATATGAAACAACGACACGAAATTTGCAATGTAAAAACGAACTTAATGAGCTTAAGTAAGAATTCCTTTAACGCTGGTTTGGAAACGAAGTAATTTGCATGCAATCCCAAAAGGTGCGAAAATTAACTAAGACTTCCCTCAGGGGAAAAATTAAAAGGAAAATTCAAAAATCGAGATCTGGAGCGGCGGGAAAAAGAAACGAAAGAAAGTACATAACTCATTCTCCAGTACTCTCTAAATGAAAAAGAACCGAAGTAATTATCTTTAAAGACATCAAAACAGTTTAACCGCTAAGAGGAGTCTTAATTGAAAATTTTTCCCACTAGATGGCAGAAGAAATTGAAAAAGGCCCAAAAGAAAAAAAGAAAGGTAACACCTTTCATTTTTCGCTCTTCAAAACCGAATTTAGTGACGTCGTATTTTTTTTTTAGCTACTTTCGCCCGCATGAAAAAGAAATATTCTCCCCCTCTTAATCAGTAGAATTCGTATACATTGATTTCCATTAAAGTTTTCATTGTAAAAGGAAAAGAACTGTTAATAACCTATGTCATTACTAATCACGTTTTGGCAACACTTCGCTTATATGTGACGTGCCCTTCGAATCTCTGAGAATATGGTCACATGCTTTGTAGTTCATCGATTTTAAATTACAGTTGCATTAGGGTGAACTCACATTCAGAAGACAAGAAAACCAAATCATTCAGATGAGATTCGAATTAGAACTGATGACTGAGTTATGCTCTTTAATTTTTTTTTCGCTTCGCTTTATTATGTGTGGAATAACGTTTCTAGAAGCGAAACGTTATCGATTTCTGTTTCATTTATAGACTGTTTTTTCTATATTTTTTCTATTGTTTTATTCTAGGCGTCCTTGATGGAGCTGTATAAAGATAGAATAGGTTATTTAGGAAATGGAAACTTGTCGTATTGAATGACAGAACACTTATCTTCAAGTTTTACGGGCCATATAATAAAGTACTATAATTAGAAATGAAAAAAGATAATTTTATCGCTTATTTGTATGGATTAAAATTTTCAAAAAAATTATAAATGTTTCTCACGGAAGCCATTTTTAAACTAATTCTTCTTTTAATATTAATTCTTCTTTTTATATTAATTCATCTTTTTATATTAATTCTTCTTTTTATATTAATTCTTCTTTTTATATTAATTCTTCTTTCTATTTTTACATGTTATCAGATACCTAAACTAAATATTGGCACTACTTTTTTTAAAATAGCATGGGTTTTTTTCTGTAATTAAATGAAAGACGTTTAATTTAAGACTGGCCTATCACAATTAATAAAAAAAAGTGTTTAGCCCTTGATCCTGAAACAGACGTTTCAAGTTTGAATTCTGTTAACGGTCAATTGGTTCATATACTGACTGTTTAACTGAAGAACTTCTTTCACTAGTTGTCTAGGACACTGCTAGTGATTATGGTTACAGCTAAACTGTTTCACAATAAGGTGTCAAACCGAGGATTTGTTTTGAGAGAATGACACTCACCGCTGGTGAGAGAAGTATTAAACACTCACCTCTCAAAAATTTGCTTTTTCTTGTTTCCATAGCTGTAAAAAGTGTCAGACTCTGTAATGAGAGAAATTCTTTGATTTGATAGGCAGTAATGTTCAAAACTTGCTTTAAGGGGAGTCGGTAGGGTATATATCAATAACGATAAAACTGACCCTTTTCAATGTACCTTTTCCTCGACATCTAAACATGATATTTCTTCAGTTTTTTTGTTTGCTTAAAATATTTACATATACATGTTTCCACTGTAATTACTATTAATACATATCTTTGGTAGATTTTTTTTTAAATTATGAATTGAGAATGTTTAATATTTTAAAAAGTTTCATCAAAACTCTTTCCTCTCTCAAAAAATATTACTTCATAACACTAAAGCATTATCGCAGCTTACAACTGATATAATCTCAAATTTGCCCAAAAACTTCCAAAATGATATCATGGTTTCTTAGAATACTACTCATAATATCGTTTAGTAGTATAGTAGTTTCATCGAAAATGGGCAATTTTAGCAATATTATATGCCCTACCAACTCGCCTTCAACTCCGTTCCTCTTTAGAATATATCGTCAATGACAAACGTATCGTAAGTTAGAGTTCCGATGTCGTTGGGCTAACTTTGAGAGTGTTGTAATTTTTCTCTCCATGTTATAAAATTTGTCTGTAAACTTTCTATTCTATTCTATACACAGATCAAAATGCATGCTTAAGCAAATTGACACACAGATCAAAATACGTGTTTAAGAAAAAAAACTAAAAATGTATATTTAAAAAATGGACGTAGCTATTTATGAAAATGAGCATAGCTTCTTTTTTTTATTTATCAAGCCTCTCTTATAAAAATTGCACTTTTTCTAAAGGAATTCAGAGATGTCCGTCAAGTGACGTTGTTCATTTTCCTAAAATACTTAATTTGTTTTTTAATTTGTCTTTTTTTTAAACTACTTAAAGTGCCAGCAGTTAATTTTGCAAGTCTGTCAGGGATCCTATACATAATATGTGCTATTAAATTTCTATAGTAGAAATTTAGATTTTTAAAAACCATTTCATAATTTAGGGTTTTGAATGCAAAGAGGTCTCCTGAAATGTTGCATTTGCTATATAACCAACCAACTCGACTCCGATATCAGGCACTTCTCAAGTACTATGCTTAATTTTTTCATGAAAAAAGGAAAGAAAATTGAGTAGGAAATTTCATTTGTTAAATTTGGGTTGAACATTTAGAAGACGCATTTTTTATTGTGCCCATTTTGTCAAATACTCATATTGAGTTATGTCTAAAATGGAAATTTCACCGACAAAATACAAATTCCACAAAGTAATGTTCAGCCAGATACTTAACTCAATAATTTTTTTTGTGTGCATGCCTCCTACCTGATTCTGGTGCAGAATTAGAAATAAAGGAACATTATGAACAGCTCATATGAATTACGACATTTGCCCATTGTATGACAAAATGAGGACAAAGAAAGGAAAATAGAAGCAGTTCGCTCCTTACTTTAAGCTGAAGATTCAATTTCTCAGCTCACGACGTCACGCCAAACACAGATCTCGAAAATCCCAACTAAAGGATCTGAAAACTTCGATGGTAAACTTTCTTTTAGAAATGAATTGAATGTTCCATACTTTTCTAAAATTAGTTTTCAAACTTTAAAACAACTAATCAAAAATTTCTGTACGAAAACATAGTACCAAACCTTTTTATTATTTTTTTTGTGTTTCTTAATAATAATAAAACATCACATTTTTAAGTTAGAAAAATATCTCAATAGTTGTCGCCATTACATTTTATTATCGTAGACAATTTTATGGCTTCATATTGTTTGAAAACAATTATTTGTAAATTGGGGGTAATTTAAATGTCTAATTTTAAGGAATTATTTTTAAGATAATAACAATTTTTTTCCGTGTCTAGGAAACAATCTTTCGGCGTATACAGCAATGGAAATTTCCAATTGCCCCTAGATATTTAAAATTAACCTGAAATAGTTAAAAAATTATAAATATTTAGAATTATGACATTTAAAATAGATTATGTAATTGGAATACTTTTTGAGCATTAATAACTCTTACTTTTAAAGTTCATGAAGCTATTTTCCTTGACCTTATACATTTTTTTCTACTTTTTTAATTAAACGTTAAAATAAACATATATTGCTTCTTGTACACAACAGAAAAAATTCTTCTGGTTTGTTATATAATTCCTTTGATGACAGTTTTATATTTTCTGAAATAACACAAAGAAAACTACGCTTTATTCCTTTTGTTTTAGAATAATTCTGACAGGTTGCAATAGCACAAATTGATATTTGACAAATATTGTTAAATTTTTGAAATTAGATGAGAAGAAATAGTAGGAAAATAACTTATTATGGAAAACAGTGAAAGTATTGGATGAGAATACAAAAAAAACGATGGAATGTTAGTTAACATGCGAAACACTCAAAGAAGCTTGTCCAACGTCGTGACATCGCTACACTTTAGAAATTTCCAGATAAAAATTGTTAAATAGCAATTTATTTAACTGTTATTTTATCCTATTCAATTAAAACAGTCAAATAACCGTAAAAAGGGATATTCAAGCTGTTAAATATGAGAATAAAACGTTTATTGCTTGTTTTTACCTAGTATTGTTTAACAACCATAAAGTTCTATCCACGCAAACTACATCCACCTCATGATGTCATTTTGTTCCTGCAGTTGGGTGCATACTGTGGCTGAGACGCACCACCACAGAGCCCCCCAATGTCCTTTTAATACTTAATTTTATGGTCTAGAAACTATGCTTGTTGTAAATATTTCCAGTCACAAACTTTATGGCTAGTTGGATGGACAGAATGATACCAAGTATTTTACCAGTATTTTAGTATTTGTTCTTTCTTTGGCGCTGAACAAAATCATCATAATATAATATTCATTTCTGATTTCTTAAAACTAAGTTAATACTAAATTGAAATTAAATTAATAATGAATTAATGCTTAAAATCATCCTCGAAAACATACTGGTTTATTTGAAAAAGTTAATATCTTGAATATTTAGAGACGCAATAGAAACTCGAAAAAAGAAACAAATTCTAAAAATATGAGAAATTTCAATTGATAAAAGTTTTTTTTTTACAATTGCTAAATGGATTAATTGATAAAAAAATTAGCATTTTTCTAAAATTGGTGTGAAACACTACCTTCGAACTGGACTTGGAAATAAAAGCATATCTTTGTAAATAATTCAACGTTTTGATTCATGCTATAATAAAAAAATTAATGCATTTTTGTTCGATTTATATTTGAAAACTGATTACTGGAAGATATTGATGCAGTTTTAGAATCAGATCTAAAAAACTCAGGAATAACTGAAATTAGGTCCCTAAACTAAAGAAAACCTTATTTTTTTAAAAAAAGTCAAGGATTGTAAATGAAAAAAGAGAAAAAAAATAGCTGTAAAATATGTCTTCGTAATTTAATCTGCATCATATATTTCGAGAGACGTATAATCAAAGTCTCCTGCGTACAGTAGTTCAAAATAACCGCATACCGATCCAATACAATATTCAAAAAAAAGTATTGCAAATACTGCAGAGTAATTTGAGGAAATCGAAATATTAACCAGCTTATCTTATTGAAAACCCGTAATTTTATAGTAGTAGTAATCTGACAATTCATTTTGGCTTCTATGCTTCATGAATGCGCTTGTAGCTTTCATGTGTAACTTTTGATGTGTGCAAAAAGTGAACCGTTGAAGTACGATGATAGTTATATTCTTCTTAACCAAAGAAAAAAAAATTTACTTATCAAATTGCAGCTTGTTGGCTTCTAGACTGTGTGCCATCTAATATATTTTAACAAGATAATGTAAGAAAGGTTAATATGTACAGCTGCCACACCTTGCGTAATCGAACACAAAACACTTAAAGAAGAATATACAAGTATGAAAATAGTTTCAGTGATAGTCATGTGTAGTCAACAGCCAACCTCTGAACAAGTAACATATAGAACAAAGTGGGATTTTCTCCCTACTGCAGTATTTTTAAAATCAGTCAATGAGCAACCCAGTAAGTTGACGAGAGAGATTAAAAGCATGAATCAGAATTACCTTCCATTGAGTTGTAAATAAAAACAAGAAAACAATCGAACAGTTATTGAGGTGATCGCTATCCAGATCTTTCCGATAGCTCAGAAATCAATCGGCGGAATACTAGATTCCTATAAAATGTATGAATTAGTGTTGAAGATATTTCTGTAATTAATACAGAAAATATAAGCAGCAGCTGTTTAGAGAGATTGTCAGAAGATTAATTTAATGTTATAGTTTTGATGAATGAAAGAGAAAATATATTTGATTTCTAGAACAAACTGTTACCTCTTTCTGCTATAAGATCATCTTTCCCATTTCCTTTAATATCACAGTAGAGAATACATGTTGGAAAGACGCTTTATGTACCGCTTTCTCGAGTAGAAAACTTCATAGTTGAGATGGTGGAAGCAGTAGCAGATTTTATGCTTAAGAGGGTGCACCATGAACAGTCTTGCTAACATACTCACCTGAAGGAAATACATATTTTTACTACGAATAAGCATTATTACAGCTACTTTTGTTGAGTTAAAGTACAGACACAGAATAATTAAATGTCTCTAAAATGACGGACATCTATTTAAAAACACCTCAGTTGTTATATCGATATACTGTTCTAAAGATAGATTATGTTTGAACATAAACGGCCAGCATGTGATAAACTAATATTAATACTTACGCTGTATATTACAACTTTGCCTTTCGCAAAGGTAAGTAAGGCGGTTTGGGTACTTTTTTTATTTTTTCTGACAGAACTTTATGTTTTTATCGATTTCCAAGAGCTTGGCTATGATGCCTAAGTTATTAATTAACTACGATAATAGAGCTTAGATTAACTGATGACTCTACTGCTTCGCTTGAATCAGTTTCTGGTAAAATCTGCAAATGAATTCTTCGCATTATTTCTTGATCAGTATCTACTATATTTAAACGAGATTTCAATGCTAGCTTACTTCTATTTCTGCTAACACACCGCAATATTTTCTATTATTACTTTAAGAGAAGCACAAAAAATTAAGGTAAAAGAAATAACGGTAAGCAACTAAGATAAAAGAAATTTATTTGCTTTTCAAAAAATGAATTGTTCCAAAGTTTAATTATCTCAGCTTAAGTGTAATTTTCTTAGAAAATAAGATTTTTACAATGAATATGAATTGCTTTTTTCTTCCAATAGATCAAATTAATAGTTTACAGGGAAATCTCTTCTGGTTTTTTATCAGTCTCAGTCTGTGAGGGCTTCAAACATGATCAGTTTTCAGTTTTTTTCTCCAAAACCCCTGGAATGTTTGCCCTGAACTCCCCTAATAATAATGAGGCAAAATTGAACATTTTAGTTCTTAAATTGTTCCACCTATAGCCAACATGGGCTAAATAGTTTTGCAAATTGTTTTATCTCCATAAACACATGACTTTCAATTATTTTATGTATAGAAAAGAAAATGAAAACAATTGTTCAATTTTCTGTTTAACACGATATGAAAAAGTCTATTTTTCTTACAGATTGTATTTATTATGTCTATCACAATCTGAAAAAAATGTCTATTTCTCACATAAAAATCTACTTAGCATGTCTACCACGATCTAAAAAGAATTCTATTTCTCATTTAAAAAAAACATATTTAGCATGTCTATGAATGGTATGCATTCGTAGATAACGTAAAATACAGAATTATAGAGAATATAGCAATACTCTGAGTATTATTACCAACACAATATTGACAAAGCTCAGAGCAAACAAAATCAGTTGTATTGAAGAGGAGTAAAAAGATTTCATACAAAAGGTAACAAAGGTTTCTATTTTTGTGAAGAGAAACAAGTAGGTCAATAATCGATAAAGAGAAGTTATTCGAGTGAAATATTGCCTTCACAGCTAATGTATATTTCTTTGGTGTTTCGTTGAGGTCATAAGATTAAAGCAAATATATCTTTGCTCACAACCGTTGATATCTATAAATATGGGGCAAAATAAATATAGAAAGTGATTTATTGAACATAGAGATCATGACATCAGCTTTTCTAACATAGATCAATAGAAAGAATTCCAAATGTTTAAAAAGAATGCTTTAACACTTCATTTTTTAAGGGAAAATCTTGGTTTACGAATGAAAAGTATTTGATTCATTTTAATGAAATTTTAATGTTCATTTTTTTAATTTCCACACCAGTATCTCGAAAAGTCTGAGAATTTGTTAATAAATTTTTTGAAAATAGGTTATAATCAAAGAACTTAACTCGCTGACCAGACTGTATGGTGGTCAGGGAGTTGACCTCATAATCTTTTGACGTATCTCTGACGTCCTCTTTAAACGTTTTAGCGTATTAAACGTATTACGTATTTTTACACAGCTAGATACAATAAAAAAAATTTATCATAACAAAATGAAAAACGTGGGACACCACATTTTCCCAACATTTATCACTATCAAAAATGTCCCCACTATTTTGAAATTGATAAGCTTTTCATTTTTGGTACGAAAATTTTAATTATTTTCTCCTTTTTGGTCCTATTTAAAAAGTGATTTTTAAAAGCTTATTTCAAGTACAGAGAACACAGTAATTTTGTAAAGCTTAATTTTCAAATAAAAAGATGTATTTTATATAAATGCTTTTACGGTAACGAATCCATAATTTTCAATTAACTGCTCTAATTTTTACTTCTTCTTAAAAATATTTTTAGTTTTTTAATTATTTTTTTTTCCTGGAATACTGAAAAACGGCCGATGCATCAATTGCTTATTTTTTTGTCAAACGAATTGAGAGTATGATTATTTTTTAGATGAGTGAATTTTATTTTGAACAAAGAGAGAAAATCAATATAAATAGAATCATTCTCGTATCAAAGCACGTTTTCTCATCTTATATCAAAGCTATTAGTTCTGGAATTCTAGCCATTGTACTCATTTATTTCCCAGTTCCAGAACACTCAGTGGAAACCGAACTATGGAATTGTGAGAATTGTGAAGCAGATTGGAAGCTTATTTTTCTCAATTCCTCTCTTAAAAGAATTCATTCGCAATAATTAGTTTTGAGGATAATAATTAGAAAATGTTTTAACATGAATTCCTTTTCTATATTTTACTAAGTGTTAATTACATGACCTACGTTACAAATAGTTATTTTATGAAAGCATATTGGAGAACATGCGTTATAAGATATAAAAAATTTTTAGGCTTTTTCAAGTGTAAGATTTAGATTGCAGATTTTGTACACTTTTCGAAAAGAAAAAATGCTGTAATTATTTTCAAGAATTGCAATTATTACTTAGTAATGGTTGACAATCAGGGGCTCTTGTTATATTTAGTAATTTAAAAATAAATTAATATATATGAAAATGAACGAAGAACCTACCACATAACGGTGAACAAAAGTTGCGGGAACTTTAAGATGACGTCATGGAAAGAAAATACTTCTAGAATATCACTGTAACTCGAAGCAGGGTTTCAGCAACACTGAATGAAAATTATCACCAAACTAAGGAGCTTCGAGTACACTTCACTTAACCTTTTCTGAACTTACTAACGTCTTAGCCAAAGCAGCTGTTAGGAACTTATTACAATCTATACCAATATTAGTATATTAGATAGTCATAACCACCAAGCTACTTATCAAAATTAAACATCAATGGCATCAAAAATTAATTTAAAAAATTTTGGTGATCTTTTACATATCCTGAAATGGAATAGTACCGCTAAATTTTGACTTTCACGACAGTATTGTAAAAACAAAACAAAAACAAAATCCTTGCACTAAATAGGCCGAATCAATAATATCTGTATGACTACGATTTCTATTCTATTCTTTTAACGCAGCTGGGACGAGTGCAGGGTAAAAACTGATTAGAAGTAGAAAGGATATTTCAGTGGGGAAGAGGAATTGATGACAATTAATGCGTCACTTAAACTTGTGGGGTCTCAAGACTGAGCATGTGGGGTCACAACTGTGTAGTCCAGATAAAAAGACCCCAAGATGCTGTTGTCCAAAATATTTTACATGAACAGAATCATATTCCTTTCTTTCTTGCCAAAGATGAAATTAAAAAGATAAAGAAAGGTGACAGGAGAATGATAGAGTCCTTAGAACTGAAATTGCTTAATGTTTTTAGTTATGGATAAGGCAAAAAATTTATATAGTTTAAAAAATGGTGGAGAGAGGCATTTTTTTCTTAAATTTCATAGTAATTTTTCTTTTCAAATTTAGCGTCCGGTTTGAAGAGGTAGAAAATAACGTTTCAGGGCACAAATGACTGTCCGCCTCGTTATGAAAGTGAGTTAATTATTTAAGTGATTGTTTATCATTGCGCAACTGAAACTACATTTTTATAGTTTATCGTATCATTAATTTTATCTATTTATTCAAGAACAATTTGATTTTATTATTATTCAATAAATACTCTTACAGAGAAATTGATGTCTCAAAAAAGCCTAATAACAAATCACACAGAAATTTAATCCATTACCATTAACTAATCTCAAGTGGAATGTAAATTTAATAATCGAGAAGCTATTATTATTTTCAAATTCGCCTCGTAACTCAGCTGTGCAGAATAAAACAAATACAAGTTAGATTATTTATTTAATCACTTCAGTTTCATAAAATTCTGAATGTGAGTTTATTTTCAATTGCCATTGTAAGCATTACATCTCATCTAATTCAATTGTGTGTAGTAAAAGTTAATTTCATTTAAATTAGTCTTATCATTTAAGTGCTATCAAGCATAAAAATTTGAATAGATTGACAGAATTATTAGTATTACCATCAGTAAAACCTATAATTAAGATAGATCCTGAAAACTGAAACATATGGTGTTGGCATAGTCATGAAACATTTTTTTAAGTTTTGTTTTTATTTACGCTCTTTATAATATTACTTTTAAGATTTATTAAAATTACTTAGGTGAAAGTACCTTAGATAAATTTCTAATACAAGTATTCGAAATTTTTTTGTAGAAATTTTATTTAAAATAGTTTATCTATGCCTTGATTTCATTCAATTACTTTCCCTTTTACAATTTTTTTTCTCGTAATGATTGAAATTTTATAATTTGCCTTTATCATAAAAAATAATCATCCAGTTTAGAGCTGAAAATGTTAAAAGCTATTCAAAATAATGTTTCATATTTATAAGCTTTCAACGGTTTGTAATATAAAGTTTGTAATAAACGTATAATTGCAATAAACGTATAGTTTTTCTTTCCTACACAGGGTATCAAAGCCTTCAAAGATTTTCCACGTAACTGCGGATGTGAACAACGCAAATATCGTTGCTACTGTACAGTCTGAAACAAAAAATAGAGAAAAAAATAATTTTCAAATTTTTATTTTTAATAATGAATATTTTGAGAGTTTTATGTATAGGTTTTAGTTTTCTCTTTCACTGGTCCCGTAGTGAACTGATTGTAAAGACAAGGTTCCCAGTAGAAAACCGAAATCAAGCATTACTGGCTACTGTCAGTAAGCTGGGTGACCACTTTAATCAGGTTGCGTAGGGACCGAGGATGCACAGTATCGATCCTCGTTAAGCTGTTCTACCGTAAAGTACTCGACTTATCGCTCAGGTTATCGAACTACCAGAGCAGGGGAGGCATCCTCTCTGCAGAGGATCGAAATTGCGAAGGCATGTCTTCGGATCATCCTCATGGATGTTTCCCAGACGGTCGCCAATAGCCAAATGTGCAGCTCTAGTGCGTAAATAAGATACCTACCTACTTACCTTTTCTTTCGCCCATCCTCGACTAACATAGGCAAAATCTTTAATTCTTACTGCTGTCTTAAGTTTCCTTATATCTAAAAGAAATTTAAAGCTCTATGTTTTATTTTGTTTTCAACTTATAGGGGAGAGTGGGGTAATACCGAGTAATTCGATTGTGTGAAAACTAGCTCTTTCTAGCGAACTAACTTTACTAGGAAATTACATTTTCCAAGTTCTTACCATATTGGTGTGTTGTTGTTGATTAATTCACGGCATCTGTGAAGATAAGTTTGTTTTATTATGTCAACTTTCTAATGCTCTTTTGTTTTCAGATATTATTTTTTGTTTTTTGTTATTGTTTATTGCCCATTATAGTAATAAAAATAATTCTTAGTGTAGTTTATTATACGTTTACTAATACGTTCATATCTGTTCTGCTTCCTTATCATACACTGTTTTGGTTTTTTCCGATAACCTCTGCTCTCGTGTAAAAACCAGCAATCCCTTGATGCGTGTCTATGTTGAGACCACGAAAGCTGCAGTGAAGCAAAAAACAAAGACAACTACATCCAAGTCAGAAGAAACAAATTAGTGTTGTCCAAACAAAACTCATTGCAGATTCCTTCTTCAAAGCAAAAAAGACTTATTTTCATATTTTATATAATTTTTGATGACTTTTTATAAAAAATCGTAGTTTTTATAGCGATATAAAGAAAGTCTTTGCAATTTCCTTTTATTTAAAAAAAAAGCTCTTTAAAAAGCAATTTATTTTTTGTACGAAATTTTGGCCGAACCCTTGGTAGTCCTGGACGCTAGGACAATTGTCCACCTCTCTCCCTTCTTTGAGTACGGCCTTGACTACATTACATGTAAATTGCATGCATACTTTTATTAAATTGTTATATAAAGTTGAAATGGCTACTACTTCTTCATAGAAATTCTAGTATTTTTAATTTTACTAGTGGGGTAAGTCCAGTAGATTTCACTTCTTCCAGAAAAAAAATTCCTTTTAAAATAAGTATTGCATCAGTGACTTTTCTAGAATAATAGACTGTACACAGCTAAACAATGAATGTCTTGATTAAATTTGACGATTTCTGGGTAGAACAGTTGAGCTCCAACAGGCCTTCGAATATTAGCTACCCGGTATTAACCCACTTACTCCTATGATTCATAAAAGTTTCAAACAAGTTTCAAGCAAACTTCAAACATAGACCCAAAATTTACTGCAATTAATTAGCCAAAGAAGATAGAAGTTCATGAATTTGCAGGAATCCTAAGTTGTGCAGTAACTTAAGTAGCCAATAATAACGGTACTTTTAAAATTGGATTTGGTGTTTTGAAAATAAGATTTAAAACTAAAACTGCTTTAAAAGTATATCATGGTTTAAATCACATTTTTTAAAAACTTAATTAAATCGCATATACGTATTTTTTTCTACCTAGACCAGTCTTGTTTCCACCTAAAGTAAAAGTCAATTAAAGTGAAGCTTTGGCTTCAACATTGCCATCTTTTAAGGACGATGGTTTTTAGTAAAACTCACTGTCTTGGTGCATTTAAAATAATAGTATTATCTCGTCAAATTATGTCGTCTAATCCACTCAATTGCCGGAACATAATATAAAAGTATTTAAAACCGCTGATAGTCTCGAAAATAAAATAATTTTTGACATAAATAAGTCTCAGATCATACGACTCGCTTAAAATAGAAGTCAGATTGCAAGACAACTTTCATTTTTTAAAGCAATAAGTCATTTAAGAAATATTTAATCATCTAATATTGTTCTAACTGAAAAATTTAATTTTTTTATTTAGAAAAGTAGATGAATCTAATTATTTCATATTTCATGTATTTTTAAGCAGAAAAAAACACATCTGTTATGGCCAAATACAATCTATATAAAGTAAGCAGAATGTTTTTATGCAAGTGTGTATGCATGTTCCTTAAAATCCCCAGTTCTGGATCGACTGGAACATAATATGTTGTAAATACGTTAGAAAACACGACGGATCTAACTGTCTACTTTAAAATTCTCTCCGATGACCAGTTCACGCACTACATGCCACCAAAAAAAATTCTATTGGATATTATAAATATTTTATAATATGAGCGTTGTGCTATCTTGCAAATCTACTCCATCAAAAATTAGTTTTATTGCTGGCTTTTATGAATTATTCATCTTTGATTACCCATATTCGTTTATCACAAGTTGTACGTTAATAGTTTCACAACGTATAGTGATGACGTAACCTAATTTTTATTTTAAAAGGTCTTGAAAACCTCGCGTTTCTTATACTGATATTTACGCTTTTAAAGTGTGTTTGTACAAACTTAAATTATGGAAACTGAACAAGAGCTAAGGAAATAAATTTAAGGTTTTCAAATCAGTCGTGGAAATGTTTTTTAATTCCTAAATAACATATTTTAAATTACACTATTTGTATAGTTAATCCTTATTTTGGTGAGTTGAACCTCTGATTCATATTACGGTAAATATAGCTGTAGGAAGCCGCACCGGAAAAAAATTAAGATTGTGTATTTAGATGCCATGAATATATAGTATGGTAATATTAGGGAAGTCATCCATTTAGGAGGGTGGAAAAGAACTTATTACCACAGTAACTATATTTCGGACCTGTATAGATAGAATAGATTCCCATTACCACAGTATTTATAACGGAAATACCAATACTATTTAATACCAAATTTAATTAAGCATCACTGGCTGTAATAATAGTTTCATATTGAGTAATATTGAGGAAGCTATCCATTTAGGAGGGTGGAAAAGAACCTATTTCCACAGTAACTATATAACGGACCTATGTTGATATAATAAAATTCCCATTACCACAGTATTTATAACGGAAATACCTATACTATTTAATACCAAATTTAATTAAGCATCACTGGCTTCCATAATAGTTTGGTCATTTTTACGGCCTTCGAAATGAGTATACCGATATTAGTTCGGTCCCCAAATATGATTATAAAAATATTATTGTCGTTACTAAATATTTTCGAGAATTACGATTAATTAATATCGGTAATAGTAATAAAGTGAAATTTTTAAAAAAAAGTTTTGTATTATAAGGATAATTTTATATAGACGAAAAAGTACTTATTCGTCTATATAAAAGATAAAAACATTGCCATATTGGTATTGACGCCAATAGTGTTTAATTAATTTTTGTAACAGGTACAAATTGAAATGAAAAATTATGTTTTATACCAAAATTTACCAATATATTATTTCAAAATTATGTGGTTTATTTTTAAAATTCTCAAGCTTATTAAAATAGCATGTTTCAACTAGTTTAAAAAAATACGTTTTTTTGCTTGTTTAAAAACTTTTATTTTTATGTCCCGAACTTTACTATACTTCCATAAAAAATGATTTGTTGTTAAATGATTTGGAGTTAAAGATAAAAATATTGCCATATTGGTATTGACGCCAATAGTGTTTAATTAATTTTTGTAGCAGGTATAAATTGAAATGAAAAAATATGTTTTATACCAAAAAGTTAAATTAATAGAATAAAAGTACTTATTCATCCAGGAAAACCATTTAAAATCACTTTATGATGCTTAATTAATTTCAATAATCGGTATTACTGCCATTATGTTTAATTGGTGTTTTAATAGGAGCTAAATATACTAATATTGATACCAAGATTCATGTGTATTCGATTTGAATATTTGAGCTTTATAAACATTTTCAAAACCAATGACCATTCCATTTTTTTCCAATGCTCCATAAAATCGACAAGGATCGAATCTTTGTGATCAGTCCCTAAATTATACGTCACTTTCAAAAATTGAATGATTGAACCAAAAGCTGATTGGTTATCATTCTTTTATCATCAACCAATGAAGGAAATACGCGCGAATCTTTTTTATGACACATACAACATACCCTCCAACTGCTACGGAATTTCCGTAGTTTCAGAAATCTTCTTTTCCGACGGTAGCAAAATTAATGTCTTAATATTTAAAAAAAAATTTATTTTAGCATAACTTGTCCACTATTACTTATAAAAGTGCAGGCCATATGGCTAGATTCTAACACAGTTTTAATACTGAGGCTTACGCCTAGTTATTTATTAGCTGTACCTAATATATGCCTTTCTGTTAAACTTTAGTCTATTTGAATCATTTTACAGGGTTATATTTGCATAATCGACATTGAAATTAGCATTTTTACCCCTTAATGGTCGAGTTGATATATATTTTTCAGCTATTTACTCATTTCTCATTTTTGGACACACTGTAATATTTGAGAGCTCGATGCTTGAATTCCTTTTCAAAATTTTGTAGGTTTTAAGAGTTTATATAGTCTCTCTGAAAAATTGTACTATTTTACGGGGTTTTGTTCCGGCAACTTCTTTGATACGATTCTTATCGAAGATCTACTAAAGTATTATTCTAAAGCTCACAATTTCTTGCAGACCTGCTAGTAGAAAAAATAAATTAGAAAATATCATTTTTTGTAAATTTTATTTCAAAATTATGTGGTTTATTTTTAAAATTCTCAAGCTTATTAAAATCGCATGTTTTAACTAGTTTAAAAAAATACGTTTTTTTTTTGCTTGTTTAAAAACTTTTAAAAGATAAAAATATTGCCATATTGGTATTGACGCCCATAGTGTTTAATTAATTTTTGTAGCAGGTACAAATTGAAATGAAAAAATATGTTTTATACCAAAAAGTTGAATTAATAGAATAAAAGTACTTATTCATCCAGGAAAACCATTTAAAATCCCTTTATGATGCTTAATTAATTTCAATATTACTGCCATTATGTTTAATTGGTGTTTTAATAGGAGATAAATATACTAATATTGATACCAAGATTCATGTGTATTCGATTTGAATATCTGAGCTTTATAAACATTTTCAAAACCAATGATCATTCCATTTTTTTCCAATGCTCCATAAAATTGACAAGGATCGAATCTTTGTGATCAGAACCTAAATTATCCGTCACTTTCAAAAATTGAATGATTGAACCAAAAGTTTATTGGTTATCATCATTTCATCATGAACCAATGAAGGAAATACGCGCGAATCTTTTTTATGACACATACAACTACATTTCAGCTCGTCTTCATTTCTCTAACACAGTTTTTGTATTAAGGCTTACGCCTAGTTATTTATTAGCTGTGCCTAATATATGCCTTTCTGTTAAACTTTAATCTATTTGAATCATTTCACAGGGTTATATTTGCATAATCTATTTTGAAATTAGCATTTTTACCCCTTAATGGTCGAGTTGATACATATTTTTTAACTATTTACTCATTTCTCATTTTTAGACACTCTGTAATATTTGAGAGCTCGATGCTTGAATTCCTTTTCAAAATTTTGTAGGTTTTAAAAGTTTATATAGTCTCTCTGAAAAATTGCACTATTTTACGGGGTTTTGTTCCGGCAACTTCTATGATACGATTCTTATCGAAGATCTACTAAAGTATTATTCTAAAGCTCACAATTTCTTGCAGACCTGCTAGTAGAAAAAATAAATTAGAAAATATTATTTTTTGTAAATTTTATTTCAAAATTATGTGGTTTATTTTTAAAATTCTCAAGCTTATTAAAATCGCATGTTTTAACTAGTTTAAAAAAATATGTTTTTTTTGCTTGTTTAAAAACTTTTATTTTTATGTTCCGAACTTTACTATACTTCCATAAAAAATGATTTGTTGTTAGCCCTACAATTCAAACGCTCATTTTTAATACACGTTTCAGGACGCAAACTTTCTATAAATAATAAGTCGAAAAAATTTATTATAGATGTCAAATTAATTCGAATATATTTATTGGAAATAATGTGAAAATTAAAAATGTATTAAACATTATCCCGAAGATATTTTTATTTGAATTTTAAGATATATTTCCGTTTTTGTGATGCAAATTTCCCTGCAATTAATCTAATTTTAAAATAAATAATTAAAATATTTTCCTGGATTTTTAGTTCGTTATATACATAAATCGACATTCATTATGTTATTAACTTGACTTTCAGGAAAATACATTTTTGTATTTAATTCAAAAAATGAGATGCTTAATCACAATCCAAAAAACTCTAAAAATTCCTTGAAACTATTATGTTTTTGCTTTTTTTTTAACTACATCAAAAATCACGTTTAAAAGCCAAAATATTTTTGTATAATAAGAGCTTTTTACTTTAGATATAGTAGTAATATAAATTATACTAATGCATCTGAAAGCGGAGCTCATTAATCTGATCATAAAATGTATCTTGCAAATCCTATGATTTAACCACATTCATGAACAAAAACAAAATTCATCTAATAAATCATGCTATGTCGCTCTTTATTATACAGCTTAGACATCGGGGAAACACAAATCTGTCATTAAATGATAAATCCTACAAAAAAGAATGATTAATGAAATACATTACTTTGAGAACTAATATAGCGTATGAATCTTGATAATTGAGTTTTCAAATGTAATACATTAACTTTCTTGATTTATTTAACAATAATAACCAAATCAGAACATTTCGAATACATGAGATTAAGGCTTTCATTTAGGATATTGATCTAAGTGTAACTGAAGGTTCGTCATTTTATTTAAAGCCGACGCGTCTGACAAATCGAATGAGATGTAGTATCGAACATCTGAAGCTAAGCCTCGCTCAGATCAATGACATGTGGGGATTTGTGGATGCATTTAGTCTTCATTATTAGGCTTTGTGGATCACATTTTGGAAGTTTGTTGATCAACGAGAATTAATCATGCTTAATTTAGACGTAAGTAACTCCATCTTTCCGTTGAATTCTAATTAAAACGCTCTCTCCTGCTCAGAAGTTTAGGTTAAAGGGAATTCTGGGAACCAAGCTTTCTCAATTTTGAAGAGTGATGAATAGGGTTGTATAAACTCTTCATGATTTAAATTTCTTGCTTTAAAAATCAACTAATTTTGTTGAGAGTATTGTCAAATACGCATATTTTAAATAAGTTATAAATGTATATTATGTATTATTCCAGTATCATTTCATAAAAATAGAAATAAATCTAATTACAAGCTCCTTAAAGTCTTTCAATGTTCTCAATTTATATGTTTCTATTTTATTACTAAAGTAATTGTGTAGTCTAAATAAAGAACAACCAATTTATGACAATGTTAAGAAAAAAAAATTGAGACAATCATTGTGATAATTTCCTAATTTTTGTCTATCAAAACCGTAAAATTGAAATTTAAAGGAATTTGATAAAAATTAAAGGTGTTTCATGTAATTAATATATTACAATGAATTAGAAAATATATATTAAAACTTAGACGAATATTTTGAAATTGAAATAAGTATTTAAAAGCATAGAAAATATTCTTTTAAAATTCTATTCAAAACATTTTTTATCATTTGACCTACTGGTTATATTGAAAAATTTTCTGAAAAATCTGTAAAATCCATTTTTACCCTAAAATTAATTTTTACAGTAAAATCAAGGCCGGGATAGCCTGGTTGGAAGAGCTTTTGGCCCACGTCCACGTCCTTAGATGGAGCATGAATGGTTTATAATAATACGAGATTTTAATTTTATAATCTGTACTAAAAAAATAACTGCCAAACGAAAAATAGTACTCGCTTGCATGTGATAAGAAATAAAACATTGATTTTATCTTTTTTTCTTATAAATTCTTTTTTGAATGAAGAAGAAGAAAAAGGCGTAAAAGCTAATTTTTCGGTTTTACTTTGACTCCAATTTATATTACAGCAAACTAACACCTTAGATAGCTACAAGCATAGTCCGTGATTTTCAATATAATAAAACGTAATATATCAATATAATAAAAATAGCTAGAATATTAAAAAAAATGATTTTTTGACTTGTATTCTTTGCTAAAGTACCAAATCATTATGATGATGAAGACATTGTTGGCGAATGGACACTTGCAAAAGAATGAAAATTATTTGAAAGAAGGCTAGTAAGTAATATTACAGTATAAGACCAGATATTGATGACGAAAAAGACATTTTTGGTGAATTTACAGTGCACAGAAAGCAAAGCAGACCACCCAGAATAACTTTTGATCAAATGATTGTATCTTCACGTTTTAGGACTAAATATAAATGTTTCGTGGGGTCGCCTCAAAAATGCTAGTTAAAAAAACAAATGATATTTTAAGTTGCAAACTCAGATCTAAAAACGTACTTTCCCTGAATAAACAACTTTTTTAACGGATTTTAACGGATCCACAAAACATAGAGGGCAGCCACAATATGGAAAATATGTTCCCCATAGTTTGATCAGAAGGTAGATCTAAACTTTGGAATCTTTAATGTTCATTTTACTTTTAGCTTATTTCTCCATATCTCGAGAAAGATTTAAGCAAACCGAAAAACATTTGCACGCAAATGTGAATTCTGTTTACATAAATATGATTCCACACAAAAATAAATTTTAGTAAATATTTATTACATTGTATAATATTTTATTTACTTATTGTCGAAAGAATTTGAAATAGTGAGATATAGAATTTTTTACGTTATTCTGAAGGATGCAATTTTAAAAGGCAAAATATAAAATTTGAGCGAAATCGGTTAAATAGTTCCAGAGAAGTTAAATTTTATGTATACGACTTCTCTAAAACCTTGCTTTGACAATTTTCATACTTTAAAATGAGATAAAATATTACATACGTTATAATTAAATTTTGTTCGACTGTTATTAAATTAAATAATTTCTAAAATTTACTTTCTGGATTGAATTATCTTTGGACAAACAAGTTATAAAGTTATGTGCAAATTTTTTCCATTCGCTTTAAAAGTTATCGAGATATGGCGAAATACGCAGAAAGTAAAATTAACATAAAGAAGTTCAAACTTTGGCTCGTTCTATCGACCAAATTAGAGGGACCGTATTTCCCAGATTGCTGATATCCTCTATATTTTGGGAACGAAAAATCCATATCAATTTTTAAAAAAAGGCATGTTTATATTTTGGGAGCCTAAAATCCATATCAAATAAAAAAAAGGTATGTTTATTCAGAGAAAGGTTTTTGTGTCTGATTTTTGTAGTTTCAAATATCGTCTGTACTTATTAATTAGCATATTTGAGGTCACCCCTGAACTATTAAGATTGAGTCCTAGAACGTGAAGATCCGATCATCGGATCAAAAGTCATTCAGTGAGGTCCGTTTTTTTTCTGCACTGCACGTGTGTAAAAAAATTTTAAATTATTTAAAATAAAATAAAAATTTTGATGGTAAAGTATAGTACTAGATAATGGTGATGATGAAGTTATGCATGAGGGAATAAAATGCACTCATGTAAAAGATGATTTTGAAGAAGGCAATTTTGTGATTGTTGATGTGGATACTACTATCTGGTTTAACAGTTCACATGCTAATTAATGAAGAATCTGGTTCAAAACTTTATTATATGGTAAAGAACAAAAATCATGGGTATGTTCCTCTGGAAAAAAAATTATGATGCCAAATGGCACCAACATCAAATGAAAAATCCTTCGGGAACAATAGCTATTCCAGCGTTTTTTTTTTCTATTATAGTTATTCTTTAGTATTTTAACATCAATTTCAATATAACATTTAAGCAAGAGAAATTTTTTGGTTAAATTAAATTTTAGAACGTTAAATTTATATATATTTATTTATAACGAAATATGGCCAGTTTATTAATTATTTCACTTCTATTTCTGCTGCAGTGGCACAGAAGACAGAGCACTCGCCTCCCAATGAGGTGACCCGGGTTTGAATCCCAGCATTAGCTAGTTGATACAAACTCCTTGCCCGGTGCGCACCGACCACAGTCTGCCATGGTAGACGGATCATGGGTTAGAGACCCTTTGCCGTCAGGCTAACAGTGGGGAAATTTAGTGATTTTCCTTTTCATGTAACACAAGTACGGATAAGTTCTCCCAAAACTTGATTTAGGAGTTCCCTTGTCTTCTGGATTTAGTTTAAAATTACAAGGCTACGGTGTTGAACTTTATAGTCATAAACTCAGAATTGAGTCGGCTGTTCAAAGCTGGTTATGAAATTTTAAAAAAATTATATATGAAATGAAATAATTCCGTTTAAATTTTTAGCAATTAGACAAAATTTAATACAAGAAGATGTTGCATTCGCCAATGCATACAGCGTATTGAAAAGTTTTAGTGAATAAAAACATTTAAGTTACAACTATACCTAAACAGGAAATACTTTGATCTTACATATTAGAATTCTCTCAAAATTAATGGTCATCAAAATTTTAAAGTTGTTTTCAATAAATGCGTAATTTATTTACCGAAAACAAATAATAGTCCAAAAAGTCTATTGCTAATATTTTTTATTTTACTAGCCTAAATTTCTGGAAATATCAAAAAATTGTGGAACTAATAAATGTTTGAGATATATGATTTGTTTGTTTATAATTTATTTGTTTCATGATTTATTTAATTTATCCATTTTACTGAATTCATAATATATAAGCAATGAAATACGTAATTTATCATTTTTGATACAGCTGAAATATTTCTGTATTAAATGACAATGAAATAACATGAGTTGTTTAATCTGAATAAACGTAAGTATTCCAGGTAAAATATACGTAGTTTGTCAAATTAAATTTTAAAAAAGGACGAAAATCTTTTTTTTAATTACAATATAGCTGAAGCACCTTTTTATACAAGTTAATTATGCTCTGAAATATATATTTGTTTGAAAAAGAAATTAGCAAGTTTATTTTGCAACTTTAATACCCTTCATGAGAGGATAAAGAGTAAATAAATAAATTACAAGAAGTTCATATATTTTAATTTTTGCTCCCAATTTATTTAATGAAACAGATATAAAAACCATGAAGTGCTAGATAAGGCACGCACTTCAAAAATCAATTATAATTCCTCAAGCAAAGAAACAGATGCAACCTAATTAAAACAAAACTCATTTCATTTCATTTCATAATTATTTCAAATGCATTTATACTTAATTAAGTCATCTGGATAAAATACCTCGTTTTTTTACCACATCAAACAATCCTGTCTTATTTCTTTTTCAAAGATTAACCATCTTAAAAGGAAACTAATTTTCTGCATTTTAATCAATAATTTTTTTTCTCCCGGACTCCTTAAAAGTTCTTATTCTTCTTAGAACTTCCATTTTAATTAAAAATAGCTTATATAGAAAGGCATCTTAAGCTTCAGCTTTAATTTTAATGAATGATTTTTCCTTAAAATTTTCTCGATTTATTTCCCGCCTAATAATAACTAGAAAAGTATTTTAAATACATAAAATCAGATGCATACTTCATTTGAACGATAACTCTTTAATTCAGTTTTAATATTATATTTGATATTGGCTCTGAGTATCTTATTTCGGAATATACTCATTCCAAGAGATATCGTTCCCGACAGTTTTATCGATTATAAAAGTACTTAAAACCCATCAGTTTTCTTTCAGTTAATACCCTTATTTTCCATAAGCATGGATTTCTGGTTCAACAGATATCGACATATCAGGAACATAATTCATAACAATGCTTCAACTGCTGGGTCGATAATACAAGTGAAAGAACAGATACCATACATAGTGTAACTTTGCTCACAAGGCTTCTTCCAATAACGGGTTTGAAAATCTGAATGGGCACGTTTCGTTCAAAAATAGAAGGGGTAAGCGAATACTTGTAGACGTGATTGAGTTGGAGAGTTAACGATTATGTGGAATAAATAAGTTTTGGTGCAGATCATTTTTTAAGAAGTTTTATATTTTTTAATGTTTTTTTTAATTTGTTTATTTAGAAATTTCCATCTAAAATATTCAGAAAAACATTTTTTTTTAAGAGAAATTTGTGAGTATTGTTTTCTATATTGAATGATTTATTTTACTAAATATGATGGATTTTATTTCAAATCTTTTGATAACGTTCATGTTAAAAACATTACTGCTAATGATTGATTGATTGATTTGTTCATTTACGTCGCACTAAAGCTGCACAATGGGCTATTGGCGACGGTCTGGGAAACATCCCTGAGGATGATCCGAAGACATGCCATCACAATTTTGATCCTCTGCAGAGGGGATGGCACCACCGCTTCAGTAGTCAGACGACCTGCACGCGAAATCGAGCACTTTACGGTAGAACAGTTTAATGAGGACCAATACCGTACACCCTTGGTCCCTACGCAGACTGATCCAAGTGGTCACCCACCAGCACACTGACCGCAGTCAGTGATGCTTGACTTCGGTGATCTGCTGGGAACCGTGTCTACTGCTAATGAATCCAAATATTCTACAAACTTTCGACTCTACTGTAAAAAATTCCGGATAAAATTCCAGTAAAAAGTACGGGTACTAAGGGTGTTTGTATTTTTTACCCTGAAATTCATTTTTACCGGAACATGTTACGGAACAAAAAACCTGACATACCGTGATTTTTACGGTAATAATTTCCTTAAAATCGCTGAATCCCTCTATTTAAATTAATATTACTGTAAAATTTACTGTATAATGTTGTACGGATAAATCAATTTTACCGTAAATGTATTTTGTGGATGATGCATCCAAAGTGCTGGTACTTAATAACGTTATTTGGCCAGGAATTTTTTTCAAAATTATTAACTCGGTTAAAAACGTAGATGAGCGTTGAACTCCAATATAGTTTAAGTTAATTGCAATCTATAATAGAAATTCGCAAACTAATACACGTACTATCAATACATAAGTAAATTTACACACCTTTATATACATAAACAAAAGTCTACCTTTATAGATGTTCGCTAATAATTAATAATTGAGAACGGAGGTACCGATCGGTTTTGTGTTTTTTCTATAGTTTTCAAATTTTTATGAAGTGATTCGTAAACAGGCTTAAAAAAGTTAAATAAAACTGAATAGCAATCAAAGTTCATTTTCATTTCCATTTAAATGTGTCGTATGAATGCAAAAAGGGATTTTAACTTTTTAACCTAAATAATCATTAACTAAACTATTTTTCTTTCAAATTTATTTTTTGCTTTAAAATGTTTTGGTTTTAGTATATTCTTTTTGACAATTTGACAATAATATTTGGTATATTCTTTTTGACTGCTATCTATAACAGTTAATGTTCATTTTGTTCCAGCAAAAGAAAAAAAAATACAAATAAAATTAATTTACTCGTAATAGAACATTTAATTTACTAACACAACAATACTAATAACAGTTTAATTTTAAAAACGGTTGTTCTAATATCCACCAATAGTAAAAAATTAGGGATAGGGGAGAGTGGGGTCAATTGTAACATTTTTTACTTAACTATTTTTAACTAACAAAAAATCCAATACATTATTAGTATTAATTGACAGGCGAGTAAAGTAGACTATCCTCTACTAGAAAAAAACTAAATACCTTGTTACCTTATAAATACAAAAAATAAAATACAAATAAAAAAATCAGCAAAAAAGTTGTGATCGCCTTACTACGATCACTGGTTACCCATTAGTCAAATGCTTTTTCTTTTTGGATTGACCCCGTTAAACACCACAACATTTCAAATCATGGGCTGCAAAAACTGTCTCAATTGATGTTTGTCTTCGGATTGGTTTTCAAATCCTGTCTACGTACAAGTTTCAAGACGTCACAAAATATTTTTCCTTCTTCAGCTTTCATATTTATATTGAAATCACCGTCAAGACTGTAATTGTGCGTTGATAAGAAAAAGAACATAAGAATACTTTAAATTATTATTATGTAAATACATTAAAAATCCCTGCTAATGAAAATAAAAAGAAAAATAGCAGCGGTTGCCATAGCAACGCAATGACGACGCATGCGCACTGTTTACTATTACTCTTGAACACAGTTGAAAAGTGGGTGGACGCCATCAGATCCAAAGCAAGACCCATTTTGCCAATGGGTAATAAAATAAACTAAGGGAAAATGATGCTATTATTTTAATAACAAATTAATAATCAAAATAATAAAACACTAATTGCTAAAGCTATCACAAAACAAAGTAAAAGATGTATGTCAAAATCATGTTTTGTATAATTGGTTTATTGGTTATGAATGCGCAGCAGGAATAATGAATTGAACTGGATGCATAATATTTATATAAAAAAAATCTCAGAAAAAATTAATAATATTATTCTAATAACACTAATACTAATCACAATATTAAAACACTAATCGCTAAAGCTATCAGAAAACATAGTAAAAGATGTATATCAGAATCATATTTTGCATAATTGCTTTCTCGGCTATGAATACACAGCAAGAATAATGAGCCGAATCAGATGCATAACCAATCATAGCTGCGAGTTCCAGGCGGCGCAGGAAAATGATCAAAGCACCTTGTCTCACACGAATGGAGACTCCAACATGCTGACCTATGCCATTCCTAAAGCATATGAATATTCAATGTCCGGCGGCCATTTAATTGCTTTGGAAGTTAAAGGAACAATCGTTATTTGTTGGCTCTAATTGAGATACTTCAGAGATCGATTATGCATTAGGAATGCAAGTGGCACAATTATGTTCTGCATATTTACCATGTCCAGTCTGATTTGGACAGATATAAATCGACTGGAAAAGGAGTTGATGGTATAACAAACCTTCGGAAACTGCTTTATTATGCCTCGGAAGTGAAGATCGTGTAAAAGGATAATAAAGGATAACGTGTGTGATAGTGTACTGCTACTTTTATAATTATGTTTTTATAATAATGAATTAGCTAATTTTAGAAAATTACTATAAAGACATTCACTTGAATTCAAGTAACTGATTAAATGACTGATTATTGATACTGATAAATTTAGAATTTTGCTTTTATAATAATAAATAAACTAAATTTGGAAAATTACAGTAAAGACATTCACTTAAATTCAAGTGTCTGATTAAATGACAGAGTATTGATACTGCTCGATTTAGAATCATGTTTTTATAATAATAAGTAAGCTAATTTTAGAAAATTGCTATAAAGACATTTATTTGAATTCAAGTGTCAGATTAAATTATTACTTTGATACTACTAGATTCATAATTATGTTTTTTTAATAATGAATAAACTAAATTTAGAAATTTACTGTAGAGACGTTCACTTGAATTCAGGTGACTGATTATTAATACAGCTACTCTTATAATTATGCTTTTATAATATTGAAAAAAATAAATTTAAAAGTTTACTTTAAAGACATTCACTTGAATTTAGGTGACTGATTAAATGACTAATTATTGGTAATGCTACTCTTATAATTATGTTTTTATTATAATGAATAAAATAAATTTAGAAATTTATTATAAAGATATTCACTTGAATTCCTGTTTAAAACAATGAGAATATAATAGTTTATCAAACTGCTTTTGTATTTTTAATTTCATAAAAAAATATTGAGTTTAAGGAAGTAAATAAGAAAAATTAGGAAACTATACTTTTTTTCTTATTGCTAACTTAATGCTGAGAAAAAATATGGCTTTAGGAATTTCCGTGTAACCATAAAAAATGCTAAAATTGCAAAATGTATTCCACTGAACTTACTCACATGACCCAGAAAAATCATTATATAAAATACAAGAAACACAGTTTTTTTCAAAAATTCGAAAACGATTAAAATATGTATTTTTAAGATAATTAATAGAACATAATTAAATTAATAGTTTTAAGTTAATATATAGATTTAAATAAATAAATAGAAATTTTCTTTAAATACAAAAATTATAAAGCTAAAAGATATATTCGATTAGAATCATTATATAAATACAGTAAAATTATATGAAAAGTAAGAAACACAATTTACCCAAAAATTTGAAAATAATTTATTATAAAAATATATGCTAGTTTTGAAAGCCTAAAGTAAGATGTGAGTTACACCTTGAAAATTGAAAAGCAAGGTTAAAAATGCCTGTAAATACTATTAACAAGATGCCATGCTTCTTTTTGAAATTTTAATCATTTAAAAGAAGAAATTATTTTTAATAAATTCAGAACATAGAGAAAAGTTCTAAAATTTTTAGTCCCCCCTTTTAACTTTTTATTTTTGGTAAAAAAATACATTTTATTATCTGGCTTTGAACTGTATTTGAGTGATTCATTTCATAAATAGCTTAGTATTCAACATAAGACACATAATATTAATTTCAAATCGGAATAAGTTACTTAAACTCTTTCAAAAAAAACATAATAATGATATGCAAATGTATTTTAGGGGTGAACTTCTTACTTACAAATTTTTTTATTTAATCCTGAAAAAGCAAATTTTTCGATTAAATAAATATTTTTACAGTATTATAAAGTACCAAGTTTTATTTAGCATGAAGTTTAACTATTCAATTTTATTTTATGCAATTTAATCTCCTTGGAATGTTTTTCAAGAAAGCTTTATTTTTTGTGAAACCCAATAGCGTTTTAAAATTAGGTGAACAAATGTAAACATTTTGCAATAAAAAATTTTATTAACGTTATTTTTAATTAAGTTACTATGAAGTCTTTGCCTTAAATTTAATTCAATTTTTATTAGAATATTCAAATAAAATACCTCTGTTTTCGTTAATATTGAAAACTAATTATAATTTCAAATTATTATAAAAATAAAAAAAAATAATAAAAGTAGAAATAAAAAAGCTAAAGTAAATATTTATAAAATATAAGTACAAAATACTTAATCAGACTCTGAGAAAAAGTATGGTCAAACTACCAGAATATGGTAAAATTTACCTCATTTTTGGCTCTAAGATAACACCAAAAAGCTCAGTAATTCTTAAAGAAATGATTTGATAATGTTTCTTACAAGGAGTTTGGTAAAATTAGCAATAAAATATAGTTTTATATATGTGATAAAACTCCTTTAAATCTGATAAAAAACAATAATGATCATGATATCTTAGAGCATGGCATAAAAACCATTTATTCGCTTAAAGTTACTTTTAAGCTTTGGATTTGTTACTAACTGAGTGGTAAAATACTCAGTAAAAGCTATTATTTTTTTAATAAAGAAAACAGAATTTCCGTTAAGCCGGTGACATAAGAACAGGAAAATTACCAAATTAATTATTTAAATACTGTTTATTCCGGGTTTTATTACTAGAATTTCATGTTTTTTTTTTCTTACCAAAAATCTCATAACCATAGAGCACGATTTTTTCTTTGCCATTATTATACGCAATAAAAAATTAACTTCATTTAGGATTTCACTATCTAAAATCAAAATTTAAATGTTTGAATTTGCAAGTTGAAATCATAAATATTAAAATATAAAATAATTTAGCTAAAAATGAAATCTTATATTTTACAGGATGTAAACTTTGCGTTTCACTTTAGTTTATGCAGTTTCAGAAAAATTAATTCAACGTTGAAGCATAATACCTTTACCTTGAACCTTTGTACAACAAAAATAAGGGAATAAATAGAATAATGTCGCCGTTAAAGTTGCACAGCGGTATCAAGAATAATGGTGCTAAGTTGAAGATAGTTCAACTTAGAACCTTTGTTCAACTTGAACGAAACTAATGGTATTCCTTTTCGACTTTCAAAGAAAAAGTAAAAATAATTTAAAAGTAATTATTATTTCACTGTAACACACTCAACAATTATTTTATATTATTTGAGTTTGAAATACGCTGCATACGATACGCTGTTTACGATCGGCATACACCCTAAAAATAACTAAATTCTACAGATAAAAAAACATATTTTTTTACATATACAAACTGCTTAAAGAAATATACAGATTTTTTTTTGTTTTAATCGTTACTTGCGCACTGCAATTAAAAAGAGTATTTTACAAGCTTTCTCTGTATATTTCACGATTTAAAGCTATTTTCAAAAAAATAGTTTTTCTCTGTTTTTTTACCCTTCTCATAAACAGATTAAAACCGTCAATTCAAGTTCTAGTTTATGCCATGTTTTGTTTACCGTAAGATAAGTTTATCTTTTTCCAAATAATTATACGATTGCAATCTATACTTGGTCGCACTTTTCAAAAATTATTTCATGGTTTTGAGCATCGTATAAAAAATTGTGATTCAACTTTATTGTCGAATTAATACTTTACCTGATTATTATCTGTCTGTATTTTCAGCAGTTTGTCTGACATTCTTATACAATATAGTTTGAAACACGTATTCACACATAAGTATGATTTCAATAAGACTTTTAAGACAGTTCAAGATTTTTTTCAGAACCAAACACTAGAGCTGGACAGAGCACTCACTTTCCAATGAGGTGACCCCAGTTTTAATCCCGATGTCTAATGGTCATGCGAATTTTGCTCTCGTTTCTTACCGACCACAATGCTAACATAGTTATGTAATAGAGTATTATTTTGCTAAAATAACAGTACTAATTTGTTTGAAAATCAGGCATCTGATTTTAAATAACAGTATTTCCCTGTGAAATAAATGGTTTTTCACTAGCACACCATCTGACAGTTTTTTTCTATAAAATTATTTTTCAAAATTTCTCATAGTGCTATAGAAGGTTATGCGAAATAGCACTGTAAAAATGGATACTCGAATATCACGAAACTTTCTTCATTTTTGACGAAACCGTTTCCTTGCATATGTTCCGAGAAAACGTTTCGTCAACTTGACGAAATAGCTATCGTCATTTCTTTAAGGAAATGAATCTCATCAAAATTAAAGAAATATTTCATCTCCTATTTTTTTCCGAAAAAAAAAAACAACAGGAAAAACTTTGTAGTGCTTAATGTATCTAACTTTCCAAGTAACCACTTTATCGTGGGCCCCATGCAGGTGGATCAATGTTACCCTAATAACATGAGAAGGACAGATAGAACAGAAAGATAAATTACACCCATGTCCAAGGCTGAATTCAAACCCGGGATCTTCCTGTAGAGGCCAACTCCTTGACCACCAAACATTCAGGTCGGCTTATTTCGTAACTTTATTTTCGATCGTCTGGTTTTCAATCCAGTTTCAGCAATTTAGTTAATAATCTCTCCCAATGCACTACAGTAAGGTTTCGAGATGAGGAAACAGTTTTATCATATATTTAAGTGTTCGTGTTTTGACACAAATCGCATGATTTCGTGACGAAATAATTCTGAAAATTAACGAAATGCAACTGTAAGATTGCTGAATCGTCAAAAGTGAGGGTTTTATTTCTGAGAGTGAGGACATGAACACTGTTCAGATACGCGATTGTTATAATTAACGGTAACATCATGCCATACATATTAGTATTAGAGGCCATGACTAGTTATGGCCTCATTTATTATATTCACTACACTTGATATCCACCTTACTCTTGCATATCGTTACAGAACAAACCAGACGATGTGTTTGTAAGTAAGACAGGAAGGCAGCTTTCTAAGCATTTGAATTGTCGGGTAAATGTAGTAGGAAATAGTAGGTTGATAATAGTCAGACAAATACAGATGAGGTTTGGTTCTCTCTCATTTTGTCTCATTTTCCCCTTACAATTCGTATGAAAATAGTCTTAAACTTTCATGAAACTTAATTAAAAAACGTATCTCTTACTAAGTTTAATCTGTCGTATTAGTATCTGCTCGTGAACCTAACAAATAAAATATTCAAAGATTACATTTACCTAAGATCTAGGAATCTTAGCTATAAAAAAGTTACCTGAAAATCTTACCAGTCTGTAATTCCGGATAGAATCACGGTTGAAAGTTCCGGAATGTTACGGAACAAAAATTCTGTTTTACTGTAAGTTTTACAGTTATAATTTCTGTAAAACCACTGAATCATTTCAATTAAATAAATATTATTATGAAGTTTACGGAATTGTATGTTACGGCAAAAAGATTTTACGGTGAAATTTATTTTACGAATGATGCACCCAAATTGCCGGTAATTTATACAGCAATTTTATCCGGAAATTATTTACAGTGTAATAAAATTTTAAAAATTAAGAAGAACTGTTTGTTACTATTTGTTTGGTGACGAAGATATACAACTTTGATATAATCTATGATTTGGAAATACTCTAAGAGACTAAATATATATCGCAATATAAATCTAAATTTCAGTGACAAAACGTTTAGAGAAATACGAAATAAATAATAGTGTATTATTTTATTTCAAAAACTATGACGACAATTAAATAAATACCAGAAAAGAAACCATAAGTAAACAATATCGTTTTATGATGTAGTACTTCATATTGTACGTATTTACACTTCTAGTTTATCTATTTATATCACATTATTAAATACTCTCAATAACATTTTACCTTAAAAAAATATTGCTATCCGAACTTATTCAATGTTCGTAGATATAATCATGCTTAATTAAACCAGAAAATTATTACTCTGGATATATGAGAGATTTCTCCCTACAAAAAGCTGTCTTGATTAGTATTGATATTAGTAGTAGTAGTTGTAGTAGTATAAAAATAATATTTTTGTTAATTTTTTTTAGTTACTTGAACCGGCAGAAAGTCTAAGGTCCAATTGAGTTTATGTTAATCATTATCTTTTCCACAACTGGAGAGATTGCTGAAAATTATAGCAATTGACAATTAAAAATAGTATTGTAGCGTATCTACCACTATAAAAATGTCATTCCAATTCACTAGTATCTAAGACATGTTAACTCGATTCTGTAGTGGGATACCTTTTCATAGATGACGGTTGACATTGTCGATAACAACTCACTCCCCACACTGGTGACCTTCGAACGTGATATGAACACGCCTGCCTTGACAATAACGCCCACTACGATCTGAACACGCCTACTTCGATGGTTTGTCCACATTGAACAGTTGACTTGCTACTTGTGACTTCGACGTTATCCAACTCCTCGCGCTGTTGCTACTCAGTCTCGAGCCCACAACGTCGGCATACACTCGACAACTAAAGGCAACACAGGAGCGACCACGACTGTGAACTTAATACAGTTCTCACAATCAGCAAAAAATACGGTGACCTTAATACAGCTGTCCCGGCTTCTCATAAAAACAGCATTAAATTAGCTAGTGGTATCCGTTCATCGAATTCTATCACAGATATAATTCAGGTGGGGGAGTACTGTGACGTATCTACCACTACAAAAATGTAATTCCAATTCACTAGTATATAAGACATGTTAACTCGATTTCATGGTGGGGTACCTTTCCATAAATGATGGTTGACATTGTCGATAACAACTCACTCCCCACAGTATTAAAGTGTATTCTAGAAGGTAAGTCATAAATTTTACCCTCAAATCTAAATTTCAGTTAGAAAAAGTTATGTAGAACACAAAACAACTAATTATTTTTGTTTCGAGCAATATCACAATAAATATATCTAAAAGACTATATAACCATCAAATTAAACCTTGTTTTATACAAATCTAGTTTTTTTTTCAATTTAACTGACATTATTACTTACTCTCAATAACATTTATTCTTCGAAAAATATTTTTATCAAGACTTGTCAAACTCATTCAATGTTATTAGAAATAACCATCCGCAGTAAAACCAAGAAAATTGATGCTTTGGGTATATGAAAGATTTCTTCCTACTAAATGCAGTCTTTTCTAGTCTTTTTATTCTTTAATAACGCACATATTCAAGCAGTCCCAGAGCTCATATTTCCTGCCTCGTCAGCAACGACAGCTTGACATTTTTTGAGAAGTATAGAGTTACCCAAAATATCTTTTTCTTTTCAGAACTTTATGCACACAACACATAGAATATGTATGAAGTGCATTACCATAATGTCTTTTAAATATTCATTTGTTTATCAGCAAGTTTATACTCAAATCAGTTATATTTACTAAACTATGAACAATTCTCCCATTTCTCTGAAAATATTTCACATTTTATGAACTTGCAATTTTCATAAATACCTAAATCTTATTAAATAAAAACCAAAATCTTATTAAATTTTCTTTATTGTTTTGATGTATTGTTTATATTTTTTACTGAATAAATAATAGCAATGCTTTTCCAAGTAGTAATTTATTTAAAATTTCTTGAATTTTGTGAGATTGTTCGAAAAATTTTTGATTTATTTGATAACTATTCTTAAGATAATTGAGAATTTATTAAAAAATCATTTCCTTTTTGAAATTTTTATAATTCATTTAATTATTTATTCTGTTTAGGATTATTTTTAATTTACTATCAGTTTTACATATTATTTATTAATATAGTTTTGCATAACTACGTATAATATATCTAAATGTACCAAGCATAAAATAAGGTTACATTATCAAGGTGGATTTATTATTTGGGCTATAATAATCAAAAATAATTTGATTTTTTTCACTGAGAAAAAAAGTATAGCCAAAACTACCAAAATTTGGAGAAATTTACCAATGGTTCTGTGGGAAATCGAAAACTCTCTGTAACTTTTACCGAAACGCTAAATTAATTTTAGTAAAATTAGCAATAAAATATGGTTTTGTAATATGTGATAAAATTTGTTATTAAATAAACTATTAATAAATTATTAATAAACTATTAAAAACTATTAAACTATTAAACCATTAAATTATGTTTTTAATAAACTATAATAATATTAATATTAATAAATAGGAAAATATTAGTAATTTTATCATGATACCTTAAAGCTTGGAATAGAAGGCATTTATTCTATCAAATTACCTTTTCAGTTTTGAATTTTTTAATAATGTGTGGTAATAAGAACTATAGTTTTGAAAAGCAGAAATTCTGGTAAATCGTTACCATATGAAAGGAAAAAGTATTAAATGATTGGTTTAAATTCCATATATTTCGTTTTTATCGACCAAAGTTACGTTTGCTCGATTTTTTTTAAAATTTTATCAGAACTTTTTCTCCGTGAAAACTTGTAAACACCTTTCGACGCCAAATTTGTAATATATTAGTCTACATGTCGTACAATTTTTTTATATATTAGTTTATATACTATTAGTCTATCAAAAGATAATTTTCCCTTCACCTTCAGATATTACGTCTAAATTGAGGAAGTGGCCTCACGAATGAGTGTTGCTGCTATTTATCCCGCGCTTCCGAGCTAAGACGAATTTTCACTCCTGCTGTGCTCTTTTGTCAATGAAAGGGGCACCTTTTTGACTTAGTTCGCAAAAGGTCAATGGCTGACGAGCTTGGCTTGTTTAAGTGTCAATAGAAACAACAGCACTTTTCAACTTGTCCAAAAATGGTAAAAAGTACAAAAATATGCAATAATAAACAATAATATTGCAATAGGAGCCATGGTGGCTAAAAAGATAAGAGTGCTCGCCTCCCAGCGAAGTGACCCGGGTTCGATCCCAGAAATGGCTTGTCGATGCGAATTCCACATTCGGTTCACACCGCCCACAGTGCTGATGTAAAATATCCTCAGTGGTAGACGGATCAGAGGGTTAGATTCCCTTTGCCGTCAGGCTAACCGAGGAACATTTTCCTGGTTTTCCTCTCCATGTAACACAAATGCGGATTAGTTCCATCAAAAAGCTCCACGAAGACCACTTTCTCCCAATACTTGATCCAGGAGCTTCCTTCTCTTCTGGATTGAGTTCAAAATTACAAGGAGACAGAGTTGAACATAGGTAGTAGTAAATTCGAAATTGGATCTGCTATTCCACGACGGTTATAAAATAAAATAATATCGCAATAAATTCTATCTGTGATTATATCAGAAATTAACTGCGTGCCGTGTTATCCATTAGGGAGTGATTGAAACTTGAATTGACTGAAGCAAGGACATCAGTCACATGGTTTCAATTGGAATCGAAAAGTGGTCGAAATTTAGATTGTAAGATCACATCGTAACACTCATGAAATCGAATAAGTGAAAATCTAGTAAATTAATTGGCATTCATTCTAAAAACTGATCCTTCTAAAATTTATATAGTGTTTCCCATCTATTGAATTTTTAGAAATGTTGGTTTATTGCATCTATTTTTTAATTAAAATTTTAATTTGAACTCTTTCTGTTACAGCAATTCACCAAAAGGAAGTACTTTATCTTAAAGATATTAAAATAATATGGTGTAACAAGAATCTTAATTTAATTTTTTTTCTCAAATTCCTTTTAGTATACATTTTATTTTATACTGAACTGAAACTTTAAATAGAATCTTTTAATACATCCTTTGGAAAATGAAATTGGAAATTAATAGGAATAGAAAAACTAAAATATGATATATTTTGATTAAACTAGCGCAATATTATTACTACAATTTAAACACAATATTTTAATTAAAATAGAGATCTTCAGCTTGGATCAACATTTTGTAGGGTGATAAAAAAATAAATAATATAGTAAATACAAAATCTGTATCTTTGTTGTTTTTTTAATGCAAAAACTGTGAATTTCAACACCTGCGCATAGAATTAGGGAAAGTAATTTTGATTTAAAAATAAATTTAAAACCCGGTGCATCGTATATAAGTATAAAATAATGCATTTTCTGTTGTTTTTCAACATGTTTTTTTTTCAAGCGTATTGATCTGAAACACATATTTTTTTTCCAAATTATTTTCAATAAAAATAATCTTTCTTTCGAATTGAATTTAATTTTTATTTAACCCTTATTATACTGAATTTGTATGCATTTAGAATAGATCAGCTTTCTCTAATTCATCAATTCTTAAAATAAAACTAAATAATAGAAAATAATGTGTTTTTGTTGTTGTTTTTAATATATAGGTAATAACATGTATGGACTAAGGAATCAAACATTAGTAACGCAGCAAATTTTAGTTTTCATTTAAAATGAAGTTATTTTATTTCTGCTCTTATTTAAAATGTAAGAATACAAGTAAAAGATAAAATCTCATTTTTTCAAAAATTTCCGGAAAGTTTAATTTTTTTATTAAAGAAATTAGTGTGTCTAGTCATTGCTTAATGGTTTGAAACAAGTTTATAAATTGAAATTACATCGAATTTATAGATTTATTTTTTTAAATATCCTTTGTTGTTAGAAAATATTAAAATACTAATAATATAAAGGCATTGCTGTTTAGTTGTCTTTAGAGATCTACTAACAATATTCATAAACATGCATTGTAATACAATTACAAAGTATAAAAAAAAATTTGAAAAAAATGTAGATGTAAAAAGTTTTAAAAAAATATGTATATAAAAAGAAGAAGTATCAAATAAATTGAAATTATTTTGAAATGCATGTAAAACTCGAAATAAGATGTCCCTAAAAAATAATTCATTTCGAAAAAGGAACCTTTGACGGAATAAGATAGGTATTAAAAGTCAAACTAGAGATTCTCTTTACATTCTTTTCCTTTTCACTGTGCTAGAAATACAAAACAAAAAAATATAAATCTAAAAAAAATTCCAAAGAATATTTCAACAGATTTCAAATACTTAAAGTTGCTTTCACTTACATTTATCAAAGTCACTTTAAAAGTTTTTTAAACTTTTTCGAAACTCTCCTTCGTGTTTTCAACTTGAAACCCTTAATGAAGATTGAAAATCTTTCAAAAGAATTAAGGGAGAAAAGAAAGAGGGAAAAAAACGAAATAAAAATCCATCGCATACTACAAATTCCAACCGAAATACCAGAAATTCGAAGTTACATCAATAGCCAAGTTAATCCACTCTCTTCGTCTTTTTAAATGTTCGAATTTCCCCTGAAGCTTCTCCTTCACAGTGTTGAAATTCCAAGAGGAATTGAAAGATTGGGGTTGAACAGTAAGTATCGGTGAAGTTGTTCTTAGAAGAAATAAAAACAACCCGCTATCAAAAGCCTAAGACAGGAAATTGTTCCCCGTGTTGATTTACTTTAGTAAACAGTGTTGAGAGAAAGATCTTATTGGGTGCTCCAGGCCAGATGGTTGATTGTATTTATTCTATTTATTTTACCGCAATTGCCTGGTCTTCGAAACTCTATATCATTTACCTTTACGACTTCAGGGACATTCATAGCTCATCAAGAGCCCTACCACTTTTGTGGCTCTAGCTCTATTGATCTTTCCCATTCCGTATATAAACATCCACATACAGGACGATAGAATAAAAGGTAAGGTTTGTACTAGAAACTGGAAATAGTTTCATAAACTGCTATGAAAGAGCTTCCGGCTGTTTATAGATAATGTTTTGAGTTTATGGAAATACTTTTGAATTTAAAGGCAATTATTTTATTGCCATTAACCAGGTTTATAGGCCAAAGGCTATTGTTTGGTTATTGTCAGGCAATTTATGAAATTAAAATTTGGGATGTTTCATATTACGGAAACAATACACAAGGTAATTTAAGTTTCCAAAGTTTTTAATTTAATATAAACCTCTCCATCATTCCGAAATTAAATAGAAAGAAATTATTCGAATTTAATATTTTTGATTAAATTAAATAAATATTTCCAAGAAACTGAAGTGATAAGACACTAATTGATTAAACTCTTCATTCATTTCAAAAATAAATTTTAGAAAAATAACTGTTGACAAGTTTCAAGCGCTTCAAAAATAAGTCATTCACGTCTGACAAGCCTCGAAAATGGGTGCCTAATTTTAAAGGGGTTGAAACAAGTCAACTATTATTTCCTTTTTATCTATTTTTAAAGCGAATGAACTTATTTATTGGGTAACTTTGATCAAAATTATTTCTTAAGAATCATTTTTTGGGGGGAGCATTATACAATGAAATCTTTCTTACACTAAAATGAAAAGCATTGTCAAAACTATCAGGATATGGTAATATTTAACGCGTTTCTGGCTTTATGGTAACACGGAAGATCATGATAAATTTTACTCAGGGGATTTGGTAATCATTTTGGTAAAATGAAAAATAAAATAAGGTTTTATAATATGTGATAAAAAATTTTAAATGTCGTAAAATTTGGCAATTTTCTTCTTATACCTTAGATAATGTCATAAAAAAGAATTTAATCTAGTAAATTTACTTTTCAGTTTTGTATTTTTTACTAAATGGTGGGTAGTAAGAACTACAATTTTAAAAACCAGATTCTCCGGTAAACCATAAAAACTGATAAATTGCCGAATTAGTGGTTGAAATTCAGTTTATTTTGGTTCATATAACATGAGATTTACGGTTTTTATTACCAGAAATTTCTTTACCATACAGTCCAATAATTTTTTCACAGTCGTTAGCTCCATTTACAATGCGCCAAGAAAAGCGGACCATCCTGAATAACTTTTGATGTAATTATCGAATCTTCATGTTTTAGAACTCTTTCTTAATGGTTCCCGGGGCTGTCCTCAAATATGCTGATTAATTGGTACAGACAATATTTTAAGTGACGAAATCAGAAACAAATCAGTACTTTCTCTGAATATCGTACTTTTTTTTAATGGAATCAACTTTCTGGAACCCAAAACATAAGGAGTAGCCGCAATCTGGGAAGTATGGTCCCCATAGTTTGGACCCCTTAATTTTAATTTTCCTTTTTGCATATTTCGCCATATCTCAAGAACTTCAAAAGCGAATTTAAAAAAAATTACAAGTTCGAGATCACCTGCTCAAAACATTAAGAATGAGTCCTGGGACGTGAAGATCTGATCATTAGATCAAAAGTCACTCAGAGTGATCTGTTTTTTTCCCTACTGTACACTCTCTCTTAGTAACCTGTGGTTAGGTCACTGAATCAGATATTTGAAAACTTTCTGAAACCACGTGCTTATTTAGCTCATAATTACGCTTTTGTTACTTGGTTTTATAAATCTAAGTATGAGGCATATCATAATAGAAATAAAATTTTAAGTTATGCTGTAAAGTGCAAATTAATCCTGGAAATTACTTGATTATGGTCAGTCTCGATTAACACGCACTTGCCGCGATCAATGGCATCACTTTCGGCGCCTTATAATACTAAGTATGCCGTCATTTTTCTACTTTTTTTCTTGAAAGTTTAACATATTTTCTTAATCGTATAAAGTAAAGCCTCGAGGAAGGGTGACAAATAAAGAAAAAATTGAAAACACTTCCAATTTTTCTTAATTATCTTAGCTTATGTCTTTAAGTTTTGTGCGTGATTGCGTCGCGTCATTTATAAAGATTTATTTAGTATTCGTAAAGATTTATTTAGTTTAGTATTTTAATAGATTCTCGGTGCTGCCATCTAGTGTGGCAAAAACTAGACGTCCAAATTAACATGACCAACGGTATCTCACCCATTGTGGTGGTCCTGAAAGAGTGGATACCACCTCTGGAGAACGCACTAGGTCTGCTTATCGGCAAGACCGACTTTGCAGCTCATTGGAAATTTAAAAAAAAAAAAAAAATTAGTATTCGTGATTTTTTACCCATTGCCAGGAGTTGGTATTTAGCTAGTAGATGATGAAATTTTAAAATAGAAACCAAAACGAACTTAAGTCTGTCTAATGACATAAATGTTTCACCAATTTCTCAAAAGAGTTGATGAGCTCAAGAGCTCTTGAAGAAATGAAGAGTTCTTAAAAGATCAAATTTTAACACAGAAACGAAATTGAATTGAATTATGTCTTTTATCATCAAAACTGTTCCTGCAATGAGTTAAAAGCATTGTAGAGCTAGTAGAAGATAAAATTTTGACACACATACAAAAACAAAGTTAAGCTGTCTTTTGAAATCAAAAATAATCTAGTAATGAGTCAGAGGAGTTTTACTTAAAATGTTCCTAAATAATCTTTCCATTATCTTTAAATTTATTAAAAAAAAAGAATATAGCAACGATTTCATGCTTCTTTAAAAATCTCCTGAATTCCAGTGGAACTCATTTAATTACTTGAATTTAGGAAATTAAAAGCTAATTACTTACGAGCTCTCTTCTCCAATTTTGGCCAATTCTCTCAATTAAAATTAATGCCAACGAATGCCCCTAATTATTTTTTGAAACTACTAAATCCACTCAAACTACTAAATACTCACAATGATTATGCATTTTAAAAATAAATAATGGTTTTAATGTCAAAATTAGGGTTAAATTTTTAATTTCTAGTAAATTTGAGATATTTAAAGATGATATTTTATAATAAACATTTTAAACATTAGGACACAATGTACAATTAAAAATATCATGAGAAGGCAAATATTTTAAGGTAAATCTTTGCTCTTTTGTACTTTTCGGTTTCAAATACTTGATTGATGAACCTTGCGAAATTAGAACAAAAAACCATACCATAAAATATACGGGTTGCCATGTAAAATTCCAACCAAGCACACTTTCTTATCGAATTGTTACAGCCATAGGCACAAAAGTTACGTCTTGTTATAATAAAATGGTTATTCGTGACAAGATGATACCTCTCTTGTCATGCTGCTCACTTTATTTTTTTTCCTTCAAAAACTCCTACATTAAATCTATTAAAATATTCCTAAAAATAAAGTTTACGTTTAGCTTAATCAAACTTTTTCAATTAAGGCAAGTTTTATTTTTTATCTCCCCAGTCGAGTAAACATCATGTATTGAAAAACCACGTCATCCATTTTTGGCTAGAAATTTTATTTTGAATTAAAAAATATATTCCATTAAGTCGCAAATAGCAGAGATAACGTCATTCATTTATTTTATCTAATTTTCAGTATAAATGTCAACCTCTACGGAAATCGTATTATTAAGTACCTTATTAATATTCGTGGAATGAAAAGTTATTCTCTGTCCGCCATTTTTATTGCTGTAACTGTTACTAAACTTTTTCCGCTAAAAATGAAACAGGTATTGTCCTCAATTACTTCTTTTACAATTTTATATCGAATCGAAACCATGATTTACTTTTAATAAGTTAATAAATTTTATCATTTTACAATGATAAAATTATATATAACATATATATATATACAGTACCGCTCAAAAGTATCAGTACACCTAGAAACTTATAAAAAAATGGCAAAATTCAAAGTGTCATAACTTCTTTAAAAATGATCAAAAATGCTTCTGCTTTAGCTCATTTTGAAGCTTAAAATCTTTACTTTTATGTATTCTAATTGTTTTTAATTAATATATTTTGCAACTGTGTACAATTACACTCTAAACAATCATAGAAAATTGTATTAATTTTTCATGAAGTTTGACGCGATGTACGGGCACAAAGGGGTTAGATATTGTTAATTTTTATTATACCATTGAAAAATTTGGACTTTTAGCTTTCATTTAAAAAAAAAATTCCAAAAAAACATGTTTTTTGACGAAGTTATTGTCAAATAAAAAAAAAGGTTTTTTTTCAGAATTTAATGATTTTTCAGCAATTATAATGAATTTTAGTGTAATTATAATATGATATGAAAATCTTTTAATTAAAATAAATTAAAATTTAATATTTCTCGATAATATTATTTCATAATTTATTATAACAATTTAAACTTTTTTTTTGGAAAATATAATAATGAAATAAGAATCAACGTTTACAATTTAATATTTTGAAATTTATTTTTTCGTATTTTTTTCAGAAAAAATTTGAAAACAAAAATATATGTACATTTTTGTTATATATATATATATATATATATATATATATATATATATATATATATATATATATATATATATATATATATATATATATATATATATATATATATATATATATATATATATATATATATATATATATATATATATATATATATATATATATATATATATATATATAAAGATTTGTTGTACAAGCATATGACTACATATGATCACATCTGTGTGGCTGAAAGTAGACATATGGTTAAATTATGACTCTCAATTTTCGAAAAATTTAAAGAACAGACAGATAAAACGTCATTCGCATTTCAAGTGCAGTACTCAGACGTATTTCTAGTGCAGTAAGCTATATTTGACTACCACTATTTATTAACAGTTACATTTATAAATGTGTTAAATATAATAATCGTATTAACGATTTATAATCTGTTAAAATATAAAGATATTTACATGTAAGATTTTACAAAAAAATGTGTATACGCTATTACAGTTAGCTCTACTTACGGATTACACATCCAGGAAAAGAATAAAAATAAAGTGTCCTAATTACCAGCAGTTTGTTTTTTCTGAATATTGGCAACGTTAATTATATTATGTCATTGATAATTCATAATGCAAAATGATCAAATATATTCGATATAAAATTATATGCATATCAGATATGTAACAGGCATAAAATGTCCTTTGAATTGACTGTCCCTTCGTTAAAATCATCTCTAATCTTCCATAATAAGTACATTATTAACCAGTTTGTATGCACATAAACAATAATTTCTTGCACAGTACAATTTATAATATTTAACAGTTTAACAATTCAATGTAAGTTTACTAACATGCGTTGTTAAATTCATTTCCGTTGCAAAACATTCTTTTTTCAACAGGGCATTTTTACACAACCTTAACGCAATCAAAAAAAAGTTCAATTTACTCACAAAGCTATAAAAGAAAAACTGTCTAAATGGAAAAGGAAATTTCGATTAGCGATACTGTTAGCTTTTTCTTAACAGTTCTTTGACAGATAAAATATTTCTTGCCGTCTCAAAATAACCCAGTTCTGTTTCAATCACATTATAAAAAAATAAAAATAAAATAAATGGGTTTCATTTACTTTTACGAAAAGGCCAAACATATTTGAAAAAGAAAAGTATTTTTAGAACAACATGAAAGATTTTCAACAGTTTTAATTAAAATTTTATCACTCAAATAATCTTTGCACTCAGAGATGAAACATTTTAATAATTAGACTTTCGAAACATCGATTTGTTTTCTTTGTATACGTTTTAAAATGATATAGGTATTTCAGAGTCCTTTGAAATGCGACATTAAAGAGAATACCGCAGATTCTAATTATTTAAAATTACATTTTCTCTTTGAAACCGACATTATTCTAAATTATTATGAAATAATATTGTCTATTTCATTTAAAATATTGATATTAAGGTTTCTACTTAGTTAGCTTAGATTTTCGATACATTACAGTTATGGAATTACTGCGAAAAATACTGTTTTCATTAAGAAAATGTACTTCTGATAAATATATAGTCCTTTCCAAATCAATTTTGCCAAATAAAAACGTGTCGTGAACTTTGAGAAAATTGCAAAGCGCAATTCAGTTCGAAGTTCGTGGTATGCTAAATAAGGGAGTTGATTTGGTTCACGACATTGCCTTCCACATACAGCTGATCGAACCCAAGATCTCATCACATCATTTTGAACAACTCCATCATCCTCCATACAATCTTGATCTCTCGCCCAGACACCATCAATTCTCGTATTTTAAGAAACATCTGGTCAGAGAGCGCCACGACGACGATGATTTCAAAGTGGCCGTGTTACAGTGGCTGACAAGTCAGGAGGAAGACTTCTATGACGATGGTATACAAAAACTCGTTATACAATATGATAAGTGCCAATTGTGTGGAAAAGTAGATTAAAGTACAATCTTTTATATCAAAATAAAATTCTTAAAAAATCTCTGTTTGATTTATTATTTATTTCTAAACGATTCTTACTTAAAAAAACACGCCTCGTATTTTTGCAAATTTACAAACATTAATTTTATAAAATATTTTTAGAATTTTTAATGAAAAACTATTTAATTCAAAATAGTTTTTTTTTAAAAAAAAAAAACAGAATACATATTGCAGCTCATTTATTCCTCTAACATAAATGAAACTCAAATAAAATGTTTTTAATCTGAACTTTTTTTAAAAATATTAACTATTTAATGCTTTTGTAAAATATTCAATAAACTTGAAAAATACGTAAATGAGAAATATTATACAGTTATTACTGTACAGATAAAAATTTTAGCTAGTTTTCACTGTAATAAAAATTCTTGTAAGATTAACGGCTATATGGTAATGAAATATCGGGTAAAGAAAGTCATACCTCATATTTTGGTTTTATTAAGTCTGGTTAATAAAATAAAAAAATATACGATATTCAATCTATTTATTTGGAAATTTTTCCGTTCACATGGTAGCAGTTTACCAGAAATTCTGATTTTCAAAATTATAGTTCTGATTACCACACGGTAAAAAATACAAAACTAAAAAGTAAATCTAACCGAATAAATGGTTTTTATCCCATGCTCTAGGTCAATGCTTGTCTCTCCAGGCTTGTATCATGTTAAAGATTCCAAATTTTCCACATTTACTAAATTTTACCATATAGTATAAAACCGAATTTTATTGTTAAATTTACCAAAATCATTATCAAAGCATGTCGGCAAAAAATTCCGAGCTTTTTAGTGTTCCATACAGCCAAAAAGATGGTAAATTTTACCATAATCTGGTAGTCATGACAGAAGTAAATAAAAATATGACAGATACACTTTAGCATATAATGGAGCGAAAATTTAAAATAAAAGATTTGAAACAGGCTAGAAAATTTTATTTTCACAGAGATATTCGCAGTATAAAAAAATTTCAGATTCTGACATAAAATCACGCAACCCAATGTTTGTTTAATGGTTTTTATTGATATGAAGCAAAACACCTAACTTTTGGACTGATCACATTCAGAAACGTAATTTTACTTTTGCGTGTTATATTATCATCGCTCTTGCTACAATCGAACAAAAATATGAATAAGACTCGAAATTGTAATCGTAGAGTGTCTACTATTCTAATCTACTATTTAAACTAACTGTTTCATTTAATTGTTGCAGGGTTCTCTTCTAAAAGTTGGGTCTATCTAAGGTTGGACTAGGAAAAACTTTTAGAAAAGCGTCTGCACTAGAATTTCACTAAAAAACAAAATATATAATCTTTAAGATAATAGATATCAAAACTGCTATACAATAGTCTTGTTTATTTCGACCAAAGGTTTCTAGCTTAATAATTTACAACAATAAATGTTAAAAGCATTATTCTCAATTAAATAAACCTCAAATCAAATTCTGTTTAGTCTGAACTTTATTTAAAAGTTAACTACACTAATATTTATTTTAAATGTTCAATAACTGAAAGCTAAATTTTCACTAACTACAATTTAGATACATTTCATAACGTTGAACCTAGACATTAAATTTCACAACATTTTAATCAGCCAATTATCTTTCAAGAATCAAACGCTAAAAAAATTTGAAGTCACTTTTTTTAGTGGCTTGAAATTTGAAAAGAGTACTTTTTTACTTCTTTTTACTTTGAGTTATATTTATAAATCTTGATTTATTGAGGTCAAATCACTTTAATTATTTTTCAGTATAGTTGAATCTTGAATGTTTTTCTTACTTTTTTAAAATACTAACACAAATGATTCCGTTGTATCACAAATGATAAGCTTTTAAGACTCAAATATTTTAATGCATAATTCCATTAAATAAAATAAAACTTCTCTAAAATTCAAAGCCTAAAATCAAATTACTAATCCTTTGATGAAAAGGTAAGCTCCACACACTTTTTATCTTCTCTATATTCCTTACTTTTAATGAATATTTTTACATCTAGTTAAATGCATTGTCATTCCGTGATCTAGTTCAAAAGAATGATCTTAAATAACGAATTTTTCTATTGTATTAATCAAAAAATGTTTTTTTTTACAAATTGTCTTACTTAAAGTTGTATTCACGCTATTAATAAATGTAAAAAGCCAACTTTCAAGATAAGTGCCTACTTTAATCTTGTGAGAAAAAGAAACATATTTAATTTTTACTCTTAATTCTCTCACGTTTTTGATGGCTACGCATATCTTTACTTTCGTTTAAAAGGAAACGGAAGAAATCCAGGTAAGTGGCAACTTGGATTTTATGCCGAGATGGCTCAGGGGATAGAGCGTTCGCCTTCCAATGAGCTGAACCGGTTCGAATCCCTGCGATGGCGGGCTGATACGAATGAGCATCCAGTTTGCTCCGACTACAGTGCTGATGTGCCAACCACAGTGAAGGGTAGACAGATCAGAGCTTAGAGTCCCTTTCCCGTCAAGATAACCATTGTATGTTCTCGTGGTCTTCCTCTCCATGTAATTCAAATGCGGGTTAGTTCCAACAAAAAAGTCTTCCACGAAGGCAAAAATATCTCCCAATACTTGATACAGGAGTTCTCTTGTGTTCTGGATTAGGTTCAAAACTACAAGGCTACGGAGCTGAACATTAGCAGTCGTAAACCCGAAAATTGGGTCAACTGTTCAACGACGGTTAGAAAAAAAAACTAGATCTTGTAAAGAAAAAAAAACATTTAATTTTCTTTCTCAATTCTCTCATAGGTTTTTGATGGTCATGCACATCTTTACCTTTGTTCAAAATAATACGATGAAAACATTTAATATCATGGTATAACCAATTTTCAAAGTAAAAGGCAACCTAGGTCCTGTGAAAAAAAATGTATTTAATTTTCTTTCTTAATTCTCTCATACGTGTTTGCGAGCCATGCATTTCACTACTTTGCCTTCGTTCAAAATAAAAAAAGAAGGGTAACATTTTTATATTATGGTATAAAGCCAATTTTCTAGATAAATGGAAACCAACATCTTAGGAAAGAAACATATTTCATTTTCCCTCTTAATTTATTCAAATATTTTTTATGGCCATGCATTTCACTACGTTACTTATTTAAAATAAAATATAAGTTGGCAAATATCATTGTTAATTTATCTATCATCAATTTCTATGGCTTCGCTATTTCATATTTTATTTCAATACAGGCCCAACAGAATATGGTCAATTTACTGAATTAAGAACCTGTTACCATAGTTAATAAATATCGTAATGCGGTTTTTTCAGTACTTTCTTACTTTTATTACGTTTCGTAAAGCATTTATGAGATTTTGTATATAGTACACTTATATATAATTATGCTTTATTCTAAAGAAGGATCAATATAAAAATATTTTTTCATACATACTTGACATGTTTCGTATAGGAAGCTTTTAGCAGGACTTTTTTCCAGAATATTCATTTAATCTAATGCAATTATTTATGCATAATTATGAACTGAATTGTAATTCATAAATATAAAGTTGTGTTATAATATATCTTCATCACTTGCGCTTTGCCAAGGAAGTACTTAGTATGAGTTTAGTATATGTTTTTTCAATGTAAATAGCGTTCTTCAGTGACGCTTAACTTTAAATATGATCTTAAATTCCAAAACATCAAAAGTTTAAAAGTTTTTATTGGTACTGTTTGTTAACTCAAATTTTAAAAAAGTGCTTTTATTATAATTATATTATTGTTCAATTTAATATTGAATGCTTAACATATCAAATGGTTCATCATTTTCCAACCTTTATATACTTTTTAAATAATAAAAAAGGGGATGTATTTTCTCTATCCGTAATTAAGTTGAAAGTTAACAATAAAATATATGTCCTCTAAAAAGCCTTTTCCAATTTATTTTTTTCACGATTCTTTTTCAAACTGATATCATATATTTTATGGGGTACTTGCCAAATTTTTTTTATTTGGAAATGTGTCAAATCACATTTCGTTGCGTGACAGATTTCAGTAAAAGTATACCTTTTTTACAGTTATGGTAATACGAGTTTAGGAGATGCTATATTTAAACATCACAGTGATATTAGGTTGTAGTATTATAATTTAATTCACTGTTTTATGTACTTGAAAGTCAATAAGAAAGAAATGAACTAAGTAAAAATATCACCAGTAGTTGAAAAGCTAATTAAACATTTAATAAAAGCTTACGCAAATTTCGTATACAAATTACGTAGTACAAATTACGTATTGATTTATTTCAATAACTAACCGCTTGGGGTGACCAGCTGGTTGGTCTACATGTACTCACATCTTCACGTCTGTCTTGTTAAGGTATATGACTAGTGCAAAAATATGACTTTGGGCAAAATATGTTGGAAAATGAGTTTACTATAAATTTAGGATTGTACTCATAGCTTTTTAAAAATACTTTACTTTTATTTGTACTCTAATTATTTACAAAGTTACAGCAGTTTTTGAGCAAGGTGATAACAGAGGATAGACTAATAGATCGACTAATAAATCTCAAAATCGGATTTTTTCCCATTTCGCAATACCTTAAACACGATATTTCATATTGTTTCTAAAATAGTTCTTGACAATTTTTCATGAGTGTTTATGCTTATAGCGCGCATGTTTTGAATTACAAACTAAGAGAAAAAAATTTAAATATCACTTTTTATGCATGTTTTTTAGCAAAGACAAGTGCGTAAATTTTTGAAAAAAATGCTTTTTTAAAAGCATTGATCACTAAGTCAGCAGTAAAACTTGAATTTAAGGTAATAATTCAATACATAGTTGATAACCTTCTAAAAAAAATCCTTAAAAGATTTTTGGTTTTAGCTGATAAAATTTTTTTACCGTGTTTAGCACATACGATAAAAAAATTACCTTTATTTACCTAAAAATGGCAATTTAAAAAATTATAATTATTATATTTTACCCAGAATAAATACCCATAATAACACCCATAATAAGTTTTTACCCATAATAAACAAGTTAACCAGTTTTTTTTTAAATTTTACAGTAATATTTAAAAAGAAGCTGTCGAAACTAGTCGGATACCTTAACCTTAAAAACGTGTTAGTTAGCATCGCTGTCTATAAATCTAATCAACTCGATAATTAGAGATTATGTAAGGGAATCTCTTTTTAATTTTTTCTTACTATCCCGTAACGAAAACATGAACCAAATTGGAGACATCTATCTAAGTAAAAATGTGTTGTTTAGCTTTATTGTCAAATAAGATTAATTTCCTGGATAATAATAAAATATCGAAATGAAACTTTTTTTTTAGATTTTATTTATATCTGATAACAAACACATGAACTAATTTTGAGGCTTCTTTTTTAGTAGACACGTGATATGTCAATTAATGTCTTATTTCAACTTATTTTCTATTAATTTTGTAAAGAACATGTGATCCAAAATTGAGACTTCAAGCTTAGGAAAAACTATGTATTTAGCATTGCTGTCAATTCGGCCCAATTATCCTTATATTTAAAATATAGAAAAGTAACTTACCGTAAACCGGGGCGAGTCTACCCATTTTTTTCAGTTTGTCAACTTTCAAGTGGTCAAACTTTTGTAAATATTAAAGAAAAAAGGCTTTTAATAGGTGTTTCGGAATTGCTATTTATCCCTCTTTAAAGCTGTGAAATCGATTTTAGAAAATATTAACAGTTACGCTGTTACTGTATATTTCTATAGAACTGCTGACAAATCTCTCGTATGGGGCGAGTCTACCCATTCTATTAAAATGAATGTTAACATTGTAAATAATCAAATTTTACTATTAAATTTTTATTTTAGTTACCATATGGGATATGTATGAAGTAAAATTTATAACTTTATTATATATTCCATTTTTTTATTCATAAAATAACACAAATTGAGTATTTGATCGATTATCACATTTTGATCACAGTTTTGTTTTTATAATCATTAACATTATAAAATAACATTTTTTTCTGATTATTGTTGATAAAAATAAATTAAAATTAATATAAATTTACAATTAAATAATTAATAAATAATAATAATTAAAGATTATTAACAAAATCGAAATTCAAACATTGGGAATCATGAAAAATCCTTTCCCCATTCTTTTGGGAGGTGTGATTTTTCTTACAATGTTTTCTCGTTGAAATATAATATTAAATAAAAAAAGTTAATTTTGTAATATAAAAATTGAAAAAATAGGTAAAATAAACATATTTTATATTTACATTTATATTTAACCTATAAATTTTCTTATTAATGATAAATTTATCAATGCAGAATTAAAATAATATACTCAAATTCATTTAAAATTACTTAATTTTAATATAAACAAAGTTCTAAATTGTATTATTACGCTTTATTAAAACTAAATCCGAATGGGTAGACTCGCCCCGCGAATTCTGGCTTTTTGTTCACAACAGCAAAACTTACATTCTTTTTGTTTTTTTTCATATAAAATTAATGTAATCTTAGTCTTAGATAAGTTTATCACTTAACCAAAGTGAAAATAGTAATAATAATAATATACTTACGGAGCACCAACTAAAAGTTTGCTGATTTTCAATACAAATCTCTCAAAAGACGTTTGAACAGGTCGGTTAAAAAGACGACAAATAAATAAAAACGGATCAAACTACTACAGCTCCATCTTCCTTAGAGTCTGAACTAAGTCCTCCGTCGGTAAAAAAAAATTTATTTGCAATTTAAAATAGTGAAAATTAAATAAAACTAAAATGGGTAGACTCGCCCCTGGATGGGTAGACTCGCCCCGGTTTACGGTATTTTAGTTCATCGATTTATCTCACAAAGAACACGTGGCAAAAAACTGAAGCTCCAGTCTTCATATCAATCTTGTTAAAATCAAAAAATCAGCTTCGTAATTCACTTACAATTATATTCATTTAGCTTCATTTTGCATTTTTAGAGTCTACGGCATAACCTCAATCCGGCATGAAGACAAATTCCCTATTTTATGTATACATACATCATACATTGTATACATACATCATACATCATGCATTGTATGCATACATCATACATATACATACATCATATATTGTATACATACATCATACATTGTATACATACATCATATATATACATACATCATACATCATACATTGTATACATACATCATACATATACATACATCATACATCATACATATACATCATACATATACATACATCATACATATACATCATACATATACATACATTATACATTGTATACATCATACATTGTATACATACATCATACATATGCATACATCATACATTTCGTACATAATAAAAGTATTAGAATATATAATGTCTTAAATATTTCCATTTTAATGTCGTAAAATCCTATCAAAGTTTTGTTAAATTTACTTAAAACCATTAACTCAACTTTAATCTAAACTAATTAAGTAAATTAAAAGTTATCTTATTAAAGCAAATTTTTCGTTATTATTTATCACACCAAGCAAAGTGGTTTGGCTTTATAACTAAATATACATTTAAATTCCAAATACTCATTTTTAATATAGATTCTATACTTTCATTAATTATAAATTAAGAAATAATTAATTAATTTTTGAATTACATATTACCACATTATATTTATTATACATGTTTCATTTATTTGCATTATTTATTATATATACATTAAGTAAGTATATATATATATATATATATATATATATATATATATATATATATATATATATATATATATATATATATATATATATATATATATATATATATATATATAAACATTATGTTGGACTAACCGAGCACACTTTAAAATTTAGATTAAGTAAACATTGTGGTTTATAATGATGATCCCTCATCAGAAATTCGATAAATCATCTTTTGCTGCACATTGCTAGTGCCTTGGGCATAAATTTTTTAAAAAAAAGCGTTTCATAGTTCAAAAACATCAAAATTTTTTGGCATTTTCAATTTTGGAAGAAAATGAATAGTTTTACTTTATCAATTAAACTCTTTTACGGTTTTTTTTCCTAAAATAAAAATATTGTTTCAGATATTTCAAAAAAAAAGTTTCTTCCATAAACATTTAATAAACAAACTCTCTCTGTTGGCACACTTCTGAGTGTTCAAATCAACTCTTTCTGTCTTACTTATATTGCTGTTCTGTTAACTTTATTTGACAAATTATGTGAAAAAAAATTAAATAGATTTTGGAAATACACTAATTTACGCGTAGTCATAATACTGGAATGTATTGTTATTTTATCAAATAATAAATCATTAAGGGATTTATTACAGTTGAATCTAAAACTTTTAATTTAGCTTAAAACAGCTCAAACTATATATAGCTTAGAGATTAAAATTTGATAAATTAAATTAAATTTAATAAACATACAAAATCTAAACTCATCAGAACCTTTTATTATACCATGGTGTTTCACTTTAAAAATACTGAAAATGCTAATAATATTATACTGTTCTCAAAATTTAATTTTCTTAGCAAACTAAAACGAATTTTTATAGCCTAAAGGAAGAAATATTGCACATTTACTTGACTGCAAAAGCAAACGAAATACTTTTAAGACTTTTGGCACAAATATTAATTTAAATTCTTGATAAATATCTAGAAAAGTAATTTTCTTGAAAGGAAAGAATATTAATTTACATTTCTCTACCATTTTTTATAATGAATTATTTTATTAAAGTTTCCCACAAACGAGATATAATTAAGATGTTGAATAGTAAACTTTTTGCAAATTTTTGGCTGAAGCAAAACAGGTCACTTCTGATTGTTTAATATTTCACTCTCATGCTAGTATTCTACATTCCAGAATTTGTTCGGATTTTTTTTTATCTAACTGCTTTCATTTTATAATGCGCGAAATTCAATTATAATTATGAAAGTTAGTTTTCGTTTTTTGTTTTTATTTCTCGAATCATTTACACTCGTTCGTTGGAAAAAAAATAATTATTAATAAAAATATATTTTATTTTCACTATTTTTGAGACTCTTCAGAAACGAATTTTCATGCAAAAAATGTTAACGAAATTTTTTTAATAATTTCAATTTAATTTAATTATAAAACGAGAAATGTTCATATCTCAAAACTCATACTGAACTGAGAAAAAAAAAGTATGGTTAAAACTACTAGAATATGGTAAAATTTACCGTTTTTCTGGCTCTATTAAAACTCCAAAAGGCTCGTTAACCTTTACTAAAGCACTTTATTAATAATTCGGGTAAAATTAACCAAAACATATGGTTTTATAATAAGTGATAAAGTTTAGAAAAATGTGGTAAATTTGGTAATTTTATCAAAATACCTTTGAGAATGGTGTAAAACTATTTGTTCGTTTAAACTTGCATTTCAGTTTTGTAATTTTTACAAAATGTGGGGTAATAAGAACAATTTAGAATAACAGAATTTCCGGTTAGTCGTTGTTATATGAAAGGAAAAAAAGTACTAAATGAATAATTTAAATATGGTATAATTTGCTTTTATTAATCATAATTACGGTTTCTTTTATAAGAAATTTCATTTCCATACTAAAATCTGTTTTACTAAAATGTTTTGCTCCATGAAGAACTATTTGGGTGAATCAAAAAAATAGCAGAGGAAAACAAGCGTTTGCAGCAATGCTGTAGAAATAATGTGAAGTGGTAAAGCGTTGAGTTTGTGAGGGAGAAGACCAATTAAATTTAAACAGTTAATTAATGACTTTTCACTCATTAATTAACTGTTTAAAGTTAATTATGGGTGATTAACAAAGTGGCGAATTTTTTAGAAGGAATCAAACATTCGCATCTATATTATTTATGGGACCAGATGTGTTAATGGGGTGTAATCAAGTGGTAAATGCAGATGACCTAGACCAGTGATAAACAACCTATGACCAGTGGTTCACCTAGTGATATTAGATAAGGCACATTAGATTAACCTATTTGTATTGTATTTTCATTTTCTGCAATTTAACTACGTAATTTTTAAGTATCTGTATAGTATTTTTATTTTCTGCATTTTAAGTACGTAAATTTTAAGTATCTGCATAGTATTTTTATTTACTGCATTTTAAGTAAGTAAATTTTAAGTATTTAAATAGTATTTTTATTTACTGCATTTTAAGAAAGTAAATTTTTAGTATCTGCTAAGTAAATTTTAAGTATCTGTATAGTATTTTTATTTACTGCATTTTAAGTACGTAAATTTTAAGTATCTGTATAGTATTTTTATTTTCTGCAATTTAAGTACGTAAATTTTAAGTATCTGTAAAGTATTTTTATTTTCTGCATTTTAAGTACGTAAATTTTAAGTATCTGCATCGTATTTTTATTTTCTGCATTTTAAGTAAGTAAATTTTAAGTGCCTGCATAATATTTTTATTTTCTGCATTTTAAATACGTAAATTTTAAGATATTACGTAATCTAAAGTAGAATTGATGTAACCCACGCGAAAAAAGTTTTTAAAGTGACCCATATGAAAAAAATAGTTTTTTGCTGATCTAAACAATCGTTTATCTCAAGAAAATAAGAATTTAACTGATTTCATCCAGGATTTATGACTACAGTCCATGAACAATATTTTTGGCTAATAATTTTTGCAGTGTGCTGGCCTGCATACTTATTAAAATTGTTAAATAAAAATTAAAAACTATAGTTAAAGTGATTATATTAGCGATTATATAATTTATATTTTTACGGTTGCTAACATAGACAAAAACTGGTAAAGTACTTGAAGCAATTCTAAGAAAACAGATTCCTAATTCTATAACGTGTTTTTTTTTTAAAAAAAACTGTAAGAAACAAAACAAATAAATGAATAAAAATTAAAAAATAGTTACTTCTCAAAGTTTGACAAAACAGAAAGAAGACAGAATTTTAATTTTAAACATGTCTTAGAAGGAAGTAAATAAGATCATAAAAGGAGGAAAATTAGATCATAAAAGAAAGAAATGATTAGCTTAATTTCGAAATATTTTAGAAATGAATAATTAAATAGTAATTGCTTTTAATTCAATGCTTTCTGAGAAATTTCTTGCTTTTATATGACATATCAAATGAACGAATAAAGAGATTCAAAGGAATGTACAAACGGAATTTGGTGTTAATTAAATCCTAATCTTTTAAATTAGTTTCACTCTCTTGAACAACTGAAAGTTTTTAATATCCGAAAATAGCTTTGAAGCATCATCAATCTTTTTGATTATCCCACATGATGGAATAGCATATTTTAAATTTATTTAAGCGTTAAGTTTAAATCGCTGGGTTTAATAACTAATTTTATCACCAAATTTCTTTCGCTATTTTCAAGCAGACCATAAAATATATTAATATAAATGGATTCTAATTTTAGTTCCTTCATTTAAGAAAGCGAAAAATGCCTATTAATTTTTTTAATTGATTCACTAAATTCAGAAGTGAAGCATGTCTGAAGTTATATTTTTTACATGAAGAAAAATAAATCCATATATTTGGTTTTAAATAATGAAATTTTGACTAAAAATAATGTTGTTTTTAAATTATTATACATGTCACAGCAGAAAATCTTTAATGATTTTATTCTATTTTATAACCTCAACCGGCTCAATTTTTAGTTAACGACTTCCAATGTTCAATTTCATAGCCTAGTAATTTTGAACCCATCAAGAAGTCTTGAAAACTCCTAGATCAAAAATTGGGAGAGATTTGCCCTCGCGGACGAACTTTTGGTGGACTTAACTCTCATTTGCGTTATAGAGAGAGAAAAAACTCACACGGTTAGCCCGACGCCAAGAGGACTCTAACCCGTGATCCGTTTACCACTGAGGATATTTTACATCAGCACTGTGACTGGTGCGAGCCGGGATATGAATTCCTACAGACAAATCATCGCTGGGATTCGAACTCAGTTTCACCTCATTGGGAGGCAAAAGCTCTAACTTCTGAGCCAACACGGCTAAATCTTTAAGAATTTTTATTTTATAACCTTCGTTTTATAACCTTTATTTTATAACCCGGAAGACAAGGGAACTCCTAGATCATTTGAAGAAACTAACCTTCGCGAAAAACTTTTTGCTGGAACTAGCCCACATTTGCATTGCATGGTTAGGAAAACTATGAAAACTCTAACCCATTATCAGTCTATACTGGGGATATTTTATGTCAGCGTTGTGGTCGGTGCGATCCTGAATCAGAATTCGTACCCACCAGCCACCGCTGGGATTCAAATATTTGTCTTTTCCTTATGAAGCGAACACTCTATCCTTTGAGCTACCGCGACTCAATTTTTATTGATTGAAAAACGCTTCCCCAATAAATACAGAAATCTCTCCTAAACATTCCTTCATCATGATTAAATGGTTCTTCAGTTATTTTGCTGAATCAACTTAGTGGCATATATGCTAGTACTATCTTAAAAATCTGAGTTGAAATATAAATATTTTTATGACAATAAGAGTTTTGTTTCTCCAAAGTAAGCGAGAAGTTCTTTTAGTTATTGCCACATCATTACTGAAATCTTCTTCACTCATGACTTACTTAACAGGATTAGCCAATGATCAGAAATATGAGTGCTACCCTAAAAACTTGAGTTTGAAATGAAGTGCTTTCATGACTACAAAATCTGTATCTCCGTAGCAAAAGTTTATATAAAGGCTACGAAAACTTGTAAGCTTCCAAATCGCCAATAAAATAATAAAAAGTAATAAATGTTAACTAGCTGTAATTTTGTTAATGGAATTACCTTTCGATAAATAAAAAAAAATTTCAATTCCCTTAAAAAATTCTCAAAATATGGCAAAATATGCAAAAAATAAAATTAACATTAAGGGGGCTAAACTTTGGACTCTTTTGACCGCAGTAACGTGGCCATATTTTTCAAATAGCCCCAACCCTTTATATTTTGGTTGTTAGAAATCCGAATCTGTCGAATAAAAAGTAAGTTTATTCAGAAAAAGCAAATTTTTGTGTCTGATTTCATAATTTAAAATATCGTCTTAACTAATTAATTAGATTATTTCAAATCATCCCCTCGAAGCATTAAGATTGAGTCCTACAGCACGTGAAGATATGATAATTAGATCAAAGCTTTTTCAGGGTGGTCCTTTTTTGCGCTCTGTCTACTTATATACTTTCAATGCTACTGGAACATTATAAATTGTAACAAAAACAAATGCTACTGTTTGGAGATACAGCAAAACAGCAGTTTCAAGTTCTTCATTTTGATGCAAACTCGGAAAAAGTACAGAAAACAAGAAAAAGATACGAAAACAAAACAAAAAAGTACCGAGAGTTTGGAAAAATTTAGATTAAATCATTAGTTACCGATTTTATTGGTCGATCAATTTGATAAAATGCACATTTCTCTCTCGTAAATTATTAAGCATCATTGCAAATAAAATGCAATCTCAAAATTATTATATTACCTTTCTAAATTGATAATCATCATTTAAACAGTCTGGCCGTTTATAGGAACTGTTTTAGTTTTAACCTTTCTCCTCTGTCCAACTTATAGCTCATTTTGTTTAATTGCTAACGCGTGGGAAGGATTTCATGTGTTGTGTGACAATACACTCATAAATATTTTATACATTATAGATCAATAGCTCATTTAAATACAATTTGAATTTAAATATTTATTGATAAAATATTTATTAGAATAATTTATTTCATTAAAACATTAAAACTGTCAAATGAGTTGGGTCTTAAATATTATAGTGGTATGTAAGTTATGATCACATTGTTTTTAACCACTGTCTATGTGAGTCTTAGAAAACACTATATGTAGGAAGTTAAAATCTGTTTAGACATGAATAAAGATTTGCTTATTCAATTTTTAACACCAAATTCACCACTTTTGGAAAATCTACCGCAAAAATAATTTTCGTCTTTATTAATCACTTTTTATTATTGTAGACAGCAAGCTGAAAAAAGGAAATTATGTTACACTGAATTTTCGCTTTAAAAAATTTATGTTGCCTTTTTTATTCGGAAATCGCTTACAAAATGCTACAGTTTTCTAATGTCTTTCTTATAATTATAAAAAAACAATGAAATATTTTCCCTTAGATTTCTTTGAATTAAATAAATAAATAAAGCCAATTAAATTAAATTTTGCACTGGTGAGGAGAAATTTGATTTAAGGAAATGCAAAACAAATAAAAAAATTAAATAATTTACCTTATTTATTTCATTTTGAAATTAGGTAAAATATTTAAAATTGATTTTTTTTCTGGTTTTCAAAGAATGAAATTCACTGTAGCAATATCATAATATCGTAGATAATCTTGACACTTTGAATATCATGAACTAAAAGCTGGTGTGCCAACATAAGACCGTTTAATTTACGGGGAAGAAACTGTTGTTTAAAAACGACGCCTATTTTTAGGCAGTTAAGTACTGTTATTTTAACAAACAAACTTTGTTATTTTAGCAAAAAAAAACTTCATAGAATACCGATGCCAGCATCAGTATCGCGATCGGTGCGTGAACCAGCAAGCATGACCAGCCGATTCAGTAAGAAGGATTTGAATGTATTATGCTTAATACTACATATCAATTTACTCAGTTTATTACCACAGATACAACATGAAGATAGAACATAGAACAGATAGAACATATGGAGTATATACGAATGAGATCCCAACTACAACCAGGATTCAAAACTTGAAAATCATAGAAAATAAACACTTGTATTAACTCATTACACTTTACAATCCAAACTCTTTGAAAATCGAACTAAAAATATGTTTGAGAGCTCCAAAACTGATTTAAGGACACCTGACGGAGAAAGATGTATCGTCAAACATTTATGAGTTTGCGTTTCTTTGAAAAACACATGCAGATACGATTGTCAAAAATAGCGATAGTGATATAGCAGTTTGGGTCATTACGAATCAAGTACTGCTATAGAATCAACAAAAATGAGAGTTTCTAGAAGAGTGAATTGGTCTCAATCTTTTCTAAAATGAAATCTTCTTGCCAGTCTCTTCTGAGCAGAATTATTTCTGAAATTTTTTTTCTGGCAGAAATTATATTTTTAACAGAACAAATTAAAAGCATTTAAAACCATTTTGAAACATTTTCGAAACAATATTTTTAAGTCTAGGCACTGACTTTGAAGTTTTAAAGCTCAAACATAATGAAAGTATTTAAAAGAAATATTTACAAAATTCTAAAACATTAATTACTTCTCATTTATGAATTGCAAGCGTTAAAAAATAAATGTATATCTTTTAAAAAGAAAAATGAAAGAGATAGCTTTAAAGCTAAATAAATAATCTGTAACGCATTCCCCTAAAACAAAAATATAAATCATTTCAAACTGTTTGCTTTCCAAAATTTAAACAATTCACCTCATTTGTTAAGCAAACACAGAAAATACCAAATATAAGAATCCCAAATTTATGTTTGCCATCAATTAGTTTAATTCTAGAAATCTTTATAGTTTTATTTTTAAACATTTTGAATAATATTTAGTTATTTTATTTAATTTTGAAAAATTCTTAGAATCAAATGTTTTATTTGAGCTGTTGATACAGAAAGGTACAAGTTTTTTTAAGTAAAAGTCTACAATAAGGATAAATATTCTCTAATACAGTATTTAAATGTAAATTCAATGCAATAAAATTCTATTTACAATTGTTTGCTTCGAAAAAATACACATCATAAAAGAGGAGCTTTACCAAAACAAGTCAAACTCCGATACTGTATTAGAGAAAAGTCAAAAGGCGATCCTGTAATAATCAAGTACGTCACTACTTTGAAATACCTTCACATGCATTTTAAATGCATAAATAAGATTAGCTGGTTTTCCCACTATTCAATTTGTAGTTAATTTCCATAGTTAATTGAACGCTAGAAATTATAATTTTAATCATTTTTGTTTTTTAATTGTAGGATTATATAAATTGCGAAAACTTTCAATATGCGTGGAATCTTTTTGAGCATACGCGAAAATAGTATTCAGCGCCCTTTTAAGAAATTTCAAAATCTCAATAATAATAAAAAAATACATTATTCCATTACTTAATTTATGCAACTAACTACATTGTTGACCATTAAAATTGTTACATCAGGAAGGAATGAAAGTATCGAACGGCACTTTATTGGGCATATATATCTTAAGGAAAAGGGCAATTGATTAAAATTAAAAGAAATGAGGGAGAATAAATCATTATCCAAAGTTGCCTCCTGAGGCAGAAAGTTAAACAGAAACTGCAAGCATTTTCGAGAACCGCAATCAATTTAGCTTAGAGAATATTATATAGTTCATTGAAAATAACGATTAATGGGTGGCCCGCGAGCTAATCGATGATTAACCATTAACTAGATGTTTTCTATTGCACAAATATCGGGAAAAAGTGCTGATCACGGTGACTATCTCTGTGATGTTTTGTATCAAAGGTCAGGACACTACAGGTAACATGTGGTTGGGCATTGTTTGCTGAAAATTAGCGTTACAGAGGTCTAGAAGATAGGACAGAGCCACTAAGAGTTAAATTTCAAGCGTCTTAACTCGTCTGAAATGCAACAGTGGTGTTTCATATGGCAGAAATGCAAACAAAAGGTGAGCGACGCCTTTATGAAATGGCACCCAATAACAAAACTGTGGGTAAGTCACTTGTGCGACGTTTTTAAATGCAAGTTAGCAATATGCATTCTCCATGGTGTCGCCTAACACGGTTAAGCGGTTCGTGATTCTATATACAGAACCTGTATTGGACATTAAAGATAGCGTGAACACTAGTCCTGTGTCAAGTTCGGTCATTAATCACACTACTAAAGGCTCTCCTGTTTGTGATACATCATCAAGGATAGAGAATTCCATGGTTGCCTCGATGACGGTCCGTAGCGCTGTAAGTGTCAGCGAAATGTTCTAGATCAAACGTCATCGAACACTGTCTTTTCAGCTATTAGCGGTAAGTGGCCGGTGAAACTCAGCATGACGTTCTTTATGACTTTCCTGAAACCATCATGCGAACATTTAAGGAATCTCGGAAGACGCGAGCTGCAATAATGTGGTTCTATAAACCACAGCCGTGGTATGCTATAGTACTTCCTTAAGCAAAGTCAAACACTTACTGGTAAACATTTCTCCTTTTTACATAAGACATTACAACTTTTTCAAGCCGAAAATAACTTTCAAATTCCAATTGAGCTTGTTAAAAATTGCTGCCAAATCTCTTCTTTTATACGTATTGTATGTGCCACTACTGTCCCCTGCTTTGCATGAATGTGGTGAATATTATCTAATCGTTTGCACACCACACCATGTTTATCTGTTGTGGAAATTTCACTAATGTGTGGTTCCATCTTCGTGGCATATCAATTTTAATTGGCAGCAGTGTATTATTAAAACAACTAGAATAGGCCATTCTAATAATCCATTCGAATAATCTTAAAATTATTAGAATAGAGGTTTCAAAATCACTGAGCTTTAAGTCATAAACTGAAATCTGATATTTTTCTTCGTGTGCTTTCTATCCTTAAACAAATCTGATGACAAGCCTATCCTGAAGCAAATCAATTAATAATAATAAAGCTGCACTATAGTGAATATAAATGTGATCACTACTAGCACTGACATAAAAAATATGATCTACATTACCGGAAGATGATAACATTTACAGTTTTTCTGGCTTTATAGTAGCACCAAAAATCTCGTTAATATTTAACAAAGTGCTTTGGTAATAATTTTGGAAAAATAAAAATAAAATATTGTTTTATAATATTTGACGAAATTTAGCAAATGTGGTAAAATTTGGTAATTTTATCATGATACCTTAGAGCATGGCATAAAAACAATTTATTCGGTTAAATTTATTTGTCAGTATTTTTTAGTTTTTACTAAATGTTTGGTAATAAGAACTATAATTTTGAAAACCAGAAATTTAGGTAAACTGCTACCATACAAACGGAAAAATTACCAAATGAATTGTTTAAATACCAAATAATTTGGTTTTATTATCCAGAATTATTACTTTTTAAACCAGAAATGTCATTACCATACAGTACCGTAATTTTACCAGAATTTTCTTTTCCAGTGCATATAGCATTAACGTTGACTTAAGACTTACATTTCTTGAAAGATATGTTTATTACTAATTATTCAAGAGCATTGACTTATCTTCATTAAAATTTAAAAATCTCATATCTAAGTTCTTTTAAAACTCACAAAAATTAACATTTCGAAGTACATTTAAGTGCTAATTAAATAATTACTGAGCATCACGTTTCATTTCAGAATATCACGTTTCCCTTCTTAATGAGTGAAACAATAAACTTCAGCCTTCTTCCTCAATAATAATTCAACAACTCAAAGTGCTATACATATTTCTATCTTTAACTTTATCTTAATTTCCTTTTATCCATTGAAATATTTCGGAAGGCAAAATTTCTACAATTACAACCAAAGGGGTGATATTCTTTGTATACGTATATTACTCTAATATTTGACTTTCAGTTTCAGTTAAAGTTGACAATTTAAATCGGAACTTAAATTTGAAGTAAATAATTAGAAAATATTGAGATAACTCTTTAAAGAATTTCAGATTTTATTAAAGTTAGTCAAATTATGTTAATGCGTAGAAAAGCTTAATATTTTCTTGATCACGTTAAATAAGTACATTAAATTAAAACAAGCGCAACGCATTAAAATAAATTTTCAAATTTTCACTAATTTTAAACATTTGAAACTTAATATGTATATAAATCTGAACTTTAATAGATTTAAAATTCAACATGTGTTAAGAATTTAAAATTTTATTACATTCTACAAGTTTAAAATGTGTTTCAAATAATATGTGTTAATAATTTAAAGTTTTAATTAGTTTAACGATACTCTTCCATTTAATTTCCTATGTTACAATTAAAATCAAACTTTCCTAATAAAGTATAGACAATAGGTAAAAATAAAATTCCATCAATAATCCTTTAGATCAAATTCAGTTATTATAATGTTCATGTATATTTTAAACGCTTGAATTTGAATATGAGTTAAGTATTTAAATTTTTAACATACTCTACAAGTTCAAAATGTGCTAAGAATAATGTGTATATTAGTAATTTAGAATTTTAACACTCGTTTATTCATGTACACTCTCATGTTCGAATTAAAGTTACTGTTAATGTAGACTATTAATATTAAAACTTAATGACAAAAGAAAGAGTTGATAACAATGATTCATAAAGAAATCTCAAGAATTATTGCAGTAATCTTTAGAATTTAATGTTCTTGCGTGGAAAATCTTTGAACGTTTGCTTTCATGGAAAAATACGTTAATGGTCTACATAATGAAGGATGTATTGCAAATTTCTTATAATTCTATGCAATGAGGAAATAATTTGTAACTTTTTCCAGATTACTAAGTGAGCGTCAGTTTTTCCAAAAATAGCCATATGTGTCAAGAAATAAATAATCAAAAGTTCTGAAAAAGATTTTTTTAATCAAAACAATGCTGTGTTAAGAGATGCTAATATAATCTGGAACGAATACACGAGTATAATCCAGAAAATAGATTTTCTCTTTAGAGGAGGAATGAAATAATCTTGATTTTCTAGATACATGAAGCCTTTTGCATTGGAAAGGAAAAAAGGATTGACTAGAGATTGTACCGAAAAAGCTTCAGTGACTTTAATTAAATTTTTATCTTTCATGTGATCTTTTGTTGGAAAACAAAAAAAGTTTTAGCAACAAGGAATGAAATACAATAGACTGTTTAGTTCACACTAATTATCAGAATTATATGTTTTAAATGTTTGTTCGCGTTCAAGGGTTGCTTAAATTCAATGAAATCTGATTTAAATTTTTATAATGTAATACTTTTAGAATAAATCATCATGAAAAACTTAAGGTTCAAGTTTAGCTACTAAGAGTTAAAAAAACCAGTAAACTATTCATTTGATAATTTTTTTAGTCATATAGTAACGGCTTACCTGAAATTCTAGTTTTCAAAAGTACAGTTGTTATTACCACACAGTTAGTTAAAAATACCAAGAGAAAAATTAAATTTAACTGAATAAATGGTTTTTATGCCATGCTCTAAGGCAGAGGTCGCCAAAGTGGTCTATATGGACCCCCAGGGGTCTATTTAACAAAAGTGGGGGTCGATCTGAGCCAGGGGGTCGAATGGGGGTCGATCCGAATCGGAAGGGTCGATTGGGGGTCGAAGAAAAAACAGTTCTTAATACGTAAATCCCAAATATCTAATTGAGTATGTAAAATTTGTGATTTTTTTTTATAATTGACTTAATATCAGTTTTTTTATAAAACATAAATTAATAAACTCATCATCAAAAACGCGGACATCAACCAGCAAGATTGGTTTGCTGAATTATTATCGGATCTTGAAGCAAAGACGCTTTTTAAAAATTTAACAATAAGTAAATTTTGAACAAATATAAATATAATGCAAAAATATGTAGAACTTTATGAAATAGCTCAGCCTTTTTATGCTAGCTTTTCCAAGTTCCTATATGGATGAAGCCGGTTTCAGTCACGTAAATTCAATCTTAACTAAGTACAGAAATAAATTAAATGTGGAGTTGCGAGGGGATTTAAAATTAAAATGGACCAATTTTGAACCCAATATAGCGAACCTTGCAGAAAAACACCAGGCACACTCATCTGATTGGTTAAGAAGCAATAAATCTGTAGTTACTTTACTTATTATTTCTACTTATTTATAATTACTTATTATTTAATGAATATTAAGGTATTCAAATTTCAACATTAATATATTTTTCATAAAACTATTGTTATACAATGTACCATTACTTTAATAAATGTTTAAATCATAAAATAAATGTACAAACACAGTATCTAATAGAGTTTTATCTTAATTAATGGAAATTTACTTTTATGGGGGTCGATGGAGATTTCGAAAAATTATATAGGGGTCGATGATGAAAAAAGTTTGGCGACCTATGCTCTAAGGTATTGTGATAAAATTTCCAAATGCTACCATATTTATCAAATTTTAACGCATATTATCTGAAAATATTTTATTGTTAATTTTACCAAAATGATTATCGATATATTATACTCACATTTATACTGACTCAATAAAAACTCAATAAAATTTTATCATTTTTTTCAACGCAAACAATTATGCCCTTTTATTTTTTTAAATAAGTAAATGGTGAAACAAAAATAATTGCTTTATAAAATTATGCTGTTAATTGTTTCAATAATAAGTCAATTGTTTCAGTAATTGTTTGAAAAATAAATTCTTACTATTAAATCCTTAATTCAGTTAGCATTTTAAATCATTAAGTTAGCTAAAATATCCAACCGCAATATTTATTTTTTAATGAGACTAAAACGCATTTCTAGCGTATTCATATAGTAGATCAAGACCTACATGCGAGTTACAAAAGCTATTATAAAATAATTTTCCTCAGCAAAAAAAGGAAGAGCCACTAGCATGCATTTAATTAGAAAAAAGTCTTATTCATTAATTTAAAATGACTTATTGTTTACAATAAATGATGAAAATGCAGTACAAGATCGAGATAGATAAGCAAACAATATTTTAATGAGAAGTTTTTTCAAAACATTAGCCATTTTATTGAACATTTTCTTTAAAATATTTCTTTATTATTTTTTAATACTTTGGCTTTAACATAATTATAGTTTATCTTGTTTTTCTTTCATTTAATGTTTTCAGAAATGAATGCATTTTTATCTTATATGCCTTTGAAAAAGATTATATATTTATTAACTACACTAATATTAGTTATGATAATTTACAAGGAAAAATGAGCGATACAAATGTTTTGTGAAACATAAAAATACAATAAAGTAAATTATTTTTCAGAAGCAATACAATTGCTTCCAAATTCTCCAAGCTGTCAGAAAAAAAAGTGTATGCATATATTAAAAAATAATATGAATGCCTATGAACTTTATTTTACATATTTCATAAAGAAGTAGAACTGCAAATAGAGCCTGATTTAAATTTCACTTGTTTTTAAGCAAATACTAAAAGTAATTTAGAATGAAATGTGTATTTGCATAAAGCTTTCGAGAAAATATAAATTCGCACCTTGGAACTCAAAGAATCTTAGTACTGCGATTACAAAATTTGTGAAGAAGCGAGCAACAAAATAGCGAAAGTGTGACGCGCGCACAGAAAGAGAATTTGAAAACATCGAAAAGAGAAAGATAAGGAAGAGAATTTCATTATGATCGAGTAAAAATTCACGTCAATAAAAATCTCATTTTCCCTAGACGCTCTTAGAGTTTGTTTACTTTTGCATAAATGATGCAAAGTTTAACGTCAAATTCATGATGTTTCAGAAAACCCCCGTAAAATAAAACTTATCTAAAGTGTCTTCGAAATTCCATGCATTTTCGAATCATCAAAAGAGAATCAGAATGCAATTAATGAATACTTTTGTGTAATTCTTAATTTAAATGGTTCGTGTGTCCCATGAGTGTGATGCGTGAAAAATGATTTGAAATGTCATATAATATATTAATCTGAAATTTAAATATAAAAATATTTATTTTGTTTTGCTAAATTTAAATTTTATACGACTTATCCTGATCTTTATTTTAATTTTTTTTTAAATTAACAACTTTGAGTGAATTCTACATACATTATTTACTTTAGCAAAAAGAAAAACAATATCTAACTTAATTTTTTTTAGTTCTGCATTGTTTGTTTTTTTCTTTTGTTACGTTTTTTTTCTACCTATTTGATTTTTTTTATGTTTTGTCATAATCAAAGATTTAAAATAAAACTCCAAATGGTTTTACTGTAGCCTTTGACATTTAAAAACTAAGAACTAAACTTCTTTAGCTACGGGTCTAACATATTATGTTTAATTTATTTTATTTTTTTCATATTTACTTATTTAGTTTTTTTTATAGGCTAGTGAACTATTATTTGTTTACTGAAGTTTTAAAAGCGTTTTTCTGTTAATGAAATGTAAAACACTGTAAAGATAAAGCGATTTATTAAGCGACACCAATTCAAATAGAATTTATCCATCGGAATGTGATTATTCTGTTGCCATTGTTGTGTCTTTGGATTCCCCAGCCAGTGAAAAAAAGTAAAAAATCTTAGATGTTATCAAAGTTCCAACTAACTACACCCGTCAACTTCAATGCTTCAGGGATGGAAAGGATTTCTCGCACACCTAGTTAATCTACTCCTACTATATTGAATATGTTAAAATTCAAATGGTTTTGCTGTTGTCTTTGATATTTAGAGAATAGGAATTAAATATCTTTAGCAATAAGACAAATATTTTGTTAATCATTTTTTTGTATTATTTTTGTTATTTTTTTAAATTATTTAATTTTTTATAGGCAGATTAACTATAATTTCTGTACTTAAGTTTCAAACGTATTTTTCTGTAAAAAAAAAATTAAACACTCGTAAAAGATATAGTATTTTCTCGTCCAATTCAAATAAAATTGATCCTTAGGAACATTATTATTCTACTGTTATTGTTACATTTATAAATGTCCCAAGCATTAAAAAAAAGTAAAAAGGTCTCAAATGTTATCAAGCTTAAAATAACTGCACCCATCTACTCTGATGTTTTAGGGATGTGTAGTGTTGCTACAACTCTCTTTCCTTTTTATGACTATCAGTGAGCCTATTTCTGCCCAAACTGTCTGACTGTTTTAGATAGCCTCTCTGTAAATAAATTAAGCAGTTTTGGTCTGCCAATTTTTGTGTAAGGGTTGAAAACCTGTGAAGAGGGGCAGGAGAGAGGGGAGGAAGAGAGGCAGAGGACTGGACTAGCTGCTAGAAGAGGAGGAGAAAAAGATTTTTGGTAGAAAATTCTGAGGAATAAAGATACATCTACCCTGAAAGAATGGCTGCAACAGGACTGAACAATTAAGATATATCCAGCGAATAATATCCTGCCACTTACAAATAGTTCATCAGCTCCTCAACATTTTTAAGCACATGTGCAAGATAAGTGACTTTAGATTTTATTAACTCCAGCAGTGATTCCCTTTTCTTAAAGATTCTTCAAATCTGTTTGTCACATGTTGATATAATATAATTTGTATAGTATAATTTAATATAGTATATAGTAATATAGTATAATTTGTAATGATCTTATTTTATTATGCCACATGGTCAAATTTATTTTCATGAGCAAATCTTGATAATTGAGTTGATCCTCATTAAAATTGCTTAAGTTAATTCTATCCCTTGTGATCATTATTTCTGGACAGATATTTTTTTTCTTACTTTATTTGTATGTGTTGGTGATGATTTGGGATAGGCCTTAGTTTTAAAATTCATTAGTACTAAATTGTAACAATTGTCCCACTATACTTTACCCAAATTGTCACCACAGATGTAAAAGATGTTGCTCAAACTTAATTAATCCACACATACTATGTAGAATGTGTTAAATTTTAGTAAGACCTTATAAATTTCTGTTTTTTTTCGGATACCATCAGTGAGTCTGAAAGTGGATGATTTTTGTAAAAAATAATTTAATGATAAATTAATTTTTTTTTTCAAAAGACCTCTATAATTTACAGTAATGATATAAATAACGAGAGATTATCTTCGCTTTGCTTCAGAAAACTAAAACGAATTAACTGGAATAACGATCTTGATTAATTTAACTATTACTATTTTAATTAACTATCTAGATTAATAATTCAGTTACAAAAAAAACTTTTAAAAACTGCTTGTGAAATAAACAATATTTTTAATCTTTATGTATCCAGACACATTGGTACAAACCTGAAAACATATACTTTTTTTCCACTTTTACCTACAAATTCTGCTTCCAATGCTTAGCAAACACAAGGAAATAAAAATGTGTATTAGCCAAAGAAACTTGGATTTGCTCGAAAACTAGCCATTAGTACATTTACCTGATATGTAAGCAGGGGAAATTATTTTTTTTTTTTTTTTTTTTTTTTTTTTTTTGTAAAATTGAGGTAACTAATCCATCTATTCTTTTTTTTTTTTTTTTTTTTTTTTTTTTTTTTACTAACAGCATCTTTTATTGTTCTCAGAACCCAAAAATAGGTTTTTAAATGTTTTCAATACTTTCGATGTCAACTAAAAAAGATGAAGAAAATTTCCTATTAAAATAAATTGAAATAATTTCAAAACTATACCACTGTCTTCTTATTTTGAAAAAGTTTAACTGCAGTTGTTAAATTAATGATAAGTTTAAATGTATTAATTACTATCTTTGCACCTCTGTATTAACTTTCATACTTTACCATCTACGTAATGAAACACGTTCTTTTAAATTTAAGTATTCATACTACAATCACATTTTTTATTCTTTTCAAATCACATACTTTAATCAATATATTCACTTACTCAATTAAATATTCAACAGCTCTAAGCTTGAATGAGCAGTACTTCCTCGGAAAGAATTAAAAAAGAAAAAGTGACCGAAAATACCAGACAGTGAAAGATAAAGAAGTATTTGCAAGCAATTTTGCTTAACTGTGATTTACATTATTTATAAGTCTTTCTAAAGTATTTCTATAGCAGTGCAAAGCGTATGTAATCCTTTCCTTCTGCCTGAAAAATTAGTTAGTTGCCCAGTATTTAACGTAATTCCTTGCATACTAATGAGTATGCCGTTACCTTAAATGAGAATTTAATCTGCTGCTTGAAAGAAACTTTCACATGAGAATAATTCATCATTTAAAATGAGTTGACATGTCATCAATAGAGTAATGTTTGACGCCAGAAATGGATGCTTACTAAAATCTCGGGAAGTACTGAGTTTGTTAAAATCAACTCTTTAAAATAAATATCTTAGAAATCCATAGTGTTCATACCAGCAAGAATGTTAACTCGCATTTTCTAAGTACTGTAGAGCAAAACGGGAATTTAAAGCAATGCTTTTTGTACCTGGGAAAAGAGAACAAACTGGCACAAAAAAATTATTTAAACTTTTTAAAAAGTAAGATGAAAATTTTAATATTTTTAATTATAAATTATCCACCACAATTTACTTTTTCTAGATAAAAAAAATATTGATGTAATAACCGTATAATGTTACAACTGTTTATAAGTGTTGGTAGTCATTTTTTGGTAGGGATATTTTACTCTTCCCGAAAACACGGTAGATATTAGAGAGATTTTCAGCGACTAGTGCACTGTTAAAATTTTTATTCTAAACTCCTGGGAACCTTACCATCCAATTAACCGTAAAGTGTACGGTAAAGAGCATTTTTTACCTTTATGATTTTTAAACTTGTTACAAGTTATGGCTTAAGAATCATGAATATAAAACAATGCGGTTTTTTTAACCATTTACAAATAGAATGGTTTCAAAACCGTAAATAAGAAATTTAACTGGATATTGGAGATTTAACTGGATATAGCAGTTTTATGGTGCTGCCATCTATGCTTATATGAGCGTATCATATTCTAACTGCCCAGGGTCCCTAATGGGGAGTGCAGGACACTGGAAACTCTTCGTGTGCTGAAGGGAATGGATGAAATATTGGCGTCAATTCTGGGACTCGTAGTCTGGTTCTGTCAGTCATGAGATTGACAGATTAACCCTCTCGTTTAAAATAATACCCAGCTGCAAGTAACCTACTAGGCTTTATTTGGTGGGTCTAGCTGGTGTGATAAAATTCTTCTTGTTCAACCGTATTAAATGAACGCGGTTAATAAACGGTTTTTCTCACAGTTAACAGTTTGAATACTCTCTTATTAACGGTTATTTGGCTCCTTTGCTTTAATCTGGTAAAAAAACTATTCAATTAATTGCTATTTCACCATTTTTACCCGAAAATTTCGTACTGCGTGAGGGGATGTCCAAAAGATTTCACTGTGCTTCTAGAATTAAGTTTCAAAATGATATTCATCTCTAGTATAGCTCACCCATATGTGAATCTTTTTATACTTTTAAAGTATATACAGACTCTACATATGCAATATCTATGCAAAATGTACAATGTAAAATTAATTTATGCCTAAAATGCAATTTGTTATGTTCCATTTTATAAAAATAATGTTCCTATTTGATAAAAAAACACATTTTTCAACGTAATTATTATGTAATCCGCTATTCCATAGTAATTTTTATTTTTGAATAAAATATTACATTATAAGCCTCATTTAGAAAAAACAAACTTAGTAGCAATTTTTTGTAAGTTTCTCTAGTAAATTTTAATCTAATTTAATCTAAATGTTCGGAAAAATATTCTGTATTAGATTGTATAACTCATTAACTCCCTCAGTTTGTTTCTTTAAGAGTTAAAATAAAAATGAAATTTTTAAATGAATTTAATAACATGAAAACATTATAAAGTTACAAAAGAAACTTATTTTTTTTAATAATAATAAAGTTTACTCAGATATTTTTAAAACATCCTTAAGCAATTTAATACAACTTAATTATTCTTAACAAATTCAATAATACTGCCGCATTAAATTTGTTTTATTTTGAATACATTTTCTGTCAGAGTAAAATACACATATATCTATTTATTAAATATCTATATATTTAAATATATTATAAATTAGTTTAAAAATGCTCCCACAAGTAAGTACACATAAAAGACAATTTTCAACATATGAACGCTCAGCATGAGCGAGCAGTAGGTAGTAAGCGAGTATAGGGTAATCGTATTTTTTTTCCTAAATAATCAGTTGATATTTCCTAGTCCACGATAATTTTCTTGAGTGTCCATTTTTGTACTGCTAAATTGGATTGGAAGATTTCAATTGGATTAAAAGATTTACAGGATTGAAAAAAAAGTTTTGAAAGCCTTCCTTTGCTATGTCTTTCAATAGTAGTTTAAGAAAAGCTGGTTTTTCGCGAAAAGAACGAATACTTTGTTCAGAAATCCAATTGTTGATCAGAAAATTCATAGCTTATGATGGTGCAGTCTTTAATAGCCTCACCCGCACATCCGGGTACCTGCATAAAGGACAGTTCCTCGATCCTGGGGACCAACTAAAAATCAGGAATCACGTTAAATCCATAGCGACTGAAAACCTACCTCTTGAAAGGGATTTCAGAAAAAGGCACCAGTTCAGTCGTCAACCCAAAGTCCGACCAAAAATTAAAATTATGAATTGTTTCAAAGGTAGCAGTTAAAAGTAAAATCTGAACTAATGAGCTATTATCCTTTGTCAGAATTAACTTAATAACATAATTCACTATAGCAAATTAATTCCTCAACAGTTTATATATTAAAAATTATTGAAGTCAGGCGAACAGTGAGAAGTTTCTGTGCTTTTTCTTCGAGTGTAACATAAATGTGTGTAAGTTTTGTCCTGAAGTTCATACACAAAAACGAGTTTGTACTGAAATTTGATATAGAAATTTCCTTGTCGTTCATTCAAAATTAAGAATTCATAGTTGAATATCTCTCTACTTACATTCACTTTTGCCTTCCAATATCCATTTAAAAAGCTCCATTGTTAAAGAAAATATAATAATTCACCAATTTTAGATTAAAAGACTTAAAACATGTGAAATTTGGAGTTACAATCCTTAAAATTATTGACTCTGAGGGGGGAAATTTTAAGGGCGCGAATTGTGTTCTTGAAAGATTGATCTCATTTTTCTGAAACAAGCTCGTTCGACATTCTTTATTGTCTTTTTTTTTCTTCTTTTTTCTTAATGGCGGGCACTTGGAATTATTGTCCATTGGCCACAGAAAGTGCCAGAACTGCTAACTCACTTTTAGTTACCCAGTCACGGTGGTGGAGCAGCGTCGCCCGAGTCACACTACCACAACCCGTTTATAGGGCGGGTCACATTCACACACAAAGGAGAAAGGACATAGAACGCAGATAGAGAGAAAGAAGCATCCATACCTTGCCCGGGATTCGAACCCAGAACCTTTCTGATGCAAGGACAGTTCCCTGCCCCCTACACAGGCCGGTCGGCGTCTTTATTTTTTTCTTTTTTTTTAAAGTTATACTTTAGTATATCAATTATTCTTAAGTATATAATTCATTCTTAAATATGATTGGTTTTTATTGGAGAAAGGTGTGCATCATCTGATGTTTTGTGCATAGAACTTAAAAGTATTTAGTACTTTAAATGAACAAATTATTTAGTTAAAAATGCATTTAGTATAAATTAAGTTTTCAAATATTAAGTTTAGCAAAACTTTTAAAAAATTTTAATTAACTTAAAAATTTAATATCTAGATGGCAGCACTAAAAACATTCGTATCATATATCAATTGCGAAAAAACCCAGTCATAAATTCGACTCGAGTCGACCAAAAGTATCGAGAATCAAGTCACAGTTATTGACCTATTTACCAGAGCAAATACTTTTTGAGCCTATTTCAGAGTAAGCGGACTCAGTCTTGGATTAATGAGTACCAACCGAGTCTGTAGTTTGTTTTTGAAATTGACTCAAACTGATAATATTGATACAAATCGAATTTACATATAAAGCAACTCTAAATATGAATACTGCCGCGCAATTAAAAAAACAAGGTAAGTGTTTCACTATTGATTTCGAGAAAAGACACCTATTTCTACGTTTGTTAATGCTATGAACGCTAAAATAGAATTTTTGAAAACTGATAAAATAAATTTTATTTTTGAGAAAAACAAATTTGGCAATATGTTACTTATCATATGACGATGCCAAATTATTAATTATATATTATAAATTATTATTAATTTTAAATTATTATGTTAATTATAAATTATTGCGTGACTAATTTAATTGCCAATTAAAATGGTCACATCATAGTTTAATTTTTTTCTCTTAAAAATGCAAAATTATAAAAGAATTCATGCAAATACTTGCAAAACGAATTCTTAATATTTTTCGTTTGTATTCACTTTAGTTTTACAATAACTTTTTTTATATGTTTTAACAAGTATTATGAAATATTTTTTTAAAATCCATTTAAATTTTATTTAAATCACTTATTTAATTCACTTATTTTCAAGTAATTTAAGGAAGAATTTAATTTGATTTCGATTAGCAATTATATTCTTTTAACAGTTGGTTGAATAAAACGAAATAAAATAGCATAAAATGTTTTGTTTAGAATAAAATGTAGTGAATTATTCCTCCTTAATTAACACAAAATTTTGTGATAATTACATGATTTTTATTCCCATAGCTTTAATCTATTTTTGTAATTTCATTTGATGTAATATTCATTAATGTTTTTTAATATATTATTATTCTAGAAAAATATTTGTAATTTTGTATTTGATTTACTTCAACTGTCGTTTTAGTTTCAAATCAAAATATTAATTTTAAGTGAATCAAAGGTTAGACATAGCAGTCGAAGTTTTACTTATAATTTCTCAGCTCTTCGATTAATTTATACATAAATTATTGATACTTGCCCATCTCTAGTTTTTACAATATATCTATGTTTGATTTTTGATATCTATTACAATTTATGTTTGAATCATATATACCTTCACATCGTTCACATGAAAGTATAGAAAAATTTTTGCATAAAACTACACTGAGTTTTTAGAAGTTCTTAAAAAGTAATAAACCTTTTTGGGTAGTTTCTTTAAAACTATATTAGTTTTTGATCACAAAAATATATTAACGTTTTTTTCATATGATATTTATTTTTTCGAAAATATTAAATTCGGAATAATGATAGTGACTCGTACTTTTTGGTAATATTTTCTGAAAACATCTGTGGATTGTGCAAGGAAAAGTAATACATTTTTTTTTCAATTCCAGCTGTCTATAAGTGATATTGAACCAAAGTGATATCGAAACTAAGCGAAATTATTCTCCAGCAAAATACGTAATAGTTCAATCTCATCTTTCAAGACGAAAAACAAAATATGAATCATTCGATCTTCTTGCAACTAAACAAACAATTCTTGAATATTTTTATTACACATCTCAATATGCGAGTAATATAAATGTAGACAGAAAATTCAATTTAACTCTCGTCCCTATAAAGGTGACAAAAAAAAATGGTCACTGGCTTCGAATAAGCAAGCAATAGAAGCCAGATAACATCTGGCAGTGTTCTCACCGTATTTCGTTTCGAAGCGCAGCTTGGAAGACACTTAGGCATTGCTAGAGGCTTGATATTACATTCTTCTATCTATCTTTCTTTCCTTTACTGTCTTTGAAATTTTGCTGCAAAAACATTTCTTTCTTTATTTTCTCTTACAACATCCACTCCGCCATTTCTGTTTTCCTAAGGAAACAACTTTTTCCCCGTTTCTGCTTTCGCGATCTTTGCGCCACCTGGTGCCGCTTATGCGATCTTTTTCCTCATTGTTGACACTAGGTTTGATGTTGACATAAGAAAACATCTACTTTCATAGAATCTTTCACCCGTGATAAAAGAGAGAAGTGGTACTGCTGAAAATGTTATTCTTTTTTACCACCCCAACACCCACTTTTTTCACCCCTAGACTTTTGGGGAAAAGACTCTATCCTAAAATGTCATAGCAAGATGATGGGAATTATAGAAATTCTTTATTGATCATGTCTGGCAGCTTATTTGCATGCTTTTTCTCGAGAACTTGCTTAAGGCATTTTACTTGTCGTCTCCTCCAAGATTGAATTTCTAATAAAAATATCACCAAAAAGGCGAATGAGTTTTTCGAGAGGAATGTTATTATTAATTTTGTTTACTTCGTTTTTCTATTACCTCTGATTTTTCCCAATAAGCTCTTAAAATTGAGGTTTCAAGTAATGCTTCTGGGGAAGTTACAAGTGGAAAAGATTTAATCAAGCAAAAAAGTTGTAAGTTAAAAATTAACTTATGAGAGTAAATTATGTTTCGAACTTTGAAAAACTTTTTAGTTGGAGAAGGTAGTTTTTGGCTTATATTTTTTATTTATTATGATTTGGTTTCGTTTTGAAGTTTAAAGTGTCACAAATAAATTGATGATTTTTCACCGTTCGTAAAAAAAAATTTCAAAAAGCTACAAGTCTTTTTTATTTATTTTGCAAAGAACTGAAGATGTTAGAAATACAGTTTATAATTCAAAACTTCTACTTCTTATAGATAGTCAGAATAATTGGTTTAAACTAGGTTCAAAAAAATTTCATAAATACTTTTAAAAATATTTTTAAACTGTCAAACATTTTCTGTTAAGGAGATATTTCATACTTCTTACGCCGGTAATAAATTTCCGGTAATAAACTTCTTACGCCGGTAAGAATCATTTTACAAAAACTTATTCTTTAGACGTTTCGATCAGAGTAAAAAATTTTTGTGTATCTGAACAACAAAAAAGGTTGCAACAACTTTACACTGAAGTGGTGTTCGACTATACCATAACCAAAACTAATTCCTGGTGTAGAGAAGCACCTAGGACGCTCTTTTATACATCTTGGTGTAATATTTATCGCCACCTTGTTTTTCATTCAGTTACACTAAAACTTATAATTTCAGTAAGATACAAATAAGAATGAGTGAAGTTGCCTTTACGATACAAATATTTTGAATCTGGAATCATAAATTAAGGACAAACAATATTACAATTGGACAAACATAGAAATATTTTTTTCTTAAAATGAAATTAGTTTGTTAATCAAACATACACACAGCACAGAGAGAATATTATTATCAATTCGTACAAAACCGAAGCAAATCGAAATTAAACATTATAAAATTATTTAATACAATTGACATATTTATGCGAATATTAGAAAACAGAAACTAAAAACATGCATGTATTTTATAACTATTTATATGGGTAGTTTGTCAAATCAATCCCACAAGAAGATTGAAATAACGTGACAAATAATCGATCAAAATCAATACGTTTTTAACAATCAGGGAAGGGAATTGAAACTTACTTGGTATTCGTTGGTTTACGACGAGTTTGACAAGTAAATACGGCAAGAAGTACACCTCATGTAGACCGCTTTCTTGATCCTTAAGCCATACTAGGAGAGAAACTTTTTTCGTCGCAAATTCTCTTTTACCATCATTTCTATTTTGATATTTAAAAGAACGAAAAAGTGAATTCGGGCAAACCTAGATTGAGCCATGAATTTTCAGTTGCAGAAAAAAAAATATTCAAAATATCAAGATGCAAACAAATTATTGGAAGAGAACTTCCCCATTGCGTAATCTAAAGTTATCTTCTCATAATTTATTTTCATTTTGATAATTTAAAAAAAAAATTTCGGCAATTTAAACTTTTTGATTCTCTTTACGTTTGTCTGAACTCACTTTTTTTCTCTGAAATTTTAATTTAGTAATGGAGGTGAAAGTGAATTTACGACGAAGTATTTCGTCCCTGTCATGGCGTCCTCATTGGTGGTTCAGAAAATGGGCAAAATTGGGAGAATGTTATCCCTCAAGACGCTATTTCTCTAAAACCGGTTTTGCTATGAGAAGAATGCAGATTGAAATACGACTTTTTACTTGCAGAACAGCCAGTGGATTTTAATATCGCAGAATTGTTCAACTTTTAACTTCGAATAACGGTCCAAAAGCCATTGTTATTCATTTAAAATGTGCTCAACTATCATTTCGAACAAGAATTTAGTTAAATAATTTAAATATGCTCTAATAATTCATCAAATTTACGCATCTCTGATAAAATATAACCTTCTTCACCAACGAGCTGCAAATTGGTGTATCCGTTATCAGTATTAAGATTTTACTACACACTTTGAGATTTAAAAGAACTCTGGTATTAACGTGTGTATCAGGTATTAACATGTTCAGGTTATCCGTATCCGGTATTATTATTATTCTGTATCCGGTATTCCGGTATCCGTATTAGATTCAGGTTATCCGGTATTAACTCCGGTGTGTTCCGGTATTAACTTCAAATAAAGTAATCATTCAAACAATTTTTAGCGTTTTTCAACACTAAATACTGACGGGTATAACAGCACAGTTTTTACACTGAATAAAAAGCTCATTTAAAAAAAATATAAAGAGCATTTACTCATTTTATTACTGTACTATAATTTACCAGGAAATTTTCAAAAAATAATATAATTCAGGAACTATAACAGAGAATCTATAAATATTATTAAAAAGCTTAGAAATGAGATGAATAAAACCAAATTAAAATTTATATTTGAGACATAACTACTACTTTAAAAAAAATATGACATCGGTAAACAAGTATCTTTTGAAACAGTGTTTCCCAAAGTGTGGTACGCTTACCCCCAGAAGTACGGGAACAGTTTAACAGGGGTACGCGTTCTTACTCAAAATATCTTGCAACAAAAGAAAATTTCAAAAATTTTTATTTAAAAACAAAGCTAGCCATGAAAATTTAGGATTACGTATTTTTCTATTGGCTGTTTTTTGCAGAGTTAACATTCAATAATTAGTGGTGTCAACGGCCAGTTGCGATTTTTAAATTTTGTGCAATTTTTTAATCACAGCAAAAACAATATCATACTTCTCACTGATGCAAATAAACTTATTAACAAAACTTTGTACCAAAAAAATAAAAATAAACATATTTTAAAAAAAATATATTCATTTTCTTAATAGTGGTACACAGCGTTGCGAAAAATTTAGAAAGGGTACACAAAAGTCTTAAGTTTGGGAAACACTGTTTTAAAACAATAGGACAAATGTTTTAACTTTGTTAGAAATTTACGAAAATATAAAAAATTACAAACACCTTATCTTTACATAAACATTAAACTATTAAATCAATACATTAAAAAAAATTTTCTGGTATTTCCTTCGTTGATTTGTTTTGTCTGTCAAAATACAATAAAGGCTTTCAGAATTTAAATTCCCTGTTATACAAAGCTTAAAAATGCAAAATTCAGAATATTTCCCTTTATTTCTCCTAACTAGAAAAACGATTTTAGATACACTATGACTGCTCGATGAATAAAACAACAGAAAGCGTTCCGTTGTATGCAAATAGTTAAATCGAAGCAAAAAAAAATTATTATTGGAAAACCTTTTCAGTAACTTTGAAACTTACTTTCAAGTGGCTTCAATGCATTATATAGATAAGAAAATATGTTGTCAATTTTCAGAAATATGTTCAATTTTTCCTACTGTAGTTCCCTTTTAAGGGAATCGGAGACTCATTTTTGAATTTTTTTTTTCTAAAATAAAAGTATTGTCTTCATTCTTAACATTTCTTATTATTTAATACCATACAAAAAATAACCACGAACCTACGACATTCAGAAAAAAGTATGGTTTAAACTACCAGAATATAGTAAAATTTACGGTGTTTCTGGCTCCATGGGCTCAATAGCAGCATGGGCTTTTACCGAAAGGCTTTGGTAATGATTTTGGTAAAATTACCAATAAAATATAATTTTATAATATGTGATAAAATTTAGTAAATGTAGCAACATTTGATAATTTTATCAAGATACCTTAGAGCAGGATATAAAAACTATTTATTTGGTTAAATTTATTTCTTAGATTTGTATTTTCAATTAAATGTGCGGTAATCAGAGCAATAATTTTGAAAACCAGAATTTTCAGTAAACAGCTACTATATGACAGTGAAATGAATGGTCTAAATACAGTATATTGTGATTTATAATCTCACAATTATGTTTTTAACCAGAAATGTCATTCCCATACAGCACAGTAAGTTTACTGGAATTTATTTCTTTGTGTATGAGTTGTTTTTCAAAAATTTTGTCGGATTAATTTAACGAAAATTTTAAAATAATGTATGCTTTTATTTTTGTTATAATTTAAAATATAATAAAAATATGTTTCAATATTAAAAACTTGTGCTTGAACTGAAGCAAAGATATTCATATTTTAATATTTCTTTATTATTAAATATTAATATATTCATATATTCATATTTCAATTTGACATTATCATATTCTCCTATGAGTTCTTGAAAAAGAAATTAAACAAAAAAAATTTCCTTTTTTCATATTTTAAAAAAAAATTTGTCGCAAATTTCAATTTTTTTTTAAATTTAAAAACAAAAAATATTATTGCCCAGAAAAAAATCCTTAAAGTTTGAGAATTAGTATGGGAAAAATGGATTAGATGTGATAAAAAGTGATTTCTCACCATTTGAAAGAGAATTAATGGCATTTTTCTTTAAGTATATTTAAGATAATTTTTAAATATTTTGAGTGTCTTATAATTTTTGTAATAATTAAAGCACAATATCTATTACAACATTTAAAATTTCAAAGCAAATATTCCCTTCTTGATTTTATGCGGTTCAGTTAACTTCTTTCATAATTAATAGCCGTCTCCAGCATTCTCTGTCAGTCACCTTGAAAAATGAGATATTTTATGGCTTATTGAGTATTCTTAATGAAAACGTTTTAATTCAAGGCATATTTCAAATTGTTTAATATTTCTAATTCAAAATTTTAGCTCAGGTTTTTGTGATTTAGCAACGTTTTAATAAATATCTCAGCTTGTTACTAAATATTTAAAAATGTATTTTTTTTTATTATTTCTCCTCTACTTCGCATTTATAAGGGTCCATTTTACATTCTCTGAAACACAGGCATTTTTTAATGTTAATTACTTAAATATAAAAAATAATGCAGAAGTTAGGATCTGAAGAATTTCAATAAAGAAAAATATTAAATTATTGGCTACAAATAATTATACTGTGAAGATGTATGAAATTATTTCAGAAGCTTTTGCTTATTATTAACTGTGCATAATGAAAATTTAAAACTTTATTATTATCTAATAATCAGATGTATAACTTCTCTTATAAATTTTTGTTTTATGCTACTAAAAAAAGTACTTAAGTACATTAATTTTAATGCTAAATATTAGTAATTGAGAAAAAAATGTTTACGGTACATAAAATAAACTTGAAAATTAAAATTAATATAAAACAGAAAAAAACTAGTATTAAAAAGTAGAAATCTTATGTAAGATTTGAATCTTATGTAAGATATGAAATCTTATTTAATATATTTTGAAGCATAAATTATTTACAATATGATCTCCATATTTTTTTTCAAAATGAAATTTCATTTCTTCATCTTTTAAGAGTGAGAGTAATATTCTATTTAAAATATTTATAATTAAACATACGCTTCATTAAATTAAAAATTAATGATGTAAATAAAATTGAAAATAAAACTTTTCATTACTTATGCTGTTAGTTTTACTGTTGTAGTTATTAAAAGGTGCAAAACACAGACAGATTGTAGCTTTTTTGTTTTCTTCGTTCTTGAAAGAGAAAACATTTAAATACAATCAGATTCTATACTATCCCATACTATTTCTTGGTGAAAATAGTATTGAATATATTCCATACTATAGTATATTCCATATATAGTACATATTGTATGGAGTATAATCCATATATAAAATAGATTCCATGCTATTTTCTTTGTGAACTCCAGATATTTTTTATAAGTTAAATTTATTTTTAATTTTTTTCTCAAGAGAGAGAAAAAAGTAAGCACTTTCCTCACTGTGAAAAAATGGTCAAAATGACCGAAATATAGTAAGATCTACCGTGTTTCTGACTGAATGGGGACATGAAAAAAGTTCATCAATTTTTACCGAAGCGCTATGGTAATAAATTGGGCAAAATTACCTATAAAATATAGTTTTATGATGTGAGATAAAATCTGGTAAATGTTGTAAAATTTGAAAATTTTATCATGACACCTTAGAGCAGTGGTTTCCAACTGGCTGCCCGGGGGCCGCATGTGGCCCGCGAAGCCTTTTTTTGTGGCCCGCGAACTAAAATATATTAGTTATCATTTTTGGGGGACAATTTTCGTAAAAAATCTTATGGGTTTAAAATACTTTTCTCCTTAATAAAAACCTAATTTCTTCGTTTCTGTGAAATTTATCATACCAACGGTGCAAAAGAAATTATTTCTCAGGTTTTGCATCCAAGAAAATATTTATTCAAATACAAAGATAATCGTGTATGCTGCTCTTTTTTATTTCTTTTTTTTTTGTATTTTGTGAATATAATTTAGCATGTGTGTATCAGAAATTGTCTCGAAGAAATTCTCCGATTTAACTTTTTGAAACCATTCATTTAGGCCGGAAATATTTACACACACATTTGTAAATTTTAAATTTAAAATGTAGATATCTATTCTCTGATGGTTGCAGCAGACAAACCTCAATTTTCTCATTGAACATTTTGTGTGCTACTATGTAAGTTTTAATACCAACGTTTAAAAAGTTTTATATCTTAACAATTAGATATCTGTTGCACATTAATTATTTAATACATGGGTGCATATTAATGTTATTGTAGCCCGAATTTTTCAATATGTAATTAAATATTTTTAAAAATCCACTTCTTATTTTAATTGGTAATTCAATACTTTTGTTTCGTACAACTTAGTAAAAATCTGACAGTAATATTTAATGTTCCTTCAAACATAAAAGAGCCCTACATAAAATTTTGATAAAGTTGCGGCCCTCCATTTGATTTGTGTTTTTAATTGTGGCCCCCGGCCTCATGTAAGTTGAAAACCCCTGCCTTAGAGCATTACATAAAAACCATTTGTTCAGTTTTCAGATTTATATTTTTTAGAAAATGTCTGTTTATAAAAACTATGTTTTTGACAACCAGAATTTCCGGTAAACTGTTGGTATATGGATGGAAAAATTACTAAATGAATGGTTTAAGTATCGTATATTTTGGTTTTATTAATCAAAATTATTTTTTTTTTATCCAGAATTGTCATTAATTTACAGTTCGGTAATTTTGCCAAATTTTTTTCTCAGTGCTTCACACTAAATTCAGAATTCTCTGTATCTTAAATAATGTATACATCCCCTTATAATAATCACAATAAAAACTCTCTATATTATAAGACGGTGCTTTAAACCAATGCAATGTATAAAAAAACCACTATGTTAGATTTTGTAATACAACTGTAATTTTTTTTTTAAAAATTTCATTACTGACGGAACATTTTAAAGAAATTAACAAAAATTGTTAAATAAATCACATCATACAAACTATAAAATCTGCAAATTGAAGAAAATAATAATTTTCTCATTCGTTTAAAAGTATTGAAATTATTTTCTTTAAACACAAATATGCAATTAAGCATCTCTACTACATATCCACATTAAAAAGCTCACTAAAATTTCATGTAACATTTTATGTAAAAAAAATTTGTAAATATCAATTTCCTTTTAAAGTCTATTGTATCAACTACTTTTATAATCGGATTAAACACGTTAATCTGTTAACAATTATTTTAATGTAGTGTTGAAAATTACCTCGATTTGAATAAAAAAGGCTTCAAACGAAATCATTTATTTTGTTAAAATTTAGAGAACATGCTTGAAAGAAACATAAAGAACTTTGTTAAAAATTTATTATTTTTCGTATATTTTGTTGAAATTGTATAATTTTAAAATTAGAACAGAAACCTCGTTCAATATTTAATAAGTTGGTGATTGAAGTAATGTGCGTAATTATGCGCGAATTTTTTGTCAGTTATTTACCCCTTAAATACAAATATCATTTATTGAATTTATCTTCATAATTAAAATGCTTTTTCAATGCATTATCCAGAAACTTTTAATTAAAACATTCGTTTAAAAACCGTCTTACTTTTTTTAAAAAGGTCTTAGTTTTTCAGTCGCCCATCAATTTACAATGAAAATAAATATTCTCAAAACTAAAAAATGTATCATCAAAAATATTTTTTTTCCTAAATAATGGTTGGATAAAAGTTTGTTTAGATAAAAAATACTCTTTCTATCATTATGGAAATGATTTTATGTGTACTAAATTATAGATTGATTAAAATGTGTTTGATCTTAATTAGCTAAAGTGTATAGTAGGATCTTTAAATAGATGCAAATTGGATAAACTGGAAATTTCGATCAACTGCAGTTAGATCCCTATTACGTTCGGAAATCAGAATGAATTATATTTCATTATATGATTTATAATTGCGATAATAAGTTATAAGCGATTGACTCTCTGACTAATATAATTTAATCAATTTAACTAGTTTAATTACGGAAATATAAGGAAAACTTCCTAATTATAAACGTTTCATTTTTTAATGAATATAATTAATTATCTCTTGGGAAATGTTAAGGAACAATTTATAACTTATTTAAAAAATCTCCATTCAAAAGGGAAGTAATAGAAAAGAATAAGTCTTTTTATTAACGTTATACCAGATTGTGGATTATTAAAAACCTGAAACGATATCTTTGTAGCCTAATTAAAAATAATTTCGATAATTAATATTTAAATACTCTGTTTACAAATAAATTTATAAAAGCAAAAAGGCTGCGTTGCAAGGGACATGCTATTAAATTTTAAAATGAATACATAATTTTCCTCACCGATATTTTATCGACATTGAAATATAATAATGTAAAATTTTTTTGGTTCTTAATACGATACCAATTCGATCCATATTACTGTATAAAACATATTACATACTTTAAAAAGTAACTATTTTCAGTCACTTATGAGCCACAAGGGAAATTAAGTCTCTATTAGAAGCTTCGGAGAGCCTCATCACTTTGAAGTATGATCACTGTAAGAAATTTTGAAATTCGATACAATTTTCTTGAACCTCGATCAAGTACAAATTTGTACGATATTAAGAGTCAAAAAACATTAAATATTTTTAATAGTAACAACTTTCAGTTACTAATGAGTCACTAAGGAAATTCAGTCACAATTAGAAACTTCGAAGCTTGTCATCCCTTATGAGTATAATCACTATAAGAAATTTTAAAACTTGTTACTATAAAGTCGTTACAATTTTCTTGAACCTCAATAAGGTACGAATTTCAACGATATTAAGAGACAAATAATCACTGTACGAAATTTTAAAACTTGTTACTATAATATATCGTTACAATTTTCTTGAACCTCAATAAGGTACGAATTTCAACGATATTAAGAGACAAATAATCACTGTTAGAAATTTTAAAACTTACTACTATAATGTCATTGCAATTTTCTTGAACCTCAATAAGGTACGAATTTGAACGATATTAAAAGACAAACCATATTTTATATTTTAAACAGTAATGTATCCAAGTTTCAATGTTATATAATTTCACTGTTAGGAATTTCGTAACAAATTGAAAAATAATATCGTTCAAATTTTCATCAACCTTCATACGTTACCAATTTAAGCGATGTTATTAAATAAACCTCGAAAGGAATTGCAGTACTGTGTAGTAATCAAATTCCGCTAAAAAAGATTCTGGTTTATAAGACCAAAATCTAACGAATTAAACCATTTTAAGTCATTCATTTGATACTTTTTTCATTCATATAGTAACGGTTTACCGGAAATTCCGACTTATAAAATTATAGCTCTTATTACCATGCATTTAATAAAAATTACAAAACTGAAAAGTAAATTTACACGAATTAATGGTTTTTATGTCATTTTCTACTATGAGAAAATTACCAAATTTTATGAGACTTCAACCGAAATTAAACCAAATTAATGGCTAAGGTAACATGATAAAATTATCAAATTTTACCACATTTCCAAACTTTATCCCATATTACAAAACCAAATTTCATTGTTAATTTTACGAAAGCGTTTCAGTAAAAAATACCGTGCTATTTGATGTTCCCATAGATCCAGAAATATGGTACATTTTAACGCATTGTGGTACGTTTGACCATACATTTTTCTCAGCGCGTATTATTTGTCTTAAAAAATAAAGACTGGGAGTGTGTTCACTTTTAGAAATTTTGGAGCGCGTTTAACCATGATATTGTTCACATTTGTTTAAAACTTAATGCAGTAATAATTTAAATGATATTACTGGGGAAAAAACATTTCTTGAGCTTAATAAAATGATACTAAAGTCTAACTTTAACAGAAATGTGGTTTAACTTAACAATGTTGCAGCAAAATTGCATGGTTTTGTTACTCAAAGAATCGATTTTATTTTCCAACGTTTCTGTTTTGTTTTGTTTTTTTAAGCATTTTACGATATTTATTTTATCGCTTAATTCTTAGTTTAAATACTGCCTTACCAAGCATCTCTGTTGTATGACCTCTGCTTATAACTTTTTCATCTTTTGTAAGTCTAATAATTTTAAACTGAATAATTTTTTAATTGAAATGATAAAACATCATAAATCTTGTATACCCCTCTTTCTAATGCAACATTTTTGTTTAAAAAGAAGAATTTATGATGAAAAAGTTGGAACTATTTCACTTAACTGCTAATTCCTAAAAGAGTTCATATAGTTTGTATTATGTTGAAGATTAATTAATTTGGTAACATTGAATGAAATCGTATTTAGGCCTTGATAAAATAGGTCATTAATTACTTTCGTATTGTAAATCAGCTTTTTACTTGTATTAGTTGAATCTCTTGAAAAATAATCCACAACAATTAAAATATGAGGGCTTGATTTTTCAAACTAAAGAATGAAATACAAATGCAAAACAATGCTTATTTAAAATAAAGTGATTGTTTCGAACTTAATTTTTCTAATTGAAATGAAAAGTGATCTAACCAAACTCAAAGCTTTAATAAAGTATTTCTCACAAATTATTTTAAATGACTCTATTTAAAAAGAACAGAAGCTTAAAGTTTCCTATTTAAAAACACGATATTTTTTTGTTTCATTCTTTCGTAATACTATTTGTTTATTATACAATACACAAAAAAACAGACCACTTTGAATAACGTTTGATCTAATGATCGGATATTCACGTTCTAGGACTCAATCTTAATGGTTTAAGGGGTTGAACTCAAATATGCTAATTAAATAGTGCAAACTAATAATGTGTTTATATGGTAAAATTATATTATTTAAAGTTATGCAAAAAATTGTATACTTACAATTCAAAATGTTAAAAAAAAATTTTACAAAATTTCAATTAGATTATTATACAGTGCACAAAAAAAACAGACCACTTTGAATAACTTTTGATCTAATGATTGGATATTCACGTTCTAGGACTCAATCTTAATGGTTTAAGGGGTTGAACTCAAATATGCTAATTAAATAGTGCAAACTAATATTGTGCTTATATGGTAAAATTATATTATTTAAAGTTATGCAAAAAATTGTATACTTACAATTCAAAATGTTAAAAAAAAAATTTTAAAAATTTCAATTAGATTAAAAAGTGCTTATTCAAAATAAAGTGATTGTTTCGAACTTAATTTTTCTAATTGAAATGAAAAATTATCTAACCAAACTCAAAGCTTTAATGAAGTATTTCTCACAAATTATTTTAAATGACTCCATTTAAAAAGAACAGAAGCTTAAAGTTTCCAATTTAAAAACACGATATTTTTTTATTTCATTCTTTCGTAATACTTTTTGGATATTATTCAATGCAAAAAAAACAGACCACTTTGAATAACTTTTTATCTAATGATTGGATATTCACGTTTTAGGTTTCAATCTTAATAGTTTAAGCTGTTGAACTCAAATATGCTAATTAAATAGTGCAAACTAGTATCGTGTTTATGTGGTAAAATTACATTATTTAAAGTGATGCAAAAAATTGTATACTTACAATTCAAAATGTTTAAAAAAAATCAAAAAAAATTTCAATTAAGTTAAAAAGTTTTCGAGATATATAGTTATTCAGGGTGGTCCATTTTTTTGCGCACTATGCATATCATGACAAAAACTATTTTAAAACATTCTACTTAAAAGTAGCAAAATTTAAAATTGTAATTTTCAATTTTATAAATAATAAATTAGTTTAACTTGTCGTCCTATTTTTTCAATCAGTGTTCTTTTAACTGTGATAACACAAATTTTTGTAATTCCATTTATATGAGGAATAATGACTTAAAATTTCCAATTTAAAGAATAACACGCATTATTCGTTCTTACATTATATTCATTTTAAACCTCAACTGTAATTTTTTTCGCTCATGTTTTCCATTTTTCCTAATGAAAAGAACAATAACATAAAAAAATATTTATTATTTTTTAATTTAGCTCTTGTTTTGAACATAACACTGATAAAAACAATTTGTTTTCAATTTCTTGAAGAAAAAATAATTGTAAATCAAAATAAGAAATTTTCTAAGAAAAATATTCATATTAAAATATGATTAAATTTAAATGCTTTGTTCTCATATTTTTTTAAAATTTATTTCTCTAAACTTATTTCTATTATGAAATTTTCCAACTTTATTTACATTTAAATTTGGTTTTATTAACGTTTAAATTATTTTGTTAGTATTTTCTATTTATTTATACTTATAAACACAAGCTGACTTAAAAGTTTGCCTGTTTGCCCTTTTTTTAATAAAATAAAGAAGAAATAAACTATTGCTTAGAAAGAAACTGCATTTCCGAAAGTTCTCTGGAACTAAAAGCACCTTTAAAGGAATAAAATTTATTTTTCAAATAAAGAACACATTAAGCATTTACCAAAAGTAAAAGTAATTTGCCCTCACAAAATTAATAACATTTTCATTTACTATTAAATCTTATTTAAAGAACTGTTGCTGAAAAAGTAATATTATTGATGGTATAAGTTATAAATTAAGTTCTTTTCATTACCATAGTTCATATTCATAAAAAAAAGATGAAATATGGTTTCAGTTTGTTTTGGATTCAATCCAACTCAAACAGAAAAAGAAATACTGCCTTTAGTTCCTGCTGTGGATTTCATCATTTTCAACTTACCATCAAAAAAAATTTTGGATGCTATAATGGCAGAATGAATATCCATTAGTGATTATGATATTTATCATTTCATCTAACTTTTCTTCTATAATGTAAATTCTACATTTGAATGCATATTTGTAGAAATTTGTTATATTTTTTATCTGTATATTTTATAAGAAAAGTCAGCATAGTTTTATTTAGTAATAGCTTTCCCTTTCTCTATTCATCCTTATAATTAATGGAATGTTTAGAAAGTTGTAGATAAATTAGTTTTCCTTGAATAACGAATGAAAATTGGTTTGCATGAGCTTAGTTTGTCCTGACATGGTTTTTTTTCATTTACCTAATTATTTTGATTTGCTAGATTATTTTTATTTACATAAAATTTAGATTGTTTGTTTTTGCACACGGTAAATACTTTATTTTTTATATTTAAAAGTGATTAAAGTAATTCTCCGAAATGAAATCAATAATTTTTATTCTAAGTATTGTGTAACCTTTCATCCAATTAGGACATATTTTTTAAATCTTATTAAAAAAACATGCATCATTTTGAACCTTTTTTAAGCTGTTGTCGTATAGTTTAAGTATACAAACTAAATTCACAAAACAAACTAAAATCACAAATAATATATACATATAATTTAATTTGTTTATTTTTTTGTATGCTAAATATTTTATTTTTTATATTTAAAAGTGATTAAAGTTATTCACAGAAAATAAAATCAATACTTTTATGGTAAGTATTATATAACCTTTCATCCAATTAGGACACATTTTTGAAACTTTATTAAATAACATGCATCGTTTTGAACTTTTTAAGCTGTTGTTGTATACTTTAAATATACTAACTAAGATCACAACACAAACTAAAGTCACAAAAAAATTTTACATATAATTTCATTTCGTTATTTTTGTGTATGGTAAATATTTTATTTTTCATATTAAAAAATACTGATTAAAATACTTCTTACAAAATAAATTAAATAATTTTGTTGTTCTAATTAGGACATATTTTTTGAGCTTATCAAAACGGCATGCATTGTTTTGAACTTTTTTATGCTGTTGTCTTACACTGTAATTACACAAATTGAAATCCAAACTCTACCAAACTGCATTTTAAGCTTTAAAAATTGCAAAACAATTATGTTTCAATTTCTAATACAACATGAAGTATTATGTTAAATTTTAAAGTTTTTCACTCCTTGATGTGGAAAATATGTTTATATCTTAATTAGGTTTCAGGTTTTTTCTACTAATGTCGTTAATATGTTTAAAAATTGTTCAAAACTGAAAATGTATATTTTCCTATATATATATATATATATATATATATATATATATATATATATATATATATATATATATATATATATATATATATATATATATATATATATATATATATATATATATATATATATATATATATATATATATATATATATATATATATATATATATATATATATATATATATATATATATATATATATATATATATATATATATATATATATATATATATATATATATATATATATATATATATATATATATATATATATATATATATATATATATATATATATATATATATATATATAGGAAAATATACATTTTCAGTTGTATATTTTCCTATTGAGGTTGGGGTAGTGGATTGATCTTTCTTGCACCTGGAGAATTGTTTGAATGATTGATACATTTTCGACAGACGTAGTAAGCTATATGATATAAAAATGTCTGGCAGAAAAAATGCGTTTTATTGAGAATTTGGGTACAAAAGGAACATAACACAATTTGTGCATATGAGAAAAACAAATAAAAAAAAGATGTTTCCTTAAAAGAAAATCGCTTTTAGAAAGAGGTATGGTTTAGGTTGTTGTTGTATTACAATGTAATAAGGGTATATAATAAGGGGTTGTCGTAGTCAGGTCCCACTCCTTCAGAATAGCTCTTTCCAGTTTTTGGAGAGTTTGGGGGTTGGTAGGTGTTCAACAAGCCGGTGGCTGAGTGGTAGCGCTTCGCGCTGTCGTGCCACGGGTCCCTGGTTCGATCCTCGGGCCGGGAAAGGTTGACTCAGCCTTTCATCCCTTCAGTGGGTCGATAAATGAGAACACTGGGGGTTGCGCATTCGGCTGACCACCTGACCGGAACATCTGCTCCTGCACCCCAGAGCCCAAGGTCAATAAACTGAAATGGGCACAGTAGGCCTTGGCCCTCAAGGGCTGTCCTGCCGCTGAGTTTCAGATTTAGGTGTTCAACAATGCGTCTGCCTAGAATGTCCCAAACATGCTCGATTGGTTTCATGTCCGGGAAATATATAATCAATTTATTCGTATGGTTCGTTCCTCCAAAAGTAAATCATTCAACAAGTTAGCGTGATGTAGCCGGCAATTGTCATCCATTAACAAAGTCATCCCCAATTGCTGAAGTCTAAGGGACTACAATAGGTCTCAGGATCTTGTCCCTATAGCAGGGACCGGTTGGAGCTCTACTTCGAAAGATATGGGTAATGGTGCCCCCATCAATGTAGATGCCAGCATAGATGATCACTCCCAAATCTTACATTTCCGTGCTTGCCAAATCTTACACTTCCGAGCACGAATGCAGAATTGTTGCTAGTGTCTAGCTTACTTACAACTTTTTTACATGATGAAAGATCGCCTTTTCTACCCATTATGAAAAGTTTCCAATTGATTATTTAAGCACTGCACACAAAATAAACAAATAACTACGTTAGTGCGTAGTATAAAACTGCGAAACACATAAAAACAACGCATAAAGCCACAGAAACACATCCGCAACTGACACACGCGAGAACGCAACTGAAACCAGTTTGCACTTGTTTACGTCCGTGTATCAGTTGGTTAACATTGCAAAGCAATACGTTAAGAATAAGTACAAATAGAAAGTATATAAAAATCTCCTGAATAAAAACCCATTACATGTATGCTTAAATATATAAGTATTGTATATAAACGCGTGCAAAATATGTAATTATTTAGAAACTACAGTGGGTCTAACAGCTTTTCCAGAGACTGTAAAACATTTAATAATGTTTACGAACTGAGGTAAAATAACAGAAATGTGTGACGTATATTACAAAGTATATACAGTTGTCTTTTAATTACAGGTTTTAAGATGCATCATATAAAAACTTTACTTTAAGTTTAATTTGAAGAGAAGGTTTTGTGGAAATAAATCTTACCTAGCGTTCGAACAAAAAAAAATGCATAAGTATTTTTTTCACCATGTGTTACAAACATTATTTCTATTTTTTTTATTAATAAAAGACATCAAAACTTTTAATATTTTTAAGCTGTGGACCTCCTGAAAAGAAATTTGAAAAAGAAAAGCATATTTTAAAAATATTTTAAAAAGCGGCTTATTAATAAAACATTACTGTAAAACAAATAATTATTCAAGCAATAAAAAAGCATATTAAGCATTATTTAAAATAATCAGACGTATGATGTTAAAAAAATCGTATTAAAAACAGTCAGACAACATAAATATTTGAACATTAAGCTTTTTTTTAAAAAAAAATGCTGCGGGCTATAAAATCATTTCATACAAAATGAGAGTTTTAGAAATAATTTTATACCCGTTATTTTTTTATTGTATTTGTACGTATTTGAAACTTTATCCTATTTAATTTACTGATCTGAACATCATTTTCACAAGAATCTTACAGATTTTCAAAAAAGGCCCTAAATTAAGGATATAAAAACAACCATGTCATAAATATGTTATTGAAAAATTAAGCATCCTATCGTCGTAATTATTTTAGATTTTACGAAACTATTAAATATAAGTCCTTTACATTACTGATTAATAAACAACCTGTTAAAATTATATTGAAGTATAATAAGAAATAAATAAAAAACACTTTTCTTTATAATCGAAATTTATAAAAATTCTACATGTTTCGAGCACTCGAATATGACGTCCTTGATTAGGACGACATTGCTTGAATGCCAAAACAGAAAAATTTTAAAATAAAAACATATTTTTGTCGATAAAATAAGCGAAATTGTTGGAGAAGAAATAATAAAATAGCCTTGATTAAACTTTATTAAACAATTCTATGATTTTACTTTAATAGAAACTTGGCTCAATTAAATTCCTAATTATGAATGTAGCAAGCTTTCCCAGTATTACAGTTCAAAGTAGGAATTCTATGGATTAGCGTTTATCATAAAGTTTTTACGAGTGATAGTAACTAAGTAAACTCAAACAATCGTTTCATTTCATTTTAAGTTTATGTAAGAAAGCAAGAATTAAAAGAATTATAAATGGAACTAAAAATTAAAATAATATTAATTTTACTGCGCAGTAAAATTTTTGCACCTTTATTATATTGATTTCAACCATATTTCTATACATTTATTTCTATAAAATAATATTCTATTTCATTTTAAATTATAAAGCAAAGATTCTTTCAAGCAATCAAGATGAAAAGATTTTCTTTATTTCCTGAGAAATCTTCTAAGTCAATATAATTTTGGAGCATTATGAACCATAATTTCGTTTCTGTTCACTGCAGTCTTTATAAGATGCTAAATTTAGTAAAATTATCGAGCAATATTGTTGAACCATATTATTCTTAAGTTGAGCCATATTATCACGCTTCTTAAATATGATTAAACAATACAATAGTCAACCCTAAGAAAAACTTGGTTCAATTAAGTTCCTTATTATGATAGCAGAATATTATTGAACCATATTATTAAACCATATTATCACCAAGTTAAACCATATTATCGGACTTCTTAAACTTGATTAAACAATACTATAGTTAAACTTGGTTCAATTAAATTCCTTATTATGATTGAAACAGGTTTTCCCTGTATTTTGGTTTAAAGTAAGAGTACTATAATTCAACTTTGAGGATAGTTTTTTAAGAGTATATATAGTAACTATGTAAACTAAAACAATAGTTTCATTTATTTTGAAGTTTATGAAACCAGGCAGAAGCTAAAAAAACTAATAAATGAGATGGAAAATAAAAATAATAATTTTATTGAGCAAAAAAACCCAAACTCTTATTATATCGATTTTAGCTATATTTCTGTACATTTATTTCTATAAAATAATATTCTATTCTATTTCAAATTATAAAGCAAAGATTTTTTCAAACAAACAAGTTGGAAAAGTTTTCTTTGTTTTCTAAGAAATCTTCAAAATCTATCCTTCAATATAAATTTTTTCTTACTTTCCCTCCCTATCCAATCGATTTTAAAACAAGTCTAGCTTATATTTCCGACAAAGATAGTTTTTTTGCGACCATATCATATAACGTACATAAAATCTGAATGTCAACAAGGAATATACTAAAATCAAAACATCAATTTCGAATATACTTTTTGTTTGTTTCCCATAACATTGTCTTTCAAAGTTTTTCTTCGATTATATTGTCTTTATGAAAACAAATATTACTATTCCATTTGCTTTTAAAAGCTAAAACATTTCAAAACTTTACTTTTAGCGTTTCAATAAATTGGCATAAGTTTTGTAAAAGTCTAAACATTGTCGGACTTTAGATTGGCAATAAATTCTATTTATCAATAATATAGCAATGTATTCTGTATTCAGTGGTCAAGAAACCGTTGTTTCTTACATTTTCATCAAATGTGGAACTCTAGTCATTTATATCATTTAAGTGAATTCATTGTTTCTTCAATGTAAAATAGGCTGTAAAAAATGGGTACTCAAATTTCATGAAATTTTCTTCGATTTTGACTAAACCGCTTCCTGGTACGTACTTCGAGCGAACATTTCTTCAAAATGACTAAATAACTTTCTTCATTTCTTAGAGGAAACGAATTTCGTCAGTAATAAAGAAATATTTAGTCATTCTATATTTTCCACAAAAAAAAAAGAGCAGTCGAGTGTAATGCATCAAAATTTTCTAATAATCACATTATCGTGTGCACCATATTGCACAATCAGTGTGACCTTAATTTCACAAGTCAAATAAAACAGAAAAATAAACTACACCCCGTCCGAAGCGGAATTCGAACCTGGTACAAGACCAACTACTTGACTACCATGCAGGCGATTTGGCTTACATCGTCACCTTATTTACGATAGTCCAGTCTTTATCCCAATTTCATCATTCTAGTTGACTTTCTCCCACAATGTACTATAATGAGATTTCCAGTTGAGGGAGCATTTTCGTAAGATATTTGAGTTTCCTTTTCGTCACTAATCACGCTATTTTGTGACGAAATGATTCTCAAGATTATTGAAATTCAGCTCAACGATTGCTGAATCGTCAAAAGTGAGAGTTTTATTTCTGAGAGTTCTTTTAACAAAAAGACTTAAACAATAACATTTCTATAAAAAATTTATACTTAAAATTTAAGTACCATCAGTTATAATAAACTTAATAGTTTCTTTTTTGAACCAATTGTTACATGATTTTTTGATTAAAATTTGATTTAAAAACATTGTTTGAAGTTTAAAGAATAATATTAAAATAAAGAGACATAACGTAATTTTTTAAGTGTCAAATAATAATTTTTAATGCTTAATGCATAAATAATAATAAAAATAATGAAAGGATTAAAAAAATATTCCTTGCAGAAAAGTTAAATTTATGTCCTAAAAAATTTATATTTGTTTTAGCATGTTTATTCTCCTCAAATAACCAATAGCGAAACGTTAAAAAAAGCTTTTATAAATTTCTTTACAATGTATAATTATTTTAGAACAGCTCGTAAAAAAGTTAAATCACAAATAATAAAATACCTTTTAGCCTGATTGATAATTCCGCTTACCATCCTACACCGAGACAACCAAAAAAAAACAATTTTTTTTTATTCTTTTCCAACCGTTACAAAAAAGTTTATAATCAGATACCGTTTGCTGTCATCGTTTTAACGCTTTTACTTTTCTTTTTTTATTACTTTAAGGAAGTTTTTTTATGAATGGTTTTAGTCATCGTAAAAATAAACTGAAAAAATTAAGAAAACAAATTCAATTTTATTCACCTCTGGTTTCAAATAAATTAATTAAAAACACTGCACTAAAATAAAAAAAAAGCTTCAGTAAGAACTTTTTTCTAAATTTGTTGTAGAATTTTTGCTATTAAAAAGGGTTCTATTTACGTTATTGGCTGAAACGTTTATAGGCTTATTTATGCCATTACATTTTAATTTTTAAAATACTTAAACAGGAGACATTTTAATTAAAAACTAACAATTTAAAGCAAAGGAAACTATCACGTTTTTTTAGAAAATTATTCTATAATAGCAATAATATTCAGATTTAGAAAATCATTTTACAATTTTCAACTTTAATTTTTTCTATTAAATTAAATAAATATGAAAACACTTACAGATGAAGAAATTTTGTTCATGCTAAATTTTGTAAAAACGGCATGTAAAGTTTTGTATAAACGGTAAGCCTGAATAACTTTTGATTTCTTAAATTGATCTTTACGTTTAAAGATGAATTAATAGTTTGCGAGTTCTGCTTTGAATATGCTAATTAATTAATGCAGATGATTTATAATAAACATGTTTCTGAATGAACTTACCTCCTCTTCTCACAAAACTTACCTTTTTAACAATTAATTTGGGTCCCACAGTGGACTGATCGTTAAGACACGGTTCCCAGCAGATCACCGAAATCAAGCATCACTGACTACGGTCAGTGTGCGGGTGGGTGACCACTTGGATCAGTCTGCGTCGGGACCGAGGGTGTGCGGTATTGGTCTTCGTTGAACTGTTCTACCGTAAAGTGTTCGACTTCGCGTGCAGGTCGTCGGGCTACCGGAGCGGGGGTGCCATCCCCTCTGTAGAGGATCAAAATTGTGATGACATGTCTTCGGATCATCCTCAGGGGCGTTTCCCAGACTGTCGCCAATTGCCCATCGTGCAGCTCTAGTGCGACGTAAATTAACTACAACAACTACAACAACAACAATTAATTTGGATATTTATTCCACAAACTACGCACAAACAGAATTTTTATTCTGAAATGTCGGTAAAATAATCAAAGGCAGTCCGTCCATCCAATTAACCGTAAAATGTAAGTTTCGGAACTTTTTTTACCTTTTTGGTTTTGATGTTGCTCACTATTGGCATAGTTTAAATAACAGTGAATACAAATCTATTTGCTATTAAAACCATTTACAACTAACATGTTTTCTAAAATTGAACATTGGAGTTAAGTTATTTTTGTTAGGTAATGGACATATGAGTTAGGTAATGTTAGGATTTCCGCTAGGTAATGGACATTGGAATTATGTTGTGGTTGAGTTTTGTCAAATGAACAGAAAAATGTTACTTAAATAATTTATCTAGTGGTGCCACCTATCGTAAAAAAAGCGAAAATATTAAGCATTATGTTAAGCAGCTCTGTGGTACTGTCGTCCATGCAATGCGTGAATAGGAGTTTCTTATTTTAATAGTTTAATGGCACTGATAGGGGTGAGCAACATATTGAAAACTCTTTACGTCTTTAGGGATAAATATTGTGGTGCCAGCGCTGAGATTCAAACCCCCGATCAACTTGCCATGAGATTGAAAGATTAGCTCTTTCGGCCTTAGCATGTACCCAACTGCAAGACACTAATTGATTTTATAAGATGGGCCTAGTAGGTGCAGATAAAATTCAGTTTGTTTAACTGTATTAGGTGTAGGAAGTCAATAAATGATTTTTCTCTCAATTAACAGTTTAACATCATCATTGTGATTTTTGTACTGTCTCGGTTTAATAGGGTAAAATAACAATAAAATAAACCATTCTTTGGAGAAAGTTTTAACTGTATGGTGGCTCGACGCCATTTTAAAAATTAAGTTCCAATAGCTAATAGGCGCAAGCACAAATGTCAGTTTTTATTTTTGCGAATTTCAAAATACCTTTGAAGCTTAATAAGTCAATAAAAAGCTCTTTGGATACAGTTTAAAAACTTATTTTTTCAAAGATAATTCCATGTAAAAATAAGTATTTTATAAAAATTTATAATTTTTATTGTTTAGATAAATAAAGGTATACAAAAACTTATTTAATTCTAATGTGTTCGACTTTAATTGTACGTAAAATTTATTGCATGCAACTGTTAAAGACAAATTACATAGCTATTCTTATTCAGTTAAACAGTTCAACAGATCTTAAGAAACGATAATTTAAAAATAGCTTATTTTTAAATGTTGTTCCATTTAACTGAAACTTTAAAAAAAAATTAATAGCCATCCAGGATTTCAGCAACGAAAGAAAATATTATTTCTTTATCGAGAAGAAATTCATTTTAAGTGTTTTAAACTATCGTATGTTTAAAATTGAAGATATTATATTTTTGTAAAAAAAATATACAATGTATAGTGTGATAAAATAAACTGTTTAATTCAATTACTAAATGTTTTTTTTTTCTCTCAATATAGAAAGGAAACAACAGTTGTCTTAAAAAATGTGTAAAGTATCCAACTTTATAATTCCACTTCTTATCTTCTTTTTCACCCTATTAGAAAAACACACCATTGATATATAGACTGGACTTTGTCCCAAAGAAAACAATGTCCTTAGTGTGACAACGAAAGGAAGAAAAGAATAACAAAAACACAAAACTTGGGATGAAATGCAATGAAAACCGGAAGAATAAAATACAACTGCAATGTATATTTTATTTTGCTCCTAGGCTTTGTTTTGATTTTGTTTCTTTTCAATTTCTTGCTTCTTTTTTTTTTTTTTTTTTTTTTGAGTTAGTATAGTTGGAATAAAATCTTGTTTGGTTGAAGAAACAATACAAAGAAAAGAAGGTAGATTACATAGGAATGTGACAAGTTATTTGAAGTCAAATATGGATAACTTGTGAAATACATTTATAAGAGCTTATGAAAAATTCATATGATGAGATTGAAAAGATAGTAAGATATATATTAGCATTTTTTGAAGATTCCATAATTACTTTAAAGAAAAACGACAGAAATGGTCAAACATTGTGACAATAATGAAAATTGCTACGCGAATACCTAGTTTTTTAAGTCAATTTTTGAAAAATGTATGCAAAATTTTTAAGAGAAAATTATTGAAAAATATTTAGTTTTTATAATTAAATTAAAGTTTTAATAATAATTCAATTAACAGCTTACTAACAAATTCAATTAATATCAACCAGTACATTAGCAGTTTTAATTATTATCATAAAATCACATCAGCAACTGGGAGAGAATGATATATGCATGATGAAGTCATATTGTATGGATTACACATTCTGGGAGGGAATAACTGTATTTTCCGAAAATGGTTGATAATTTCAAAAATCAAATTAATAAATGAAAAGAGGGATTATGAGAGTGGTAAATTTATTACATTCTTCGCATGTAAAATTATGTGTAACATTTTTATATGGAAATTACTGAAAAATATTTACTTTTTGAAATTGAATTAATAATTGAAAAATAATTACTTTTTAAAGTTAACTTAAGTTTCAATTACTTAATTCATAATTCATTAAATGTTTTAACTAGTATCAATCAGTTCATTAACATTTTCAATTAATATCAACCAGTTCATTAACAGTTCCAATAATTACCATTGTATGACATTGACAACTGGAAGAGAATGATACAAGATTTTAGAGTCATATTTTATTTTTTATTTTGAGAGAGAGTAACTGGATTTCTCAAAAATTGCCGATCGTTTCAAAAATCAAGATGAAAAATGAAAACAGAAGATTATGAGAACGTTCAGTTTATTGCGTTCTTCGCAACGTTCAGTTTATAACGTTCTTCGCTTTTAAGAAAAGAAGAAAAACTCTTCTTTTTATAGAGGTTTTGGAATTTGTTACGAAATAGGTCGAAAGATAGCGCTTCTTACTGGCATGAATTATAAAACAGTGATAAATTCGAAATATGGTAAGACTTATCAATTATTTAGAAAGAAAAAAAAACTTGTTTCGTACGTAGAATTCAGTAAAGCGTACCTTTCCATCCCCTCTTGTTTCTCTTGAATTAATTTTTCAAACAAACGTCTTCGGCCCAACTCATGTGTTGTACCTTTCAAAAACATATTCCATCTCCAAAATAATCATTTCATATACACTGCAAATGTAGTAGTTTTTGCACCATTTTGTAAGAAAGCAATACATAGCTGTTTTACTTTCTTGAGTTCTGAATTAAACAACAGAAACGACGCTACGACAGAAATTCGAAGAAGAATGACAGTCAATAAATATCTTAATGTTATTCGAAAATATGTAAAATCAAATGTATCCTAAAGAAAAACAATGATTCCTCTTTATAAAATCTAGAAACAACAATTTTAACATATGCATGTGACACTTGGACTGCGTCGTGTATCGAAGAGAATGTGCTGGGTGCCTTTAAAAGCGTTTTTATTTCCAATGAGCTGCACAATCAGTCTTCCCGATGAGCAGACCTAGTGCGTTCTCCAGAAGTGGTATCCACTCTTTCCGGACCACCACAATGGGTCAGATACCGTTGGCCATGTTAATTTGGACGTCTAGTTTCTGCTACACTAGATGGTAGCACCGAGACTCTATTTGGATGCTAAAGTGCAGTAGGAATTTAATTTTGCCGGAAATGCCAAGAGCCAATGAGGCACTCCAGGAATCTTTTACATGCCGCATTACCATACGACATGGCCGCTGAGGATTTTCTGCATCCCAAAAATCCAGTGCCTGGGCCGGAGACCGAACCCGCAGACTTGGGCTCAGAAGGCCGACGACAAACCAACTACCACTCAGCCACTTTCTCATCAGCCTTTAAAAGTAAAGTTCTTGAGAAATATATTCGGTAGTATAGCAAAAAAAAAGTTGAATTGTTCAACAGATCCAATTTAGACTTATACTGCTCATGTAAAGAACCATGTATCATTAATTTCATTATACTACAAAGGATAAAATGGGCATTCCATATTTTCAAGATGCATATAGATTTCTCCACCAGAAACATTTTCAATGACGAACCAACAGGCACTCCAATAAAAGGAAGTCAATTTTAAAATGATTAAATGACTTGGAAAAAGATATGGTACTGCAAACAAAAAACTATAGAACTCATAGAGATATAAGACAAGTCAGGAAAAATTTTCTTTAGAAGAACAGGCTGCAAATAGAAAACAATTATTAATATTTCTAAAACATTTTATCAACATCTTTCGTTGAAATATTTTAACAAAAGATGAAAACTTTTAAAAATCTGTTGCAGATTGACTAACTAGTTGATAGAGTTAATAATTTTACACTCGAATAATAAATTTATATAGTTATACTTTTCTTTTTTATTACAATATTAAAAAAAATAAAGTAAATATTTTGAAATATTAAACTGCTTCAGTTGCAATTTTCTTGCATTGTTATTACAGTAGCTAAAAGATAAGATTAAGTAAATATTTTGAAATTATAAAGGCATCTCGGAGCGAAAGACAAATATTTACCTTAATTTTAATGGTTTAGTAATTATTTTGCTTGTAAATATAAATATTTCAAGTGCTTTTGTACCAATAAAGCTTGACAAAAAATCAAGTTTGTCAATGTAAGACTTTATAATTGGAAAAATAAAGCTTTAAAATAGTTTAGTTTTGTATGTTTGACACCAGAATTCTTATTTTTTGACTACCAGATACGCATATACAAAATAAACTAATTTAGCAATTTGAAAAAGTATTGAAAAAAATAATTAAACAATAATTAAAATACCTTTTACATGAAATGATAATTTCAAATTTCATCCGACTACTCAACCCCGCAAGTTCTATTCGTCAGTTTGTCAGGCATTTAAAGTTCTATTTGCCCCACAGACGTCGAACACTTGTGACTGTAAAAGATTGCTTTATTAAAAATCTTTTCTTCTCAAATTGTAAATTTTATTACTTACGTTTTTAAAAAGTTAAAATTTAAAATTAAATTAAAAGGTTTTTTTTTCTTTTTTTGAGAAATAAGTTCTAAAACTATTGCATGGCTCCGCATTTTACATGTTTTTTTGTTAGTTTATTTTTAAGCTAATAACTTATTTAGAATTTATTAACGAATTATTAAACTAGAAATCTACACTGAAAAAAATTCCGGATCAAATTACGGTATAAAATACCGGTACTTTGGGTGCTTCATCTGTAGAAACGTTTTTTTTCCGTAAAATCTATTTCTACCGTAAAATCCATTTTTACTATCAAATCCATTTTTACCGTAAAAATCATTTCTACCGTAAAATATTATACCGCAATTTTTATAGAAATATTTGTTTATTTAGAGTGATTCAGTGGTTTTATAGTAATTATTACAGTAAAAATTACGGTATATCAGTTTTTTTTTTGTTTCGTAATATGTTAAAGTATTTTTACATTAAAAAGATGAACTATTCTGTAAAAAGTACCGACACCCTGAAGGCCGGTACTTTTTACCGTAATTTGATCCGGAATTTTTACCGAGTAAAGTAAAATTGCTTATTTTTTATTACCTTTATAGAAGTTGGTGACCCAATTTCAAAATTAATATAATTTAATCAAATCAATGAAATTATTAATTAAAATCAGCTGGATTATTAAAAAAAATAAGTCAACAGTTAAACTTTTGTCTTACAATCAAAAATAAATATTTTTGAAGGACAATAAGTCATTGTTTCAAAAATATACACAAATAAATTGTTTCATAAATGCTCGAAAAACAAATATTCAATTTAGGTGTAATCTAATTAGAGGTATATAATTAATATATGTCTATTTTTAGCTAGACGTTAGATTATTTGTTATACTACAATTTGTTATACATTTTTTCTCTTCTTTAAGAAACATAAGTCATTGTCTAGAAATTATACTTTCAAATTTAATTACTTAGTTATACAAACAACGTACCTTTAGCTTTGATATTTACTTAATTAGGAATATTTAGGTAAGAAAAATAGATTTCAGATTTCTTATTACATTTAAATCCTACTTAACATTCATTATTCATGAAATATTTTAACTTAATTACTCTTTTTGTTTGTATTCTTACAAACTTCGAATATTTAAAGATAAATTTCTTTTTAAATTGAACACTAATTGGTTTGCCATTTCAATATCTTTTGGGAGATTATGTTGTATTGTGTATAAGTTTATTTTATCCTATAATTACATTCAAAACATTAACTGTAAACGGGCATTGTTTATGTTATCTATTAAAATTGGCAAATTGATTTAATTCTTTTCTTACTTATATTAATGCATCAAAATATTTTCACAAAGAAAAATTAAAATAAAATCTGTTTCAATCATATCTCTACTTTATTATTAAACAGACAACTTTAAGAGACTTAATTATTTAATTAAAATACACTCATGTATTGAATATGCTAACGAGAAAACAAAAAATGTCTCAGCATACACCATCATTTCATATTTATTATGGTTAAAACTTTTATAATACTTTTTTAAACCACACAACTTAAAGAAACATCCATAATTTAAGAAATAATTCACTTTTATTTACTTAAAGCGTATCTTACATGTGCATATTTTCATTTATTTAAAAATATTAGAATTCATTTTTATCTCCCTTTAAATTGGGTTTGATCTAATTTATATTTTCATTAAACTCATGCCATAAAAAAGATTTTTAATTTAAATCAAATATAATTTTTATAAGAAAATTGTTGACTTAATCCAATTTTTTTTAAATAAATTTTGAAGTCCAAAATAGTTTTATGCATATATTTTTTAAAGAGTAATTCTTTTAAAGTCAGATTTTATTGATAAAAGTTTTATTTAAAGAAATAATCAAAGGGTAAATTATTGTACTTCGAAATAGACTAATGAATGAATAAAATTAAAGACTAAAAGTGGAGAAAAGTAACTTTAAACTGTTAAATTATAATTTACTCTGTACGTAAAATAACTGTGTAATAACTCTGTACGTACGTAAAATAATGTGCAGCTAATAAACATATTTCAATTCAACCGTATAGTTTTATGTTTATCTAAATACTTTGTGTGCTCTTAAAATAAATTAAATACGTACTTAGTGTTTACCAATATTGAAAAAACACTTTTTATGATGAGAGAATCGAATCTTACCATAATTTTTTTCTTCATTTTAAACTGATATAAGCAGATTTATTCTTCCTTGAATATGTAAATGACAAATTACTACCCTGTCTTTAAAATGTTAAGCTTGAACAAAACTAATTCTGATTTTATTTATTCGGTGATCAGTTTGCAATACAAATAATAATTTTTGAAACATTTTAGTTAAGAATGTGAACTATTTTACCTATATTGTTGTTTTTTAATAATAATATGTACTGTTAATACATTTTATCAGATGATTTCGTTGGTAAATATAAAAAAATCAAGCAAAAATCGAACTTGATTTTTTTTATGACTTTATGATTTTTTAAGGAAAATTATATATTTTACGAACCCTGCTTTAGATAAAGAAGCAAAAAAAAAATTTTTACAAAGCAAAGAGAGTGTCATAACCATTTTTTACAACTGGAACATATTTTTTAAAGAAAAGTATAGAACGAGTTTCATGAAAATATAAAAATACAAGGATTTAAATATATTCTGAAATTAAATTTGACATTTGTGGTTGTCTACTACTGCGAACTAGATTTTCATTAAAATTGAGTGATTGCATAGTTAATTTCATCTAACAAAAAGAAAAGTTCTACTACTCCTAAGAGGCCTATAGGGAATCACAAAATCTATAAAATACGAAATTTAACAACTTTCTGCTTAAAAAATATGGTTAATATGATGTTTATCATTGTCTGATATTATCTGGAAGCATAAAGTCACGCATACAATTGATGCATATGGTGTTCTATGTATCTTGAAAGCTGCCTTACAATCAAGATAGACGAACTCTTTAATCTACTCTCTTCCCACCCCAAGGCAAGAAGTCTCAAAAATATAAGTCTAGCGTCTTGAGAGGCCGAGCTAACTTGAAAATTCTATTTTCTGGTGGACTTTTTTTTTATTCGATTAGTAACAATTCACTTGTAGTATAAAAACTTTTTAGTATTAACTTTCTAGTAAACTTGTAAATTTCTGGTATTTATTAGATTAGTAACGATTTAACCCTTTGACACAAATTTTTTATTAAACATATTTTTCATACTTCTTTTATTATTTTGAATTAATTTACGTCAAAATAAGTGAAAAATTTTCTATTTAACATTTTAATAATTTATGGTTACGAAATACTGCATAAAACACCGGTGTCTAAAGATAAAGTATTTTTAACACGGTTTACTTCCAAACAATTATATTTTAAATGTGATGTTATCTAGATCTAAGAAAAACAGTTAATCATTATTGCAATTTCCTTAACTTACGAAATACATTATTGCTAAATTTTTGAATATGAATGGGAAAAAAATTAAAACTATTTTATTTAATTTTTTGGGATTTTAATATTTGAATACAAATATAATTCCAATAATCTAGACTTCTTAGTAACTATTAGACTTTTCTTTATAATTAAAAAATTCCAAAATATATTTTTGCTTCCAATAATTAGAGTGTCAATAATATATAAAAGGGACACCAGTGTCCCATGTACGTCAAAGGGTTAATGTTGTGTTTATTTCCAATGTTTTATTCGTTATCGCCAATTTAATGTGAATGGCCACTGCATTTTTCATTAATTTGCTCTCGTCTGTTGCCGGGTGATATAGGTAAGCAAGGAAAATTGAAAAAATGACTATTTAGGTACCTGCTTTCGTTTCCTTTTGTGTTGACTTCTTTTTCGTGCTAATAAGCTATTAGGATAAAAAAAAGTTAGAATAAAAAGTATAGTTTCTACATCCCTTTTAAAGTTTTTGACAATTTCTTCCTACTTACACCATATTTAAGTCAATGAACAATTTCAGCTCTTGGTTATATTTTCGTTCTCTAATCTTTGCTAGTAGATGCCCACAGATTCCATGCTTCTCGGCAACTTTAAAGCAGCCATCTATTCGACAAAATATTCCTAAATTGTTTCTGCAATTAAGACCAGAAGCCAGTCCTTACGAAGAAAAAATTCCATTTTTAAATAAAAACCTCAAATTTAACTTTAGACCCATTTTTTGTTGTTATTTTTTTATACTGATCACTTTATAGAACTTCTATTACTGGAACATCGTACACTCTAAAATTTTCTGGATCAAATTACAATAAAAAATACCTTTACCATAAATTTCATTTCATACCGGAACATGCTACGGAAGAAAAAATCTAACATATCGTAATTTAATAATACCGTAAAGTAATAATACCGTATCGTAATTTAATAATACTGTAAAGTAATAATACCGTATCGTAATTTAATAATACCGTAATAATAATTACCGTAAAGTCTCTGAATAGCTCTAATTAGATAAATATTACTGAAAAAATTACGGTATAACATTGTACGGTAAAAATGAATTTTACGGGTGACCGTAATTTGATACGGAATTTTTTACAGTGCATCCCCTACTAACACCCTAAAACATTTTCCTTTCCAAAAAATTAAAAATTTAATAATTTCGTCTTTATTCAGTTAATACACTCACAACTGAATAACGACAAAATCATATTAGAAAATTAGTTTAAATTGCAATTATTCAACAAAGAATCGTTGTATAAAAATAATTATTTATATACAACCCCTCTAAAAATTCTTACAAACTTTTCTCTTTCTATGAGCACATTACTTTTAGCACCTAAATCACTTCCTAACCAATAACCCGTTCCATGAGAGTCATCGTTTCAAACTCTTCTTCTTTCGACGCAAATCTTCAAAATGGCTTCCATGACAAATGAAGTGCAAATGTCCATTTTGATATCCACTGCTGTTGCCTATCAATCGATACATTTTTCTTTAGAAGAAATTCTCTCAAGTTCTAAGATTACCTAGTTTGTAAGAATAAAAACTAATGAGACATTCATTCAGAGTAATGTTTTTTTTTTCTCATACTTTTCGTTGAAAGATTATGAGGTATTCTTTTACATTTTTTGAACGCGTGATTTAAATGTTTACATGGCTATAAAATAAATATTAACTTAATCTAAAAAAGAAAGAAAATTATTTTTCTTGTAATAGAGAAAAAAAAATCTGGTAAAATTACCACAATGTAAAGTAATAACATTTCTGGTAAAAAGAAAGAAAAAAATTATAAAAGCAAAATATATGATACTTAAAGCATCTATTTGGTACTCTTACGTTCATATGGCGTCGGTTCACCAAAAATTCTTGTTTTCAAAGTTTTGGTCCTTATTACCACACATTTAATAAACAATACAAAAATTGAACGGTAAAAAAGTGCCGGTACTTTTTACCATAATCTATACTTTTACCCTAATTGGTACTTTTACTGTAATTACTGTACTTGAGCTGTGATGGCTCAGGGAATAGAGCGTTCTTCTTACATCCAATGAGGTGAACCGGGTTCGAATCCCAGCGATGGCAGGTCGATACGAATTCCACATCCGGCTTGCATCAACCTCAGTGCTGACGTAAAATATCCTCAGTTATAGATGGATCATGGGTTAGAGTCCCCCTGCAATCGGACTAACCGTGAGAGGTTTTCGTGGTCTCTCTCATTATGTAACGCAAACGCGTGCTAGTTCCATCAAACAGTCCTTCCACGAAGGCAAATTTCTCCCAATACTTGATCCAGGAGTTCTCTTGTCTTTTGAATTGGGCTCAAAATTGCAAGGCTACAGAGTTGAACATTAGTAGTCATCAACCCAAAAAATTGGGTTGACTGTTATAAAATAAAAATAAAATTACTGTACTTTTACTGTAGCTTTTACCAATACTTTTTACTGTAATTTAATCCGGAATTTTTACTACGTATTTTGAAACAATCCAGAAGACAAGGGACCGTTTTTCACGTTTCTAAGTTTGAAATTACCATATATAAAGAATTTTTTTATTTCATTCTAAAAAAATTTTTAATTGTCAAGAATTTTTTTATTGTCATTCAAATGCAAAGCGTATGTTAAACATATTTAAATGTATATGATATTATACATCTACTTATCACATATATTCAATTACAATTATTAAAACATTCAATTTATTATTTGTAGATTATATAAGAATGTCGTTTCGAACTTTTAAATGAAAATAAATTTATTACAATAATAATTATAATAACTACATAATTTTATTGTTTCAATCATATGAATTAATGTTCGAAAAGTAGATTTGAAAAACAGCAGCCACTTTATCAGATGATATCATACATACGATGCTTTCTATTAATTAAATTATATTTTACTTGATTAATTTACAATTAATTTAAAAGGAAAGTAATTAGAATGGGGATTTTTTTTAATTTCATAAAGCGAAATAAATGTCTGAACTGACAATTTTATTTCAACAGGCATTATTTCAAGTAAAAGGAAAAAGAAAAAAAATACAATGATTCACTTAATTTACTGAAAAGTCATTAAATTTTATTAATAAATTTAATTTTGTTTCCTTAAGAAGAGATGTATTAATTAAAATGTTTTCATAAAGCATTTTATAAGTGTTGCTCTAGGATTAGATTTTATCTTTAAAAAATAAGATCAATATTAATAAAACTGAATGGAAATAGATTAAACTTTTCAATCATTACTTCTGATCATTATTAAAAAATAAAAATTTTGCTCATTGAGAAGTATTTAAAAATGCAAGAAATCTTTTATAATCATTCTTTCGTTTTTTTATGTTCAAAATGAAATGCGAGAATAATTTTTAAAATTACAAAGCCAACTTATTTGCAGAATGTGATAAGGTTTTATTATTTCTTGCACATTCTGTGAAAACCCACTAACTGTGTATAAGGTTTTTTTGAAGAGTAAAAATATACCACATATTAGAAAGTATTATCTACCATTGTAGGAAACGTTATCCACCATAAATAAACCACGCATAGTAGAAATAGTTTATGGCAATATTGGTTTCAGTAACTCTCTAATTTTATGCTGGCAGTTTAAAATTCCTCAAGTGAGTCTGGTAGATCTTCCACCACCAAATTTGAATTTTTCCTCTCGAAATGCATACGACCACATGGCATACTTTCTTGACCACTAACTCATTCAAAAAAGTGCACGCTGGGTAAAAATCAGGGATATCTTTCCACGATAAGTGCTGACAGCTTTATGAATCCACTAAAAATGTAGGAAATCTTATTTTTCAATTTGCTTCTTCATGGGGTATTTTAATAGAATACAAAAGGGAATAAATTTCTTACATGCGAATACACATGCGAATGTATGCATGCGAAAATATACTGTAAATAAAAAACTTCAAATGGTGCCGTTACGCCTTAGAGTAAGCCGTGAATTTTTCTGAATCAGGAAATCTACATGAACAGAATCTAATGGGCTAATAAGGATATTAATTTCAATTTTCTTCCCATAGAATAAAATTCATAATGTTGTTGTTGTTCACGTATGCCTGTTTAGGCAGAGTGTGCGATTTTTGTTTTCCAGTTTCGCCATCTATGGCCAAGAATTCGACTTCTGCCACACCATACGTAGCACCTGTTTAAAGGGCGAACCCATTCAGACATCCATTCATTCATCCACAGATCGTAATTTTGACCTGAATCAGAGAGCGATCGATCTCCAATCTAGTACCTCCGGAGGTATTGGTTTGTTAGGGGAACATGGAGGACTTTTACGACTCGACAGATTTAACGTGCATCAGTCCCTTTACTACACGAGGAGTCTTCGGCCGGCGGGGTTCGAACCCACGAACTCTCGGACATGGGCCCAGCGCCCTACCGACCAGGTTATCCCGGCCTTATCAAATTCATAATAAAAGTCCTTTAAGGTTAAGAATAAAGTATAAAAATCTTCGTCTACACATTCAGTAGACGGACGGTAGTCAGATAATGCATTACAATGCTCTAATTTTGGTTTAAATGTAGGAGAATCTTAAAATTTTTCTCTATTCGCTTATGTAACGTAAAAAAGATTAGTTTCGACCAAAAATTTCTTTCATATGTCCCTAAAATAACTGGTGCTTTTGAAAATCAAAAAAAGGAACAAAAAACGTTCAGTTTGCTGCATTTTGCTTAGAAATTTAGGCATTTGTGTCTTAGTAAATTTCAAAATTATATACAATGTTCATCAATAGAGAGTGGTGCTGATTTCAAAAATATTTGAAGGGCAGATCATTCAAATTTAAATATAATTACGAGCTTCAGTGAATGTGATCCTCAGATGACACAACGTTGTTACTGATAATGCTTCACAGTTTTTCTGAGTAAAGCAGCACTATCAGTTGAGGAAGAAATGACTTGCTGAAATAAATTACTAGTTTCCTGAACAGTACACAGCATACCATATACTCACATTGACTCACCTTGTAATTTTCTCATAAATGTCCCCTTGTCTCTAGAGTAAGTTTCAAAATTAAGAGAAAAGAGAAACTGCTCATTTACAACGGAAAAGTTAGGGGTTTTTTGTGTAAACTCAATTGAAAACGGAAAAGGTGCATTCAAAGTTTTATAAAAGTTGGGTAAAGCTTGGTTGGGTTTATAAAAAAACTTAAAACATACATTTTAAATAATATCTCTATAACCATTTTGACCTGCGCATTTTTTTTTAAAACTTATCATCTATGAGATAAGTTTAATAATTTCATTTCAGATTATTTTTTATATTTTTATAATGATAAACTGAACATTGAGAAATATTTTTTTTTCAAAATTAGTAAAACAAAACATAAATTTTGTGTAGGAATTATAAAACAACCTATTATTATCTAAATTGTTTAAATCCGTGACATCTGTTAAGCCTATGGTTAGTATTCAAACTTGAAACCTTCGAATTGAAATTCTGCAATAAAAAGTACCAATTTAACATTACTAACCCTCGAAAACTTATGGGGAAAAAGTGAATTAAGTAAGAATTCATTTTCTAAACGCTTTTGTAATCATACTTTAAAATAAAATTAAAGAATTAATATAAATGCAAGAAATTTCAAACAACCGCCATGTCAGGCATATTAGACTTAAAATTATTTTTTAATTTTAATTAACTTAAATTTAGCATGACCCCTTTTTTTAAAACTCATAAATTACCACATATGAGTTTTTCTCTAAAAATTTCATTAAAAATCTTGTCTTTAAAGAAATATATGACAAGAAGTATGCACGAAAAAGCTCCTTCGCTTTAATTTTTCTAATATGTCTTGTCATATGAAGCAGAAGAAAAACAGTTTAAACTAAAAAAAACTTACGTTTTAAAAAAAACCACGGTCTTATTAATAAAATTACTCTCTCCAATGAGACTCATAGTTTCAGTAACGTAAAAAGGTGGCTATATTTAAAATATCAACCTTAATTTATGCACCTAAAACTTTTAAAGAAACTTAATTACACAATTCATTTTAAAACTAAACTTAAACAAACTTTTTAAGATTTTTTATTTGGGTAAACAGTTGAAAATTTAATTATATATTTTGCATAATGCTTAAATTTATGTTTAAAAAAATTATTATTATTTAACTCGATTATAAAAATTATTAATATTTAATTCGAGATATTGTCATCTTAAATATGACAATATCTCGAGTTAAATATTTAGATATTTTTGAATAACAATTATATTTATATTAATTACGATTTACCCAAATTAATTAATTTAATTCTAATCAATTCAAAAATTGTATTCTTAATTCCCTTTATAATTTTCTGCTACACATTTTAAAATGAGATTTTTTCCAGTTAAATATTTTGTTAGATATTTTATTTGATTGTTGTAGTTGTTGTAGTTCATTTACGTCGCACTAGAGCTGCACAATGGGCTACTGACGGTGGTCTGGGAAACATCCCTGAGGAAGATTCGAAGACATGCCATCACAATTTTGATCCTCTGCAGAGGGAATGGCACCCCCGCTTCGGTAGCCCGACGACCTGTACGTGAAGTTGAGCACTTTACGGTAGAGCAGTTTAACGAGGACCAATAACGCACACCTTCGGTCCCTACGCAGACTGATCCAAGTGGTCACCCACCCGCACACTGACCGTAGCCAGTGATGCTTGACTTCGGTGATCTGCTGGGAAACGTGTCTTAGCGATCAGTCCACTGTGGGACATATTTTATTTGAAGTTAATATCTACAGTGAGGATGATTTATCAATTAATTTTTCTTTTAGTTTTAGTTTTCTTTTGCACATCCTAAGATAAACGATATTTCTATCTAAATATTTCGTTATTTTGCATAACAATTATTTTTGTGTTAATGATGATTTACCAAATTAATTGAAATAAATTAATTAAAATAATTTTAATTAAAAAATATTATTCTTAATGTCCTTTATAGTTTATTTACACAATTTAAAATGAGACTTTTTCTTGTTAAATATTTTGTTAGATATTTTTCATGAATTTAATATTTAACAAACTACTAAGACAAAACTAAATGACAAATTATTTATATGATGTTTATCACGTCAAAAAACCCCATTTAGCATGGTCGCAACCAGCATTTTATCTTTGTTGAACCTGTTGTTGCTTCCGGCAAAACTGGAAGTTAATTTTAAACCATCGTATTTATATTAACAAATCCTGCAGAACTATTTCAAAAATTATTTGAAATAGCTTGGAAAAATATTTGTTGAAAAAAGAATGCAGAACTGAAAATTCGATAGCTATTTTAAAAAGTATTTGAAATAGCACTCGAAATTACCAAGGACCCCTTATGGTCGCATATCCATATTCTTCTTTTTCAAGAAATTGCATGTCTTATGCTTTTACAAATATCGCAATAATATAGAAACTTCTTTAAATCATGCTACTAATTCATTGCTCTCCTTACCCCAAATGCAATCAATGCAGAGCAATTAACTTACCCTAAGTATTGGTTTTGAATACATTATGTCATATATAGCTATCTACTAACACGTGATTGCTGACAAACATGTAAAATTAGACTTTTTTAACCACATGACGTAATACCCACGTAACACTTTGAACAACCCTTCCATTGGCGTATTTTAATCTATCTTCGAATCCTGCTAAAATTCTTAAAATTTAGAATCTCGCCAATTCCCTCAAAAGGAGTCGCATACTTATATATTAGAGGTATTTTAATGAAACTATGCGCTAGATTTTGTGAATTGTAAATATTTTTTTATTATTCACACTAAAATTCTGTCAAAAAAGTTCCTTATTTTATATTTTATAAAATGGTGTGTACAAAAATGTTTAAAATATTTTGAAATTACCCCAGAATATGACGAAATGACGCTAATGAGAGGTGAATGCATCATGAGTATCAATCCTTATGGAAAGAAATATTACGTCAAATACGATGGTTGTTGTAATTGTTGTAGTTATAGCTAATTTACGTCGCACTTGAGCTGCACAATGGGCTATTGGCGACGGTCTGGGAAACATCCCTGAGGATGATCCGAAGACATGCCATCACAATTTTGATCCTCTGCAGAGGGGATGACACCCCCGCTTCGGTAGCCCGACGACCTGCACGTGAAGTCGAGCACTTTACGGTAGAACAGTTTAACGAGGACCAATACCGCACAACCTTGGCCCCTACGCAGACTAATCCAAGTGGTCACACACCTGCACACTGACCGCAGTCAGTGATGCTTGACTTCGGTGATCTGCTGGGAACCGTGTCTTAACGATCAGTCCACTGCGGGACTCAAATACGATGGATTAACGTTTTTGGATTAACGATGGTTATCGTTTGAATTAACGTCTGACAGTAAGTAAAGGGGGGGGGTAACTTCTTGTGAAGAACACGTATGCTTTTGGAAGAACTGTAACTCTTCCGTCTATACCTTACTAAACTCTATTACAATTTAGTATAATAAATGGAGCTTTTCTTTTTTCCTTTTTTTTTTTTTTTTTTGTATTTTTGTGTTTAGTTGCATTTTTACAATTTTTTTTATTGATATTCGCATGCGAAACTTTTCACTTTTTTGACTGCGTTGTCACACTGCATGCAGAATAGTAAGAATTGTAGTTCTATGCCCATCTTCCCAAACTGATCGTCTTACACCGAACCATCCAATAGTGATAACCTAGTGATAAGGTTACATAATGGTTGCAGTTGCATAATGAATCTGCATACATGACAGCTGTATCTGCATATTACATAACAATACATTTACATCGGCTTAATTTAAAATTTTTTGAATTATAGATACCGGTTATTTAGATTCAAACATGCTTCTCAATATCTTGAAAAAAAATATTTGAAAATTTCATAAAACTACAGCTTTTAATTTCGAAAACTTGTGATGAGTTAAACCATTAATGATGCCTCCTGTTTCCCACAGGAAAAAACCACAATCAAATTAGTTTTACTTTTGTTACTAAATTAAGATAGGAACAAAATGCATAATAGTTATATGAACGTAAGGTTCATGGTTCAAATATAACAAATTTCCAGTAAAATGTTAATTTTTACTGGCAATTTGTTACATTTACAAAGTATTGGAAGCGGCGTAAAAAGGAAGAAAAATTCAGGAACTTATACGTGGTGTAGACTAAAACAGAAGAGCATTCAGTGAGTGTGCTTGTGGCTTTAGCTAATTCATGAAAAATCGTTCACTAGTCACAAACAAAATAATTTAAATAGCTTTATACAACGTCGTTAGTGTGTATTCCAGTGTCGCGATTTTCCAGACTCCACGTAATTATTGATTGAACAACAATGCAAATTTCATTTAATTTTTTATTTAATTTTTCATTTAATCCGTCATTTTTCGAATTAGACAAACTCAATAACAACAATAGCTTCATGCAGCGTTAAACCAAAATACAAAAAAAACTGCAGAGCATAAAACAAAACGTACAGAATATTTCTTTTCCTATTGTCAAACATAATCTTTATATAAGCTTCCAAATATGTTGAGTATTATAGAGATTCTATGCTTTTATAAAGCAGTATACTATTCATATCTGAATATACATACATCGATAGTATACGATGAAAATAAATATGGGGATACTGTAAGTTATGGATTTGATCATTCAATGCAATAAGTTTTATTTTTTTTAATATAGTTTCGTTTTTAAATAATTTTACCATGATTAGCTTGTTTATTTTGATGGTTGAAAGAATTTAAAAAAAAAAACAGTGTACTATACTTATATTGCTCAAAGAAAACATTTTTAATAAAACTTACAACACCACACTTAGAAAAGAAATCACTGCTTACAAACTTACTGCTACAAAAGAAGTCAAAGTAACTCCGAAACAAATAATTGTCAAATTTTGAAAACAACTAGCAAGTAATCAAAATTAAAACAGCACATACTTGTTTTTAATAAAATGCATAGTCTAAAAAGTGATGCAGGGGGGAAATGTGTGAGAGATATTTATTGATACGTTCTATTCGATTAAACACTTTTAGTATGTGGCGAAATAAACAAAAAGTGCAATTAAAATTACCAATCTCCTGATTAAGTTATTGAAACAATATTTTTCAAAATACAACCCTTTTTAACATTGAAATAGCAAATTATCATTATGTGTCCTTGCGACCACCACTGTATAAAGCTTTCTAACTCTGCCTGGACTGCTGTGTACATCTGTGGTAGGTAGAGCATCCTACTACGAACCCGGAGATCCTTGGTTCGAATCCTTCCGGCAGTCAGCGAATATTCTCTCTCATACACGCATTCCTACCTCTGCATAACTTAAGAAGCTATGTATTTTTCTCAAAAATGAGTATATACTGCTTCAATCTTGAATACATTTGGTTTCTAAAATTTATTTGAAGCTATTCTTTGCTCAATTTTTGAACAAAGAATAGCTATTTCACAATGCACGAAGATGACTAACTGAAATATATCACATAACCATGTAATATTTCTACGTGTCTCCTTATATGGGTACGTGTCTTCATATATATATATCTCATATATCTGTATATATGTGTTTATTTACAATGCCGACAAAAACTACAATTTTTTTTAAGTGAAGATAAGATGGTTTAGAAAAGCGTGCTCACCATAACCATAGAATATTTCTACTTTCACTCAAACTTGGATAGAATTCTTTATCTATTAGTACTGGAAAATGAGAAGATCAATACAACTGCAACTGTAAAGTATTTAACCGGCACTTCACTGCATCGAATAATAAACGGATTTATCTACTATATGCTGTACTTTACAAACAAACCTAAAATAAGAGATAAAAGTACAAGTTTGTTATCAGAAACCAAATATTGACAAAATTAAAGGCTTATGACAGCTAATTAGATTTTCTCCGAATGTTATTTTAAAGATCTGTTTATTGATTCAACAGAAAAGCAAGGCCAATTCAATTAACGAAATTCCCAGACAGAAATCTCATTTTGTATGCTGTTTACAAATCTTGAGAATGAAATTCATGCTATCTATATACCGTATACAAAAGAATTTTTTAGATGGATGGTTGAATTCTTTTCAAAAGGTTTCCCATTGTGTGGTAGTAAAGCACTGAAGAAAATAAGAAGTAACCAAATCAAATTGGGGATTTTTCTCCTTGAAATAGAGAAAAATCTGAAATGGAAAATCCCTTTATAGGGAACATTCCACGCTAACACTCGCTTTTCAATATATAGATCCATTTTCTCTCAGCTTTTTTTTTTCCTTCTGTTCTACTTCTAGCTCATGTTGCCACCTAATAATGGCCAAATATCGAAACTGTCTCATTCGCACTTAGTTCAAGATGAAATATTTTTCCCGATTTTATCACTGAGTTCTTTAGCTGTAAAATGGCTTTTCTTTCTGGGAACTAATAAAGTAAATGCTTTAAGAAAGTTATAAAATATTTTCAACTCGGAAGCAATGAAAACAACAGAAAAAAGAGAAAACTTTTTCTTAGAATCTGAACTCTCGGATTCTTCAGTTAAATTGGTTTAAAAAATGTCATTTTTTAAAGGTTAGAAAAGCGTTTGGAATTTTTATCAGGAAAAGTGACGAACATCCTTTAAATTTAATGTCACTTTCTCCTTTTTTTCTTTTAAAAACATGCAGATTTGTCTTAATCAAATTTACAAGCATAAAGTGCTTAATTTGAAACAAAATTAAACTAATTTTGTAAAATAAAAGGAAATAATTTATTCTATTTCGGATAAGGAAACTCTACTTATTAAAATAATTTAGTGACTTTCTCTTAGGAAATATATTTAATTAAATACCTGTTAAATTAAGTTTTGATTCACTTAGCTTTTATTACTTAATACAAAAGTGAAAAAAAACTTCATTCATTCAAATGTTTTTGCCAATCAAATAGGGTTACGTGTTTCTTTTTTTTTACATTCAGAAAATTTAGCTTTGTTATTTTTGTATGCTTTATATCAATTTTTAATTATTTACTTTCAATGTTTATTAAAAACAAATTTTCTCTCTTCAATATTTTTAATTGCTTGAATACGGAATATTATCAAAAGTAAGAAAATTTATATACACACTTTCAATTATATTGATCTAGATTTTACTATATTCGGTTCATCTCTATATTCAATTACTGTTGAAAGTTTAACAAATAATTTATGTACTCATAATTTTAACAAACAACGATTTTCAAAAGTTTTTCTAAATATTGTATCGCTTCCGTACCTCAAATATTTTTTAACTGATTTCTCAAGTACTTAAAAAAAAGTAAAAAAAATTTAAGAGGTTTTTTAATGTTTATTTTTCATTAATTTTGGAAATATTGTTGTAGTAGCTTTTATTTCAGTTCTATCACCGTTAAAAACATTACCTAAATGATCACAGTTAAAAGTATTACATAAAAACACTTCAAGGGAAGCAGTTTTAATGACCATTATTTAATTGCTACAAGCTGAATACCCGTTCCTTGTACTGGATTTAAAAAAAGAAATGATCGATGATTCAGTATTAATCAACTCTATGAAATTATGCACAAAACTGAAAAATATATACAAACACAGTTAATTTAGCTAAAAAAATTCCTTTTTTTTTTAATTTTTAACTCTTCCTGGTAACTTTACATTATAAGATTAAGAAAAAACATGCTTTTAGAAGTTAATCCCTTCACAATGAAGATAAATCATATTTAGTATCATTTGGCAAATTGCTATTGGTCGATGTCAACTCATTGTCAGAAATTACCATAATCAACAATTTTCTTTTCTACATATCTCATTCAGAAGGCAGCAAAAACCTATTTCCACAGAGATATCTTGATACAAACTGTAGTATATTCAGTATTTATTTAAAAAAAAGAGAAAATTCTTTCTCAGAATCTGAACTCTCGGATTCCTCAGTTAAATTTGTTAAAAAAATGTCATTTTTTAAAGGTTAGAAAAACGCTTAGAATTTACACAGTGTCTATTATTGAAATTAACTTAGCAACGATGGCGTTAATTATAATAAAACAATTTTTATGAGTCTTCCAGATGAATGAGTACCTTTTCTCTATTAATTTAACACTTTAAAACAATTGTTTTTTTTCAATTAGTACCTATTACCAGTTTTAAGTAATTGTAATTTTCTAAACAATTAATTATGACACTAATATTTTTATAATAATTTAGGTGGACGAAACAATATCGGTACTTATATCGAAAACTAAAAAAAAACCGTCAAACTGAATTGACGCCAGTAATGCTCAATTAAATGTGGCCTTAAATACTTCTGTTATTGCCGTTATAAGAACTGTGGTAATGAGAACCCATTATACCAATGTGCATAGCTTTTGGTACTGTGGTAATAAATTTTTTACCGACCTTCGAGGCGGATAATTACCTTAATATCACCATCATACATATTCATAATCCTTAATATACAATCTTTATTTTTTTATCATTTGTTGTGTATTCCAGTGCATCTTACTACTATTAAATTTGCAATAATCTGAGTTAGATGTTCGACTTACTAAAAGAAAAATTAACTATATAGTATACACTTATTATTTAAAATGTGATATTCAAAATTCCCCATAATACTTCCATGGCTTAATAGATATTTTATGTTTTATTTTTATATTACACTAGTGGACTGCACCCACTGCTCGCTGACGCTCGCCAACCCCCGAAAATTGCTACGCAATTTTACATGGTTTGCTTCGCAAACCAAGCTCGTTTCGCTCGCTACTAACTTAGGTACATTGCAAATGCACAAAATTCTAAGAATTCAAAACAATCATTCAAATCCATATAAAAACTTTTTTCTTTTTAGTAAATACTAAGTCATTAAAATAAATTTGAATTCAAATAAATGACATGTAATTTGTTAAACCTATCAGAAATGTGCTATAGTATAATTCGTGATGTAAATCAAAAATCGTCAAATAAATCCGTAATATATAAATTCGTGAAAAAAAGCACTTTCGACAAAATACTAAAATAGATATTTCGACAAAATACTAAAATAGAGATCTATCGACAAAGACGGCTCACTTCTGCCTAGCTTAATAGTATGAGATTGCCGCAGCTGATGCTTTCAGGTTATTTCAGTTTCCATTTTTAAAAGTGCTATATGTTGAGTCACCTCAGCTAGATTTGGCATGAGACATTTTAGCGGTAATCATTGGTCGATTCGCCGTGTAAGAGAAATAGTAACGTAAACAAAACAAAGCAAACGTTGCCACCGGAGGAAAAGAAAAACAGCCAAAATTTGGGAGCCACGTAAGAGAATTATATATATTAGATTATACTCTTTAGCTCGTTAAGGCTCGTTATTTTTTTGGCAATATATCATTTTTTCATCGAATGAAACATATTTCTATCATTTGTAACAATGTTTCTACAATCATATAAAGTATCATGTCCTCAACTAATATTATCACAGACATCAATTATTCATGTTAATGTCAGAGGTATCTTGAAACTACGAAATAACATTAAAACTTCAACCTCAAGAACTTACATGCAGTTTATATGAACCATAATGCTATCTAACATTTACTTCTAAGAGCCTATTGTATTTGAAATATCAAAAAAATTTTTAGTACTTTTACTGTTTAGCTCGTTAAGCCTCTTTATTTTATTTTTATTTTATTTTTTTGAAATATCTCATTCGAATGAAACATATTTCTATCATTTATACCAATGTCATCATTGACATTGATTATTGATATTTCTCCTTACGAAAAAAATATTTGATGCAAAGTACTTCGTTGAAAAACTGAGTAATTTCATTCCATCTTTTCTGCCAACACAAGAAAAACAAATTACATATCCCAAATGAGAAGGAAAAAATTGGAGTTCAGAAAAAAAATGGTGACTCTTGTTAGTTTCTTCATGCCTTCAAGGAGAAAAAACTTAGAATAAAATGAGTAATCATTTGTCATATTAACCTTTAAAGAATGTCCTTCGTTTATGGAACAAAAATGAAAGTTCTGTGCCATTTTCATTACTAAAAAGAGTTTCCTTTCTTTATTGATTTTTTTGATGCCCTATGGAACAAACTGCTCATGTGAAACGTACCTTTCTGAGGAATCAACATTTGAGCATGAGAAATAGAGATACAGTGATTCCTTACTTTATTTCAGTCAGACGATAAATTTTTATTTCGTTGCCATTTACTAAAAAGTAAAATAGAAACTTCTGACTTACTCTCTCAAATGGGGCTCGTCGGGAAGTGTCTTGTTCTTCTTAGGAGTGAAATATGCCAACGCTTTGTTCAAATTTCGGTTGCGATCTGCAAAATGGGTGCAATCAATCAGTCTCTTTTTATTAGAAAGAGAAACGTAAAAAATGGAAATATATTTTAAGGTCAAATAGCATTTAAGTAATAAAAAAAACTCTGGCTGCTTTAAATTGAATTGTATCAGTTTAGCAATGAAAATGTCAAGTATTTCAATTACACATGAGTTTGAGGCAATAATTTGTCATAGTACTTTAGTTTACCAAATTATTTTATTTTGCTAATTTTACTTTTATTTACTTTTCTTAATGAAAAAATAGGAGCTGAATTGTTATAGAATCTAAGAAATATGATAGCATATGTCAATTGACTCCTTAAAAAACATTTAGATGCATTAACGTTTATGAAATTTGATTATAAAGGGCATTTTTTTTATAAAAGCTCTAAATTTTTCCGCATAAATTTAGTGCTTATTTAAGACATGGAAATTTAGTGGAAGTTATTTTGAAGTAAAGAGATTATACATAAACTCATTAACCTAAAAAATCCTTTAAGGATCTTTCAAAAAAACGCGGCAAAAAATTCTCTGAACTTAAAATCGTTCAATTATTATTTTGTTTTACCATATGACGTCGCTTTAAAAAGATAATTTACAGGCTATGCCTCAACCTTCATTGCCATGATCCTCTTCAAATATACACTTATTAATTCGTCTTAAATCCTTAAAATTAGATAAATTTTATCACTTATTACTATTTATTTCATCATATATAACTTTTCTACTAAGTTTCTAATAATTATCATTCGATTTACCATAATATGGGGGTTAACCGAAAAGCAAGTTTCCAATTCTCAAAGAATTCTTTGAACTGTTTAGTTTAGATCTTTCAAAATTTTCATTCATAATTGAATAGTTTAAAATTTCATTAAATATTTTTAATACTTTTTCGCCCATTAATAAATTAAAAACATGAATAATTATGAAAAATCGAATATAATTTGGATCAAACTATCTTTTGATAAACGATATTTATGAGTGTCTGAAAAATGTTTTGATCCCTTTACATACTTATAGAGAGGCAACGAATTACGTAGAATATAAGACTAACATTAGTAGTTTCCAAGCTTTCGACAATCCTTTGGCTTAATTATAAGGACCATATTTTACTGATTGAGGTAATCTTCTATATTTTAAAGGTCACGAATCCAACGAACCCAAATTCGTTTGATAAATATGTATACTCATTTATAAAGAGGACTTTCTAGTGTCTGAATTCGTAACTTAAAATATCGTCTACACAAAATAAGTTGCATAATTAAGAGGCCCTTCCTCTCCCGATCGAATTCAACTATCGAAGGGATGGGGACGAGAAGGAAAAATTCTAAATATATCTAATCTAAATATTTTAAGTATTCTAAATATCCTTTTTATTTATTTTTCACACCTAAACTAATGATGGATATTAACTCTATTTGGCAGTATCTTTCGATACGTGTAAAATACAGGGCCGCCTCACAATCACAATATAAAGCGTGCGGTATTTTTAAATTCTCTATTATTATTTTGTGACAATATTATGCCAATACAATTTTACAATAAACAGTGTTTCATACGTAGCTTAGTAGTATAGTATACGTAGGTTAGTGTTTTTAGATTTCTGATAAATATCTTTGTTTTTATACAATTAACGTTAAAAGAACTTTTAAGCTTCTTCAAAATCTATTTTCATCAGTTTAAGCAGTAATAAATTTCGATATGAAATAATCTATAAACTGAGAAACGTGTAGTTTTAAATTTACTCAAAACTACGAATTGCGTCATTTTGTTGCCTTAAAGTTTTGAATAAAAGCCATAGAAGTTTTTTAAAAAATTATCAAGCGCTAATTCTCCAGATTCAATGAAGTGACTCTTTTATTTTATATTTTTTTTAAAAATAATTGTGCTTTCTAATGATATTATATTATCAGTTTGTTAAGTACAAAAAAAATAAAGAAAACACATATTAAAAATTTAACCTCTAATCTGTAATACAATTATAATCCTGACCTATAATCCAATACTATATTCTGAAGGTAGAGGTTTCTGGTGGTTGAGTCCTTTAACCACTAAGTTTGCATCATAGTGCGTGAAAATTCGTTCATTAGATCCAAAGTTATTGAGAAAGTCCATTTTTTTACTTTACCTATAATATTCTTTAACAAATGAAATTTTTAGGTATCATTAATAGTTTTTACTACAGTACGACCCACTGTAATAAAAACAGAACTTAACTCTTACAAAAGAAATAATCCACGTTGCGTTCATTCTTTTCAAACTTTTTTCTCTTTCTTGCCAAGCAGAAAATGTATAGATCATCGTAAGTTTGTTAAGAACGAAAAATATCCAGAAAATACAAATTAAAAATTCAACCTATAATCCAAGATGGTGAGGGTAGAGACCTTTTAATTTTGAGCCCTTTAACCATTAAGATTACATCATAGTGCGTAAAAGTCCATTAATTAGATCCAAAGTTATTAAGATATTCCATTTTTTCTCATTTTGCTCCTAATGCTCTTTAATAAATGAAATTTTTATGAATCATTAATAATTTTTACTACTTTACGATCGACTACAATAAAAACCGAACATAACTCTTACAAAAGAAATAATCCGCGTTGCAATTATTCATTCTTTTCAAACTTTTTCCTTTTTCTTGACTGTAACAATTTTCTCAGCAGAGAATGCATATACTACCAGATTAAATGGCATTTCTTGGATGGAGCTTTCTTAAGAAAATTTTTGTTAGTGAATGAGATTTGGTGAGAGTTTTACTTTCCCACATAAACTGGAACGTTTGAATGGCGACACAGGCCACAAATTTTCTCGTTCGGATACTTTTACGAGCCATTTTGCGACGCGTCTAGGTCAAATGAAGGAAGAAAAGAAAATTCCGAAGAAATTTACTTTTTTTTCCGAACCAAGTCTAATCTCTTTTATTCTTCTAACAAAAACTGAGAATAGTCTTCTTTTACTGGAGTTGCTACTCTTAGAAAAACGTTAAAATTGAAGTAAATATTTAATTTTCGCCGAGGGGTTATTGTCTATGTTTGAAAAAGACTAAGAAGTAGAAAGAAAAACAGCGTGAAAAGAAGGTAGGAATAAAATTGTTCCTTTTCTTTATAAAAATTCATAATTCGTGAGTAACGTAAATTATAATTTACGCTCTTGGCGTCGAAATTTTTCTAGACCCCTCGTATATTTTTATGACTCTCCTATTCCGCTAGAAATGAATAGTAAATAAAATTGAGCTTTGCTATTTCTCAAAGTCCTTATTTTCAGTGTGACGTTACCATAAAAAGTTAGTTGCTTTTCTCGCTTTATATGTAATTTGTTTTTCCTTGATTAGAATGAAATGTAATTTAATTTATAAAATGCAGAAAATAGATTACAATTATAAGGAAAAAGAGTAAATAAAACATCACAACTGCCTAAATGACTGTTATTTAGTGAATAAATTCTTCAATATTTTTAAAAGTATAAATTTATTCCTCTTTAATTAGAAAAGATATTCTGAAAAGTATTTTTTAAAGATAAAAAATGCTCTTTTAAGTCAACGGTATTTAAAATAAAATAAAAAGTAAGGCATATACTGAAAAACGAAAGTAATAAAAAAATAGAAGGGGAGAGTGGGGTCAATTGTAACAGGGTACGATTGTAACAGAGCAAAAATTTCGAGTGTCGGGTGCTAGATTTGATTCCCAGGAGGCGCACAAGGTGTATTTAATAAATCTACATGTACACCCCTGATGGCAACCATTTTTATGTAAACTGCTGTTTGTAGAAAATGCAACACCATGAAAGAATCATCAGAATCAAATGAAATTTAATGCAGAAACGACTTGTACTGATACAAATAAATGATGAAATTTTCAAAACAAAAGAAACAAATTAAGCGTCCGAAATCAGTATTTGGTGCAGCCACCACGCGCTGCAATAAGTGCTGCTATACGACGTGGCATGGAGTCAAACAGATGTTGAATATCTGCTTGAGGAAGAGAATTCCATATCGCTTGTATGCGCAACCAAAGTTCGTCTTTGGAAACTGCAGGACGCGGATCACGAGTGAGACGCCGACCAACCATATCCCACACGTGCTCAATAGGCGACATATCCGGCGAATAAGCAGGCCAAGGAAGAAGTTGCATGCGTTGTGCTGAACAGAAGTCTCTAACAGTCCGCGCAACATGTGGGCGTGCATTATCCTGCTGAAAGATAGCTCCAGGGATGCCTTGAAGGAAAGGAACGACTTCGGGCTGTAGCACTTCACGGACGTATCTGTTGCTATTGAGATTACCCTCAATTCGTATCAAATTGGATCGTCCATGATACGAAATCGCACCCCAGACCATAACTCCGGGTGTTCGACCACTATGTCGTTCAATAATACACTCAGGAAGGCAGCGTTGACCGGCATAACGTCTAACACGAACACGGCCATCATGGGTCCACAAATTGAAGCGTGATTCATCTGAAAAGACAACTTGGTGCCAATCAGCTCGCCAGTCTCTGTGCTCAAGAGCCCACTGCCGACGCAGCCGTCGATGATCCGCCGTGAGGGGAATCCTGTATAATGGCACCCTTGCACGCAATCCACGGCGCAGCAGACGACGACGAATTGACGAAGCCGACAATTGTACACCTGTAGCAGTAGACCAATGTGCTGCCAGCTGCCTGGAGGAAGCTGTGCGATCATTCACCGCCATGCGGAGCAGGTGTCGATCATCGCGCTCTGACGTCACCTTCTGTCGTCCAGTGCCTGTTTTTCGAGTTGTTCGGTGCTCGTCGGTCCACTGCTTCCAAACTCGCATCACTGTGGAACTGTTCCGCTGCATACGAGCTGCTATTGCGCGATAGGAAAATCCTCCTTCTCGAAGGCCGATTATCCTCCCTCGTTCAAACTCCGTAAGTTGCTTGAATTTCTTATTCTTCCGTCGTGGAGGCATACTCAGGTCTCACTAAACGTTTGCCACTAACAAATAATCATAGACTATTTTCAACGTCCCGCTACAGCACTTTATTTATACGCTTTCAGCATCAATTCAGAGGGCGCTGCGCGCGCCACGCACGCGCGATGGCTCTGAAACTTTATTAATTTGCATAATATCCTATAATTGACATTTGCTGCGAATTTCATTTGATTCTGATGATTCCTTCATGGTGTTGCATTTTCTACAAACAGCAGTTTAGTTTTGAAAGAGTTACATCACAAAAGATATTTTCACGCTACGTAAGTACTTTTTTTGGTATTAGAATATTATATTGTAACAAAGTAATTTTATTTAAACAAATAAAAATTATTAACCGAATAAGTAAGTCGACACCTTAATTAACATTTCAAAAAAAAATAAATTAGTTTTGTTAATTAACTAGTTTTTAATAAATGAAGCTGAAATTGCGTCTTGAGGACGATTGTAACAATAAGTAAAGGGACGATTGTAACAGCTGAAAATAAATAATCTTATGTTTACAAACCAATACTTAACTCTTTAAGAACCACCAATAGTTTCCTATATCATTTATATTATGTTGAATGTGCATTATTTTATTTGTCACCTTTCACAGCATAAATTAAAATTTTTAACCCCTTATAAGTGTAACCCTTTAGGTCTCTGCTCATTATTATTTTTACTCCTAAAATATCACTACTATTTTGATCAATAAAAAATATATATCACAACTATGATAATATGTATAATTAACTATGTTTTAGTTGAATTTATGAACTGTTACAATTGACCCCGTAAGTGGGGACAATTGTAACAAGTGCACGACTGTCAAAAATTGTTAATAACTAATATAATAACATTTAAAATAAGGTTTTTTTTTCTAGTAGAGGATAGTCTACTCCACTCGTCTGTCAATTAATACTAATAATATATTGGACTTTTTGTTAGTTAAAAATAGTTAAGTAAAATTTGTTACAATTGACCCCACTCTCCCCTACACTCTTGGAAATTTTCCCCAAAAAAATGGTCAAATGACAATTTATTTAATTTTTATTTTACCATATTTAAACAAAACAATCAAATAACAATAAATAAGGAGATATTCAAATTGTTAACTGTGAGAAAAACCTTTTCTAAACTGTTTTCCTAAACTGTTTTGTAACAACCATAATTTTATCGCACCAACAAGGCCCACATAATGATCCCACACAATCTCATGACCGACACAACGAGGGTTTGAGTTCCAGCGTTTACACCACAATATTTCCTTCCAAACATGAAAAGTTTCAAGTGTTATGCACTCCCCAATTTGTGACCCTGAACTATTAGAGTACGATTCTCTCATTTACGCATAGATGGCAGCACCATAGGCAGAAATGTTTATATTTACCATTTCTTACCATACCATTTTTGAAGCCAATGATATTTATTTATTTTTTGTTAACAGTTACTAATTTTAATAAAAAAGTAAACTTTATACCAAAAAGAAAAATTAACTGAAAAATGGTATAAATTCCTTTAAAAGAAAAGCAAAAACTCGTCAAGCTTTTATTGACGCCAATGAGGCATAATTAATTTTGATAATGTGTACTAATTGAAAAAAAATAAGTAATCTCCTTGCTGAAAAGCAAAATGAATGGAGAAATTGTGCTAAATCTTTTATGAGAAGCGTAAAGAATCGTCACAACGCTATGGACGCCAATAATGCTCAATTAATTTTTAGTAGGTACTACTGGTTATTGGAGCAATTTTAATAGGAATCAAATAAACTGTTAGAAATCTCTTGGGAAAAAATGGTTAAATAACAATTTGTTTCATTATCATCTAACCATATTCAACCAAAACAGTCAAATAGCCATCAGAAAGATATAATTCGAACTATTAACAATGAGAAAAATTTCTTATTGAATTATTGTTATTGTTTTTGTTATCACCTAATACGGTTAAACAACCAGAATTTTATTCGGGCCCACTAGGACCACAATATGAAGCCACTTTCCTCGCAACTGGGTACCTACTGTAGCAGAAAGGGCTTATCTGTAAATCCAAGGGGGTTCGAATCCCAGCGTTAACACCACTTACATTCCTTCAACAAATGTTCCAGAGTTTCCAGGATCCTGCTCTCCCTAATTGGTGATCCTGAACTGTTAGAAATGCAAACTCTCATTCACTCATAGATGGCAGCACCACAGAATTACTTAACAAAAAACGTTTAGTATTTCCTAATTCTCCAGATAGATTGCACTACCAGAAAAGCTAATTAAGCCACATCCAATGGTTCATTCAGCAAAACACAGCTCAACGACAACTTAAGTCCAATGTTCATTACCTAACCTAAATCGCAGCGTAACCTAATTCCAATATCTTGTAACATACATTACAGTTTTCTAACCATACCAGTAGTTAATGGTTTCAAAACCGTAAAGGTATGAAATTTTCCTAACCGTAAACTTTACTGTTAATTGGCTGAACAGACTTCTGCTAGTTATTTTACTGTATTTATGGAATAAAAATTCTAACAGTGTATGGTATTGTAGGCACCGTGCATTATATTAATATATTTGGTACCTATTTAGGCCTCATCAATACTGTGCAGTTTTAATGTAGATACTGTGGAAAGAGGTTTTTAAGGTCCCACGAGAGTGATATATACCGGTAAAAAATTTTTGATTGTGGTAAATTTTGTCTATCATAAGTTGGCTTTCAGCAACAGCATCATGCCAAATCATTCTGAATACAGGTGACTTTTATTTTGATGGGATGAACAGCTAAAAACATGTTTTTCTTATTTCAAAATGTAAAGACACTGCAAAGGGTAAAATAGAATAATATTAAAAAAATTATTTATTTTACCTTTATTAATTGTATTGACGAATGTCTTCAATTTCGTGCATGATATCGTAGAGTTGTCCAATGCTGATTTATGGATTATTATTTTCTATTTTCTTAACCCGCACGAAGAATTATTATTCAGAGAGTTAAAATTGAAAGAGTGAATGAATTTAAATAACCTTAAGAGCAAATAGGCTTCATAAGAAAAAGAAAGCATTAAGCTTTTGTAAGAAAAAAAATGTAAATGAAGGTAAAAGCAAACAAGTTCCAGACTTTTATAACAAAAAAAGTAAAAATTAATGAATGTAAATGAAGCTAAAAACAAACAAGAGTCATGCTTTTATAAAAAAAAAAGTATATTTATGAATGAAAGTAAAAGCCAATAAGACCCGTGCTTCAATGTAAATAAAAGTATACATTCTTACAAAAAAATTTATTGGCTCAAACGAATAGCCTTTTCTAGCTTAGATGAGTTTACTCCATTACTTAAGGGATTTGACCTTTATAAAAAAAAAAAAATAACCATGTGCGTATAATTTTTTTACAACTTTTATCTTTCAATATTCACATGCACTATAAATGAATAGACATATTCCAAAACAAGATTTATATTTTCAGTTGGAAAATAAGATATAATGCATCAGTTGGAAATCCTAAAAGAGAATGAATACAGACCTCACATCGTAGATGGGGAAAAAATATTCAAAGACGCACAAGAGGAAAGCAAATCAAATTGATCTCTTAGGACATCGTTTGTAAGTGTAGTGAATATGTATACTCTACAATTCTGTATAAACACACATTACATAGATTGCTGAAAAATACATAGTTATGAAGACGAAAAGAGAGAGAAAGTAGTAAGTATAGGTATTTTTTCAAAAAATAAAACATTCTAAATGTAAAAAGCTTTATAAATACATTTAATATTAAACATTTTTCAGAGTTTTACATATTATATATATATATATATATATATATATATATATATATATATATATATATATATATATATCATAGTATAATAAATAAGTACAAAAAACACGAAGAAAATTAGGAAAAACAATAAGTTTAATTTTTTGCGCATAAGCTGCAAGTAAGTAGAATTCATAAAATAAGTTCAAAATATAGAGAAGACAAGGGAAAAATTACAGAACAATGAAAGAAGGGGAAAAAATAAAAGAAAAATAATAATAAAAATATCAAGAAACCGGAAAAAAAGGATAAAAATTTTAAAAAATTCCGGAAAATAAAGGATATAATCTTTTCATCAGCTCACACGATTATATCCACAAAAGGAGTGCTTTCTAATATTGTAATATTATTGTGGATATAATTCTTTCAACTTCAATTCTTTCACAATATTATCACTTTTCTATTATCTAAAATTAGTAGCATGTTGGCAATTCAGCCAATAACAATATTTTTTCGAAACTTTCTAAATATTTTCATTGCTAACTTACCATACTCTGAAAATTGATTAGAAAAACTTTGTTTCGTTTCTAGTTTTTAAACTATAGTATATTCAATAAAACTTAAAATAACAATTTCACGTATAGTATTTTACCCTCGACTGCCTCAGTTGAGAAGCATGATTATTTCAACCACTAATGAATTTATGTTACAACGTAAGATTATATCCACGAATGAAGATATTTTATTGGACATTTCAAAATGACTACGCTGGCTCTTTATTAAGATTTAAAACTGGTCAGAAGAATCTTACTAAATTATGTTGCTTGATTTGTATGAAAAATCACCATGCTTAAAATTAAACTGAGAGCTTGCGGAATATTTTTAATAGTCGTTTTGGATAGACTGTACGTCAAATAAATCATAATCATGATAATAAGTTTTTAAAAGTCTAGTTCCACGGTGATGAAATCAAAAATCTGTCCTTCAATTTATGAAATCAATACCAAATCGTCAGTCATGAATCCATTGGTACTAAAAGGAAAACAAACTGCATTTATCAATGTATATAAAAGCATAGTATGAATTAAAGCAAAAAAGAAGTCACTTTTTTGCAAATGAAAGGTAACAAAGTTATTACCGTTTATAAAGGGATTGGGAGAAAATGACTCACAAAAAGTGCAAGCCATTAAGAGTCCTCGAAATAATCTCCATGGGCATCCAGCACCTTTAGCTAACGTGTCTCCAGCTGTGCTATCCCCTTGCCGTTAAACTAGGGTATTTGGGACTGAAGGAAAGATTGTACATTTTTGACACAAGTCTATTTCATTGGTGAAGAATTTTCCACGAAGATGATTGTCCTTGCTGTACACAAACAGCTAGTTATTTGATGGCGGTCAAGTCGGAAGGCACAAAGTTTCAAAATCAAGTCACTGTGTCGTGCCCCTGGATCACCCATGTGACAGGCGATGGACGTTGCCATGCAAAAAAGGAACACGTACACTCTCATAAAATGTCTCTTACACACGCAATTGCTGCGAGCACGGGTTTGCTGTGACTGTTTGGCTCGTTGGTAACAGCTCATAGTGAACCATTTGACGACTAGTTCATGAATCTTGCTTGGGGGCTTAAGCTTTTCTGCTATGTGCAGAGATCTTGGGGTGACATCCAATGATTGGAACGCTTGATAGGGTAATACAGAAAGCACTTTTTGTCACTAGTAAGCACATTAGATCATGGCACAAAAAACCATTTATTCGGTAAAATTTAATTTTCAGTTTTACATTTTTTACTTAATGTTTGGTGAAAAGAACTATAATTTTGAAAACCAGAATTCCCGGTAAACCGTTACCATATGAATGAAAAAAGTTACTAAATTAATATTTTAAACACCGTATATTTTGGTTTCATTAACCAAAACTATGGGTCTTTTCTCAAAACTTTCATTACCATACACTAAATTACTAACCAGTAAAATATGGTTTTATTATCATGCAGTTTGGTAGTAAAAGCGATAATATTTGGTAATTTTGCTAAATTACTAAATTAAGGGCTTAAATGCCCTATTTTTGGTTTTATTAACTAGAATTATGTTGTTTTTTTTTACCAGAAATGTCATTACTATACAGAACGGTGATTTCACCATTTTCTTCTCATGCATATCTGTCTATTTTCAAAAAGTAAAATTTTCGAAGTACCTTTTCGTTTGTACTTTAAATGCAATGAAAAATGTTTTATTCTAAAGGTATTCTCTAGATAACTTTCCCCCTAAATAGGAAACACCATTTTAATATTAATTTTTAATGTAATATGAGTATCTTTTTGTTTGAGCAACTTTTATTAGCACAGAAATTGAAAGAGGATTGACATTACGTAAATGTTATGTTTTTAACTTTTCCTGTGTCAAAATACATAAATTTTATTATAAATTAAACTTTAGAGAGTTATTAAACAAACGATATAATTTTTCAAAAGTTAATATTACATGCATCACGCAATATTCGCTTGCAAAAGTGCTTTTTGATAATATTTATTATTAATTGCTAATTACGTAGATTAAAATGAAACATATTTTTTATCAAAGCAAAATTAATTAAAATTTCACATTTCGGTAGAACTTGCTTTTTACTTAAAATAATAAATAGGGATTAATTTTAAACATATTTAACTCAAGATAAAAGCTCGAAATCAATTAGAAAATTTGAAAAGAAGTTTTTGTGCTTATTTATCAAACTGTAAATAAATGCATTAAAAGCAAATTACTTATTTAGCATTATATTCAGTGAAAATTAAAAATTTTGCTTACGTAAGTCTACAGAATAAAAACGCTAAAGAAATAAACTACAGTTGAAAATATAAAAAAATAACGTATCTCTAACAATATTAATTAAAACAATTTTTTCCTACACATATCTTGCAGATAGAAGTTGTTTTGTTTAACTATATAATCTGACATTATTTAGAAAAGAATAAAAATAATGGTTTTGAACTCAAATACTCAAATAAATTAATTCATAAATTTATATTAAATATTTAAAAGAAAATTTGTTATTGAAATATTATTTTCCTAATAAATTAAAAAAAAAACATGTTTCAGATTAAAATTAATGTTTTACATTTAAAAAAACACTTCTTACTTTGTTATTTGGTTATAAGTCTATTAAATTATTTAGAAATTATTATTAAAATTTTTTTAATTCTTTAGATTTAAAAATTTAACTTTTTCCGATAAAATTAATATTTTAACTAATTAACTAGTTGCTTTTTTTTATCAAACAAAATAAATTATAAATCTTTTTTTTTTCATTATTATAACTAAAGGATATATAAGGTTATCGTAAAGAAAATTCTATTTTTTTCCTCTTTGTGTAGAAAATATCCACAAATATACACCGCTCTGAAAAATCCAAACACTTTAAAGATGTTTATGGTTTTACAGAATGACATGCTAGTTACTTTCTAAAATTTAAGCAGTTTTCTCAAAATAAAGCTGAAAATTCGTTATTGACAAAACAAGAACGCAGTTCCATCTTCCGTTTTGAAAATATTTTTAATTTTGAAAAATTTTTCAAGATGACGAAGTTTTAAAATTTGTATAATGCTTTTTATCTATAAAAATAATCAATCAAATATATTAGTTCTCAGTTTCTTAAAAAAGAGCTATTTCTTTAGGATCCGATACCATATCATTATATTTTATATGAGGTTTTTGAAATTCATATAAAATATTTTAATTGAGTTTAACCACTTATTTCAAAATATGATTTAGAGAAAAAAATTATTTGAAATATAATGAAATAGCTAATTTAAATAAACACGACTTTATATAACCATTTTATGTTTTTTAAAGACGTGTATATAAGCTCCTAATGGTGTTTCATAGCCATGGAAAAAATTGGTTTTCTTACAAAAAAATCAACAATTTTTAATAATTTCCCATAATTTTTAATCTAAAACGCTCAAAACATTAAATTTCAAATAAATAAATCTAACTCTTTAAGCATTGACTATTAAAAAATAATACATAAATTAACAGTTATCTAAGTAAACAACTCAAATTTAGTAACATCAAAGCTAATTAATATTTATATAACCGACATCCAAAGATAGCTGAAAGAGCAATTATTCCCCCAAACTGTTAATTTTGCTACAAAAGAAATTTTCTTACATCAATACGTATTATAAGAATGCCTGAAGTATTTTCAAAGATGGAAATAAAATATAACTTCTTAGAAATGCTTTTCAATTCAAGAGAACGAATTGTATTAAATATCCTTTAACTTATACACAGCTGTATGAAGATTCTTGCAAGCTTCAGTGCCATCTAGTGGAAGTCCCGCGAGATATGTTGAAGATGGTTTGTCGGTACCGTTTGATTCGCATCTTTGAAATTCTATCTTTATTACACGCCTTTTGAAGCAATTAAGTTTCGTTCCAAATTATTGCGCGTCTAAATTGACGGAGAATAATACTATGTTATTTAAAACGAAAACCATAGAAATGTTTTGAATCTCTAATTAATATTCCTGAGTATAAAAATGCACAATGAAAAGATATATGAAGGGACTTATTTATATTTTGTTGTGTTGTAAACGAAATTACATAAGTATCTTACATTTTCTAAATTATTTTCTAAAATATTTTCCTAAATTCAACATTCAAAAAATTAATTATTAATAAAACAATCCCACTGTCGAAATTTCAAACTTTCTCTGATTTATTCAGATTTCAGACTTATTAGATTTAAAGAAATTACCTTTAAAATTTCACAGATTAATAACAGATTCTTAACATAAAAGCTCTAAGCTGAATTTAAAATTTTTCCAAAATACGATATGTCTACTTCAAAAAATATGAAAGTGATTTACGTAATTATTTCGATAAAAGAGGAAATTCTTTTACAATTTTAAGACAGTAAAAAGTAATAAGTAGATACTTGTACTGCTATATTATTGGATTTCTATTCAGTGCTTATAATTAACTTCCTTAAATTTTTAAACAGTATTGCATCGTAATAAATTAGAATTGAATGCATATCTATAAGGATTTGAGAAAAAAACAAATGTGTTAAATTTTTCTGAGCAAGAAAATAGCTCTTATTTTAACGATTAAAGTTGCAAAATAACAAAATAATTTTAAATTACTTTTTTTGGAAGAATGTAATTAATTTAAAAAATTATTGTAATTAATATCTTTCGGGAAGAGACCACACCAAATACATATTATAAGGTAGCACATATTTTATATCTTAACATAATAATAGAAATCATTTTTTTTAAATATCATTTATTGTAAAATGTGGTTACACTCTTGGTAGATTAAACATTGAATAGTATCCTTGTTATTCCTGTAACATAAAAAAAAAAACAGTAACTTAAGCAGATCACTATATGCTTTTCACTTATCACTAAAATACTCATGCAATCACTCTATTTAATCTTTCGGCAAACTTTTTAGCATTGCATTTTACTTTTCATTTTATTTCTCCATTTCTCATTAAATCCTCAATTTATTATTGAAAAAAAACTAAAAAACATGCAAGTAGCATGTCAAAGCTAGGCCACAGCAACCATTTTTAAAACCTTCAATTTATATTTCTGAAAAATCTCATAATTTTAAAACGTTTTAAATAACTTCAAATTCTATGAAATATATTTTATTACGGGGCCATCTATTTATTAGAAAGCTAACTATTTTATTAAAAGCAAAAAGTAAACAAAATAATTGTTAAATTTTCTTTCATTTAATAATGTCTACTTCACATTTAACTACTTACTTATATTTTCAATTTATCATTCATTCGCTATTTTACTTTAGCACTGGCTGAGTTGTTCCTGTAATAAAAAAAACCCACATTTTTCAGGATTAATTTAGTGTGATCATAAATCTAATAAGACTAAAATTTTTTTTTTTTGAGAACTTACACTACAATTACTTTTGAATCATATTAGGGGAGCATATTACAGAAATGCAACTTTTTTTTCATATTTCACAGATTACAATGGGGAACTTTTTTTTTGCGTGTGATTTTTTAACCGATTTTGGATATTTTCAAATCTGCAGTCAGTTTCTCTCTCCAAACTACAATTATTTTTAAATAGCATTTTTAGTCCATTTCTTGTCGAAATGTACAAGTTTAAAAACGCTATATACAACAGAGGGTTGAATAAATATTACGACAAACTTTTATGAGAGTTGAAGCACATAATCAGGATTAAAATGTCATAGAAAGCCATATCAAGACGTGTTGTCCGTCATAAGCCACTAGGGGAAACTTCCCTAATATTAATTGTTTCTTCAAGTGCTTCTGAACAGCCCATAATAGGAAAAGTGCCTCTAGCCGCATACGACGCAATTTCCGGGGATGGTTTCTTTTGCAGTTTTAATCCTGATGATGTATCCTAACTCCCTTAGAAGTTCGTCGCAACATTTATGTGACTCCTTGTTATATGCAATGTTTTTAAACTTGTAGATTTCAACAGCAAAAAATTTTGCTTTAAAAGAAAATCTGTAGCTTTATTAGCAAAACTTATCACAGATTTGTAATCCCCTGACTCGAATTAGGCAAGATCAAGTTTTTGTACGAATGCAACAAAAAAATTCCCCAGTGTTATAAGGATCAATATTTAGAGAATTGATTTACGAAATCAATTAAAAAGCATTAAGTATTAAAACTTTCAAAAAACTGCAAAATGCTTTCTTACAAACAAAACATTTCCCACTGCTTTAAAATTTATGCTACTATGGTTAAAACAGGGCACAAAATATCGATTTATTTAAATTCTTTGAGAGTGTAATTTAATTTTGCCTGATCATGCAACCAATCAACCGGAATTACTTCGCCAAATTCCTACTTCAAGTGTTCTCTAAACCTTTCTAATGAAGCATACAGCAGAAATGTAACATTTAGGGTCTTTCATTTCATAGAGAATGAGGAAAAAATTGAATTATATTTTTGTCACTCAGCGAATTTAAGCATTTAAGGCTAACTTTTATAAAAGTCAACCGGAGAGTAAACACTTTCAACATCAAAGCTTACGAGTTTGGCGCATTTGAAGTCCTTTCAAGCTCCCAGCATTCATTTCGTTATTAACTCGCTTCACTTCACATCTACTTCACCAGTGCAATGCAAATATTCCTTCAGGAGTTCAATCCACATTTCAATAGACACTCCAGCTAACGCGAGATCTTCATTACACAAAAGGCAAACAGAGTGTTACTACAGCAGAAAAATCAGTGAGTTAGGGGAAGAACTGTAACCGTAACTGCACTGAAGTTTGCGTTGCCATTCACTATGTAAAAGAGGCGTTTTAGAAATAAAGAATCTTTTTCCCACAACTGAAGACAACTCCGTTATTTTAAAAGCCTCTAGGGACGTTTGAAGGAAAATGTTGATTACTTTGCTTTCGCTTTTATATATCAGTTTTATAATTAAATGGATTTTTCAGTTTAGTTAGCAAATAAACCCTTTGAATTTTAAGGAACTAAAAATTGCAAGAGAAACGTTTGAAAAATAACTTAGTCTAACTTCGGAAAAAAAGAAAAATGAACTAATGAATAACTGTTGATAAAGAGTATCTGCTATATAAAAGAATATTTTTATGAAATGTTTATGGAAAAGGAACTGAATTTAAATTCACATAGCTTTTATAAGCGTATTCATTTACTTAGATTTTTTGGTAAGAATTAATTTTCTCTTAAATTTTTATGTCATATCGTGATCTGAATACATTTTATCAAGAATTCGTCTTACCGTCTTAATTTAAACTTTTTTTTACTTTTTACCAAGTAAAATTAACTTCTGCTGTCCGATATTCTGAATTTTAAATAGGATTTTGTGTTTTGACTATATGAATCAGACTTTTAGAACTTTAAAATTGATCAAAATTAAAATGTAAGAAAATTCTCGCCCTCAGTTATATACTTATAAAGACACACTATAAGTTCGTAGTAAGTACTAAATAACTATAATTATTTATGAAAGAAATATATTTGAAAAAAAGAACATTAATTTAAAGTAAGAAAATTATTAAAACTAACTTTAGAACAATGATTTTCACTGCTTTCGAATAATCTTTCTAATTTACCCAAATATTGCCCTTAGAGAGCACTTTTTTATAAGTATTGTGTATTCATTTAATCAAAATTTATTTCGGATTTTTAAATATAATCTTATTTAATTTTTTAAAAGTTCTATGTTATCCTAGTTTTGCGCTTTTTATTGGTTTTACTCTTCGATAAACTCTTTGATAGTTCCCTTAAAATAAATATTTTTAATTTTTTATTATTACCATATTCAAGATTTTAGATTCAATTACTTATTGCTTGCAATGGTTTTCGACTATTGTTTTATTTTTTGAGTATGTCGAACACTATTTGTAACTTTTAATGAGAAAAATTTCCTAAAAATAAAATAAAATTCATGAAACTCTCCAGTTTGCAAAAGTAGTTTGCATGAACAGAATTGTGTATGTAGGGTATTCGCAAAAACTCCTCTTAATATGTTGTTTTCTAATTCTGAATCTTAAATATAGAACACTTTTATTATCTATACATAATAATAAACGCGGCTGTGTGTGTGTCTGTAATCACAATATATCGCCCCAGAAGCCTCGTCCAGGCACGAAACTCGGCACATAATTGTGTTTTGACATAATGAAGAAGTATTTTTTTTCTTTAGTTATCAGTCATTTTGTAAGAAAATCTATGCTTTTTCGTCTTCAAAGAGCCATATTAAAAAAACTATTAAAAGATGCATATGCTTTTCTCCACTCTTATAAATGTATGCTAATGCGAACCTTACAGTTGAAATATTAATTTTCGACAACTTAAACCAATAATATACGAAGGAATTAATAATTAAATTGTAAGGTTCACATTAGTTTACGTTTATCAAAGTGGAGAAAAGTTTAACTTTTGTATTAAAAATGTGGCAACATATTCGATACGTAAATAGAACGCTTCGCTTTGATATATTTGTCGCTGTTCATAATTGGGTATAATATAGCCTACGTCACAGGTTGTGTTGTTCCTACTAAATTTAACCCATGAACGGCATTTTCTGCGAGCCTAACTTCAAGCCACAAATAAACAAACGAAGTGTTCGATCGTTTAAATAGCTGCTCGCCAGATTTTATTGCATTATAAAGAAAAGTTATTGAAACTAAATACAACTAAATAAACAACAACAACTAAAACAAATAACAACAACTACTAATAACAATAACTAAATAAACAACAACTAAATTCCATTCGTTTAGCATTGCGTCATATGTTGTTCCTACTAAATCGAAGTAATTGTGTTTTTTTCATATTATACCCAATTGTTATAATAAGTTTTTCTTCTTCTTTCCACGCTCTATTTTTTTTTCTTAAGCGAAGACGATAATTTTTGTAGCGATATAGAAATAGAAATTGATACCATAAAAAATTATATAGAAATAGAAATTGATACCATAAAAAATTAATTCGTTTTCGTGTTCTTTTCATGTATTTAGCATTTTAGTTTTTTTTTCTTAAGCGTTGTAGCTATATAATGTATAAAATAGGAATTTAATTGTTTTTGAAGGAATGATCACACTTACCTTGGATCTCTTTGGTTTTTCTATTCTTTATTTTAACAGTTTTTATTAAATGTAATTAGTTATTTTCAGAGAGTTTCAGTTTGCAGGTAAGCACTTAGATTTTAATATTGAAGTTTCATGATTTGCTTTCATAGTAATTGTTGTTCTAAAGTATTCGTTGACTTCTTAAAAACCCGATTACTGACATGGCAGAACCGCCTTCCAAAAAACTTTGTATTTTGTCAAAGAAAAAGATATTAAGAGATTCTCAAGGAAGAAGAAGGGCCCAAGAAACGTCTGTGGAACGTCAAACAAGGATGGAACATGACCGAATTTCGACAAGCAATTCTAGAGCCCAAGAAGTATCAGAGAAACGTCAAAGAAGATTAAAAGAGATTTTCAGCTATTGGCCAATGATGATTTCGAAAGCAACTTTTGTATGTTTTTACAATTTCAAAGGCCTTTAAAAAAAAAAAGAAAAAAAAACAAGTCTCTACCTGATAGTTATATTATACGTTAGGTTACCATAGGCCTTTGGTTACCATAGGCCTTAGTTTACCATAGCAAAGTTACATCTTCAAGCATCCTCAATAGCTATAACACATCTGCAGCAGAACTGGATATGAAGACAAAATTGCAGGACAGGAACACTTTAATTGTCCACTAATCTTCAGATTTCCTGCTATGTTTTAAAAACCTTTATTTGTGAAAACCTTTAGCGTGGCGGACAGCTGGCCGCCTTTGGCGGCTAGTTGTAATATAAAGCAAACAAAATCACTCCTATCAAAAACTCAAGCACCTGACTGTAAGAGTTAAATAATAATTATTATTTGGTGCGTATAAAGTAAAGTAAATTTATGAATTATAACTAATAGATTGAAATATTTGGTATATGTACTAATAATTGGATATAGTCATGATTAAAAAGGTTAAATGATTGAAACGTCGTGGTAAATATAATTAAGGCCGAAATATATGAAAGGGTAAATAAAATAAATTAAGGGGGATGTGATCGTTAAGGAAAGTGGTAGTACAATGCTAATGTGGGATAACAATAACCCAGTAGGTTCAAAAGGTCACAAAGTGTGAGGTTTGAACAAATTGGATAAATTGGTATCACCGAATTTAGAATAAGGGTGAAACTAAAAATAATTAAAGATAAAAAGATAAATAAGGTCATGCTATATCCAGATATAAGTATTTAAGATAAATGGAGTAAATTGATGTTTCCAATAAGAAAAACTAATAAATTCACATTTATGCATGCCCATAACAATAAATGAAAGGTACTCACCGCACACATACTGGAGGACAAGATAAAGACTCATCAAGAAAAGACGAAATGGAACACACATTTTTAAATTGCGTTTAAGATTTATTTAAGAAAAAATATTTAATAACATAACTATTGGAAATACGTCTTTAAAACCATTTTTAACAGTAGAAATGGGTGACGAGAGAATTTAACGAAACCAAAGGCGTCATGCATAAAGTTAAATATAAAAGAACGAGTAATTTAATCGTTAAAATAAAATATGAAAAGCAAACTTAAATTTGAGAGGATTTTTAATGTTAAAGAAAAATTGAAGGTATACACTGTTGATTTTAAATTTTTCAGAAATTGATTACAGCTAGGGATTTAATTTAAGATAGAGGTTAAAAAAAATGTAAAAAAGAAATCCCTCGATACGGACCGAAGTCCGCATCTCGAAAAAAAGGAACATGCAAGGAAGAAGCCAACAGAGAATCCCCTCCAAGTGACTCAAAAATTCCTTAACTGGGGTAGACCAGAAAAACTACGACCAATTAAATTTAAAGAGGCGGAGAGTTTGAAATTTAAAGTAAAGAGATTGGTTAGTTAGCCCCCCTAAAATTAAAGGAAGAAAAAGAAAGGCGTGAGTAGAGGGGTTGGTTGACTTTCCCCACAGGAAGTGCGATGACCGCAACGACCGTGAGAAAGGTCAACAAGAAAGTTAAAAAATAAAATTGCCAAATTGAAAAAAAGAAAACGTTTAAAGAAAAAAATTAAAGGCTAGATAAATTAGATAAATAAATCGTCACATTACATTAAGTGTAAATGTGACACTGACGTATTTGTGAAAAATTTCCTTTGAACTTTCATTTTATTGAGAAAATTGGAATTTTTGTCTTCCACAAAGATATAAAATTAAGCACAATTCTTCGTTAATATTATTTATTATATATTTTGTACTCATTAAATAAATTAAACTTTAAATATTATAGAATAATTTTTGTAAGACATAAAAAGAAGCATATATACATAATCGTAGATAAGCATTTATAAATATTTATAATTTATCATAAATATCTGTTACTGATTAGCTTAAACTTCCATCAGATCATAAAATTATTTAAATTTTTAGCAATCTTACAAAACAATTTCTGAAATTTAAATATTATAAAAATATAGCAAAAAAAAAATATTTTAAATACATTTTTAGTTAAAGTAGTTCGAGGAAAACTTGACACTCTCCTTTTTATACTTAAAACGGTACACAACATTAAAAGTAACATTTTTAAAAGAAAAAAAAACATAAAAAAATATGAAAAAGCAATGGTAAGGCAGTATTTTTCGAAGTAATTTAAAACTTTCCCCTCCTTAAAACGCATTTCTTTTCTATGTTACGATATGCACTTTAAAATAACCTTTTCTTTCATCGGACCCATTGAGATAGGAAAGAATTTCATTAAAAGGCGTCTTTGGAATACTCATTCGATCTAAAATTGCAGTCAAGATTTAATCAAATTCTTTAAATAAAAATGCATTCCTACAACACTCTTTCTTACGGTGGCAACATTCCCATCCCACTCAGCAATGTAAACATATATTTTACCGTTATCAAAACCAATTTAAATGCATTTTAAAAAACTTTTTCCATAAAATGCAATTTTAAGTGTTCCGAATAGTCCTATGCGATAAGAAAAATAAAAAAATGTATCTCGCTCCGAGTTGTGTTATCAGACAGTTAAAAATGAGTACTCTTTATTTTTAAATCTTGATTCATGATATAGTCAAAAATGTGAAGGATTTAGGGAAAAAATACCCATATTTATTGTTACACTTTGCTTACTATTTCGAACAAAATTAATCTTTTAATAACAAAGTCACAATTTCTTCTAATAGTATTATCTGTGGTGAACTCAAAAAAATAATAAAATGAAGTATCTATATAGTAAGTAAGATAGAAATATAATACAAGTTAGATACAAGAAATACTTAATTATATTCAAAATTTGTTTTATATTATAAATAAATTATTTGAAATATGTTTCATATTCGGAATTCGTAGTACATGATGAGTAAAATAAAGAAAGGTTTCTATATGAATAGAGCTATAAGATAGTTAAAAATGATTTCAATCTATTTTCCTATTCAATATTGATTCATAATATTGTTAAAAATCCGAAGGAATTATGGAAGAAGTACGAATACCATATTTTGTCACATTTTGCTTAATATTACACAAAACGTTAATCAAGTATCATTATTCTGAAATGAAATCAAGTCTCAATTTTTTCTATTAGTATTAAATTGAGTGAAATAAAAACAGAAACTACAATTAAGAATCCATATTATATGTAAAAAAATATATTGTAAGTAAAACATTTGAAATGCTTTTATTTTGTATACTATACACGGAAAATGTAGTTCATGTAAGTATAATATATTAAATATCTTACTTATTTTGAATACTATGTAAGAAAAATTTATTTTATGTAAGAAAAGCATAAGAAATTATCACTTATTTTTATATTATATACGTAAAATGTAGTTCATGTAAGTAAACAATATTAAATATTTTACTTATGCTATGTGTATACTATGTGCAAAAATATATGTATACTATGTATTTGTGTAAGTAAAATAAAAATAAAAAGAATCTCTCTTTACAAGTAGCATTATTACGAAGTTAAAAATAATTTCTCATTTTTTTTCCAATATTGGTTTAAATTATAATAAAAAAAATGTAAGAATTTATAGAAAAAATACAAAAACTCAGATTTTTGACGCATTTTAGCTAATAGCATTATCCTTTCTAGGCAAGTAAACACAACAGAAACAATAAAAAAATTACAAGAAGAAATCGAAGCAAATTACGCTTACAAGAAGACAACAACTATTGAGAATTATTATTCAATCAAGTAAATTATTGCAAAAATTCTGTGTGGTAAATAAAACAAAAAATCTGTAATATGGAAAATATGTGGAATATTTTGCTTATATACAGAATATTCAAAAATTTTAATAGATAATAAATAAAATGTAAAAAGGATATCTCGCTTTACGATTAGCGTTATTAGACAACTGAAAATAATTTATCTTTTCTTTTTTAATATTGGTTTATCGTGTGGTCAAAAATATGATGGATTAATAAAAAAAGTACAAATATCCATATTTTATACCCAAGTACAAATAGCCGTATTTTTGTCTCATTTTGCTTATTACTTCATAAAACATTAATTTGCTAATGTCCAAGTAACATTTTTCAAAAATATTTTTCATAATGCTATTAAAATTCGGTGTTTGTGAAGTAAACTGTGACTGTAGCTTAATTTGTTTATCTAGTGATGCCACCTATCGTGAGAGACAGTAAATACTAGACTTTTTGTGTAAAGCAGCTTTGTGGTGCTACCATCTATTCGTGGATGAGAATTTTGTGTTCAAATAGTCTAGGTCACAAATCCAAGAATTCAAGACCCTAAAAACTCCTCAAGTGTTGAAAAAATGAAAGAAATATTGGCGTATCGAAGCTGAGATTCGAACTCCCGTCCTACCGGTCTTGAAATTGACTGATTAGCCCTCTCGAGTAGTGTATGAACTAAAACACTCAGCTGAATCTACAGGGATAAAGTGACTTTTGAAGATGTTCACTATACACTTATTACACACAATGATAGAAAATAAATTTATGATTCGTTATCCTTATCACAAGACTTAGCTTCCAACTTTCGAATGTCCCGCAGTGGACTGATCGTTAAGACACGGTTCCCAGCAGATCACCGAAGTCAAGCATCACTGGCTAAGGTCAGTGCGCGGGTGGGTGACCACTTGGATCAGTCTGCGTAGGGACCGAGGGTGTGTGGTATTGGTCCTCGTTAAACTGTGCTACCGTAAAAACGTTTCGACCTGTGTTTTCAGATAATGAAAAGTAATTTCTCTTTCTTTTTTCAATCTTAGTTTATATTATGGTCAGAAATATAAAAGATTTATGAAAAATTTACAAATACCTCCTTTTTTTGTCCCAGTTTGCTAACTATTCTGTGAATCATGAATCCTCTGATGTTACAAGCTACTGATCAAAAAACTTTACAAATCTAAAATTATGTAATGTTTCAAGGAAATGGTATTTATAAATGTGAATTTACTAAAACTTTTCTCATGCATGAATGAGTTTAAGAATAATTAATTGAACAAATATAATACTTTTCTTTTCAGACATAACAAAAACAAACTAGGTAATCAATCAATGCTTAATGCATACTACCATAAATAAAATTTGAAATAATATAACAATTTTATAAATAGTTTATGGTAAATTTATGTCAGCAATTATTTTTACGCGCTTTCAATGTCAATATCCCTATCTACTTTATTATAAGATATTGCATATTGAAACTAATATTTAAAAAAAATAATAAATTTTATTTATTTATTTGACCTTCGGCTCTGGGGTGCCGGAGCAGATGTTCCTATTAGGTTGTCAGCCGAACGCGGAACCCTCAGCGTTTTGTTCCCAAGGTCAACCTTGTCCGGACTGAGGATCGAATCCAGGACGTGTTGCACGAGAGCACGAAACGCTACCACTTAGCTACCGGGCGTCGAAATGCAACTACGGAATTGAAATTTGGGATGCTGATAGGACCATTTGGAATAATAATTTATTTCAAAATTCCAATTTTTTCAAAAGTTTCTTTAAAAAAAGTCCTCCAAAGTTTCTTTAAAAAAAGTCTCAAAGTCCTCCATGTTCCCACAACAAATCAATACCTCTGGGGGTACTGATCCAGGAGTTTCCTTGTCTTCTGGATTGGTTCAAAATTACAAGGCTACGGAGTTGAACGTAAGTAGTCGTAAACCCATGAAATTGGGTCGGCTGTTCAACGACGGTTATAAAAAAAAATAAAAAAATAAAAAAAAGTTTCTTTATTAGCCTGGTTGGTAGGGCACTGGACTCATATCCAAGAGGTCGTGGGTTCGATCCCCCCCGACCAAAGACTCCCCGTTTAGTAAAGGGTGACTGGTCCACGTTAAATCTGTCGAGTCACATAGTACTCCATATTCCTATAACAACTCATACCTCTGGGGGTACTGATCCAGAAATGTCCTTGTCTTCTGGAATGGTTCAAAACTACAAGGCTACGAAGTTAAGCATTAGTAGTCGTAAACCCAAAATTGGGTCGGCTGTTCAACGACGGTTATAAAATAAAACGTAAAAGTTTTTTCGTGTGCTTTCTCTGCAATTTCTTTTTCTATAAATTACAATTATTTAAAATAATAGAAAATATCTATCTCGGGCTTTTCATTTTACAAGTTCGTGTTTGACTTGATGTCAAAATAATAAGAAGACTAATAAATAAATAAGAGAGAGATTAGATATTGGGATATAATTCTTAATATTTATATCAAAATTTTTAAAAATATGAAATATGACTGTTTGAAAATATTGAGAAATTTTTTTCACACATTTCTTATTTAGTACTGAACTGTTAGTTTTTTTTTTAAATAATAACCAATAAAATTACAAAGAATCTGAAAAAAATTTACCTATCGCAAAAATATTTTTTAAAAAATAAAATTTTTTACCTGTTTCGAAAGCTTAGAAAATTCAAGTTTAAAAATGCATTTTTTAGCAAAATATATTAAAAACACGATACATACATACATGGTTGATTCCCATACACATGCTTACAAATTGAGAGTTACATTTCGAAAATTTAAGAACATCTTTTTCAGATACCCTTCTTTCAGATTATTCAAAATAAGAAAAATACATTTTTCCGATGCTCCCTCTCCCGTACCAAAAATGTAAAAGAAAACTCTCTTTTCAAAATTAAAACCAAATCTTTATAATGTTTTAAAACTTTTTTATTCTTACATTAAACATTTAAACAGATTTCTAATATAAAAGATGCATGTTTACTACAGTAATAGCATCTTGTCTCAATACTTTTTAATTTTTGTCCAACTAATGAGAAATTCTATCTAAAACAGTGATTAAAAGAATCTAAAAACTTTTTAGTGCCAAATGCAGACATATGCATACGATTTGGCATTTTAAATTTATCACAATTATTAAGAATAAAAATGCAAAGGGCTTTCTGTGACCCATATACACTCACGCATAACACTAGAATATTACTTTTCTTTCATTGCACGTTCGTACAAGATTGCATGCCTGTGATTAAATTTAATGTTTTTTCATCTCTCTAATGCGCTACCACAGCTTCTACAGAAACCAAAATCGCCAAGAAAAAAAGCTTTTTCTTTAATGAATCGGAAAGGAAGGAGTAGCAATTGTAGAAAAGAAGAAAAATCGAGGGAAATTCCTTGGCGATGAAAATCTTTAAGCTCTTGAGTAAGAAGTAAGAAAAATCTTTTAACTCCGCCGTTTTATATTTCCCAGAACGTAATAAGTTATGACTGTAACCTTGGTATTTTGGCTCTCCGAGTATAATCGTTTTGGAGGAGATTTAGCTCAAGCTAAGAAGCAGCTGCTACAATCTCAAGAGATTTGGTGACTTTGATTTTTCTAGAGAAAAAAAAGGAGATTTTCTGTAAAATCTTTCGGAGGGGAGTATCACAAAATAGTGTATTTTCGATTTAAAAAAATAAAAAAAATTGATTGAGACAATATTCATATAAATATAATTATTTTCAGTATATTAAAAGATTTTTAACTACCGATGCCTTTCTTCAAAATATTTAGTTATTAAATAGTGTTCATTTCTTGTTATATCCTAAGCAAATAAATAGTATGATCAAGAAACGAATTTGGCTTTAGCGCTTTTTGAAAAACTTATACTTAGTCATTCTAACAAATTTTGTTATTTCGTTTGACTGGATTTTGCGTCGAGCATTATAAACTCTTCACAGAAATGTGAAAAAACTTAATTAAGAGCTCTCCCAGATAGACTTTTTTATCGAGAAAATAAACAGAACCAACATGGAATCGTGATGAACTATGAGTTAATTTGAATTAATAAGGTATGAGTATAAGCATGTAATCAATTTATGTAATAAAACTTAATAAAATCCCAGAAATTAATTCAATGGTTATTCATCGACTGAAAAGGAAAAAAGAAAAAATTGAAGAAAGTAAGAAATAAATTAAAAGTTTCCATTCAAGTTTTCATCCAAAAAAAAACTCATCATTCCATAAAGCTCATTTATGATTGCGATTCTCAATTTGCTCCTGCAACGGAATCCCAAATTATCGACTTTCTTTTGTTGGAACCACTATTTAATAAAGAAAGTTCTTTAGAACCTATTCAAAAAAAGAAAGACTACTAATATTTTGGAAAACATTAAATCTGATGACTGATGTCAAACTAAAAAAGAATACAAAATGTCTTATTACTAGCTGATTTGATGTGAAACAGTTGAATTCACTTGTTTTTTGTCTAACAGTGAATGTTTTTATTTTGGTATATGCATAAACTGAAAGCTAATAAATTGAAGCTTAATTATGTTTTTCGTTGAAATTAAAGGAAACTGTTACAAACAATAAGAATGGTTATCAGAAAACACATTTCTTTACTGTTGAATTTAATTACTTGAACTAACCAAAATGTAGATATAAATACCAATGCAGGTTCCAACAACCATTACTGATGCAAAAAAAATTTCATGACCCTTCAACGGAACTCTACAGTTTTACGGAACACACTTTGGGAACCACTGATCTATCAAATATCATAAACTTGCCATTGAATATTTATCATGATCATGAATGACACTCATCGGAACCAGTAGGTAGGAAACAGTGGTTATATAATCGAACAAAAACTAGAAAGTTGAGTCTCCTCCCAGTGTATTTGCATCAGTATACAGGCATCACACTATAGTTTTAGACAGATATAAAACAGTTTAAATCTTAAGTGTTACTGAAGCAGTTGATCTCACAATTCAGCAGGTCTTGGTTCCGGGAGTCGAGTGGCGAGTTGCAATTTACCTTTCCAGAGTATCCCATAGATGATTTAGAGAGTTGAGGTCTGGAAACCTAGAAAATCTTTCGAGAAAATTGCCAACCAAATGAGCACTGCGTAGTCATGGGTTGCATAAAATCAGGGACAGTTGCACTCTTGTAAAAGCTAAAAAGGGATTATAAGAATCTAGGTCACTAAAAAATAGGTATTCGTATCCTTTGCTCTCAACCTATAAAATTACGAACCAATAATAAGCTCATGCTTACCCCTCTACCCAATATCCTAGAAATCGCCCTATATAACAGTGAATCAACGATTATCTGGTCAGGCATCATGTTTGAAAGTGTTAAGCTTATCCATATCTTTGCAAGAGGGATAGTGTCTGATATGATATATGAGGATGATGCTTTGGAGTTCTATATCTACCTTTTTAATGGGACAAAAAGACTTGATTTTATTTTAATGGACGACTAGAAGAAATTTTCTGGAAAGTGAAGACATCCGAAGAGAAGCCAGCCAGGTTTATTGTTCTTATTTCAATAGAGCCTGTCTGGATCATTCTGTGATGGCCAATAGCGACTCGAAAATCCTTCTGGTAGCCCCTTCAAGATCTTTTAATAGCATTGTGAATGAGTGGGACCAGACCGGGATGGCCTGGTCGGTAGGGTGACGGGCCCATGTCCGAGAGTTCGTGGGTTCGAACCCCGCCAGCCGAAGAAATAGTAAAGTGACTGATGCACGTTAAATCTGTCGAGTCCCAAAAGTCCTCCATGTTCCCATAACAAATCAAAACCTCTGGGGGTGCTGGATTGGAGATCTATCATTCTGTGATTCAGGTCAAAATTACGATCTGTGGATAAATGAATGGATGTATGAATGGGTCCTCCCTATATACGAGTGCGACGTTTGGTGTGGCAGAAGTCGAATTCTTGGCCGTAGATGGCGCCACTGAAAAACAAGAAGCACACACTCTGCCTTAAAATTTGCTCGGTTTCACCAAGCAGGCTTGCCAGTGTGGCAAGTGGCATTAGAAACAAAAACAACACAACACAACGAGTGGGACCAATTTCCCCGGAAAACTTTAACCATCAGATATTTCCATACAATCACGGTGTGAGGCTTGTGTTGTGTATCCTGTGATGTATATCATTCAAAACAAACTGGAAAAGGGATAATCAACCTTATTTACCCATTTTTTGTTCCATTCAATAACCACTGACTTCATACCTTCCCTCTTTGATGAGTGTCGTGAACATTTATACGTGCATATTTAATCTGTTTAATGGTACAATTTTGCTTGTATTATATCAACATATTTTCAAGCCAAATGTCGTTACCATTCAGGAGATAATTAATGAAGTCTAAAAATTTTCCTAATTCTGACATTGATATTTTATCAATATTGATAAAATAAAAATATCTGCGAAACATAACATATAAAAAGAAAACTTAATTTTCTACCTTTTTAAAATGTATTGTACTATCGAATAAATAAATGTGGAACAAAATCATCGAGAAAGCAAAAATTTAAAATTCAACATAAATTTGGAGGTATTGAGAGAAATTAGCTCAAAATGTCATGAAAAAAGCACGTGGTATATTGAAATTTCAAATAATGAGAAAAACAAAATTCAGGTGGACTGAAATTTTAACAGTATCACAATTAAAATTTGTTTTGGCAGTCAGAAATAAAACAAATGAGCTCTGCGTACATGAAAAACCACAATATTTCCTATATTTGAAGTATGTTTTAATTATGAATGAATTAAATTATTCATATTTAAGAGTGTATTTTAATAATACAAAGTTGAGAAATAACTAAATTATTTTAATTAAAACTCTTTTTTAATAGCAAATGCAGGAACAGTATTTAAAGTGTTTGTAGAGTTATAAAACTTTGTCTGAAAACAATCTTTAATTTCTTCTATCTAAAAGAAAAATCCTTTATAGATATTATAAACGAAATCTTTTGAGTGGTGATATCTATTAACATGCTCAACAAAATTCCTTACGAAGGCAAAGAAAATATAATATTTCTCTATTGCACTCTCCAAATTGCACTAAATAGCCAATATCAATAAAACAATCATAATAAATATATCTATGTTTCCTATAATAGAATAAATGGGTGAGGGATTGTCAGGATTGCATCATAGTAATTACCAGCTACCATATCATTAAATACACTTATCACATTCGCAGAGCCGTTTTTATGTTCATAGGGGCCCTGGGCCTGTCATTATCTGGGGGCCCTTTATGAGTAAATTTAGAGAAAAAAAATTTATTTTGAATAATTTTTTAATTTTTTTTTATTTTAGGAGTAAAAAACATATAAATTAATTATAAAAACTTATATACATTATTTTTATCGAAAATTTAAGGTAACAATACTTTTCGCTCTTTTTGAGAGGCGAATCTTCTATCACATCATCAAAATCAATTTCCTGTAAGACATACAGTTTGCTTCGCAGCTCAAAATCTGTAAGACTTAGAAACATCAAATTATGAAGGTGTGCAGAAAATATGCTAGGAGTTAGAAAGAATACAAGAAAATACAGTTTGATTATTAGTTTTTTTTTTATAATCGTTGAAAAACTGACTCAATTTTGAGCCAATGTTTAACTACGTAGCCTTGAAATTTTAAAACCAATCCAGAAGACAAGGAAACTCCTGGATCAGTTCGCAGTGGTATTGGCTGAATTCGAACTTCCATTCTCACGAGCAGGAGTCCATAGCCCTACCAACCAAGCTATCGTGGCCAAGTTATTAGTTTATTTTGTAACAGCCCAATCAATTTCGAGTTTACGACTGCTAATGTTCAGCTCCGTAGCCTTGTAATTTTGAACCCAATCCATCATACAGGAGAACTCCAGGATAAAGTATTGGAAGAAATTTTTGCCTTCATGGAGGACGTTATGATGGAACTAACCCGCATTTACGGTGCATAGAGAGGAAGAACACGAGTGCCTTCCACGGTTAGCCTGACGGTAAAGGGACTCTAACCCATGATCCGTCTATAACAGAGAATATTTCACGTCAGCACTGTGGTCGGTAGAAGTTGGGTGTGAAATTCATATCGACCAGCCATCACTGGGATTCGAACTCGGTGCACCTCATTCAGAGGAGAATGCTCTATTCCTTGAGTCCATCTTCATTGAGTAATAACTCTGCGGCAGGTGCCAATTTTCAAATTTTATTAATTGGTACGAATTTTATTGATTTGCCGAAATTTAGTCATCTTCAAAATATAAATGGTAATCCAATCGTAATTTTTGCAGAAAAAAAATTGGAAATAAACTGTTCTTATCCATCTGTTCTTAACTTCCTATTCTGCAATAAATGCAGAAGCAACCACGAGGGTTAATGAGCAAAATGAACAGGGAGCGGAGCCTTCTAGTTTTTTAAATAATTGTTAAATTATTAGTTTTTAGCATGCATACTTAAAAAAAAATAAGAAAAACATTTTTCAGTATTAATAAATTGTAATTAAAGACTGTCATCAGATGGAATAGAACCCACGATCTCACAGTTTTGTGTTAGATTTCATAACCATCAGCCCCAAATATACACACCTGCCTTGCGGAAATTTTTTTAATAATTTTTTTTTTTAAATTTAATAAATTAAGTCATTTGAATACTTGACATTCTGGAAAAATGCTTTCCAAATTACAATTTTTAACGTTTATAACAAGTATCTTCAGTTCATTTAGAAGTGAACCATAATTCGGCTTATCTTATTCATTTTCAGCTTATGTATATGCACCAAAAATAAATTCAAAACTAGACTAGATATAACACAAGGACTGCAAATTTAACTGTCGGATATAAAAACTTATTTAAGATTGATAATGATAAAAAGATGAAAAATCTACATTCCTCTAATTAAATATTTTAAAAATAGTCTGCTTTTTGGGTTATAATGTTAAATTACCTTAATCGTAATGTCGGGGTTCCGCCGATAGAAGACGTATCAATGAAACACACTAAAGCTTTATATCAGTTAGCAATTAGTTTTAGAATTACAATTATAGAATAATTATTTTTATTATAGAATGAAAGGTTTTAAAAGACAAATATTTGTTAATGTTTAATCAAAGAAAAAACATAACCCATATTGAAATCTAACGAATTGCCCCTGATAAATTTTGTGACTAAAAAACCTGATTGATTTCCGGATTTTAGAAACACCTTCTAGTTTTACTATTCAATCAAATTGGTTTCGATGTCTTTCATCCCACCTATCTCATTAGTGATTCAGCATATTTTGATATCATTTTTGTTTCGTTCTTACTTAAGGCCCTTTCTACGCTGAAAGACAAGTCAAATTGAAGGAGCTATGGGTGGGAGAATGGGAGGAATAGGCGTGGACATTAGTGGACATAGGGGGTGGAGATATACTGAGCGACCATGGAAGTCCGGGTTACATTTTTTGGCAAAACTCAATATTTAAAGGGTGCGCCAAAAATAGATCACGCAACTACACTTATTACTTTTTCACTATTTTTGGTGTATAAAACGGAGGTAGTGTGATTCCTTGTTACTCCTCTTATTTATTTAATTATTTTTACACCATTCATATTTCCTCATCATTCCAAATATTGGTAATATCAAATAAAATTTAAAATAATGTATGACACTGTCTTTTATTCCTTCATATTAGGAATGCCTTAAAACATTACTCTGCTCTGGAAAAAGATTTATATTATAAATATTAATAGTCTGACTAACAATAATTTTGTATAAATTGTTTTGGGTCTTTCAATCTTCTTTCTGCGTATCCCCAACAGTAAATAAATATTACAGCCTCGATATCATTTTGAATTTTCTTTCACTCACATAACTATGTAATATAGCGTGTATATAGTCATTACATCTCCGAATATTTCAAACCATATTTTACTTAAGAATTAAAGTGCGCAAGGGTTTTACTAAACCGGGGACAATTAACTTGCATTTAATGGTGATCCTAAAGGTATATTCAAAGGTTTATTTTATATTTCTGATGTTATTGAAAAATGTGAAAACTGTATTTTTCATGATTCACGACGAATAAATCTTAATGTCTTTTTCTACATTCTCTTGAAGTTTCAATAGATCTAAAAAAATACAACTGAAAAATTAAATTATAAACTTTCAAAAATTTAATTTTAATGTGTGCAAAATTTTTTATTTGAAAAAAAAGTAAGTAACTTTAAAATAACACAGTAGTCATTTAAGGATTAAAAGAAAATACAACATAATGTGAAATTAATATTTTTACAATGTCTAAACAAAATAATAATTCATAAAATCCAAATTTAAATAAAATATAAAAAGCGTAATTTCTTAAATGTGTGCTCCGTATATTTTATAAAACAATGTGTAATAACAATACTATAGACTAGTTTTTTACACGTTATCTATCAGTTATAAACCGTTATACTAGATTTTTTTTTTGTTAAAGCTATCTTTATCATTTGCAATTCTAAGACAAGAATTTTGTTTTAAAATTTTTTAAACAGAACTAACGTATAGTTACTATTAAATTACAATTGACAAAAATCAAAGAACAAGCATTTTATCAGAGACCTCTACAATTTTTAACAATCACAGGTGGTACTTTAGTAAATGAATAAAAGGTAGCATATACTTTCAAATGTAAACATTAATAAGTTTACGAGTAAAACAAAAAGCAAGTAAAAGAAAAAAAATCTATATATCTAACTGGTTCGAGAGGTCCTGGCTAACAAAATTATATACTTACTCTAGCTTTTGAATTGGATTCTTCAAAAATACTTGCAACAACGAGTTAGAGGATGATGTTTTAACATGAGAGTTATCTTAATTTTATTATCTGCTGGGTCTTAAAAAATAGCAGTAAAAAATATATTTTAATATATCATTTCAAAATTAAGTATAATTAATTTCCTTTAACTTTAAATTAATAATTTTATAAACTTTTCTGCATTCAGGTAGAGATACTTTAATTTTGTAGATGAAAATAGATGAAAAAAAGCAAACAAAACTGTTAAGCGAGTCTCGCTTTTTATAACACATTGCTTCGTTTCATTAGGAAAAAGCCGAAAATTTATTTACTAAAACGAGTACACTATTGCGGTAGTCAACCTTAAAACCGAAAATTAAAAATTTTCTTTCATTTTAATTATTTTAATTGTTTAATTTATTAATTATTTAAATTATTTAATTATTTTAATTATTTAATTTATTAAATTATTTTAATTATTTAATTTTCTCTAACGAAATCATGCTTTATTAATACCGAAGTACAGATCTCGGCAGTTTTCAATTTATCTCTTTTTATTAGATATAATATTATCATTTTGATAATAATGTATTTTAAACAAACTCTACGTATTCCATGCATACTTTTCCAAATAAAAATGTTTAGCGGGTAGTAAAAGGGTATCCTCTTTTCTTTATTATTTTATTCTCAGACTATTTACAATGACGCGGAAGTAACACTCCCTCCTCCTTCTAGTTTAGGGGAGAGTAAAACTGGTTCTTAAGCGCCGACCCCCCAACCCCTAAACCTCCCCCGACCCCCCAACCTCCAAACAAATGCCAAGAAGGCTTTTGGAAACCAGCCTCAATCAGAAGCATGAGCTTGTAGGGAATAAAAATAATTATTTTAATGATTATCCATAGTAATTTTTTTTTAATTTTTTAATGCTTTCATAATTTATAATATTATTTTTATAAAATTAGTTTATTTCATTATTAATATTTTACCATTTTCAGTTTATTTTACATTATAATTTGTTTAAATTATTATTTTTATTTTCGCCTCAATGCTTTAGCATGAAAAGCATACTTATTAAAATTAATTTTTAATATTTTTTTCTTCAAATTTTGTAAAAAAATTTAAAAATTAAAATCTAACTTAATTTACTTTTTAATCCAAATATATGACATACATAAAGAAATTCCATGATTAATGCAATTACTCTCACCTAATAAACATTAAAACTAGTAGACACTTACAATAAAACAAGCTAATCTGCTCCTGATACTTAATTACAATCCATTTAATTACAAAAATGTATAAGATGTAGAAAAGGGATGAAAGAGTTGAAAACAAACGAAGATATTTATCTCAACTACTTGTTTATTATGCCATAGTGTTTTAATTAATAAAATCCGATAAATGCGTTATAGAGTATTTGAAATCAAAATCTCGGATAATATCTAAGTGAAGTTCTTAAATCAAGTCATTGTCCCTTTTCATCTTTAGTTATAATATTATTTAATCAAGATGACAGATTGGGTCACTGAAGTATTCCTAATTCAATAACATCCTAACGAAATTAAATACTTAATATCCCCTCAAAAAATAGTATACTATCCCCTCAATATATATTGAGGGGATATTAAGTATTTAATTTCGTTAGGATGTTAAAAATAACAGGCAATTGCGAGGATTGGAGAACGAATCGAGTATGAAACAAAGCCTTCTAGTAATTCATATTATCACAATATATAATGCATTGCTCGATATGTGTTAATATATAATATATTGCTCGGTATGTGTTAATATATAATATATTTCTCGGTATGTGTTAATATATATAATATATTACTCGATATGTGTTAATATATAATATATTGCTCGGTATGTGTTAATATATAATATATTGCTCGATATGTGATGATATCCTATATATAGACTATCAGCAGCATTTATTTCCGATGACAACAGCGAACAATACATTTAAAATTTAGTGCAAAAGAAATTAAACTATAAAAACTGGGGTAGTAGTGAAAAAAGTGAATTAGAACAATATCACGAGTAATTGAGTAGTTCCGGAGTGCGAGTATGTGGAGAGCGACTGCAAACAGAAGGATGTACTCCCAATTTTCTAAAAATACATTGTAGAATCTGTGAAGAAGCTAACTATTTTCAATGGTAGTTCAATTTATTCCGCTTCAAAGAGTGAAAAACATGAATTATATTATGTTTAACTTTTCACTCTTAAAAATAAATCACTTAAAGCTATTATATCGAATTTAGTTTTTAAAGTTTTTGAATAATATAATTAAAACAGGGGATCTGGGTAAATACCTTAACCATGATCATCCTAAATGGTAATAAAAAATACTATATATATATATATATATATATATATATATATATATATATATATATATATATATATATATATATATATATATATATATATATATATATATATATATATATATATATTGTGTGCACAAGGGATGCTGTGAGTACTTTATTCTTTAGACATAACTCAGAAACGCATTTTTCTTAAAAACAAATACATAAGTAATTGAATCAGAAAAATTCCCAGAATGATTAAAGGGGCCAGGATAGCCTGGTTGGTCGGGCACTGAGCTCATGTCCAAAAGGTTGTGTGTTCGACCCCAACCGGCCGAACATTCCCTGTGTTTACATGGTGACTGATGCACGTTAAATCTGTCGATTCGTAAAGTCCTTCAGGAGTTTCCTTGTCTTTTGGATTGGTTCAAATTACAAGGCTATGGAGTTAAACATTAGTAGTCGTAAATTTAAAACTGGGTCAATCGTTCAACGATGGTTATAAAATATAATTATAAAAGATCAGTGGTAGCTCAGGATAAAAAACTCGCCTCCCAAGTGAGGAGAACCAATTTCGAATCTCAGCGATGGCTGGTAGATATGAATTTTGCACCTGGCGACTCCCCAACCGCAGTACTGTTTTAAAATATATCCAGTGGTGGACGGACCCTGGGTTAGAGTCCCCTTGCAGTTGAGCTAACCGTAAGAAGTTTTCGTGGTTTTTCTCTCTATGTACAGCAAGTGTAAGTTAGTACCATCAAAACACCTTTCACGGAGACTAGTTTCTCCCAATGCTTGATCCAAGTGTTCTCTTGTCTTCTGGGTTGGGTTCAAAATTACAAGACTATTAAATTGAAGAATGATAGTTGCAGACTGAGAACTAGGTCGGCTTTTCAACACCGGTTGTAAAATTAAATAAAATAATTATAAAGAGAGCTACGGAGGCCCAGGGGATAAGGCATACGCTTTCCAATTTGGAGACCCAGGTTCGAGCTCAGAGGTGACTGGTTGATACGAAGTTAGAATTCCATCAGGGTTAGAATTCCATTTTCAGTTGAGCGAAATGTGGGAGATTTTTGTGGTTTTCTTCGCCATGTAATGTGAATGCCGGTTATTAGTTTAAAGAAGCTACGAAGGTTAGTTTGTTTCAATGCTGGATCCAGGAGTTCCATTGAATTCTGGTTTATTGTTTTAGATTAATCAGCTTCGAAATGATAAGAGACTTTAAAAGTTATAATTAATTAAAATAAGTCTAACATTGATTTTATAAAAAATTTGCTGTATAATTTCTGATTAAAATACGTATTTACAATCTAATTTAATCTATCATGATTAACTTAATATTAGTCGATTCTTCACTACTTGTAAAAGTATTGAATGTCTGTTGTATAAAATGAAAACAAATCGTTGAGCGTAGTAAATGGCATACAAATATTTTCGGCATGCTCATTTAAAATTTCTTCAAATTTAAAATCTTTATTGTAAGAAATGTACTCACAATACTTATAAATATGAATATGTTATCAAAATATTTGGCAATCCTTGGTAGTTTAAAGTTATTGTATGAAAAAGAGGATTTGCTAGAAATTAAACGGTTATTAGAAAACGAAGCAGGGGTATTAGTTTATCGACATTTCAGTTGCTGATAGATATGGTTCCATTTTTTATGGAAGATTCCGATAAAACAAATACATTATACGAATATATATATATATATATATATATATATATATATATATATATATATATATATATATATATATATATATATATATATATATATATATATATATATATATATATATATATATATATATATATATATATATATATATATATATATATATATATATATATATATATATATATATATATATATATATATATATATATATATATATATATATATATATATATATATATATATATATATATATATATATATATATATATATATATATATATATATATATATATATATATATATATATGTACAATAATCGGTCAAAATAATCGAAACAATCCACTACTAATGCATTTTTTCATATTTTTCAAGGAATACTTAGAAAATTATTTAGAACTTTTGAAGTGTTGAAGTCATGCGTTTTCTCATATATATTAATAAAGTTTAAAGCTTTTAGAGATTTGAGGGACCGGTAAAAAATTAGGAACCAAGAATAATGTTTTTGAATACCTTATTCGAAAACAATAAGCGAAAAGCTTGTGAATCATGTCAATAACGTTGATTATCATATGAAATAACAATCGTATACATACTAATAATAATTAAACTTCTATTATAAAACAATCTGATTTTTTTAATATTTTGAAAAGTTGTTTTATTATGCATCAGAAAGTCTTATTTTAGTTCTATTATACATAAAAGCTAAGCAAGCGAGGCATCTTAGTTCATAGTAGGCTTTGCTCATTTTAGTAGGCTTTGCTTTGAAAAATCGTATTCTCCCCTATATTAGTCCCTGCTAGTACAACTACACATTTGAATAGCCAGAAAAAAACCGGTTTTATGCATATACCCCATAGTAACAGGTAGAGATGGATACAGTTTCTTGTTTTTCTTATATTCATTATTTAACTTATTTCCTTTTTCTTTTCTTTGTTTTCTTTTCAGTTTTCGTTTCTTATACTGTTTACGCTGTTTCGAAAATATAAAGTAAACGCGCGAGGGAGGCGAGATGCGAATACATGGGGAGGGGACATAAAGATTGTATACAGCTGGAAATTGTATTAGTATAAATTATTTATTTCCGAAATCGTATCAATAATGATTTACTATATTTTATTATTTTCTTTAAAAAAACTGGCAACTGTCAGGAAAAAAATTAAGATCGTAAGGAATAAAATAAGATTTCACTATTTGTGATTACAAAATATTCATCAACATTTATTTTTTTCGGATAAAAAAACTGTCCCGTATCTTTATTATAACTGTCCGAAAATATATTGATATTTATGGATTAAAAACAAGAAATGATTTTCTTACCGGTTTCCAATATTTCCATTTTTTCTCTCCCTTCTTTTACTTCTTCTTTTTTTTTTTTAGTAATTGTCGTTGAACAGCCAACCCAATTTCCAGTTTATGACTACCAACTCCGTAGCCTTGTATTTTTGAACACAATCCAGAAGACAAAGTAACTCTTCAATCAAGTATTGGGAGAAAATTTGCCTTCGTGGAGAACGTTTTGAAAGAACTAACCCGTCTTTGCGTTAGGTGGACATGAAAACCACGAAAACCTACCACGGATAGTCCTAACGGATCCATGATCCGTCTGATTTTTTATTAGCATTGCGCTCGGTGTGAGCCGTGGGCGGATTTCGTATGACCAACTATCACTTGGATTCGAAATCGAATAACCTCATTTGGAGGAGAGCACTCTATCCCCTACACAACCACGGCTCTTCCATTTTGATACGTATGTTACCGGCAAAGTTTGTAAGTCAACATTCTGTGGAATGTCAAGGCGTTGTTATACCTAAACTAGCCAGTGCCTGAAAGGACTCTTATTTCTCACATTTTCTAAGCATTCAATGTAATGAAAAACCTGCAAAGTATAAAATATGTCTATGATTCGTTTCGAATGTAATGAAATGTAATTCAAACGTCTTTGAAGCTTACCATATCAGAGCAAGTAGATTAATTTTAATTTCTTCATTTGTATATGAAAATTTTGTTTCCCTTCATATGGCATGGATTCTTCAAGGCATAAATTTTGTTTTATCCAACTTTCAATTTCTCTACGCATCTTGAATACATTTATTTAATGGCACTCTCATTATTTTTTACGAATAACATTTAAATTATTGAGGAATGCGCGTGATTTACAGAATAGCCTTATCAGGATCTTTTTTCTTACTTTGCCTAAATATCATTTGTCATTCTATAGAATGTGTAGCTATTACATATAGTGTCTAGGGAAAGTATGTAATAATTCTCATATTTCGTGCTTGGCAAAAAAAAAAAAAAAAAAAAAAAAAAAAAAAACTGGCATTCTATGCAATGTTATGGAATGCCGGTGTTTTATACTTTACCCCGGTAACAAATGTATTATTTATTATTTATAAGAAAATGTATTATTTATTGAAGGGGTAAATCATGTGTTATTTTCTGAATATAAATTCATGTATCTAGTTTCAAAAGTTTAATTTAGAATTATTAAATAATGTAATTTCTCTTTCCATCGAAATTAGATTATTCCATTAAATAATCAGCACAATTTCCCATTAGAAAATTTATATTTTTTCTGAATCTTTTTGTGAGTTTGCTATAAGAATTGCGAATAATAAAAAAATTAATAACAGTACATATTTTTTCTTTTCAGAAGAAAATAATGTTTACTATTCCTTGAAATAAAAAAAAAATTGTATTTTGCTAATAATCTGAAAGTTGTAAAAATCGCAGAATCAATTTATTCCAAATAAAGCTTCATATAACTTTTCCCCTGAATTCCTGTTTTTAATGTATGGGTAAATGCATATTTTGTAAACTCAATTCAAATAAAATTTATTGAGAGTAAATCAGAAAATTTCACAGTTAATGTTTTTAAATTTGTGAAATTTTTTTACCGATAACTCAAAAATAATTTATTAAAAACTTTTGCAAATTTTCCGATTTGTTGATTTCTATATTTTAATGAAAGAAATACAGAATCATTCATTCAGGGGATTGATTATGAGATGAGATCGTTGATTATGAGACGGACGCGCTGCCTAGTTCGCTATCGAGGCTCGGTGAGGGGTTACTAACTGCTGACTAAATAATAATAATAAAGTATAGTGTCTTTCCATTTGTATAATACCAGATTTCAATGCATACCCATAATATTAATTCTTATCTTTTATTCCGGAACTTTAAGAATCGAAGGAAAGATCAAAGACGTAAAGCGTTTTCCAAAATCAAAACATTAAGAAATTTCTACAAGTAAAGAAAATCACTTATTCTACCAGTAAGGAGAGGCTAAAATTTGGCTACTTTTTTCGAATGAACCGCCATTCCTTAAACCAATCAGTGACCAGCCGACTAAGGGGGTTGCTTTTTTTTCACTACGCATAATTAGGTAAATCAACGCCTTCATTGTAGGTGGCAGCACAATAACTCAGTTAGCTTAGATTTAAAGTTCCAATTTCGTGATGTCTTTGTACCATTTTTCTCGGGCAAATTTAAAAATAATTCTATTCTTTTTTTTTTAAATGAAAGATAAGAATTTAACCTTAATTTTCCCTTTTTAAAAACTAGATGAGAGAAAAACTACTATGGATAAAAACTGTTGGAAGTTGGAATGAGTTTTTCGAATTTAAAAAATAGTAAAAAAAATTTTTAATTTAATTCCAGACAGCATAATAAAGATATTTTTATTTTCTTTCGTTTCCAAAAAACAGAACGTTATTATCTTGAAAATTGACGATTTTATGCAGTACTGAACTGTCCATAGAATAACATGGGGGTTGCTTTTCTCCCGATCGAGCGAGCGAACGGCCTTAATATTAATTTGTTTGTGACAATTATTTTTTAAACACATTTTTGCGAGAAGCTTAAAAATATAATATTGAGGGTATTAACTGAAATATTATTATTATTATTATTTTTTTTTTTTTTTTTTGTATGCTTCTTTTACTTATATATCATCCACACGGACAAGTAATTGTCTGCTCTAAATACTGTGATAATGTAAAATGAGATAGCCAAACAAAACGTATAGAGTTATTTAAATTCATGTTCAAAAGTATTAATTGTTTTTTTTGAATTGACAATTTCAGTCATCTTTTAGGTATTTAAAACTGCAGCATATCGCATGAAAGTATTAAATATATTACACAATAAAGTAAAATAAAAGAGAATTCTGATCCTTAGGAACAGATATTAAATAGTCTCATCATCGAATGATGGAGCACAATTACCTTTTAAACAAATAAAAAAAAATTTTACTTTTTAAACTAAAAATTTGCTTATTTTTAAATAATTTATTAATACTCAAATTGTTGAAAAGATGATATGATAACGAAGCTTTTTATTTTATTCAGGCATTTATTTATATATTTTTTCATTTATTTTTATTTTATTAAATTAAATGCACACGTTTAAAATAAAAACAAAGCTGTCAAAATTTCATATATAGTTTCGATTTACAATTTTAAGAAATTGTTTCGACCTTGATTTGGAAATTTAAAAGTCTTATTAATTAAAAATTTGAGAAGCCTTATTAACTTTAGACACATAATAACAACAAAAATCAGGGAGTTAAAAATAGAAACGAATATGATCAATAAACAATAAAATCATAAGCAAACTAAATAAATTAATTTTGTGTACGAAATATAATATTACAAATTAAACATATTTCATATTTAGGGGAAACGTGGAAAATTTGGTCATACTGGAGTTTTAAAAAGTTTTTTTCTCGTGTTTAAACATTTGTTTAGTTGATGATCATTTGATTTCAATGCTCGATTAAACAAAATCCTAGGTCGTTTTTGTCTATTAGCAGTAAGTAAATTAAAATAAAATTACATTTGTTATCTCAATTTCATCCAGAACAAAACAAATCAAGAGTTTTGGCAGACAGGCCAGTCAAAGAGGGAATTGAATATTGGCCGGCCATTTAAATAAATAAACAAAAAAATCACAACGTATATATAAAAAACTGCGCAAACCTTTCATGTTTTCCCTAACCACAACCAAAATTGATATAATAAAAACACTTGCTTACCTCCAACGTGAAAGATTTATGTCTTATTAATATCCAATTCCAATTCACGGATTCTCTTACGATTAATTTGAAAAATAGCAAAATAAAATCAACTACAAAAGTTAAGCAAATAAAACTATTGGGCTAGTTGAAATATTTAAGATGATTAAAAAAAAATGCTTTTATAAAAAATTAAAAAAAAATATATACATTTTCTATGAAAGAAAATTTAGAATTGAACGAGGCCCAATTTAAAGGCACTATGGAAATCTCAAGACAGAGTGACCCAATGGAATTCTAAGAAGACTCTCCCCCTATTTACAGTCCAAGAAATTTTTCTTCCTAGAAATTTATGAGCAGAAATCAGACAAAGGGGTGTTTCTGTGGATATCTGATATTTTCGAAGTTAGGAAAAAAGAGCCCCGAGGCAATATAAAGAAGCTAAAGACATTTTCCCACAGTGTAAGGTGAGAAGGCTATTTGACAACTCTGTGGGTGGTAGCTACGAAAGTGGGGATATTTTCATTAGTGGAAAGAGCTTTTTATTGCTCTTTTAGTTAGAAAAGTGAAGAGTAACAATTTTATATTTGTAAACACTGCGATTAGATTTTGAAAAGAATCCAACAGTGTAAGAAAGAAAAAAATATGTATATTATGGGCTTCAGAGGGCCTCAGCTCTGAATAAAACTTTAAAAAAAAAGAAGAAAAAAGTGGGGTTTGGGGGCCCTCTTAAGTTATAAATAATAATTGAGTTAGAATTTAAAAAAAAAAAAACAATTAATGCAATGAGATTTTAGACTTTTGGGGGCCCCATTAGAACTCGGGGCCCTGGGCCGGGGCCCACTTGACCCATCCTTAAAAACGGCTCTGCACATTCGAGATGATGACTCATTATTCGCTGTTGCCATTCGCTTCCGAAAGAAAAACAACGAGATAATGCAGTTTCCCGATATCCCCACCAATTCTTTCTCTTCTCATTTTCGTTCGGAATATAAGGAAAAAAGGATGAAAAACGATGAACTGAATGATTGATGTATATTAGAGGGCAGAAAGGGACAGAATGGCACCGAAATCACGTCTACGATCCATGCTGTTGTCGTCAACTGCGATCAACAATGAATGGTTCCCCTTTTTCTTCCGAAGATATGGCATTTTTCAAGACCTTAAACTTCCAAGGAGACGTGTTTTTATATCCTATAAGATTGAAGCTCGATATTTTAGGGGGGGGGGGGTTTATGTTGGCTGAGCTATTCAGAAATTAATTGTACTTTCTTCATTGTTATCTGTTTAATTAAGCTTCAATTAAAGAGTGCAATCTGTCTTTTTAGGAGACATATCCGAATGAAAATACAAGGTTTCGCTTTTCTGAAAGATTACTTAAAAAATTTTACATTGAATTGCTTATATGAGATTTAAATAAGAATAGAGAAGAATTCCAGATAAAAGTCAATGTCAGGATGAATAGTGAGTCATCGGAATTGATACCGTTGCTCTTAGATGAAGAAGGATTGAGCAATAAATATTCGTTTTCCGCCAACAAACCAAAAATTAAATGGACTAATACTGTTTATTTTGATTCTGACATACAAGCTATCAAAGCGAATTTCGCTTTTTTGATTAAAATTTTTTTTTAATATTGTTTTTACTTCACCACGGGAATAATTGCTATGGAAAGATCAGTACTCTTTTGCAAAATACTCTTTTTTGCGTTTAAAATAATTTTATTTTATTTATTTAATTTAATTGACGCTTTCTTAACTTGATGAGTTTATGAACAGTTCGAAGTGTGTGCATTTAAAACATATAACGGTAGCTTCGGAACTTCTTTGCTTCGACATAGTTTGATCATCCCTCATATAATGTTTCCCTCTCTCTCTCTCTCTCTCTCTCTTTCCCTCTCTCTCTTTCCCTTTCTCTCCCTCTCACTCTCTCTATTTAAACACCAATTACTTTTATAATCGTGAAATACTTTGAAAATTAATACTTTTAAAGCGAAAAAATATATCAAAATAAATAATAAAAGAATATTCATAATAAAGGAAACACAGTATAAAAATTCTGAAAGTATCACCCACCTGACAAACTTAAATTATCTCATGAATAACAAACAAATGTACTAATTTAAATGCCAGTATGATTTAAAGATATAAACAGAATTAATTTAAGTATTTATGCATATCGGACTGACGACATCAACAGAGAAATGTTGCCCCTTTTTCGGGAAGATCCAAATTTTCTTCAAATTCAGCTTTTCTCCATATCTAACAAAAAGATATGGGGTGATGGCTTTTTCTTTTTTTTTTTTTCTTTTTTTTTTTCTATGTTTGCGGTTAACACCACAAATGGATAAAAAAAAAATTTATATTGTAGCATATATTTGAAACTAGGATCATTCTGCACAACATTGTTGAGATGTGGGACTGTTTTCCTTCTTTTGGGGACTACAGTCCCTTATCCAGCAAAAAAGCCCTTAAATATATTGAAGTCTTAAACTTCAAAATAGCCACCAAAGTGTCATTTTTTATTTAGAAAAAGTAAGTCTTTGACTTCAGATTGAATTTTTTCCCATAACAAAAAAAAAAATTTAACTTCTCTTACATTTATATTTCATGTTTTTGAATATTTTTATTTTTAAAGGGCGAGTGTAAAGAAATTTTAAATGAAAACATTGAAAATTGTATGGAAGAAGCGTACTTATTGGTGAAAGATTACCATCAAGAAATATAAACAAATGATTCTGAAGTAAATTGTCAGAAAATCTGAAAAACTAGGACATCTTTTTAAAAATTAATTTCATTGGCCTACAAATATTTATCCGCAGTGAATTGTGTGTTAAATTAGTATATGTTCAAATTTCACCTTGTTTACAAAAACGTGTTTTTTATAATTCATATTATTTTTATATATTGATTGTATGCTAAGATTATAAATTTTATTAGTATTATATTAATTGTACTTCTAGTATAACAAAAGTATTGCAAACGGATAGTTTTTAAAAGTTTTTAGATGGTAATTAAAATTTTTCGAGGAGGAGGGATTTAACATAAAAAGCTTCAAATAATCTTTTTATGTTATTTCCTTATCTAAATCTTTTTCCTATTCAATTATTCAAAACTAAACGCTTTCTCACACTTAATGTTAACATCCTGTCTTTTAACGTATTTTTAGTTCAAGTATTCATTAATTAGCTTTTTAATATTTTCCCTTTACTAACTGTGAGAAACAAACTTTCCCTCGACCTATTGAATAGACAAGTTGTAGTTACTCAGGTTTCCCCTCTTACCTGAGGAAAAACATTAGTACGGGACTATTAGCAAGATTTTCCCTAAGTTTTATTCGAGAACATTTCGATTTTTAGCTCACTTGTATGCTAGCTCTTCACTAATATGGCAAAATAAATGTTATTTACGTATAGCCTGGGACCTGAGGCATGCTTATTTTCCCCTCTCGGTGGCAATCTGATACATACATATATATATATATATATATATATATATATATATATATATATATATATATATATATATATATATATATATATATATATATATATATATATATATATATATATATATATATATATATATATATATATATATATATATATATATATATATATATATATATATATATATATATATATATATATATATATATAAAGCGGTAGAGGGTTTGGATGTTAATTTCACTTTTTGTATATTTTGCTGCATCTCTGGAATTAATTCAGCTTATCAAACAATTTTGCCGTACAATTATAAAATGAGCTTCTCCGAAAATAAATGCTTTCAAAAAAAATACTATTTATTGCTTATTTTAATAATGAGAAAACAAATTTAAATTTGGAAGTGTATAAATTTCAACGCCATTTAAATCCATACAGCTTTAAATCACAAAATCCAGAACTTGAATGGGAAACAGTCAATTACTTCTTGAGAAATAAAATTTTAAAAATACGATTTCTTTGACAAGAGGAAGTATGCAAAAAGGGAAATTAACATTAAAGAGCCCAAACTTTCGATTGTTCTCCTGCCTAGATTACTGAGACCATAGTTTTTAGATTGCAGTTACCCCCCCCCCTATATTTTAAGGGTCAAGAAATCGGAAGACTTAAAAAAAAATTCGCTGATGTCCGATTTTAAAATTTAAATGATCGAGAGAATCAATTAACATATTTAAGGTTATCAATTATAGTCTTTGAACCAATAAGTCCTACTACGCGGGAATTGATCATTAAATTAAGTGTTATTTTGGGTGAGGTTTTTTTCTCATTTTGTATTTTTAAACCGCAAATTTAAAGTGAAAGTGTATTGTAATAATATACTAATTCTATTTATAAAAGGAAAGTGAAAGTGCATGTCTGCACTTCGGAAAGAAAAACGCATCAGCTTTTTACGTACCTCAGCATTAAATTAAAAACACGTTATTTTATTTCTCAGTGGTATTATAATTAAGTATGATGTATTCAAGTTAAAAATACCACAACCTCAAAAACACACTACATTGTCTTATCTTTTCCGTGTTATATAGCGATACGTTTGATAAAATTGTTTTCTAAAATTATTATTACATAGTTAAATTGAAATCGCAAACTATCACCCTCGTCAACGTCATACGTTATTTAATTATGTTATCAGCAACCAAATTAAGTTTTTATGAACTTATCTTATCTTAGTGAGTTACGATATATGTTCTATTGTAATAAACGCAACTTATCTGATCTAACTAAAGTTTATCTCTTCCCTTGAGAGTTGTTAGAAGGCTTCTACTGTCTGTTATGTAGTCATATAACTCTGAAGAAAAGCCCTTAATTATTTACAAAAAGAAAGTTAGCAATTTTATTTGGAAACTAAACCGATAATGCCGCTATTAAATATTGTAATATTATCTCATGAAAGATGTTGTTTTATGTTTTAATTTAAAAAAGCATAAAATCTGTAACTAGAATAGAATTAGTTCAATTGGTATAAAATTTATTTGAAGTCATTGTTTGTTTTTTTTTCGTTCTCATGCCACCGGCCATGGGTTCTATCCTCAACTGGTCAATGTTGACTCAACCTTTCAGTGGGTCGATGAAATGAGTGCCAAGCTTTTTCGGGGACTAAACAATGGGGCTTCCACGTTCGGCTGACCACCCAACCGGACCATCCCAGAGCCCAATGTCAAGAAAACTGAGATCTGCACGGTAGGCCTTGGCCCTCTATGGCATGTCGCGCCACTGAGTTTAGTTCATTGCTTTTTTTAACACTTTTTGTCATTATTATTATTTCTTTAGTGATGCACAGGCGTTGCAGGTAGTTTATTGAAATTTAATTTTTATTTGCGGAATAACTTGTGCAAAATAAAATACTTTTTTTACGGTTATTATGAATTACTTACTGAAAAAAGGACTTTAGATTTCGGAATTAATTATATTCTTAAACAAATAAAATATTTATTTTATTTCTCAAATTATGAATGTCACTTAAAATTAATTTAATATATTTTAAATTGGCTGGGAATATATATTTGTTAGTGAACTCTCACTTATGTACCGATGTAAGGGGCTAACAGAAAAAAGCGCATAAGTGAAAGAGACGCATAAGTGAAAAACTTCAAAATTCTAAAACGAAACTTAAATTGCAGTGAAAATATGAATAAATATGTTTCAAAAGATTAAATGTTAATATTTAAACTGTTTTGGTATTTACTATATTATGCAAAGAAAAAATGTGACATACCTAAAGACAATTTATTTTCTTACAAAATAATCCTTAATACATGTTTGTATTTGTTTTTGACGACGTATTTCAAAAACAGTTTTCTTCATTTCATATAAATGGTATAAGGGCGTTATTAATTGTTAATAGAATTAAATTGTAAATAGTCACGAATAGTGTCTAAGGCTGCTGATACTGCTGAGTGATTTGGAGGAACTTTATCATCCTCGTCAGTATCATCCTCCACCTCCACGTTCTCATCGTCCATTTCATAAGCAATGTCATCAATGTCTCTTAATTCCATTGTTAATAGATTATGCATCAAAGACAATAAATTCATTAAAAGAAACAAGTCCATTAGATACAACTTTCCATTCGTTATCACTAAGATCGATATCCTAATCTTCTTCAATTTCGTTAATTTGATCCATAAATTCATTTTCTTCTGAAATAGAAATCCATCTCATTTGAAGCAATTCCTTATGCTCCTGTACTCAGAGATTACTTTCACAGGGATTCTACAAGTTACTTTTTACCGTAACTTGATCCACAATTTTTTACGCTGTATTGGAGACAATTGGATATCATTAAATAAGAATTGCCATTAAAAATAATTTTTTATATGACAGTCATCATTAATTTTCATTTTTATAGGAATATCATTCTGATAATGATTTTATGAACACAAAATTTCTATGTTTCCCCTAACTAGTTCGTAAATCAGTAAATATCACCATACTTAATCACTAAAAAAAATAACTAGTAAAGGATGTATCCTTGTAAGCGTTACAACTTGAATGAGAAATAGTGTGATTAAGATTGATGAAACAAAGATAAAACGCTGCGAAAACTTTCTCCTGGAACTCTGGCAAAGATAAAAATAGAAACAGAAAAATAGAGAGAAGGAGGTAAAAAAATGGAAAGGTGATAAAAGTTTACAAGAAGGAAAATAAATGAGAAAGGAAAAAAAGATCTATTGAGCATTCGGCTGAAAGCTTGCGATCTCCAAAAAAGTGTAACAAATTTCTTAAAAATAACAACGAATATCAAAAATAACAATCTTTTTTTTTTTTTATTTCCATTTAAAAAGTGTAACATGATTAAATATTTTACTTCGAAAAATTGTTTTTTAAAATAAGGAATAAATTTTGACTGAAAATAATTGGTATAATTTGAAATACAGCTCTGATAAAAAATAAAGTTTGGTGAGCATTTTCCTTATAAAATACTAAATTTCCTTTCTTTCTCAATGAAGATTGGCGTTCCTAAACAATCTTTCATAAATTTATATCTATTTATCACCTTTTTGAAAACGATAAACTAGTTTTTTAATTAAAGAAATAAAATTTTTAATAAAATTCGTTATACTAATATCATACACATGGCGTAAAAGAAAATTTCTCGACTATTTATTACAATGCTTCGCGTCTAACTTTAATATAAAAAATGTAAAAAACTTCTCGCTTTAAATGCATTACTTTTGTATTTTTGTTTTAATTTTTACATAAAGTTATATATCAACAATAATATTTACTTTGACATTATCACTATGAAGTTTTCGAATCATCATAACTGTTAAAATTAATATTCATCGATCTAACATCGAATTGTTATTATTATACGGGTGATTCTTAGGAAACATGGCAATTCGGACTAAACAATTTCTTCAAATTTAAAGTCTTCCGGACAATCTAAGTTTTTTTGTATGTTTATTTGGTTATTTTTATTAATATCTTACAGACAGCAGTATAGTTTATTGACAATTGCTCAAGAAAAAAATGAAATAGAAATTCACCACATTTTGAATGCCAGGAAAATGAGATATTAGCTTAGAAGTTTGAAAAAACAGTCCTCTAGAGCTATTAGTAAGTAACAAAACCTAAACCTTTATCTTAGATGGACCATGAATAACTTAAATTAATTCTTTTATCTACTGTAGAAAGAATCAAAAAAAATTTTGGTGCTGATATGTACAGAATAAAATTGTGTAAAATAATCAATCATCAAATAAATAAATAACTTTGATTACAATCAATCTTAATACAATCATACATAAACTTGGTATTAGGTTAATATTTGCTTTCCCTCTTTACAGTATTAGCAGTTTAAAGAAAATTCTGGTAACACTTCAATGTCCTGGCGTTCATAAGCCAGGATAATGACAAATTCGCCATTTTATAGCATATAAATTTACTTTAATATTTTGGCCTAAGACGTTTATGTTCTGCAGAAAACAACAGGATTTCTTAAAATATCTCAGATAAATCTATGTAGTTTATGTTACTAATGATTTCAAGAAGCCAGGAAAATGACGACACAAAAGCCTACTCACCTTGAAAAATGTTTTGAAATAGATTTTGAACCAGAAAGTTGGTTCTTTATTCATGCAACAAGACATGTTCAGATAGGAGGGTATCTAATCAATCAATTAACATAAGATATTGATTGCTAGCTCTATCTAGTTTGGTTATAAATCACTAAATAAAAGTAGCCAGGAAAATCGCAGATTTTCTTGTGACAAACAAATTATTGACAGAAAAAATTATTTTAAACGAAGCTTTTGTAAATAATACCCTCTGCGTATATTCAAGAAATGCTTACACCGGTTGAGATATAAAAAAAAAATAAGATACTGAAAAATTTATGGGGGGTTTTGAAGCTAGTTCTTGTTGGAAACATTGTTTGTAACATGCCAGAAACATGAAATTTTTAAATTCAACTAAATTTTTCAAATAAACAAAATAGTCGATGCTAGTAGTACTAGGTTATTTTATAATGCTAACAGCAATGCTATTTATTAAATTTTTTTAAAAAAAGTTCTTTCAGTAGTTTAGTATTAGATCTTGGTGCAAGTGACTGTAAATTGTCATATTTCATGAGAATCACCCATACATCGATCTAAGATATCTCTTAACTATTGGGCTTAGCAATTAAATACCAATTCCATTCTTAATTTTCCAAATTTTAGTTATTCCACTATTTTTAGTTGTTTTGAATCCCAAAGTCACCTAAAAATAATAAACTATAACAATTAAAATTTGTTTTTTCGTTTAAATTAATAACCTAATAGTTATTACTATCTACCACAAAATATGACAATTCCTTTTAAAAAGCTGAAAATTGCTGCTTAAAACTCTATCGTACTAAAGAGTAATATACTATTTTGTCTAAGAGAAAAACTTTCAATGAAATTAGCATTTAGTTTTATCGCAGAGAGCTAGTTTTTAATAAGAAATTTTCAATGAAAAGACTTGTTGTTTCTATTTATGCTACTTGCCAATACCAGCAAGCCCGCTTAAAACCAAGCAAATTTTTAAGGCACAGGATGCGTTTCTTGTTTTTCAGAGGCGCCATCTATGGCCAAAAATGAAACTTCTGCCACACGCACATCACAGCCCGTTTAACATGGAGGACCCATTCATACTCCATTCATTCATCCACAGATCGTATTTTCGACCTGAACGAGAGAACGATCAATCTCAAATTCCGTACCCCAGAGGTCTTATCATTTCTTATGAGAACTTCGAGGACTTTGTGACTCCGACGGATTTAACGTGCATCATTTAATGCACGAAGATTCTTTGGCCGTGGGTTTCGAATTCACGATCTCACGGACACGAGTCCAACGTTCTACGAACCAAGCTATATCGGCCCTATAAAAAAGACCTAAAGCAACACAAAGGAATATTTACGTAAGTTTAATATAAATTACAATATTAGACCAAAATTGAGAGACAATACCTCAAAGTTCATAAGTTTTCAATGACTCTGAGAGAATTAAGCGATTATGATGGCAACGGGCTGATGATAAAGTTAGTAGAACTAATAATCACTGAATTTCAACATCTTTTTGGTAACTTCGCGACTTCAGACAACCAAGAAAGTGACAATAAATGAAGAAGTATAAAAAAATCAAAAATAGCAGCTGTTGTGAATTGAAAATAACGAGAAAAATATTAATTTCCTCGAAATCATCGAAATTTTTGAAAGATTAGGAAAAAACATTCATCCTGTAATGTACCGAGAATAGTTGAAGTTGATTGCGACAATGATAAAAACTAATGCCTTCCTGTTTTAAGTAATAAATAATGATCGATTTCGAATTAAGATATATAGTTGGTCTACAAGTACAAAAAATTTTATTAAATATGGAAAAGTTAGCTAAAAGGTAATCCTATAAGAAAAATATCTACATTAATTATTCTTCAAAATAAAAATATCGCAATGGTATTAATGATCTAACTGCTATATTTTTACATGGCACTTTAAAAAAATCTGTTAAATTTACAAAAAGTAAGCTGGTCAGCTGGTGCTCCATTACAAAACTCCTTATTTCACAAAAAAATACTTTTATTTGAAAACGGACACCAGTTTTTTAAGCAGATAAGCAAGACAACTATAAAATAACTATGTAAGCATTGTGATCGGTAAGAGTCAAGAGTAGGACTCGCATGAGCAGTCAGCGCCGGGATTCGAACCTGGTTTTACTTGGAAGGCTCTGTTCCCTGAGCTATGGCAGCCCCAGCATGTTGGTTATGAAGAAAAACTTTAAACTGTACTTAGCTTAAAAGTCTTACTTATTGAAATCATATTTAAGTGTAAAAGCGTTTAAAACTAACTGCCCAGCTGTATAAAAATATCTGGAAATTTAACTTACGGAAATTAACTTACCGAATGCTGCTAGTGCAAATTTAACTTACCGAAATTATTATCTAAAGGTGCATAATAAACAGGGAGAGTATCAATCGTGCAATAAATTTGAATCGCAATTTTATTAATACGATGTTAAAATTTATAAAATAATCGCTGAAAAATTAAGGCAAGTATATTATTTAATATTTTATAACCGTTGTTGAACAGCCGACCCATTTTAGGGTTTACGACTACTAATGTTCAACTCCATGGCCTTGTAATTTTGAACCTAATACAAAAGACAAGGGAACTCCTGGATCAAGTATTAGGAGAAATTTGTCTTAGTGGAGGACTTTTTGATTGAAGAAACCAGTAATTGCGTTATATGGAGAGGAAGACCACGAGAACACTAACACATGATCCGTCAACCACTGAGTTCACTTCAGCACTGTGGTCGGTGCATGTCGAATGCGGATTCGTATCGACCAGCTATCTCTAGGATTCGAACCCGGTTTACCTCATTGGAAGGTGAACGCTCCTTCCCCTGAGCCAACTCGGTTCAAACCTAATTCTATAGTAATATAACGTAGAGCACTTTACAAAGAGTGTTCCATAATCAGCACCTTTTAAAAAAATAGTTGTAATATGATTTGAATAAAGATAAAATTATCTTACGGTAAGCAAAGCTGTATGACGAAGTCCCGCAGTGGACTGATCGTTAGGACACGGTTCCCAGCAGATCACCGAAGTCAAGCATCACTGGCTGCGGTTAGTGTGCGGGTGGGTGACCACTTGGATCAGTTTGCGTAGGGACCAAGGGTGTGCGGTATTGGTCCTCGTTAAACTGTTCTACCGTAAAGTGCTCGACTTCGCGTGCAGGTCGTCGGGCTACCGAAGCAGGGGTGCCAACCCCTCTGCAGAGGATCAAAATTGTGATGGCATGTCTTCGGATCATCCTCAGGGATGTTTCCCAGACCGTCGCCAATAGCCCATTGTGCAGCTCTAGTGCGACGTGAATGAACTACAACAACAACAACAGTATGACGAAAACTAAAATTTTAATTGGCTCTTTCGAACCACTTATTAATTAGGGATAAAAATACGGATATAATATGCGGAGAAAGTCGGTAAAAAAATAGACATTTTTTGCAATGGGCGGGTAATAATTAACAACAGAAAAAATATTTATTTAGCTTTAAACAGTATCTTTATGCAAAAAATATGCTTTCTTATGTAGAATTTACAATTATTTTTTACAGTGTAAAGTAAAAACAAATATTAACTTAAAAACCAAGCTTACTTTTTTGTTCTATAAGTATATATAAGAATTATGATTGAATCAATGAAACTATATTTTCACACACGTTTTAAATAATTTTAAAAAAAAAATAGTTAAAGTTTCATTTAAACGGAATCATTTGGAATTAAATTTCAGCTTAATTTTATTTATGTGCAATTCATATTATAAAGAAATATTCTTGACGCTATATTTCTAAATTTTAAAACATATGATAGCAATAATTTATAAATCTACTCCGATTACGTAAATCAATATCTTACTGTTAGAACTGCGGAATATATAGTCTAAAAACTCTGTCTTGATTTTATAGACTCAGAAAATTTGTCCTTATGACGTTTGTATGATTTTGAGCTAAAATTTAAAATTATTATGAAATATTTTTCAAAAAAAACTTGAATTTATTAACTAGCATTTTGAAATAGAAATAAATAGGTTTTTATTCTAATACCAGTACTTAGTATAAATAGCCATTCGTTACTTTATTACTTTGTGGATGGTATGAATTTTTAGAAAAAAATAAATTTGGAACAGATTTAGTTTTCTTTATTTTTTACCTAGTTTTCACTTTTTTAGCTTCATTTTTCAAATAAATATATTTCTATTCTTTATTTTATTGCTGAATTATCAGCGAAATGTTTATTAATAAAACGAATAAAGTTTACTTAAAGGTTGTAATTAAAAAAGTTATTAAACAAAACTTTCATTCTTCTTTCAATTTTACAAAATTTATTTATTAAATGCTGCAAGTAAGTCATATGCAAAGAGCAATAACTTAATTGAAAAAATAGTTTTTTTTAACTTTTGAAATTTAATATATTTGGTTTGTTGTAAAATAAAGCTTTGATCTGGGGCATTTAGTTAAAAAAACTTCCAATTTATGTTTTTTTCGATTCCATTGGAGATAAAAAATAAAATTTTAATTTCCAAAAATTTAGTGCTATTTAATTACTCATAAAATAAATAATTATTGCATTGTTTGGTCACATTTTGATCTCAAGTCATAAAACTGAACCATTCGCGAGATGCTAAGCATTATTTATTCAAAGAACTTGTTGGAATCTCTCCAGAGTTATTTCTTAACTCGAACATTTTACCTTGCATAAACGATCAGAAGGAAGGTGATAAACTTAAATATTTTATTTCCCATCCTATACGGCTCTTCCTAAGTGTAACAAAAAAAGTTGCATTCCTTTGGGGGACTAAGTAAATAATGAAAAACATTAATTTTTTTCATTCATTCTCCTGAAAAAGTTCAATTATTTCGGTAAATCTTTTGATTGCATTAGATTCTTGCACAATACTTTTGTTATAAGACACAATATTTTTTTATTTATTTAACACTTTCTTGAATTAATTATTTCGAAATGCATTATTTCTATTGTTATTATTTCTATTGTTTCTAATGACACTTGGACACGCTAAAACTCGCCAACCATTGGCCTTGGAAATTATGTCAGGAATGAAAGTATTTCGTTTCAAAAGTTGTCAAAAGTCATTATGATTAAAAGTGATTACAAATTTCAGATTCAAAGTAATTTTCTCTCGTGAAAAACAAAGAGTTTACAACAAGTTACAGTAAGTAACGAAAACAAAGTAAACTTAGTTGAAAAATTTTCCCACATTAGTTAAACCAATATTCCAAAAGATACATTAAAATTAATAAATGGTAATAAATTTTTATGTTTTTCTGTGTTTAACTTAAAAGTCATCAAACACATATTAAGAATTTTTTTTTTAATTTACATGCCATACAAGTCGTTTAATCATCATGAGATAGTACAATTTATAAGTAAAATATTTCAATTAAAATTTTAAAAACAATTTAAGTATTCTTAAGAAATCTACTAAAGGTTGAAATGCAATATCATGCAAATTCTCAGCTGAGTTCAACAGTTTTACTTTCTATAAAAAAATTTAACAATACTATCATGCAATCAATTTCAAAAAGCTATAATTTTCATACTAATATGGATGGAATTAAAACAGTATGTAGTGAATACAAATTGTATTAGACTTCAATGTGTTCAAAAATTCATAATATTGTGTAACTATCTTCATTCGAGATCCAGGAATTCTTTTAAAATGATATTTTAATTCTGTGGATTTGTTTTCAAGTCTTTGACCAACCAATATTAACAAAAGCACGAAATATTAATCATGCAAGATGTTATTAATATGTTAAATCAATTAACTTGGAATTATGTCACAGAATCATTCACATAATTAACTCGTTAAAACGGATTTGTAGTATACATCAGACTACATGTCGAAAATGCATCATTTTACAGTCTATTACGAGTTAGCCAAATGACGAAACTTCGTCATCGTATTTAAAGTATTTAATACGATGCAATAAATAACCGTGGTGCAATAAATAACACAGGGGAACAATTTTTTTCTTCTTTTACATGAAATTTGAAAAGGATCTTGGATATTTCAGGTCACTGCAATCGATCTGCAATCAAGTCTACAATCGATTTCTCTCTATCTCTCTCTCTCTCTCTCTCTCCGAGTTAAAGTTTTATTAATGACTTTTTCAGTTTATTTTATTGAATGTACAAGTTTAGAATCTTTATGTATGAAAGGAGGTCACTTAAATGTTTCGACAAACTTCTATGAAAGTTAGAGCACATCATCAGGATTAAAATTGAATAGGAATCCATGTTCGGAAATGTCATCATACGCTGCTAGGATGCTTCTTTATTATGAACTGTTTCTTCGTGTGCAATAGGGAAGCAGCCCTAGCTGCGTAAAATGACACATCCAAACTAGAGTTCCTATGCAATTTTAATCATGATAATGTACCCTACATCCTGTAGAAGTTAGTTGTAACATTTATGTGGGTCCTTTTTAAATATAACGTTTTGGAACTGGTACAGTTCTGCAACAAAAAGACTAAAAATATTATTTTTTAAAAATCTTTAGCTTTAGAGTAAAAACTTATTTCAGATTTGAAATTCCCATACTCAAAATAGGCAAGATTAAGTATTTGTATAAATACAACAAAAATTTGTTCCCCATTGCAATTAATTATCTAAAGATGTCGGTATTTATTATAGTCAGTGCAAATAATGCAGAGAAAGGTATGATTTAATAATACATTTTTCGCTTTAAGGCAAAAAAATATTAATAATAAAAAGTGCCTTATAATTCTTTATAATAATTTTAAATTTAAATTTAAGCCAAAACAAATGATTATTATTCATTAAAATTTACTGAATTTTTAATAAAACACTGCATTTAAATTCGAAAGTGATTTTAATAAAGCACTTATTGCAAATATTGATTTGAATTTCACTTATCATTCTACTTTTGTTTCCACCCAAAGATATCTGCATTCCTAACCTTCCTTTAATACCCTTATCAATTCAATCATAGATCAAAAGTCTAGAGATTACAAACAAAAACAGAAAAGCTGATTATCGCTAACGATTGTTAAAAAAGAAAGTTTGCACATTTTGTTGATTTCTTTCTGTTACTGAGGAAGGAAGTGAATAAACATGGATTTATGTGTTCAATCAAGTGTATCCACCGTAAAGAGTTCCGATACAGAAGGAATATTGTTTATTTGGCGCATAAAAAATATTACTACTATCAAATCACCGTGGTGGAAAAGTGGATTCTCATTCAAATGGCCATTAACACATAGTAAATGGATTATGAACATAACTGTTAGTGACATAATAAAGAAAACATTCTATATTGCCATTAGAAAACGTGATAATAATTATCCCACAGAACTAGGTGGATTAATTTCAATTCTAACTTTAAAAAATCCTCCATACTCAGTTTCGAGCTTTGACAACTTTGATTTTAAAGCTAAAGACTTGAAAGCAATCGAAATTAAAAGTCTTCAGTATGTTCCTTATAGTGGAGATATTTTACTTCCAGATGACACTCTAACACTTCGAATACAGCTGTTCAGTTGTTCCCCATTGAACAACATTTCAGCTCAGTTCCTAGTTTCTTCAAAATATACAGAACAAGAGTGTTCATTTGAATGGATTGTTCATAGCCATACTACCTCTGATGGTTATGAGTACTTTTCAAGCTACGTCACAGAACCACCAAGGTATTTTACTAATTTCCCATGCATGGAATCTCTGGATTTAAACATTACATTATATTTTGAAAATGCTCTATCACCAGACAGAAACAGTGCTGTTCTCATTAAATATACATCTTGGTACAAATATCCGTTTCATGCCAAGTTTAAGTTGGCAATTCAAGACTCAAAGGGAAATTTCGAAACTTTTGCGAACAGTAACTTTCTTTATTTTAGTGATAAGACTCTATCTCACTGTGTTCCGGTGCTTATAAATATTGATGAACTACAAAACAAGAAAATGTTATTTTATCCAAAAGGAGCTTTAGTGCTTTATTGTTATGTTTCTGTTGTTACCTATTCCCCTGCAATGATTGAAGATGCATTCGAAAGTTCGAACAATAAAAACTTAAGTAAATTTATAGAAAGTAATAAATGAAACAATTCATGACAAATATTCATTTACTTGCAATAAAATGTAAAGAAATTTTTTGAAGATGTTAAAAGTTGAAATATTTGTTCAACTGAAGTACGAAATAGCAAAATATTCATTGCTTCTTCGCGCAGTTCTTTGTCGTATTTCATCAAATGTAAAAGTAACACGAAACGAATAAAAATTGCTTGACACTATTGCAAATATTCTGACGTTTTCTGATAGAATTGTGAAAGAATATGAAAATTAAGAATGACATAGTATGTAAGATTTCTCAATTTAGGATTCTTGATTACACATTCTGATGTTTTTATGATTTCAATATTTTTTTTCTCGGGAAAATCTTATACATCTTCTGACATTTTAAATTCTCACGAATTCCACGCAGTTTAAACTATTTACTGCACGCAAATATTAAAAAAAATGAATCTGCTATGTGATTTTTAATTCTTTGTTTTAAAGTATTGAGTATTGATGTGTTAAGTAAGTGGTCATAAATATAGCAGAAATATGCTTAAAACTTTTTTAAAAAAATTTTGATCAGTTATACAAATTTAGAAAAGAAAAGCACTATTTATTTGTATTTTAAGCATTTATGAATAAAAAAAATATTGTATAGAACAATATTCTTTTATTTCAAATCGGGATGAGTTGTGATAAAACAAAGTTAATTATTCTGAAACTTTAATATTTGAATTATATATCAGTAGATGATTAAATTTAATTTTTCAATTTATTTAACACTCCCGCTATTAAATGAAGTAATTACATTCAAATAACACATTGCAATCACATTAACCAGTACTTTTTCAATTATTTTTCAATTTTATTTTCATTGCTAATTATTATTTCACATTGAAGCATCTAATTAATAAATAGTTTTATGTAATATAACTTTTTATTTAAACTATTATTAAATGTTAAATGAATAATCCCAAGAAAAACTCAAGTATATTATAAAATGGTGTGAGGAGAGCAGATATCGACAATGTCAACCTTCTTCTATGAAAGGTACCCCAACATAAAATAGAGTTAACATGTCTTATATACTAGGGAATTGTATTTTTGTAGTGGTAGATACACTACAATGGGTTTTATTAAAAAAATTATTATTGATTATTTATTATCAGAAATTATTTATTCATATATATAATAATTAATATTTTACTTTCATAAAATCTTATCTTATGTTGTTAAACTCTTCACTAAACTCAGTGGTATTAATAGTAAACTTTAAATATTGAAAAAAAAATTTGAAATCTTTATTTTTTTACTCTGAAATGATGACAATAAAAGATAGTTGATAGTTAATTATAAGGTTCCTTATAGCACAAGGAACACCTTTAAATAAAACTATCTTTATATGACATTCGTATTCCACGGAAATTTAGTTTCTGAACCTGATTTTCTTAATTTTTAAATTTATGTAAAGGCTTAGTGTGGATTGAAGCTTATTATATAGATAAATATAGATTTTTGTTAACGTAATAAATATACTTATTGAATCTAATATATAACATATTTTTGTATAGTAATTGTATCAACTGAAATGTATTTAAAACAATTATATCAATTTTTTGCATTAGACTATTTCGTCATGCCAGTTATAATATTTTTTTTGGCAAACTACCAAGTTAAAAAATTATTATATCATTTTTGACAAAATCATACCTAAAGAACAAATAAATTAATGTCAAATAAACCTAAATTAAATTTTGAACAAAAATTTTGCGGCAAATATAGATAAAATTTGCTTAAAAATTATTCTAAACTGCTGCCTCGTATACCAGTTTATTGACAGCAATTAATTTTTATGGCACTTTTCTTGCTTAAATTTGTACTACAATTATGAAAACAAAAAGTCTGAAAATGCATTTATTAGATTTGGAAGGAGATGTTCCAAAATTTTTACCGTTACTGTATACTTGAACTGTTTATGTATTTCTACTGACTACTAGGTGTCCTTATTAATTTCAACTGCAATTGAAATTTAGTTTTTAGTGATAGTTTTAACAAAAAATATCATTTTAATAATTAAAGAGCTTGGGGCAATATAAGAACACCTTTTCATATTGTTTATGAGAGTGATTTTAAAAAGTCACGATTGTCATGTAGATGATAAGATGTTCATACGCAGTAAGCTGTTATCTAGAGAAAACTATGATAACTTTGTAAGTATCTTAATGTAAACAATGCATCTCTTAAAAAAGAGCAGCATATCACTATATTACCCTACACTGTAAAAATATTCCGGAGCAAATTACGGTAATAAGTATTAGAGCTTTGAGTGCATCATTCGTAAAATCCATTTTACAGTTACTTTTCCGTTGAAAAATCCATTTGCATTTTCTATTTTTCCGCAAAAATCCATTTGTATCGTAAAATATTGTACAGTAATTTTTACAAGAATATTTATTTAATTAGAGTGATATAATGTTTTTACGTTAATTATTAATGTAAAATTTGCGGTACTTAAGATTTTTTGTTACATAACATGTTCCAGTAAAATTGTATTTCACGATGAAATGTAAAATCAACGTTTAACAATGCATCCTCAGTAACGGAACTTTTTACAGTAATTTGATCCGGATTCTTTCTACAGTGGTTAATTTACCCTTTAATTTCCGTGGTGATTGTTAGATTTTAAGGTCAATTATTTAAAGTATTGAGTTAATCTTGTTTAAATATCCTCCATTGAAAAATTTTATACAAACAAAACAAATTAAAAACTGTTTACTTGAGTTTTATGAATAACAAAACGTATTGACTGATAAATTCTTGCGATTTGAAAACTCATCTTTTTAAATGCTTTCAAAAAACTGCTCTTTAATTTTCAACAATTGTTTTATCTCTGATATTTACTGAATCACTTTTCTGCTATTCTTAGTTAATAGCCTTTGAAATCAACTTTAGAAAAGCCTAACTAAAAAACTTTTTAACAATGTATTTTTATTTTTATCAGGGTTCTACTGTTAGAAATTTTTGAAGTGTGAAAGCCTAATATCATTCAAATTTGGTGCAACTTTAATAAGATGCAACGTTTAACCAAAATATATTTTCAAAGAGTTCTTCTTAAACTTAATTACATTAGACTATGTTCCAATTTTCTTAGCCTGATTGGTAGGAAGTTAGATGAATTAGATTAGTGGGGATTGAAGTCACGTCCGAGAATTCAATCCCCACTGGCTAAAAACTCCCCGTGTATTGAATAGTGACTGATGCACATTAAATCTGTTGGGTCACAAAGTCCCTCTAGTTCTCATAACAAATCAATACCTCTGGGGGCACTGAATTCGAGATTCATTGTTCTCTGGTTCAGGTCAAAATTATGATCTGTGGATATTGCAATGGGTCCAACTTTTAAAACGGGCTGTGACAAGTTATATGTGACTGAAGTCGTATTCTTGGTCATAAATGGCGCCACTGAAAAACAAGAAATGCACCCTCTGCCTTAAATTCGCTTAGTTGGACCAAGCAGGTTTGCTGGTATCATGGTAAGTGGCATTAGAAACAACCATTAAAAAAGGCAAATTCATTTTTAACACCTTATTGTAGATGCTGAAAATTTGCTTGCATAATGGCTCAACATTGAGCTGATTTTCCTAAGAATAACAACGCAAAATTCATTTGGATTTGATTTGAACTCTGAAAATTTTCCAGCTGCTGGAAAACTCTTGGTTCAGCTGAACTTATTAAAATTTTACTGACAATTCATTATTTAATTACATAATATATATATATATATATATATATATATATATATATATATATATATATATATATATATATATATATATATATATATATATATATATATATATATATATATATATATATATATATATATATATATATATATATATATATATATATATATATATATATATATATATATATATATATATATATATATATATATATATATATATATATATATAATGCAAATATTGCCAGATGTATTGTTTATTGCTATGCATGCTCATACATATGGTCATTACAAATTCAGACTGTTTATTATTAAATTATTAATATTACTATGTATTGTTTAAGTGAAACTTGGGAAGTTTTTCTCACTTATTATGAAAATATTTATCTAATTTTTTAATATAATGAATTTTTCATATTTGCGTAATCATTTTTATTAATGATTAAAACGTGTATAAACATGTTCAAATCTTCGTACTTGAGGGTGGTTTGTCCCACTACGGGAGAGATTCCATTTACTGGATTTAAAAGAGTTATTAAAAAGTATACTTCAATAATTAATTTCCTGAAGAAATGTCAAAGGCTATAATTATTTCTAAAGCAATATCAGATATTTATTTACTGATGAGAAATAACAAATCTGACCACTGAAATTCTTAAGTTAAATTAGCTTACATCAGTAAACAGAACTTTCTGTGTAAAAATATATATCATCGGCTTTTTAGTTTCTTTATCTTTTTTTAATATTTTATGAAGTTTTCTTTATTTTTGTCATGCTGTGTCTTTTCTCAGTTTCTTCTTTAGCTAAAGTATCTTTTTATTTGATAAGACAGCTAGATTAATAGCATTTTTTTTCAATAATTTAAAAAAAAAAAAACATTGAAATTGATAGTAAAAAGTAAACAATATGTATACTAGCTTTTAGTATATTTTAATCTAACTATAGAAAGAATTCAACTTTTTCCTATACATATATTACTAAGAGATGAAACATAAAAAAAAGGAACTTACAGCAGAAAAAATATACTTTTCTGTATGAAAATGTGTTACATGTGCAAACAAAGCAGACAAAAACATGTAGTTCTGCTTAATATCCTGTTGCTGCCCGGTGCTCATCAGTTAATTAAACGCTTAATATGAAAAAGATGGGCTTTAAACCTTCCCTGTTTCTTCTACTTATTGAAACAATGCAAATTCCCTGAAAGTACTTATTTAGTTAAAAGACTTAGCCATGACTAGTTTGAAAAAAATTCCTAGTCTAGCAAACTAAAATATTTCTAATTTTCTTTTTCAAGGAAGTATAAGCTCAGGTTTAGATTTATATAACTATTAAAACAACTGAAGCGAAAGTAATAATTATTTAACCTTATTAAAAGTGTAAAAAAAAAGTTATAGTTCGAAAACAGGAGCAAGTTCTTCTTCGCACTGCTGTTTTTCTTTTTAGAAATTAGAATTTAGTAATTCTCCTTTTACCTGTGTCAATTTACTATTCGAAAATTTTAATTAAGAACTCAAAATTCATAAGAACACTTTAACATAGGATTAAAAAAAAGTCAATGGGTATTAAAGAATTTGCGTATTTGAAAGAACTAATTAACTTTTTGAACAACCATCTTCTATCCTATTATCAAGAGATATTTTGGAAACCTCAATTTCTTTTTTAAAGGAAAAAAATCTTAAATTATTTAGCTAATGCATTTTAGTTACAGAGTTCTAATTTAGAAAAAATTTAAAATTCCAATTTATTCCTAGTTTATTCAAAAAGAATTATACAAGTTGCTTAAAAGGTCTTAGGATTTTTTTTCTTCTCATTCAAATATAAACTTTCTCCAACTATACACATCTTTTATAATGAATAGTTGTATTAAATGAAAAATATGCGTGCCAAAATATGATTGAATTTAACGTAGGGAAATATTTTTATGCGTGAACAATCAAAAATGTAAATTTTATGTGGTTTTATAAAAACTTATTTTATTTTACCCTTCTTCATATAATAGAAGACATTATATATTCGTTGGTAATAAAGTTCTCGATATGGCAACAATTTGAATTTCGCACAGCTCGATATGCGTGTTTAAGAAAATGAACAGAACTTGATATGCGTGCTACAAAAATTATACAGCATACAAATAAAGTTTGTATAATTTTAGCAGATTTTTTTTTATTTACAAGCTATGTTAGAATACTGGTAGGATAGCTGACAAAATTTTTCTGTTATATATGCAGGTTTTTTGGAGTGCAGAAGAATGCAAAGGAAATGCGACGGAATACAAAAATTAGATTTGATTATTAATTCTAGAATTATCAACTCTTAAACTTGTAAGTAAAAAATACTATTCGGACCGAGTTACTGTCAGCAGAAATACAACTCGTAGGTGTTTTTTTTTTTACTCCGAATAGTGTGTTTACGAAAATGAACACAACAAAAAATTCGACTTCTCAATTTTAACCCAAATTTAGAATTACGTGTTTACTTATTTAAACACTAAGCATAATCATCATGAGACTAAAGCTGCGACTTTAGAGTTGGGGTGCTTGGTATATTACAGATGTAACGTTTCATGCCAAAAATTACTTTTTTTGTAACTTTTGTATTCAGAACTCTAAATGCTAAAGTTAGTTTTAAAACGTTCCTACAACGTAAATTTAATACCACGATTATAAATGCATAGCATCCGTGGTAACCTTACAAGAACAGCTGAAGCTTTTAAAATCTCTGAAGAAAAATAATTTTATAAAATTTGATGATTTGTGCAAATGAACAATATCACATTACGAATTTATTAATTCAATCTTTAAAAAAGAACAATACTCATAAAAGAAGTTCGAAAAAAAAATTTCATGCTATGACCATTTTATTATACGCGCTGTGTCCATTTTCAAACGAACGCATTTCGAACCATGTCTAGATTTAAAAATGCATCTATGATGGTTGTTTTGGGGGACAATAGGGCACTCAGACCCCAATATGGCTTACTGCTCCCGACTCGCACCAGCCACATAGTTTTTACATAAAATATCCCCAGTGGTAAATGGATGATCATAGAATAAATTCCTCTTCCTATCGGATAAAACATGAAAGGTTTATATGGCATTTTTCCATATTACTGAAATATAGTTTCACTCAAACATTTATCAACTAAATCGTCTTATCTCAATGTTGAATCAAAGAAACCCCTTTTGCCTTCTGGGTTGGATTCAATATTACAAGGCTACAGAGTTAACCATTAGTTACCACAAGCATTAATACCAAATTAAGTGCTCCACGCTGTTCAGATATAATAAAAATATTAATAAAACGAACAAGATACGAGATCACGCAACAGCTACAGATTGGGTTATAGATTATGTTTGATACTATATATCCATTTTTTATTCTGTTCAAAAATAATGCTGTATAACGTAAACCAGTGCTTAGCAGCAATAATATGCTGTGTATAAATACATAAAGTGTTCTTAAGAATATATTCATGTAAACACGATGTGGGATTACCAGAATTCAGCTGAGGAGTCCCTAGACTATATCGGAGACATCAAACAAGATCATATATGCTAATTTTTAATTGATAATAACAAGATTTATCGATGCTAATACTCAATCCTTGTAATCTGTCCATCGGAGTAGAATCTAGTATTAGCAATTTTCGCCCTTGGCTAATTAATTATTTAAGTGGTTGATCATGATTATTCCTTACTATGTAAAATGATGATGTTCTCAGATATTTAAATATGAACGAAAACTTCCTCCAGAAAAAGTTGCAGACTTCTTAAACTAATTTCGTTGCTCAAAATATTTAAACGCAACGAAATAAAATCTATAGAAAATTATAAACAAATAAATATATTACATTATCTGGCTTGAAAAGTAAGAAAACGCTGAGACAAGAGGCAAGTTGGATTAAAAAGCTAAGTCCTGTCATGGCTGAAAGCTCTTATATAGCAAGACGGAAAAGTGCAAAGACTGGTACAAAAGACATTTCATTTTAGCATTTTTTTCTTTTAGAAAAATAAAATATCTGTAACTATCAAGATTTCTTTTATAATTTTAGTCTGTATATAAAACTGCTTATTTTCCAAGGATAAAGTAGATATTGTTGAATAGTTTTAAAAAGAATAAGTTAACTCCTCCCGAAAACTAGTTATAACTGAAACGGTTTTACTACCAGCCTTTCCTCTTTTCCGTTTCGCTTTCACCCCTGAGTCCTGTGAGATGACTAAACAGGTTGTAAATTCCTGCATTTTGGTTGCAGATTTGTGTCATCTGAATTCATTACAGAACCTCAATGATTTTAAAAGAATACGAGCACAAATTCTAGTGATTTTTCTTTTGAGGCAAGGTCTACTTTTTCGGGAAAGTTTAGAGAATATTTTCACACAACAGTACCATGACAAAATTTTTCAAGATATCATAATTTAGTAATGATTAAATATGATGAAATTTGGGGACGATAAAATATTCCTAAAAGGGTAATCTGTGATGACCACACGCAGTATACATTTTTAGAATCAATGCTAAAAATGATTTCATAAAATTCTATTTAGAGGCATCGAAGATTAATATTAAAATAATTATCTTAATATTAAAAGAATAGGTAGTGTCAAAATCGAAAGAATTACTATTGAGAAAGTATTAAATAATGGCATTAATAGTAATAATAAAGGAATAAGCACTGCAAAAATCTGACGAATCACTATTGAGGAAAGTTTAGCTGAAAACATTAAAACTTGCTTAATGAACTTAAAAGAGAAGAGGTGAAAGAAGATTTTATAAGCGCCTACAATTTTCCTCAGGCAATCGAACCGGTTTCCTTGTTTAAAATCCCGCCTTCTTCACTAGTACTATCGCAGATTTCGATATCGTTTCTATTTTATCCACGTTAAAATATTAATTTGCGCCCCCTAATCTGAAGCAATTCAGCATTTATCAATAAAAATGTATAATTACAATAGATAAATGTTATAGATCAATTAAAGTATACTTCATAAAAAACAAATTTTTCACTTTTTCTTTGATTTAACATATGAAATAATTTATGAAGCATATGGTTATACCAGAAATATTTTCGAAACAAAAAACTCATTAATCACAGAGACTACAAGTTTAAGAAACTTGAGAATATGAAGGAATGTAGAAAAATGTACTTATAGTACGATGATTTAAAAACATTTTAACATTCAAGAATTATTAACTTTTAATACTATTAGCAAAACTCAGTTAATAATTTGACTTTTCAAAAATTATTAGGCCGGTTTTATTGAAATTTTGTACGTTGTAATTTAAAATTGAATGTTTTTAAAATGATGCAAAAATTTGCATTCCAAAAATCTTTCGACTTGTTCTACTCACTTAAAATAAACGAGTGAAAATCACTCAACTTGAGTGTTACTTCACTCTTTCGTTTAGAAAAAAGGAGCCTTCTCATCTTGAGTGATAATCACTCGAGTGAAAGAGTGATATGGAAATCACTGAAGTTTGAGTGAAAAATTTCACTCAAACTTGAGTGATTTTCAATCGTGTTTGAGTGATTTTCAGTATTACTTGAGTCGATCGTTTTCACTCAAACTTGAGTGATTTTCAATCGTGTTTGAGTGATTTTCAGTATCACTTGTGTCTATCGTTTTCACTCAAACTTCAGTGATTTTCAATCGTTTTTGATTGATTATATGTATCACTTGATTGGGTCCTTATAACTTGATTTTGTGTGAATTTCAATCCTTTTTCATTCATAATTAGCGTCATTTAAGTGAATATATTTTAATCATACTATCATTAATTATTCTTTTTACTTGAATGTCATTTAAATCACATTTTAATTAAATTAATCCTTCTCCGACTATTCACTGAATCTTTTAATGCCTATCATAAATAAGATGGGAAAAAATATTTTTAGCATGTGTAATAGAAATAATTAATCAGCATTCATCACTTTTAAATTTTATCAATGGTTTGTTCCGTAATTAATAAGTTTCTTCCTTTTTTTAATTTTAAAACTAGACATAGATAGTTGATAAAGAAAATAGAATTTTTGTAAAAAAATGCATGAATATCTTTAATTAAGTCATTTTTTTTTGTTCCCGATAGCAACAATTGAATATAAATACGCGTCAACAATGATGCAATTTTTGTTAAATAACGAAATGAAATTGTTAATAATGAGTTTCACTCAAACTAACAATGTATACCAATAATATCAATTGTTAAAATAGCGATATTCGAAAAAAAAATTCATTCTTGATTGAACTGCTATATAAAGAGGTTTGATTAAGTGCTTGAGATATTTCAAAATGCCTTTTGGTGTAAAAAAGTGGATTAGGAAGCAAATGTAAGTAAACATAATATATATTAAATCATTTATTAGGATATTAGCTTGAATTACAGCTCCATAAATACTGTTATTTTTTCAACCAATTGTATTTTTATTTAGTATCTATTGTAGTTAACGATATTTGCTCTAGAGTACAATTTCTGTGATTAAGATAACTTTATTTTACAACTAAAAGTAAAGTATAAAAGTTGGTTTAATTTATTAATGTTTTTTTTAGAAAAACATTCAGGATGATTGTTTAATTGACACTCATGAAATAATTAAGTTACAATCTTGTTAATGAAATATTTTTTAATCACCGTTGCCAATTTACCAAAAAAAAGTAGTGATATAGCGACTATGAATTTTGATACATAAGCGCTAGAATCCAAATTTATGTAATATATGCATATATTCAGCAAAATATCTGAAATTATATTACAGAACTATCGCCAATTCAGTGATATATTATTTAATATGCAAAAGAACATTAGATTTGGTGATAGTATCAGTTTTTAACATTGTATTTAGTACCACTATCGTATTACTGATCTTTAGTTTTAGTGCCACAGTAAATCACTCTTAAAAAAATGTACTATAGTATATAATTCAGATAAAGATAATATGTTGTACTCCATTATTGAAGGATGATCACCAGGGTTGCTTTAAGCGTAGTTCACCAATTCTTCTCAAAGAGGGATAAGATGATAAGAGCGCAGTCCACTAGGTTTTAGAAAACCTAGTGGACCTAGGTTTTAGAAACACCGGGTTCGCTACATTCCAGTCGGCATCTACTTAATGCATAAGTATCTGAAAGAAAAAGGACGAAGACTTTAAGTTCTTGCTTACTAAGAGGAACAGTATTATTCAAATGAATTTGAGAAAAAATTTGTTGGTTTTAATTAATTCTAAACGTAAAAAGCAAATATCTCTATAGCCATTTATCATTTTCTTATCACTGGGAAGTATTAAGTATCATATCTGATTGATTAGTGAATGGATCTTGAGTATCGTTTTTTTTTTTTTTTTTCAATTTAAAAGTCTCCATATCTCTTACAGCACATTTCTGTTAATAAGTTTTTAGCCTGTTGCAGTTACAGTTAATTTCGCTCTCTGCTTAATAATTAGCCAGAAAAAGTGTTGGAAAATGTTGAATTATAAGATTTCTCTTAAGACACGACTCACAAATTAAATGTTTTTAATCATTTTTTTTTCCACTTATTGCATAGCATTTATTTAAGATAATAAAATGAGAAATCATATTTTTAAGATGTAAAATGGATCTTGTAAGCCGGTAAGATTATATAAGAATGTGTTAAGTGTCCTATTAATTTTCATTTTAGAGTCAACGTCAAAAGATCTGGCGTCAAAAAGTATGACTATTTGGTGGATGATGGAGTGGTTGTGAAAAAGAAGGGAAAACCCTTCAATCACAAATCATATTTTAAAGATGTTGTCTTGGACAACTATGATGTGATTAAGCCCTTTGTGGGAAGAATCGGATCGGAATTCTTGGATCTCAATTTGGCTCAGGTAATTTAATAATGCCTACATACATCATTTATATTTATTTTATTTTAAAGTTAATTTCACATCTCAATTATATTTTTATGAATGTAAGGAAATAATGGTAACAAAATATTTTCTTTTGTGATTCAACTTATACGCATTCATGTAACCAACCATCTTTAAGCTAGCTGGAATCGTAGCAGGAATTCTGAATTTTCTGTGACGCCGCTCAAATAGTTAATAATGAGCATTGATTTTTTAATGATAATGTTATTAGTTTAAATTCTACGGTAGAAAATTTTATTTTTTATTAGTTACTTATTTAAAAATTCAACATAGAAATTTTACAGACGATGACATAAATGTTGTTAACTTTGTCAACGGGAGTTACTACAAAATTCTTTTTTTGTTCACTAACACTTTTCAATTACATTTCTAGCAAAATTATTTTTAGAAAAATTATTTGAAGCATTTTAGTTATTTCTCTAATTCTCTTATTATTAGGAATTAAGTTTTTAAAACAATGATAAAGTGCTCATTTCCATTCTGTAAATGCACCAAAAGATAAAAAGAAATCTTTACCTGCGGAATCTTTAGTACTGGAAATTTTTAGACTAAAAACTAAGCATTTTAAGAGTTTACTTCTTCCGTTTATTTCTGTTTTTGAAATTTAAAAATCTACTTCGAACAGAAATTTAAATTTTTCAAAGAAAAGGTCTATTTCAGAGAATAAAAAAATGAGATATTCTATAATATAGTTTTTTTTTATCTTTCCTCCTTAAAAGATAACCTTTTTATCCAAGCAAATTTTTTCATAGTATACTTAATATATGAAATATGAGCATATGTTCAACTAATTTATTTTATTATTAACTTTCCATTATTCTCTTTCAGCCAGAAGTGCTTGATGCATTTTGTCCCGGTGATCCTAATGACACTGGTGATTCTGAGGTCAAAAATGATCCAAATGATAGTCTGTATTAAATTGTTCATACATTGAACATTAATACATTCTCTGCATTTTGAACAGAAATGTGAAGAATTTGACGTATAGTTTGTGTGTGATATGAGCCCCTTAACGGGTGGACTCTATTATTGGACCGGAAAACTCTCCGGATATTTATGTAAAACTTCAAATATTTTGAACGACAAAAGCCAAATTTTTGCTATTGTGTGATTTGAGTGCCAAAAAGAACAGACTTTATTTTTGGATCTGAAAACTCTCCCTACATTTGCCGAAAAAAACTCAACAATTTTCAACGACATATAACATGAATATTGAGCAATATGAGTTTCTGAAAGGGTGGAACTGGAAACTTTCACGATATTTTTGTAAAGACTCAAAGATTTTGACCGCCTAATGACAAATAATGCTATGAGCCTCTAAAAGGGTGGACTCAATTTTTTGAAACTGAAAACTCTCCGACGTTTTTGTAAAAACTCAAAGGTCTTGAGCAGGACTATAGAGTAATATGAACCCCAAAAAGGGTGGACTCTGTATATTAATCTGGAAACTCTCCCGGTATTTACGTAAATTCTTAAAGATTTTGAGCGACTCGTGACATGTATATTGTGTGATATGAGCCCCAAAAAAGATGGACTCCGTTTGTGAAAATGAAAACTCTCCCGATATTTCGTAAAAATTCAAGGATTTTGAGTGACTCGTGAGTATTGTGGTATATGAGTCCCTTAAAGGGAGGACTCCGTTTGTGAACTACAAATTCTGAACATTTCTTGTAAAAGATTGTTTTCTTTAAATTGATTGATTGTTTAAAAGATTGTTGTATTTTCAATAAGTTGTAACTGATTTCTGAAATAATAATGATAAAAAAAATATAAAAAAATAAAAATAAATAAAAAAAAAACTTAAAATAATGTTTTTTTATTGATCTACCTCATATAATGCTTCATGTAACATCAAATCATAATGCTTTTCTTAAAAATCTTTTTAGGATACAAAATATTTACTCTTGCATTTTATGTTTGTTTAAATTATCAATATGATATCTTCAAAAGATTTTAAAAGCAATTTTAAGCTTTTTAAGGATATTAGCTTTTTAAGAATTAATGCAATAAATATTTTAAAGATTTACCCATTTTAATACAGTCCAAAAACTGATGCCATGTCTATTGCCATACATTTTCATATTTTTTCATACTTACATATATTTTTCATAATTTTTCATTTCATGCATTTTTTATATTTCATGCGTTTTTCAATGCCTACTTTTTTCATATTATACATATTCATTTATTCATATTTTTTAAACTACATGTTTGAAATTTGCCTTCTTGTAGGGTATACATATGTATAATGTTTCATGGTTTTTTGATGAATCCTTTTTAGTAGTAAATGCTTTTTTACTGTTATGACATAAAGAATTGTATAAAAGTATTCATTTAATCGATAGGATAATTTAACTTATTGAGTTTTTAGTCAAAATCAGAATCTAATTCCGAGAACAAGGAATATGGCGTCATTTTTAATGAGCGTAGAAACTAATTATATGTTAAAACTATATTTTTCCCCATGAATTTTTGTTAAGTTGATTTTTAAAGTGTCTCTTATAATATAAACATACATTAGACATGTTTCCGAAAAATCTACTTTTGATTGCTTCTTTCGAAAAAAAAATTAATTTAAATACGCACTGTATAACACCGTTTTAAGGAACAACAAAAAGTTTAAAAAAAATATTCCTTAAAAATATTAAAATAGTGGTGAAAATTTTTAAATGTAAATTTTTTAAATCTTTTACGAATCTTTAATAATTATAATTTACGATCGTTTTTCGTTATTCAAGAAGAATAGAAAACTAAAGTTACTTTTGCCTTCTATTCCAGATTTTTTCTTTCATATGTGGAAAAGTTTTCCGTACAAGTTACAAAAATAATAATTAATATCAGATATTCTAATATAGAGTTCGAAATATGATATAACATACACGGAAAAAGAATTCTGTCAAAATCACCTAACTTTTACAGTAAAGACATTTTTAATGAAAAAAAATGGCAACTAAACCAAAATGTTCGGTATTTAAACATACATTTGATGATTTTTCCGTTCGTTATGTCAAACCGAAAAGCAAATTTAACCAAATAAGTTGTTTTAGTACTTTACTCTAAGGTAACATGATAAAATTCTTCTGAACTATTATTTATTTTACATCTATTTAGTAGTTTTATCCTTTTGATACCTATGTCTTTTACCTAATTAGACTCGTAAGAGACCTTATAATCTATTTGCTCTTATGAGTGTGTGTGATTTATTTTAAAATACAATTTACCTAAATGGTTGATAGAAGATATGGTCAACTTTTTTTCGGAAAAATAAGTACCCAAGTTTTTATTTTTATAGAAAAATTTTATGTGTTATTACAAATGATGCCTCAAAACTCCTTTACTCAACTTTTCACACTTCCTCTCTTTTTGAGAAAATTAGAGGGGCAATGATTTAAGGGGGCTTGAATTTCTTCTTAACAGGCAAGTGAAGTTTATTTTCCGATATATTTTCTCCCGGTGAATTTAATAAGAACAATCTCGGGGTGATTTGTCTAAAAGTTATAAGGGTAACATGTACAACTCGTAGTTGTATTCATTTCTCACCAGATATTACTATCTGAACAAGTTCTAACTATTATTAATAGCTGGGCTGCGATGGCTCAGGGGATAGAGCAATCGCTATCCAATGAAGTGAACCGGGTTCAAATCTCTGCGGTGGCTGGTTGATACGAATTTCGCCTCCCGCTTGCACCGACCTCAGTGCTGACATAAAATATCCTCAGTGTTAAATGGATTATAGGATCCCTTGCCATCAGGCTAACCTCGGGAGATTTTCGTGGTTTTCTTCTTTATATAATGCAAAAGCGGGTTAGTTCCATCAGCAATTCCTCCAAAAAGACTAGAGGATCTCCCAACACTACCCAATATCTAGGAGTTCCCTTGTCTTCTGGATTGGATTCAAAGTTACAAGGCTACTGAGTTAAGCATAAGTAGTCGTAAACAGTTGGATCAGCTGGTCAACGACTGTTATTATATTATTAATAGCTGCAGTTGAGAGGGGCATTTGGTGGACAATTTAATGATTGTAAAAAATCTTTTGATTCAAAAGTGAACTTTGATATTAATATCAAGTCAAAGGAGAGGTGTCAAAATTTATAAAAACATATACATGTGCTAAAAATTATTTATAAAATATTTAAAAAAAAAAAAAAAAATTTTGTCCTTGTTACTCAATACATGGTGTCGCTAAAATTGATGGTAATGCAGATCAGACGTGAACCTTTTTAAAAACTTCTATGCAGTTTTTATTTACTGTATACTATTATCTATTTTTTCCATGCACATCGCTCTCCTTTGATTTCTAATTATTTTGATAGCTGCGTTTGAGGAGGTCACTTGGCAGACACTTGGCAGATTCAACAATGAACTTTGATATAAATTTACACTCAACGGATTAGTGTCAAAATTTCTAAAAATATATACATATTCTAAAAAATATTTCTAATTATTTTTTAAAAACTTCTATATTACTCTTTGGCACTCCATATAGTTAGCACATGTGTCGCTAAAATCAAAGATGATGCAAATAAAATATGAAGTCTGGTAAAAAAATCTGTGTAGCCTAATACATACTATTGTCTGTTTCAATCAGGATCGATTTACCTGCACAGCGTTACTTGCAGGTATCCCATTGGGCCTGCATTCATTAAAAAATTTCAAAAAAAAATTTTTTATTATTTGTTTTATTATTCGATTTACAGGATCTGATTTACTCTGTCACATGATTTTGTTGTAAAAAATCTTTTTCTCCTTTAACTAAACTGATTTCAGGTTATAAAATCTTTTAAACACTTAGTCTAATTTTGACTATCTTGACAGACGCGCAAGCAAACAAGTGTTTATAACTGTAAAAAAAGAGATAGAAGGAGCAGGTTTTGCACTTTAAACTAGTATTCTTCTCGTCCCGCAGTGGACTGATCGTTAAGACACGGTTCCCAAGAGATCACCGAAGTCAAGCATCACTAGCTGCGGTCAGTGTGCGGGTGGGTGACCACTTGGATCAGTCTGCGTAAGGACCAAGTGTGTGCGGTATTGGTCCTCGTTAAACTGTTCTACCGTAAAGTGCTCGACTTCGCGTGCAGGTTATCGAGCTACCAAATCGGGGGTACCATCCCCTCTGCAGAGGAACAAAATTATGATGGCATGTCTTCCGATCAACCTTTGGGATGTTTCCTAGACCGTCGCCAATAGCCTATTGAGCAGCTCTAGTGTGACGTAAATGAACAACAACAATTGGGTATAATATGAAAAAAACACAACTACTTCGATTTAGTAGGAACAACATATGACGCAATGCTAAACGAATGGAATTTAGTTGTTGTTTATTTAGTTATTGTTATTAGTAGTTGTTGTTATTTGTTTTAGTTGTTGTTGTTTATTTAGTTGTATTTAGTTTCAATAACTTTTCTTTATAATGCAATAAAATCTGGCGAGCAGCTATTTAAACGATCGAACACTTCGTTTGTTTATTTGTGGCTTGAAGTTAGGCTCGCAAAAAATGCCGTTCATGGGTTAAATTTAGTAGGAATAACACAACCTGTGACGTAGGCTATATTATACCCAATTGTATTCTTCTCAGGAACCATTAACACTGCCTGTGATTTAGGAGATTTGAATAAGAACTTCATATGCTCGCATATGCCATTTTTTCGCATGCTGTGAGAATGGTCAAAATTTCCGTAAATGATTAATTTTTGATTATTAAAAATCAAACATTTGGTAAAAGTAAGTGTTTATAATTTATCTTCAATAATTTTCTTTTCTGTTCATCAAAAGAAAGAAGTTTTCGTACTCAGGGGCCACTCACAATGCATTCGGTTGCCTTAAACGTGAGGGCGATCGCATACACAAATCGCATACACAAATTACAGCGAGAATGCTCCATTAGTTTTGGTAATTTCTAATGAACCAATCTTGCTTTAAGGAAAATGTGTGTATGAAATGCAATCGCATTTCAGGTCCCATCTTCAAATTCCCATAAGTGATATTTTTAAATTCAGCGGGAATGGTCTTTCTCCGGGCCATTTTCAATTATGCTACGTCCCGCAGTGGACTGATCGTTAAGACACGGTTCTCATCAGATCACCGAAGTCATGCATCACTGGCTGCGGTCAGTGTGCGGGTGGGTGACCCACTTGGATCAGTCTGCGTAGGGACCGAGGGTGTGCGGTATTGGTCCTCGTTAAACTGTGCTACCGTAAAGTGCTCGACTTCGCGCGCAGGTCGTTGGGCTACCGAAGCGGGGGTGCCATCCCCTCTGCAGAGGATCAAAATTGTGATGGCATGTCTTCGGATCATCCTCAAGGATGTTTCCCAGACCGTCGCCAATAGCCCATTGTGCAGCTCTAGTGCGACGTAAATCAACAACAACAACAACAACAACAATTATGCTACAAATATTTTCATCTACAGCCGGATACAACTCTTTTTTACTTAATTTCTTACTCACTATCTGTAACCGCTACATTTTTAAAGTAAGCAAAAGCTCAAAATTGTGCTAAATTCGAAACTTATTCTTTTGTTTTTGTTTTTAAAATGATTTCCAACCTTAAAATGCAAAAAATGTTTATTCCTTACAACCATTTAAAAAAGTTTAGAGATAAAAGTATAGCAACTTCAGCTAAACAGTCTATATTTCAGACTAAAGTGTTAAATTCTAGATATAATCCAATAAATATTCAAATGTTATCATCTAGTTTGCACAAACAGATCTTTGCAGGAAAGCCAGAAATTAATATAGATCCAAAAAGTATAGATATAGCAATAGCTCATCTTCGCAAGCATGGCTTGTGGGATGCTGTAAGTAGTATATATAATTAGGTACATATTTATAACCATAGTTTTTATTGAATTGTATGATTCTGTTGTAAACAGATATCCCAGTTATCTGCTACAATATTTAATTTCCATTCACTTTGTTTTTTAAGGATGCAACCCATATATATCTTACAGTTATTAAAAATTTTGCTGTATAATATTCTGCACGAAAACTATTACTATAATTGTGTTTTCTGTTAACTCGCTTTCTTATACGGAGATACAATCTTGCAATCCAAATTTCGACGACTAGATTAAGTAATAAACTGGAGCTATGTACCTAATAAAAATTCTAATTTCAATTGTTTCCTGAATGTTACGTGCAAAATGCATTTTTAATTGCAATTCTAACGATTTTCCAACTAACTATAGTGCTCAAATTTCAAATGGAGCTGTATTCCTGTAAAAATTTTGTTTGTTTACTATTTGGTGAGAGCAAAATTGATTGCCAATTATAAATTTAATTACTTTCTGTCATTAACTAACAGTTACAAAATTAGAACAAAATAATGAAATTAAAATACTGTAAACTACATTTTTCAAGTTAACAAAAAAGAAAATATTCTGTTTTTGTCAAACCTTAAATGAAAAAAAAGCGCTTCGCTCACACTGAAAGTTTCTATTACCACCAAAAATTCATGTCTCATCTTTTTAATGTGATGTACCATACCCTTTTCATTTTAGATTTCTCGCAATGAATTATTATTTTTGATCGTTATGTAAGAAGTACAATTTTTAAATGAAAGACTTATGAGTTTTGAGGACAGAAAAATTATTGAAATATTTATATTAAATCAGCCTTTCATCCCTTCAGTGGGTCGATAAATGAGTACCATGCTTGGGAACTAAACACTGAGGGTTTCGCGCTCGGCTGATCACCTAACCAGAACATCTGCTCCTGCACCCCAGAGCCCAAAGGTCAAGAAAACTGAGATTGGCACAGTAGACCTTGGCCCTCTATGGGCTGTCACGCCGCTGAGTTTAGTTTATTTATATTAAATAACTTTTACTACATTATCAGTGGTATCTATCTGCACTAATAATCAAGCTTCACTGCTAGCAATAGTTTGCAATTTTTTCACGACTGTCTCAAATAAATAAGTTCTTAAAAATTTTCCTTTTTTATTATAGTATTTCTACTTAAAACTGTTGTATTGTTATATTTTTTAAGTATTCATTTAAATGCAATATAATTATACTGCCATTATTTAAAGCTTTCTAACTCACCTAGATGGGGGGGGTGCACTTTTTTCTATGGTAGTTAGATCATCTGGTTAAAACCACGCAAGTTCTTGGTTCAGACCCTGCCTGTAGTCAGCAAATATATACACCTCCACAATCTTCTCTCTCATCAAGAGCTACTGCACTATTTTGCATTGTTCCCTGATTGAACTAAACAAATTGCCTGGTTTACAACATCAAGGCTCAAACTGTACAAGAGCGACTTCACTTGCAACTATGCAAACTCTTAGTCTTGTGAAATGATGCTGACTGTCAACCATTTAAAGTCTTCTCTTCTTGTTCACTCAAGAGGTAGTGTGCAATGGCCGCTATTTAATGCTTCCTACCTCATCCTGGTTGAAGGTGTACGCTATTCTCCATGATGATTAAGCCATCTGGCTACTACCACAAACCCTGACCCCTTCATATATGTTTATTATGTCATAAACAGAAATGTAACAAATTTTAAGTAAGATAATCATAATAAGTGTATTTTTACTTAATAAATATCTGCACAATAAATATTTTATTTGCTAGTGCTTGCACAACTGCCGGTTATTGTAATAATCATTTAATCTCTAATTTTGTCAAAAGACGTATGTAAGAAAAATGCCTGGAACATAATGTTTAAATTCTCTAAAGCATTAGTACACAGAAACCCATTGTTTCTAAGCCCTGTAATCACCATCTCGAGCTGTAGGAAGAAAAAATCTAGTCGTGGCAATTCGAATATTGCACCTCCTTTGCCGTTGTTAATCACCACCTCGCCCTCTGCATGTTTTCTTTGCATCTCTGTCTGCAATGCAATTATTTGCAAGGGCTGCTGTAATTAGTTCTTTTAAACCATGCACTTTTATAATTTATGCGTGGCAAAATATTTACGATGAAGTTTAGTTTCTTTTTAACTCTTCTCGTCTGCAATCAAGAGAACTCTAAAATATTTAAAATCAAATAAGATTCCCTTTTGCAAATATTGTTGATAAATTTCTCGAAAATAGTTGTACGAAAGCTTACATCTATCAGAATTGTAAAGAGAGGTGGCTTGATAAAAGAAACTAATGGACAAATTAAATGTGGCATTATAATTTTAATAATTTGAATATGTTTTAATTTTTAAACATCTGAATATTTGGAACATCTACGAGTTTTAAGATTATTTGAGGATCTTCAGATGTTCAAGGATTGTCATCACCAACATTTTTATGTTAAAAGTAATTGTATACTTGTTTTAGAAATTAAATCATAGATATGGTTTAAGGTTTACTTTCTTTAAAACAGAATATCAAAGTAATCGGCAATAGTTAGACGCAAAAGTTTGTAATAAATATAAATGCATTAATTTTTATTCCACATAGCAGTATTTTCACTTGCCTACTAAAATTTCTTACACTTATTGTTATCTTAAATAAATGTTAAGTTATAATGGTGAGACTGCAAAATGACATAGAATCCTTTTTCTGGTGTTAATCCTTTTTCTGGTGTTGACATGATGGAAAGCCTTTGTATAATTAGAACTATTGGAGATAGCATCTAACAATTTATATCTGTGTGTTCTTATACTCTACAAATTAACTGTAACCAATTGAACTCTAAAGTTAGAGCTACTAGGAAGCCTCTAATTTATCCTTTTTACTAACTTATCTACTTTTATCTATTAAAAAGGAATCCAAGATCAGTTTTGCACAAACCCTTTTAACCCACTAGCTAATCAGAAAATGGGCAAACTTGGGAGAATGTTTCTCTCCCATATGTTGTTTCTTTATCTAATAACATGGAAAAACCAGTTTTGCTATGCCTAGAAAACTGCAGGTTAAATTATTAGTTATGTTTATTAAATTAGTTATGTTGCTTTTTTACCTTCAAATTCGTCAGTGAGTTAATATTGATAAGTTCTGGTCCTCATTTTTCTCATAATCATTGCCTTTAGCAAGCATTACTGTCAATATATTAGTTATGTTCTTGTAAGTTGTAGTGGTTCTATTTATACTTTAAAATTTATTTCAGGAAACATCTACTTTACCAGATGTTGACTTTAAAATTCCTAAATTATACAAGTCTGATATTCTGGAACATTTTAATTATATTGCACAACAGTTGGTTGGAGATTACAAAAGCTTATTAGATGAGATTCTAAAAAGGGATTTGCCTCCAGTTCCTAAAATTTGGCAACTTTCACCCGGTTGGATGCAATACAGTGAAACAGGAGAAGCTAAAAGTGTAGATTTTCCTGAAGAAAGTGCTTTAGTCTTTGATGTTGAAGTTTGCATGCAAGAAGGCAATTATCCTACTTTAGCTACAGCTGTATCCCATAAACACTGGTAAGTTAAGTCTAACTACTAAAATGATTTTTATATGTGAAAAATAATTTAATTGTATTAAATTAATAAATTAATTATTACTGAGTTACAATCTTTAATTACTTTGGCAACAATGACAAATAGTCAGGGAATAATCTTAAAAGTACTCTCTTTTGGCCACAAATCCAACTACCAAGACTGTGAGCACGTAAAGTTGAATAACTTTAGTGCTTTACAGATTTTGTTTATTTCCAGCTTGAAGATAAGAAAAGGGCTAATTTATACAAATTCACAAATATATTGCTTCAAATTTTTATTGACTTACCTCTAAAACTTTATTAACATTTAAATGAATTGAAATTTTTTTTTTTTAATTTTTATTAACTGCTCTCTTTAAAATAGATTGAGAAGTGAAATTTCCATTTCATGATTTTTGTCAAAGCAATCGCCAAGTTCTAACAACTTTCTGTCAATGGTTACTAAGAAACTAAAAGTAGATTTTGTATTTACTCGACAACAAGCCTTTACATGTATGTGTATATATATATACTTTATAAAAAAAAATTGTGAGAAAAAAATTCATTTGGTGCCTTGGCGATTGTAGTTGGCATAACAGACCACGATACTAATATATCTCCAAATGAAAGCTTAATTTTATAATCAAGTTGAAAGAAAAACAATCTTTGGACACTTTCCTTATTTACCAACAATTGTATTCATTAGTTATTCTGTCGGTAATTAACACAGTAGAGTCCACTTAAATGAACCCACATTGAACAAAAGTCTGTATTTAACAAACGAAATAGAATATTTTACTTTATTCAATGTTAGAAATGTAAGAGAATTGACTCTTTAAGTGTACAATTTTTCTCTTTTTCTTAGATTTTATGAGGGAAATAAGTTAAGAAAGATAGAACAGTATCAGAAATGATGAAAGGCAATAATAAAAAAATGGCACAGTAAACTATCAACTGTTTAAAATTATTAATTGTATTTTGGCACATAATTAGGTATTTTAAAATATGTTTTGATGTCTTTTGTAAATAGTTTGTGTTATTGACCATAAGTTATTTATTTATTCAACCCTTCATTTTCTTAACATATCTGATTAATTCATTTGATGCCAATCACATTTAAGGTTTTGCTAAAAGTGTATTTAACACAAGGGACAAAATTACCACCATCATAACTGTACTATTACTTATCACTATTTGAAAAAAAGCGTTATAAACTCAAAATTATTAAAATTTGTATTACTATAAAACTGTGTGAATCTTATATTAGGATATTTTATATAAATAACTATGATTTGTCCTTACTCGTGTGGCATAAAAATTGAGAGTTAACTAAAGTAATAAAAAAAAATCATAATTTTAAGAAAAATTCTTTAAATAAAGTTTGTCTGAGCCCTCATTGGCGAGCTTGTAATGCGCCAAACGTAGCTTTCTAGCGCTCTCTTCTCATTCAATAAAAAATTACCAAACATAACAGTCCACTTGACTCTATTAGCTCCGACAAAGTTTTCAAAAATACTTTGGTAAAAAATATATTTATTCATATACATCATATGAGAAGATAATGACATAAGTTGTCAAGTTTGTAACCATCAATTAATATTTTACCTGCAATTTTTACTTAACAATTTTCACTTTCTTTTTTTTTTAATAGCAGAAAAAGTGCTGAAATTTTTGTGTTCCTTTTTCCACTGCTAAAAACAATAATCAAAAATAACTGCCTGCTAGTTGTGAAAAAGTAAGAGAAATAAATTAACTTTTTAACCTAACTAAGAAGAAAAAATTATGAGACTTCTATGATTTATATTAACAATATACTTCTTTTTTTTTAAAGAGAAAATTTGTAAAAATTTTAACTATTACATATAATAAATTTTAACAATTAAAACTATTATTTTTTTATTTTCTTTCTTTTTTTTTTAACTGAGTACACGAATTAATTATAGTTTTTATGTTTCTATTATTGTAGGTATTTATGGTGTAGTGATAAGCTGGTTGAAGACAATTATGCATTTTCAACAAACATTTCTCTTCCTGATCTCATTCCTATGGAAACAAAAAAAGGAGAAAATAAACCTTCACAAATGAACTGTATCCCGAAAATAGTTATTGGACATAATGTTGCTTTCGATAGAACTTTTATCAAAGAACAATACTTTTTGGAAGTAATTTCTATTTCTTTTTGGATTCAAGCAATTAATATAGTGTAATAAATAATGTTGTATGCATTCATCTTGCATATTATCTAATGTGAAAAAACAATGCATTTCAAGTTAAACATAATGGATATGTTAGATATTGTAATACAAATTATTAACTTGCTTTAAATTTTACCTTTTTGCTGTTATAATATTTTATATTATTTTCTGTGTTGACATAAATTTCTTATTTTCACTTTTAAAAATAAAAGTAAAAAGACTTAATCCGTTCTATTTCTGCAAAGAAAATATTTTCATACTCACCAAATTGCATTTGACTTTGTTTTATTTATGAATACATAAATCATTAATATTGGTAATTAGCATTATTTTGAATTAATGTATTAATTAGATAGTTAGATTAAATATTTGCTTTAGTGATACAATGAAAATAAATTGGGCCAAATCCTGAATATGGCTGTGTATGGAAGGAACTCCCCTCACCATTTCTGGAGCAATGGTGATGACTATGGTTAGCAGTTTTAACTATTTCAAATGGGGTATTTGGGTCAATGTTTATAACAGGTTTTGGCTAAGGATGCCAAAAGAAAGGAAATCAGGGGAGAGAAAAAGCTCCTCCCTTTGAAATATGCTACTTCTTATTTCCATTTCAGCAGACCGCCTTAAATTTTGTGGCAAGGGGAATTCTTTCTATGGACAAACATTACTTTGGCATAATCTACCTATTATATATAATAAAAATTATAATCGTTTTATAGTAGAAGTTTAGCTACTTTAACTTCCTTGCATTTTTTTTTTTTTTAGTTTTAAATTATCTTATTGTTCAGTAATACTCTGGTTATCTTATGATATTTATTGTTATTATATTATAAATAATCAAAATTACACACAAAAAGCCTTTTTATAGATCTCTTAATAGTTTAAAACTTGTTTTTCCAAAATAGTCAGTGTAAAAAGTGCTTTTAACTATTTTGTGTGTGATGTTTAGTTATGGCAAACACAAAACCTTTTTTTTCTTTGCATGCTTGATGTGTTGCGGATAGTGTGAAGTAGTTAAAAGAGTAAGAAGCTTTTTACACAGTCTATATCTCATTTATTTCTTTTATTAAAGTCTTCAATGGAGGTGTTCTGAGAAGTTCTTGCTGCTTTGATTTTTATTAGTATAACTTTGATATTTATTAGTTGTAACTTTGATATTTATTAGTAGTTATATTTATTAGTTTTATGTGTGTGTTTTGAATTTCTCAGTTGTGGATAAAAGTTTGGTTTAACCTATTACCATGTAATTCATGTGTTATCTACTATACGTTTCATTGCCAAATTTTTATGTTCCCCTGCCCATTTTAAAATTACACAAAGTACACAATTAGTTATTTTGAATGTACTTTATGGCCCTTCAGCTACATTATTTGAATTTTTTTTTTTTTTAACTGAGCCAAAGGTTTCTTTTTTATCATTACTTTTCTAGTGAATTACAGGCCTATTAGTGTGAGAAAAAAACTTTTATGTGTCTCTGCAAATTAAGATTTTCTGCTGAATTTTAGTTGAAAAAAATTTAGAAATAATTTTAATGGATAGACCAGAAATATTCAATTCATAAATAAATTAAAGTAAATTGAATTCAACTGTCATTAATTAAATGGTACTAATTATTAGGTTAGGTATGAAGATAACCAGAGTATTACTGAACAATAAGATAATTTGCAACTATTATCTTGAAACATTTATATATTTTTTCACTATAAAAATATAAGTATGAAAATTTTCATTGCATCTTTAACCCATTCAACCATATTATTTTAAATTAAAAAATTTTGTTATTTTTTGAAAGTACGGGGTGATTCTAAAATTAACCCCTGGCTGGAAATGTCATCTTACGCACTGGGGGCACTTCTCTTTTATACATTTGACTTTGAATGAGTATTTTTATTTATCTAAATTATCGTAATTTTGTCAAAAATTGCACTCAAATAGATGGAGAAATAGCTGTTTTATAATGATTTGGTCATTGTGTCAAATTAACCAGCAAATCATAAAATTACAAATCTAATACTGAACCAATTGAAATACAATTTTCAACAAGAATAATTAGAAAATATAAAATTAAGATGAAATTTGATAAATAATGATACCTGTCCAAAGCACTCATAGAAACAGTTCACAATTTAGGGAAACACCCCAAGCAGCATACAATAACATTTTCGGTCATGGGATCCTATGCAACTCTTAATTCTTATGATGTGCCCTAATTTCCCCCCAAGTTTGTCCCATGATTTTAGAATCACCCTGTATTTAATCAAGTTGTGTTACTTACTAGATACACATGTCTAATACTGTGAAATAAACCTGATATAATGCTAATTTTAAAACAAAGTTTTATTTTTCTATTTATCAAACTGTTCTTTTTGTTTCTGGTTATGATTATAGAGAACCCAAATGACATTTTTAGACACTATGTCACTTCATATGTGTGTCTCTGGATTGACTGGATTACAACGAGCCATGTCATTGGCTTCTAAAAAGAAAAGTTCTGAAAATCAATCTCATGGATTTCTGGATTTATCATTGGTAAAAATTTATTACCTTCAGCAGTATTTTATATATTATTAAAAAAAAAACATTGCTATATAAGTATTTGCATAGAAATTGATGCCAATTTTTTTATATGTTACTTATTGTACTCAATACTATTTCATTATAAAACAAATAACTATAAATTAATTTGTAGCATTACACTATTTTTGTACTAATGCTTGTTAAAAACATTTATCAGCATAATATTGCTAGCATAGTTTGGATGAAAGAAGCCATAAAAAGTATGCCATATTTAAATGTCGATAAGTATTTTTTTTATCATTATCATTATTAGTCGAAAATATCAGAAATTATGAATAATCATTAAAAAAAATTTTATAATTCATGAAAAAAGTTCTTTTGTTAAATACAGTACCTATTTATGGAGTTCGGTCATCTTGTTTTAATGAAATATTTTATGGACTTTTAAATTGAAAAAAAAATACTTTTAGTTTAATTTTTGAATCAATAATAGCATTCAATTTTTATAATTTCTTTTAAGAATAATTTTGTGTTTTAATGTTTTCAGTGTTTTTATTGCATGTTAATATGTAATACAAAGTGTGTTTCTTGTCTTTTTAGGGTTGGTCTTATATTAGCTCTTTAAATAACCTAGCTGATGTTTACAATTTATATTGCGAAGGAAGCCTTAGCAAATCAGAAAGAGAAATTTTTATATCTGGGTCTTTAACTGATGTTAGAGAAAACTTTCAGGTAATATTTTCTTTAGTTTTTCCCTCATTTTTTTCTTTTGTAAAAGCAGCAAAATATAGTTATTTTATTTGTCTTTTTTGTTTTCAAATCATTGAACATGTGTAAGAAAGAACACCTAAGAAAAGAATTTAAAAATAAATAGGAACTCTGTGTATAATTGTTTATGATTTCTTAAGAGATTGTTCTAAAGAAATTTTTAGGATAATGCGCAATGTACTAACAACTATTGGCTAATTTTAAAAAATTTATGCTAATTAAATTAAGTCTTCTTTCTTAATTAATAGTTTCATTTAAAGACCTAATGTTTTGTTAATAGTATGATTTATTTAAAAGTATAGTTTAACAATTTTATCTTTAAATAAGTTAAGTTTAAAAATATTTTTTAATAGCGATGTGTATTATTTATTGTATTTTAATATGTAATAATTAAAAATGATAATTTTAAAGTTCTCCCTCAAAGTTGCAAACATTATCAGTTTTCTTTAATACAAATTCATGTATTTCTTTTTATTAATAAAATTAAAGTTAATATAACTAAGCTCTAAAATTTTTGCCTTTCTATCATAACAGGTATTTTTTCAATCTTTGTTTCTTTCTAGAAAAAAAGTTCTTAATTTACAAAACTCTTGTCAGACCGGTCTTTACATATGTTTGTGAATCTTGGACAATAACAAAACTAAAGGATAATTGTATCACAATATTTGAGAGAAATATTTTGCAGAGTGAAGTATATTTGGTAGTGTAAATGAAAACAATAAATGGAGAAGGAGATTTAACTTCGAACTGTAGAAGATTTTATCTACAAACAACTTGATATTATTAAATACATAAAAATAAAAAGAATGAATTGAATGGCCCACATGATTCGAATGAGTGATGACAATTCAATAAAAAAGGTATTACTTGTTAGACTCCCTGAAGCAAGAAAGCGGGGAAGGCCGTGGTAGAGGTGGGAGCTGATTGGATGGAGTCTGATTTTCTTGCAATTAGTGGAAAGATTTGGAGATCATAGATAAATCGTAGGTCGTTATAGAGATATTTCCAGAGGAAGGCATTGTGCCTCATTGGACTGCCTGCCCAACTAAGATGATAATGATGTATTTTTTCACAGATTATAGTACCTTTTTTTAATTATTTATATTTTAATTATAATTATAATAACTCGCTTTGTTATATCCTCGCAATATTTTTATCTTCAAATTGCCATCAACGAAAGTGAAGTTTTACTTTTCAAATAGACTGTAAAAATGTATAGTTTACAATTAATTATTGTCTCTCTGTGGACTGATCGTTAAGACACGGTTCCCAGCAGATCACTGAAGTCAAGCATCACTGGCTGTGGTCAGTGTGCGGGTGAGTGACCACTTTGATCAATCTATGTAGGGACCGAAGGTGTGCAGTATTGGTCCTCGTTAAACTGACCTCGTTAACTTTCCCAGACTGTAGCCAATAGCCCATTGTGCAGCTCTAGTGCGACGTAAATGAACTACAACAACAATTAATTATTTTAATATATTTATAGTTTACTGATATATCACGATTGTTATAGTAAATTATAATCGTCTTATAGGTTAACTTCTCACAAAGAATATAATTCATTTCTAAAAAAACATTGATATTTATTTTATAACCAATGTTTAACAGCCGACCCAATTTTGAGTTTACAACAACTAATGTTCAACTCAGTAGCCTTGTAACTTTGAAAGACAGGGGAACTCCTGGATCAAGTATTAGGGAAATTTGCCTTCATTTAGGACTTTTTGATAAACTAACCCGTATTTGCGTTACATAAAGAAGAAGACCATGAAAACCTTCCACAGTTAACCTGATGACAAGGGGACTTTAACCCTAGATCCGCCTACCGCTGAGGATATATTTTACATCAGCACTGTGGTGGGTACAGAGTTCATATCCACCAGCCATCTCTAAGATTCGAATACAGCTTACCGGATTGGAAGGTGAACACTCTATCTTTGAGCCACTATGGTTCAAAAAATAAAATTTATTGTCATTTTCAGTGATGAAATGCTTTATATATATATTTTTTTTTTTCAAATCTATTTGATTGTTTTTAGGAGTTGGCAACTTACTGTGCTCATGATTCTCTTGCCACATTCCAGATTTTGAAAAAACTATACCCTTTATTTCAGGAACGGTGAGTTCATGCAATGTTACATGCTCTAAGATAGTCATTGTTTTATCATTTTTAAAAATTTTGCACTTACAATTATTATTAAAAAAATTTGTGTTCTCACATTATATTGCTATTTTAAAAGAGACTAGTTTTTCTGAAACACTTAAACAATTTACCAAGTTGTATAATGCTGATATTTTTTTCAGCTGTTTTGTTTCCAAAAAGTACCAGACTTATGATTTTTCAATGATTTTTTATGAGGAAAAATTTATTATTTAAAAAATTTATAAGTTAAAAAATTTATTATTAAAAAGGTTTTATTTTACTGCTAAGCTCATTATTATTTTAAAAGAAGCTAACAATTTCAGATCACCTCGCCATTTCAGTAATTTTTTATTATAATTTAGCTACTTGTCATATTTTCTTCTTATATTTCATTCAATCATTAACTTTGTTAAAATTAAAAGTCGTCCTTTAAATGAATTCATTTATTAAGTTAAGCAAACTATTGTATCAGTACTGTAGTCATTATTGTTTGAAACCATATGTAGCAAATTTTAACAGCTTCACTAATTTAAAAATATAATATATTAGAAATAGAATTTAAAACTTTACCACTTCAGAAATCATTGCTGACCTATTTAAAAACCCACAGTAAAACCAATAAATACCTTTTACAAAATATCAGGTTTTTGCATCTTGTTGAAAATAACAACTGATATACTAACATTTTAGAAGATTAAATATCCATTTGAACTAGTTACTTGTGCACCTTTATTTGGCTCAGTAAATAATTTTTAAAGTATTTAAATTTGTTAATTTTCTAATTATGAAAACAGATGATTATGAATGTTAAGATATACATATTTAAACAAAAAAGTATATGCATAGTTATTTGCATAAATTAACTAACATAATAAAGAAACATTTGCTTGAAACTAGCTTGTTTGTTATGATTTATTGTTTAGGGTTATGTTTTACTTGTACCGTATTAATATATCATTAAGACAGTGATTTAAAAAAATTTAAATCGTATTAGATTGTGTTATTAAATTTACCCATGTATTAAAAAGGAGCCTCTGTATAGATTGCCTAGGGTTGCAAAATATCTAAGTGTTGAAATTATACACAGATATTAAATTTTTGTCTTAATTTGTATATATTATCAATTAATTTATGTATTTTAAAAGTTGTAACTTTAAAAAAAATTAGGTTTCCTCATCCTGTAACATTATGTGGCCTCCTAGAAATGGCATCTGCTTATTTACCTATTAATCATAACTGGGAGCGATACTTGAATGAAACACAGTCTACTTATGAAGACATGCAAAAAGAACTTAAACTTTCTCTGGTTCATTTAGCCAATGATGCTTGCTCTCTTCTTCATGACAATTTGTATGTATAACAGTTCTTTTATTTTTGTTTATATTAATTTTTAAATATCATTTTCTGTTTATTTATCTATTTAATAAATGTAGACATTCAACAAGAATAGATTTAAAAGGGGATATGCCACTCCAGGTTTAGGATTATTTTTTCTGCTTCAATGGGGGCTGATTAATGCCCTAAAGTAATGTGTCAAAAAAATTTTAGATCCAGAAAAATGGTTTAACCATTTATAAAGTATTTATTCTCTATTATGTTACCAATAAATATAAACATTTGAAATTTAAATAAATTTATAAAATATATTTCTTTTCCTCAGTGTATAATATGAAGTTTAATTTCATTCATTAACAATGTAATCTTTGTAGAATAATAAATATTTTCGGAAATAAATTTAGTTATTCAATGACTGAAATTGCAGCTTCATATTGATAAATAAATAAATAAAATGAAAAGTATTCAGTGCTCCCCAAATAGATTTTATTTACACCTATTAAAACTTCAAAAGAAAAAATATCCTGTGTGTTTTTTAATCTAGAGAGAGTGTTAAAATGCTTTCTGAATTTTTTTTCACTGTTAAAGAAAACTTTAAATGTTAATTCATTATTTTTAATAACTTTCGATCCTTAAAAAATTAGTATTGTTTTATTTATTTTTAACACACTGTTTTTTTTCTAGGTATAAAGAAGACCCATGGCTTTGGGATTTAAATTGGAGTGTTCAAAGTATTAAGTTTAAAAAAGAAATTAAAAAGTCCACAAAAAAGCCAAAAAAGAAGAAACAAAAGGAAACAGCTGTTCTTGAAACACCAGTTGAAATGGATACTGTTATTATCGAATCTGTTGAAGAAGAAGTAACTATCAATTTTTAAATCTCCAAGCATTGAACTCTTGAGCAAATTTGTACAAAAATTTTCCTTCTATAAACTATTTTACCATTCAATAGCATTGAAAAACTGGCTTTTTGATTCAGGAAAGCCTGGATCTGAAAGTTTGGAAAAAGCTGGAACTGAAGCTCAGAGGGTTAATTTTATTTTAAATAAGTCTGTGTTAGTTGCTTCTGTTTAATCTATAACTTTGAGATTGAAATCTAATGTTAAAATGTTTTATTAATTTTCTTAAAATTTAATGCATTGTATTTTATTTCTTTTTTTCTAACTCCAATTAATTTACATCTTTTTAAAAATTCAAAATTATTATAAGTATTCAAAAAAGGAGGGGTTAACTTTGTGTTGAAAATAATATGCAGAACACAAATAAAATGGTTAAAAAAAAAGCAGAAAAATATTTTGATGTAACAATCACCATCAGGAGTGTTGAAACAAACAATGAGGAGAAATCTGAAGCATAACGGAATTCAGTTTTATTTCTCTTTATTCTGTTCATGGTCTCTGATATTGGTACTTGTTATTGTTCTGAATCTTTTGTCTGCTTTAACTATTTGATTTGTGTTTTTATGTGCTGTTTCCTATTTATTTTATTCTAAATATTGTTTCATAAAAATATATTTTAATTTTCTTATTTCTTTTCCTACACTTAAACTACCTATATGTTATAAATGTTGTTAAAAATACTGTTCAGGCTTAGAGTTTTTAATACTTCCCATATTAAATATTTTATTCATTTGCTTATTATGGAAACCATTTTTTTAATTGACTTAAATGCTTCAAAACTGTAAATGTATACAAAAATCTTAAATATTTTAATTCTTAAGATCACTATACATCTATTTAAAAAAGCAATTCAAATAAGAGTTAATTTTTTCAAATTAATAATTTTCTTGAACTTCTGCATTTGTTGGTTTGCAGATATTTTTATTACATCAAAACTTTACCTGGTATACAAGTGAACCCCTGAAATCATGCTTGTTTTGTTATGAAACGTTTTGTAAATTTGCCAAGAATTCATTTTTAAAAAAACTTGAACGAGTTACTCAAAAAAAAATTCTTAAATTATATATTATAAAATATATTTTCTAATATATATAAATTTATTTTTATATATTATAAAATATAATTTATAATTAAAATGAAATTAATTGTTCAGAACAAGATTGATTTTTGCTCTTTTACTTTCAAATAAAGATGTTCAGTCTTCTGATGAGGAATCAATATTGATGTATAAAACTAAATTTAGTCTATAAAACTGGAAACATTTTACACTATGAAGTGTAATGTAATGATTTTGAGTGTTTGGAATATAATCCTTACAAAGATACTGCAAATTAATGGTCTGAAACTGATGCAGATGTGAAAATATTTTAGATTTCTCAAATCAAAGAGATGTATAATATGCTACAAAAAAAAATTTATGTTGCATAACTTGTGTGTGTCTGTTTGTATTTATCATTTTGATTGTGATATTCTTTTTTGTGTTTGCATTTATCTTTTAGTTATTGTTACTTTTTTATGCATCCAAATTTGGAATAAAATTCTTTTTGTTACTCAATAACTTTCATTATGATACATGAAGTTAACTTATTCACCGTAAAATACAAAAATTCTTTTATAACTTATTTTTTATATCTCTTCTACAACAACTAGTTAAAATCTAAATTCTAATTAAAATCTGCCTTTCTTTTTTTTCTATTATTTAAAAATTTTCATTTATAGCTAATTAATTGGGATGTTCTTTTAACTGACATTGATTTATTAAAATTCTTGAAAAATTTCAACTTAACTGTTTAATTTCCATTAAGTATTTATTTGCTTAGTTTCTGTCTAATAATTTTATCACTAAATTGTATTTATAGTTATTGCAGATTTATTATTTTTTTATGCATCCGAATTTCGAATAAAATTACTCAATAACTTTCATTATGATATATGAAGTTAACTTATTCACCGTAAAATACAAAAATTTGTTTATAACTAATTTTTTATATGTCTTCTACAACAACTAGTTTAAATCTAAATTCTAATTAAAATCTGCATTTCTTTTTTTTTCTAATATTTAAAAAATTTTATTTATAGCTAATTAATTGGAATGTTCTTTTAACTGACATTAATTTATTAAAATTCGTGAAAAATTTCAACTTAACTGTTTAATTTCCATTAAGTATTTATTTGTCTCGTTTCTCTGTCTAATAATTTTATCACTAAATTGTATTTATAATTTTTTGATTAAATTAGGTTGAATCTATCAAATTGTCATTTTTTATTTCATGGAAAAAAGTATTCCAGTTGTCTGCACCTAACTTTTCAATATTTATTTTTTAACTATCTATCTTTCAACTTTTTTAAAGTTCATATTTTTTTATTTTATGCCTTAATTTTAAGTTTTCTTTCATGTTAACTTTTCTCATTTAATTTATTTAATTTAGGAGAAAGAAATTGAAAGTGTAAAAAAAGCTTCATTGACTGACAGTCTTGATGACTCACTGAAGCATATTTATGAAACTGCATCTTCTTTAAGAAAAGTACGTCCATTCATGCCTGGTTATCCAGCGTAAGTGCATCGTCCAGTAGTTAATGTTTTTTATTTAATCCTCTTGTATTTGACAAATGGTCTAATTTCTAATAACATTTTGACTTACATATAAATATATAATGTCCTTAACTGGACTGGTTTAATACACAGTTAAACATGCTGATCAAAAGAAAACTTTCTGTATATGATAGAAACTTTAGAGAATTGAAACAAGATGTTAGTTTCTGGTACAACCAGTGTTTCACACACACACACACACATATAAGCAAATAAAATGCAATCAAAAATTTCAGAAGATTATTACACTTTTTGCATCATCTAGTTTTTACCATAATCAAATGAAGAATTGTTGCTTTAAATAAATATTTGTAAAGAAAACAATTTATTCAATTTGTTGGAATCTTAGTGGATAGGGATTCTTAAAAACACTCTTTGAGTGCTTTTTTGAAGGTCATAAAGATTTCAATTGCATTTTGCTATAATATGACACAAAGTAACCTTAAAAAACCTGTCTTTTGTTAACAAAAAAGTGCAAAAGACCCTAACTTGTCCTGTATAAATGGGTGTATAGTATGAAACTTATAAATTTTGCTTATTAGAAAAATGTAAGCAAATAAGTGTAAGCATTATCATTATATCCTATTTTTAGTGTATAGTCAATTATTTAAAGTAATACAAAATTTTGCATTATGAAATTTATGCATAATAACAGCGTATAAACTTTAAAACTTGTTTTCTAAAATTCAAAAATCCGCTCTGATTCAGGTCTTCAATTATTTTACTTTCAAGTAATATCTTGATTCATTTGAATTCCTTACTTTATTAGAATTCCATTTTATTTATTTAAAAAAATTAGGTGGTATCGAGAACTCTGTGATAAAAATGGCGATAACAATCCTGATTGGGAACCTGGCCCGTACCAAATTAGCACTCAGGTATTGTTTTATTTTCTTGCTTCAATAGAGTAATATGTTATCAGACATCATATTTCTGCAATTTATCATTCTGCCTATTTTAAGTAAAATGAGTCATAATCCGGCTACATATTTACTTTGTTTAACTGCAAAGTGATAATTTGTTTCTAAAGTTGTTTTTGTACAATGATGTATAATTTGCAGTTTATTTAGTTCAAAATTAATATGAGTATCAGTTGTATTGTATACTCAAACTTTGTTTAATGTTACTACAGATTAGGCCATCTAGCAGTTTCTTTTTAAAAATGAAAGATAAATAAATGCAATTTAGTATTTTCCCAAATTATATTGCTTTAATGGGAAATGGAAATCTTCCAATCATTAATATAATACAACTTCATTTAAGTTGCTGTACTGGATAACTTCATAGTAGCTCATTTTTATGTATTAAATTGAAGATGAATGCACTGAAAGCAAAGTATGTTTAACAAACAATTACAATAATTTTATTCATATAGGTCTTTTGGTGAACTATATTGAACTAACAGTTACATTGTTGAGTTTACTTTTTAAAGAAAGTGCCGTCTGGCGCTATAAAAGATCATTACAAAACACTTGGGAAGTTACTACACCCATCTTGTGAACCAATTTCTCTACTCATTTTTAATGGTTTCTAGCTCTATTTCATAAAAACATCCAAAATCATTTTTCTTAATGGTGAGAATTGTTAGTGTGTTCCATATACAATATCAATGCTTCATAACTCCCCACAAGAAAGAAAGAAAATTGCAGCTGCATATATTCTTATTGACATCACCCAGTGGCCAATCATGCAAATACTTGATATATTTCACAAAAGGTTGGTATGATGTCCTGATAAAACCTATGATTGATTTCCGGCCACAAAAAGTGGTTCACTTTAGAAATAATAATTAACAGTGTAGCGCTCTTTGTTGACTAAAGTGGCATTACAGCAACATTTATACACACTGTACGAACACTAAAATCACTTCTTCACTGTCATGTCCATCTTACAAATTTGCGTACAGCTGGAACGTGATGACAATTTTTTCTTTACTAAAGTTTCTTTTCTAAAATTGCTCTATTTTAGCAACACAGAACTTATTTCAAAAATAAATTTTTAATATTTCATAATGTTGATCAAGCTTAAATGTATTTTTTCCCATTTTCTTGTCACCAATTTAATATGTTCTTGTCACCAATTTAAGTGCCAAACAGTGTCCAAATAATTTATGATGTAAAACAAAAAGGATGGAATGCCCACATGTTTGCCTGTATTTATCAGTAACCTGTATTAACTTTTGAACAAAATGGCAGCCATATATTTATCAATAATAAAGTGTGGTTTACATTGAAGAATGTCAGGTTTTAAGAGTTGTTTTTGATGGACAAATTGCATTTCTTACACCATACTGCTTTGCATAACCACTTGGATTATAAATGTTAATCATGTAGAATGAAATAAAAAAAATTCGTAAGTCATTTTTGTTTTGCCAAATTTTTAAAAACTTTTGACTTTCTTATTCTAAAATGTACACAAATTATCTCCTCAGATTCAGAGGAACTTGGATAATTGGGTTTATATTGTAATTCATTGAAAAAAATCAATACATTTTACAAAAATATGAGTTTACTGAGGAAATGTAATTAAGATTTTAATTTTTTTTCCTTTATTTTAAAAAAAAAGCATAACTGACAATAATATAACTCATCCAAACTTAATGTTTGTTTTCAGATGAGATGTGTGCCAAAACTTATGCGGATGACTTGGGATGGTTTTCCATTACATTATAATGAAAAACATGGCTGGGGTTATTTAGTTCCAAATGTAAATGAAACGAGTTTATCAGAGAATCAAGCATTCCCTTTGATGTAAGTTTTTATTTGTTTGCTATCAAGGTATTATTTATTTGCCTTAATCATGGCTATTATTGCAAAGCTGCGCTAATTATTTTTTAAATAATGAAATATTAAATTTATAGTATTTTTTGATTCATTGTGATCAAAGTAATCTATTTTGTATTTTATCTGTATAAAAGGTTTGCATGCCTTCATAATTTTTTAAAATCGCTTTTATTTCAATTCATTATTTTTTTTATTCTCTTCAGATTTTATAATTTTAAAATCTGGTTGAAAATTCGTTTAGCTTTTTGAAACATCGGTGCTTGTTTTTATATAGTATTAATCATTAGAAATGTATAACTAAATTTGTCACAAGATATCTGCTTTCTAAAATTCCTATTACTTGCTTAACATTTAATATTTATTTTTACAAAAATGCATACTAGCAAGATCTGATACGTGTCTAGGTCTAAAACACATATGCTTTTTAAAAAAATTTCCAGTTGTTTATAAAAAGATGTGGTATTTTGAATTTTCCCAGAATTCTTTTTAAAAAAATCTTTTAAACCTTATCCAATTCCAAAACAAATTTTGTCTTATTTTATTATGCAAAAATATAATGCATTTATTGTATGTTCAAAATACAAGTGTGGCTCTGAATATGTATGAAATATTCCTTGAATGAAATATCTTCAATATTTTTTTATTATCTCTGCTGTTGCTTAATACAATGAATATTTCAATTCCATTTTAAAATAAATATAATGTTTAAAAAATTTTATTGTTATATCCTTTTTATAGCTATGAGTAATATAGTGAAAACTTGTTAACTCTTTTTTAAATCTTATATAAATTTAGCTGTTTTTATTTTCCCTTATAAATTCTTTATCTTAACAATTTTTTTTACAATTATATTTTAGAAACTTTCTTCATCTTCTTGAATCAAGATCTGTTGATTCCAATCCATCTCAAAATTTGGATGCATTTTGGTCAGTAATTCAAGAACCAAAAGAAAGTAAAGAGGAACAGTCAAAAATGTGGAATGCTATTCTACAAAAGCAGGAACATGTAAATATTAACTTATTCATTTGTTGTAAAGAATGAATTTAAATTATTTCTAGTACTTTGTTTCTGAAGTATCTTTGTTAGTATATTCTAATACGTAGTTGCATATATAAACATAAAACCGTATGTATTGTAAAACAAATGCTTAACATGAGTTCTTGTATTCTTATTATTTCAGAAACATTTTAGTGCAGTAATATGTAAATTATAATTATAACATAAGATAAAATAGGCTAATATAATATGATTATATTCAGAAGCAGTTTTAACAAAATTTTTCATTTATAGTGACTGCTAATACTACTACCAAGTATACAAGGTTAAACTAATGTTTTAACCAAGGGTATCATACTAAACTAATTTTAAATTTTAGAGTCTTAACTAATTTTTTTTTTAACTGCTGTTCCTAAGAAGAGTTTGTTTGTTTGTTTGTTTTTTTACTTATTTTTTCTCACTTTTTATAAAAATTGTGTAAAAACCCCTGATTTACAATAATATTAAAATAAAGTCTATAAAAGTTAAAATAATAATGCATTAATGATAGCTCTATACTGTTCAGGATGCAAAATGAACAATGGAACATTATTATTACATTTGATCCAGTGATCCGATTGTCATGTATTAAGAGGTTAAAAGGCAATCTTTATGGCTGAAGGTGTTAATTTAATGTTGTGTTTTTTTAACCTTGTTTAATTTGTACAGATGATATTTTACGTTAGGAAGTATAAGATGTAAAATATGAGTAAATTTGAAAAATAAAATTCTAATAGTTCAGGCTGGAGAGCTCAGACTCAGTAAACTTTGAACTCCTTAATGTCAATGTCAAGTAATTTACCATATCTTTAAAAATATTTTTGGAAATCAGTATATTTTTGTACACAATTATAAAACTTATCTATCAAAATATAATTGTATGTAAAAATAAATTTTTATCTTTCCTTATTGTTGCTTATTATTTTACTAGTAGTTGAAAACCTTATCTTTGATTTAAAATGTTCACAAATTTTTATCTCATTTTACAGTATGTTTTATGTTATAACAAAATTCAAAATTTGAGCAAGATTGGCTTACTAATATTTTAGCAATTTTGGATTTTGTTATTTAAAATAACATGGTTCAAATCGATGTAAAAAATTAATTTTTGCTGTATTTATTAAGTCTGGTTGATATTCGATTAAATGAGTTTTATAATTATATGCCAAAATTTTTTTGATTTTTATTAAATAACTGCAGATATATAGTGAAGAATGCATTTAGTACAGTTTTGAAGAAAGTGATATTTTGATGAAGTATGAAAGTGAACTTAACATTTAGGGGTATTTTACAGATTGGGACTCCTCTTCCGATACTTAGTTGGTCAAATATTTGAATTCTTCAAAAAGAGATGTTTCTCCGGAGAAAATTCATTTTTGTGTTTGAATTCCTAACTTAAAATATAGTCTATGAATTTTCCAGATTGTGACTCCTTCTTCACTATTTAGAGAGTAAACTATACAAATTTGTCGATAAAAAATATGTTTTTTCAATGAAAATAATTTTTTTTTTGTATGATTTTGAACTTTAAATATAATCTACACAAATTAACCATATCCATAAAACCACTAAAATTGCATCATAGTAAAGACAATCATATGATTATATCAAAAGTTAGGTGTGTATTCCATTTTTTTTTTTTTTTTATGTACTGAGATTTTTTATTTTATTTATTCTATACTAAATGGTACAGTAAAAGATCTTAGAAATGCAATTTTATAAACCACAATTCTCTGTAAACTACACTAGCTTTGTGGATGTAATGAATGAAATTTGTAGTTTTAGAAATTTCTGTAACTTAACAAGAAATAATAACTTTTTACATTATTTGCTAAGAGGTTTAAAATTCAAAAGCTGCACAAACCAAATTTGATTTTTTTTTACTAATTTTAATGCTACTGAAAATTCTCACTTTTTTTCTGTAAAAAAATAAACTAAAACACTTATTTCCATATTTTGTGTTTCTAAAATTTTGTAGCTAAATATTTTTTTGAAGATTGATCTGCTCCTGACTAATTTTCGCAAAGTTAGGTAGTAAGCTTAAAGATAAGTAAAATTATCTATATAACAAAAATATTCCATTAAATGCAATAAACACATGTGTGCATATTTTGTGTTTTTAAAAATTTGTAACTAAAAATTTTTTTAAAGCATTTTAAAATAGATCTGCTTCTGACTAATTTTGGCATATTTAGTAAGTTTCAAATAAAGTGAATTGTTGTTGTTAATTTACGTCGCACTAGAGCTGCACAATGGGCTATTGGCGATGGTCTAGGAAACATCCTGGAGGATGATCCGAAGACATGCCATCACAATTTTGATCCTCTGCAGAGGGGATGGCACCCCCGCTTCGGTAGCCCGACGACCTGCGCGTGAAGTCGAGCACTTTACGGTAGCACAGTTTAACAAGGACCAATACCGCGCATCCTCGGTCCCTACGCAGACTGATCCAAGTGGTCACCCACCCACACACTGACCGTAGCCAGTGATGCTTGACTTCGGTGATCTGCTGAGAACCGTGTCTTAACGATCAGTCCACTGCGGGACTCAAATAAAGTGAAATGCTCTCTATAACACAAAATTCCATAAAATGTAAAGCTCCATTTTCAAGGTTTGCTTTATAAAGATCTTCTATTGTATGTAAATATCAATAAGTTGACTCTTAAAACATAATTATTTTTTTTAAAAAAAAAATTTTTTTAATTTGTTCTGATTCCCTAAAATAAACCCATTCTTAATTCCATGTTTAAGAAAATTATTTTCCCTTAATTTTTTATTATGATTTAAGAAGTTTTGATATTTTAAAGAGAGTTATATTCTTGTTTTTAGGAAGCTGTGAACCAAAAAGATGTTCATTATGGCATTGGACCTCATGATATTGGCATCAACGGTTGCATGTTTTATAAACTTCCACACAAGGTTGTTATATATATATATGTATACTTTTTATGTAAAATTTGTTTTTCCCAATATAGTGCTATAGTGGATAAATCCACCTTTAAATAAATAGGTTGGAAAATTATCTCATGAAAAATAATTTTTATTATGGGAGGTATTGCAACTTGTCTCCTTTGCTCTTAACACATTTTTAAAATGTTTTGTGATAAAAAAAAGGACTTTTTGCACTCAGTTTTTTGCTGTCTTTTTTGTTATATATCCCCTTACTTTGTATATTAATTTTGTGTCACTTTCATTTTAGTTTTGAGATAGTCTTACAAGATATTTGTTAATTTTAATGTTTTTATAAATATGTTAACTCAAGCAAATTATGATAAAACAATCGTTTTTTCTTAGCTTATTCCAAAATATTTTAAGGCACTTTAAATTCTCCCAATTTGTAGAATAGATATTTTTTAAAGAAGGTGGTATGTATCCATTTTTAAAGTTGATTTTGTAATAAATTTAACTCTTTCTAGTCTATCCTTATATAACTTATATCAATATTCAGTGATCACTATGTTATAAAAATTTTTAAAAAAAAAAGAAAGAAAACACAAAAATTGATCTCTATAAGGAACCCTTACGTTTCATACTAATCAACATGTTCTATTAATACCTGCCATATGAAGTTTAACTTAAAAGTCAATAATATCTCATAAATTGGCTATTAATTTATAACAATTAATTTTATTCATAATTGGAGTGATTTGAAAATATTGCTTTATGAATTGTGAAACTTATCTCTATCTTATGAGATATTCTTGAGTCAGATTCTAGTTTTCCCATCTTTTATTAAAAAAAAATTTGGAGAATTATCTGGATACAAGAAAGTATTATATGAATACCAACTAATTAATATTTTTGACATTTTCTGTTTGTTTTTTTTTATTCATTAAAATGTATTTTATGAAATATAATTGCCAATTTAATTTTGAATGTTTTAGGTATATATATCGATAGATATAGATATACATGCAATATTGATTTCACAATGTTTTTCATAAATAAATGATTCTTAGGTTAAGAAATTATTGAGTTAATTATGAAAAGATTTTGCCCTGGCAAGTGATGCAAATGAGTTTTAACTTCAACAAAAAACGTTTTAATTGCTTTTAAAATAAATATTTATGACACAAGGTTAAGTAAGAATAAGACTTCTGTTCTATAAATTGAATACGTAGCTCTATTTTATTTCATGAAGAAAGCTACTTAGGATAATTCAATGCAATGCTAGGATCATAACTGTGTTTGTGTGCGAAATGTATGTAATGCTGTTTAGACAGAACAAGAGTAGGATAACTAAGATTTTCCTTCAAAAACTGAAATATTTGACAAAAAATTAAATCGAAATAAACTCATTTATCAAACTGATACTAAGGAAAATTATATTGCATAAAAAATATTACATTTCCTTTGATGATATATTTAATAATCTTTCAAAAAATACAATAAGTCAATTTTGTAGCTTAATTGCTTTAAGGTTACACTAAGTGTAGTGAAAATTTTCTTGTGTAACAAATACTTTGTCTTTAATTTATATTATATTCTTTTAATATATTTGTTTTGTACTCTAAAAGAATTAAATATTAAAATCATTTAAGTTTTGTTTTAATAAAATAGGATGGTCCCCAGAAAAGAGTTGGCAATCCCTTGTCCAAGGATTTTCTTACTAAAGTTGAAGACCTTACTCTGAAAACATGGGGTAAAGGGCAAGCTAACAGAGCTCTTTTATTGAGCAAAATGTTGTCTTACTGGAAAAATGCTCATGCTCGAATTATGTAAGAACTATTGCTAATAATTAAAATCATTCTAAGTTCTGTGATTATTTTTTTAATGTAATGGTAACAAATACAGTGTAACCTAAAAACAATGGTCCTTTGTGGGGCTGCTTTCTGTGACCAGTGTTGCTAGATTATCACTATTTAGAGTTATCAACTAGTTTTTTTTTTATTATTTTAGATTATTTTTATCATCCTTTTAGCTTTTCTTGTAAATTGATCAAAATAACTTTCATCAGTTGTAGAGATTTAAAATAGTAGCATTAGATGCATTGAGTCCTTTTGCTAAAAAGCTACTAGGTTCAATTGTTTCAATTATCGAGAAATAAGTATTTTGATTGTTATCTAATGCATTTAAGAGTTAATTATTTCATAAAATCTTTTTTCATTTTTTAAAAACTTTATGCATTTCTTATGTTGTCTCTTTTATCAAATTTTTGAAAAAAGCAAAATATGGTTTAAATTTATATAGAATTACCTAGCTATTGAATATTGTATTTGTGCTATTGATCTAAGTCTATCTAATTTGAACCTGGTAATCAACTACAAGAAGTGCTGAAAATTATTTTGAACTCAACATAATCTTTAGAATAAAGTAATTTTTGTAAATATGAAAACATCTTTGACTACCTACAACTTTACAAGTTTAAGAAACACTTCAACTTCCAAGCCATTATAATTCATTCTGGATTGTCTCTGTAACAAAAGTTTTATTTTTAAAGAAATAATTGTTACCAAAGTGAATTAGTTTCATATTAAAAGTGTTTTTCTTCAGATATTTTATACCATGAATAAATTACTGTTATTCTAGTATTTTGAATCATTTAAAAAAAAATCCTAATTTTTATTCAATAATTATTTTTATCTTTGGGAAATTTAAAAGTTTAAAGTATCCATTAAATTTTATTTATAGTAACATGTACCATTTGATTGGATTTCTCATTGGGAATATTCTTTCTAATATTAAAAATATCAGCAGTGGCTTTGGTCACACATTAAAAAAAGTTTAAATTCAGTGCTTTTTTTTAGTACAATCTGTATTTCAAAGTAATAAGTTATTATACTTAAGTGTGATTGAAGTGTGGATGTATTCATGATTCTATAGAGCAGGGATGGCGAACCAGTGGCATGTGTGCCACTTACGGCACGCGATACAATATTTTGGGCACGCCACTGATCACAAAGTTTACTATGAAGCATATTAACAATTCAATTAAAATTCACAAAAAAAGAACAATTAATGCCAAGAAAGCAATTAATAACCACAAAAAAACAAGCGAACAATAAATAACTAGCAAAAAAAAATTAACTAACATCTTATAACCCTAATATAAGTTATTTGTCATCTAATCTGCAACAACAGAAGTCACACTGATGTTACTTTAAGTTGAGTTACGCGTATAACTGAAACATTGCAAAAGTTGAGAATTGCATTTTTTCGTAGTAAATAAAAAGTTTTGAATTGATAAAATTTAGTATTATTATTTACCCAATAATCACGAAGTCAAAACTATTTGTCGGCACGTCTATGACTTCATTGCAATATATTTTAGAAAAAATGGCACGTTGGTGCATGAAGGTTCGCCACCCCTGCTATAGAGGTTCTGTTTCTTAAAATAAATATGGGATTTTTTCCTTTTGTAGGTCTCAAATGGTAGTATGGCTGAATATGGATGAACTGCCAGAAAATGTCAAAAAGTACTCAGAAAATATGTCTCGATTGTTAAATTAGTTCTTCTAGCTTTGACGATTTATTTAATTTCTTATTTATTTCTAGTGCAAAAGCATTTGATGAAGCAGATAGTTATGGTGCTATTTTGCCTCGACTCATACCTGCTGGGACTGTTACCAGACGAGCAGTTGAACCAACATGGTTAACTGCTAGTAATGCATATGTATGTTTTTTATTACATATGTTGTATTATTTTTGTTTGAAGGTTACAACATCTCCTTGTTTACATCATATTAACATATGATTTACATCAGTATTGGCCATCCTTCTACTTGTGCCATTTTTCTCACGTACACGCTCAGATGTGCTCACCCTTTTTTTAATAATTTGTTTACAAATATATTTAAGACTATTTGATAATTTAATTATTGTACTTAAAGCACTTTCTATTACAGTTTTATAAGCAGTATTTGCTATTAATGCTACTTTTATGCTTATTTTAATTTTGCCAGTCAACAATGTCATATTTTAAACTTGTTGCTGAATACATTTATTAGTTTATCTTTCATAATCTTGTTTTCTATTTAGTCAATTTCAGTGATGAAAATGCTGCTTCATAAATGTTTTATACAATCTCATTTCAGGGAAATATTGTTTGAGTAATGAGATATTAGTTAGGTGTGAAAAAACTCCTCATAAAATTTTATTTTTAGTAATTAATTGGTTTTGAAATAAATTAATTCTATTTGTATATTACTTTGCATCTAATAATTGTTTTGTTCACTAAGTAAAAATTTATTTATTAGTGCAAGCACATAGTTTTCTTTTTTTAGACAAAATAATGAAAATGACTTTCAATGGAAATCTAGAATAACTTTTTTATTTTCACTTTTCAAGGTTTAAATGCCGTTAGCTATGCCATATTCAGACTACCTTTTCGAGTGTTGCAATTTACTTTAATCCAGATTTTCTAACTGAGCAATTAGCAGAGTTAATTTCATTTTTTTAAATAAATTGATGCAATTTCTTAAGCTTAGAAATAATTTATTCAATATGCCTTGTAGTTTTAAATTTAGATCATTGAATGACTAACAATAAAAATGCTGAAATCAAACACCTAAATATTATACATTAATGAGAGACTTTCATCAGTTAGCGTATTTTCTTGTTATAAAAATGAACAGCAATTTTCAACTGAGAAAGTTTTTCCACACAATCCCTTTTTGATGCATTATACAGTTACATTTTAATACAGAATGAATTAAAATATTTTTCAGGCAAACATATGGTAATTTTGCTAGCTCTTCATCATTACACGCATAGCAGTATATTCACAGGTGTTGCAATTTCAGATTTTGAAACATAATTTTACTTTTTTTAAATTAGTCATATAGTCATCTGCACTTATTTGCATATTGAATAATCAAGTAACCCATTTGCACATGAAAAATTTAATGAACCAAATTATTTTATTTTAAATTATTCTAACATTTCCTCATTTAAAGAACTATTTATGGTTGCTTAATAACATAAAAAAGGGGGAAATTTTTTTAAAGGAATGTTTCACCAAGTAAAATGAAATTTTCAGTTTGAAGAATATGAGAATATTCTTCATCCGTCACTTCATCCGAAACTTCATACCCATTTCCTGCTCCAAACTGGTGTTTTATGAGTTTAAGAATTAATCAAATCTTGTTAGAAGTAATATAGTAAACAACTGGAGGCTATCTTTCTTTGACACGCTTCACTCGACACAATATTGAAAATGTGGGAAGGTTAGAAGTGGAGAAATGTTTATTCATATATGTATCAAAACAGTCTTCAATTACAGGTTTCTTGGAGAGGAAATAAATATTGCGATTTCATATAAATCTTGTATATTATACTTTCCATTAGCATTCATTTTTATCTAAATTAATATATCATTCATATTTTATGATACTAACAACTCTAATTATAAATGTTTATTTATAATCAAAATTAGCTTTTTTCCAAAATAATATACTATGCTTTACTTACCATTCCTAAGTAAATTTTATTAAAGACATAGGATTTAAGATTGAATAAAGCACTCCTCTTTTTTTCTCCTCTTTTAATAACCTGCTTATTTGAATACAGGCCATTATAGTATGCTTTACTTACCATTCCTAAGTAATTTTTTTTAAAAAACATAGGATTTAAGATTGAATAAATCACTCCCCTTTTAATCGAATAACCTGCTTATTTCAATACAATTCTCTGAAGCCAATGGTATTCCTGAAAGCTTGGCTAACTATGTTTCTTATTTCTGTCTGCAATGAGTCTTGACAGACAAGTTTTCAATAACATTTAAATGTTTATCAAATACCCTTACAAAAATGTTGAGACAAATGTGGTGCATAACTGTGTTGTTGTACTATAAAATAATTCTATGAGTATATCAAAAAGAAATTTGTAAGAGCCAACAATATAGATTAGCTATTCCTACTTTACCTTAGCACATCTAAAATACATGTGTGATTTTTTTTTTCATAGTCATAAAGTTTCTTTTAAGCTACAATGAAATTTATACTTTATGCTCAGGAAGACAGAGTTGGCAGTGAACTTAAATCTATGATTCAAGCCCCACCTGGATATCATTTTGTGGGAGCTGATGTTGATTCACAAGAACTATGGCTTGCTGCTATATTTGGTGATTCTCAGTTCATCAAATTGCATGGTTAGTACTTATTTTTTAATAAATCCAGTTTTAATTCTCATGATATTAGTGTGAAAAGTGCTTATTCTCAGTTAAATTATACTTTAAATAAGAAAGTATTTTCTTTTCATGTTAGGATGCACAGCTTTTGGCTGGATGACATTGCAAGGAAAAAAATCAGCTGGTACAGATATGCATAGTAAAACAGCTACATCTGTTGGAATTACAAGGGACCAAGCTAAAGTATTTTCATTTCACTATTCATAAATATGTAAATAAAGTTTTGCAGTCTAAGTAGTTAGATTCTATAGTGATTGGGAAAATAATTTTGTAAGATTTTATATGTGATCAGATATTAAGAAGTTATTAAAAGTTGCATTTTTTTATAGAAATGAAAGATTTTGACATAAACAGTTAGATTCTATAGTGAATGGAATAATAATGTAATAATAATATTATTTGAATTTATATGTAAATAGATATTAAGTTATGTTAAAAGTTTTATTATTTTATATCAGTAAAAACTTTATATATAAGCAGTTAGATTCCATAGGTATTAGGAAAATAATGTCATAATAAGTTTATAAGATTATGTCATTAGATGTTAAATTGCATTCTTTTATAACTGTGAAAGATTTTGATCTAAGCAGTTACATTCTGTAGTGATTGAGAAAACAATGTAATAATAATTTTATAAGATTTTATATGTGTTTAGGTTGCAAGTTGATATTAAAAGTTGCATTCTCTTAATAACTAATAACAATTAAAAGTTTTGGATAGTATACAAAACGGCTTACAGACAAAATGCTTAAAGGTGCTTATTTGTGTCTTTGAAGTGCACTTGAAGGTGTGTTTTTTTTCATTGGGTATTTGTAAAAAGTGCTTAATTTTTTCTTTTCAAAAATTAGGGGGTTTTTTTTCATGTCCATTTTTGTTATTGATTACACAGATGCATGTCTTTTCACAATGTTCTGTTCAACATTTTCACTATTAATTTAACCGCAATCCATTTTGGTTTATCATCATCAGTATGGGATGAAAGCGCCAATAATTTTCCATGTTGAATGAATGATACATGGTTTTAATGACAAGGATTCTTGCACTCACACGTGCAACTCTATTACATTTTGCGAGAGGTTTTCAATTTTAGGCTTCATTTCTCATCCTCTGAAATTGAACTGAAAATCTCTCAAATTTTTGCTTATCTTTGGAACAAACTCAACATTGCCAAATTGTTTCCCTTATAGCAAATGAAATTTTTTTTTTGCTTTCTTTATTTCTTTGGTGGTAAAGCGCCATTATCTTCATCACAGGCAAGCCAGTCATATTCTCACAGTGTTCTATTTATAAATCAGAACTACAGTCCTTGAACTTAACTGAAGGATTTTTCCCGTTAAGCGAGTTTCATAACTGTATTATTGGATGAATTTCTATATCTATAATCATAAAGTTTTGTTAAAATTCAATTTCAACTTATAAGTATGGGTTTGCATATTTATTTACTGAGTTAATATCATAATTTCATATATATACTATTAATTTAATATTGATTTTTGTTTCTGTAGAATTTGTTCTTAAATGACTGGAAATATAAAAAAATTTAATATTCAGCTGGACTGTGTGCAAAGATTAAAAAATTCATCCAAAAAAGGTTACATTTACTATTAAATAGCAAAACTATTAAAAATTCTGCTACCAAGTATAACATATATGTTGACTTGATAAGGAACAATGGTAACAAACTCTATATTAAAAAAAAACACAAGAAGACTAAAATGTCTTTAACAGATTGACACTTTTGCATGCTAGTGTACATATATATATGAAACGCTTTCAACAAAGGGAAGAAAAATATTTAAAGCTTAAGCATATCCTAATTAGGATTTCCTTTTTTTTTTTAAAAGTGCTTACAAATATTTTAAAATACTTAAAAAATTTGGCTATGCACCCTGTTTTTAAAAATGCTTCATTTAAATTTTTTTATTATCTAAATCACACTTTAATAAAAACTGGAAAAATTTAACTCTAAGCCAAATCTTTTGAATATCAAAAATTGAAAAGAAAAAAATCATTAACTTTTATAGTTTCAGCAGATATTTTATCAGTTAATGTATTTTTTGTTTAAAGGAAATTACTCGAAATTTAAAAGCATATATGGTTAGAAACATGTAGGAACTATTTACAAACTTTCAAATTTTATTACTATTCATACAATGGCTGTATTTTTTTTCAAGGTTTAGAATCTTTTAAAACGTAAGGAATCATTTTTACATTCAAACAATAAAAGCTATTATCAAAACTTTATTTCATTAGATATTGAACTATGCTCGCATTTATGGAGCTGGAAAATCTTTTGCCCAACGTCTACTAATGCAGTTCAATCATCGTTTGACTCCTGAAGAAGCAAAGCGAAAAGTTAAGAAAATATATTCTGAAACAAAAGGAACACAAAAGTATTATTTTCCTTAATCCTTTCTAATAGTAATTTTTCAGTTTCAAACGTTTAATAAAGTAAATATTCGTAATATTTTTACAAGATATATTGCTGCACCTGATGAAGTTGAAGAAAATCAATATGTTTTTACACCTGGTTCTCAAAGAAGAATCTGGGTTGGAGGTAGGTAAGTACTCTGGTTGATTCAATATTATCCAGCTATGATTTTTCCTTAATATTCTTTTTCTAAGAGAAACAAATCAATGCTTCTTTATTAAATCCTAATTATTATTTTAGTGAATCTGATATGTTCAACAAATTAGAAGAAATAGCTCTCTCTAAAAAGCCAAAAACTCCAGCATTGGAGTGTAGGATCAGTAGGGCTTTGGAACCAAAAGCTGTGGATAAAAATGTAATAAAAAAAAATTTAATTTTGTTTCTTAAAATATTATATTTTATATATATATATATATATATATATATTTTTTTTTTTTTTTTTTTTCCTTTAACTATTTCAAACCACTTTAACAAAGACCAGATGACTATAAAATAATATAACCCAAAGTAAGTAAAACTAGATAAGTTTAAATTAGATAGCCGTATTAAATATTATATACTTTTACAGCATTGCATTTCTAAATTTTCAAATTCCTGTTACTAATTTTCTAAATTTTAAATGCCTATTCTAATAAGTTAGTTTGTTTTGGAATGTGTAAAATTGAATGTCTTCAATTATGTTAATACCTCTTATCAAGAGGTTAAAAAAACAAATGGCAATAAACATCCACTTAAGCATTATTTTTTAAAGATAATAAAACTAAAAAGATTTAAATTAAGCTAACATAATGCAAAGAGATTATATAAGGAAGTTGCTGTAACAATTATGGATAATTATAGATATAATGAAATCAAATAATTTACAAATATCATACTAAAATGTCTGACATGCATGATTAATGCAATATCACATATATATCAGTGTTGTGCTGATTCTTACATAATTTGCAAAGAATATTAATCAATATAAAATTGTTATATTAAATGTATTGGGGTGTGTATTCAGCATTGCATTTTAATATTTAGAATTTTGAAAGCACTGATATGATTTGCAATTAATAAGACATGTATATATATATCATTACAGTTTATGACTAGTCGTATCAATTGGGTAGTACAGAGTTCTGCAGTGGATTTTTTGCATCTTATGTTAGTTTGTATGAAATGGCTATTCAAGGAATTTGAAATAGAAGGCCGTTACTCCATCTGCATCCATGATGAGGTTAGATACCTGGTGAAAAGTGAAGATAGATATCGAGCAGCTTTAGCTTTACAAATCACTAACTTATTAACAAGATGCTTCTTCACAGCTAAACTGGAAATGAATGATTTACCACAAGTAATTACAGCTTTTAATATAATTTATGTAATATTTTTTTATCAAAGTGACCACACACACTCTCTTTCTGAAAGCAGAGAAAATTTAATTCTGAAGAGATTTGAAACTAATACTTTATATTAGAATATTGGCAGTATAATCAATCATTCTAACGTTTATCCGAACTTGTTTCAGTCTAATTTTAGGCAATGAATCTGTTTCTTATTGCCAATCATATCTCATAAAAAAATTAGCTAATAGTGTTATCATTTATTTACCTTGTCAGTAGTGCTATTTTAATAAATAATTTGTATAGTTTTACTTTCACTTTTTATTTAACTGTTATTTAAATAAAATTTCTTAAAATATTAAAATTATTAATATTTTTGAAAATTTATTTATTCCTTATCCTTTTGTTAAATTAATAATAATTTTTTTAAATAGAATGTTTTGGTTTATTATCATGAAATTTTGGATATGAAAAAATAAACAATTTTAGATCGAACAATAACAATTTTATATTTTTAAATTAATATTTAAAATATACTAATTTAAGTCTTGAAAGTTTTAAAATTCAACTGTTAAAATCTCATATGTATTTTTTTTATTGAGATAGACTTCCATGTTTTAATTTATTATATAAATAAATATTTGTCAAATAAAAATTTGTTATTTTCCATTCATACATATTAAATTGTAAATTGTATTCTTATTTTAGAATTGCTAGAAAATGTTTTCTACTTATGAGTGCCTGAAAAGAACTTTAAACAAAAATTTCTTCTTTGAGTTGAACAATCTATGAAACACTTCTTTTTTTCTTATTCAAATAAATTTTTAATTTCAAAGAAAACAAAACAATATTTTACAACAGAGTGGCACTTGTTTTCTTCAGTAAGCTGATAATTACTCTTACATCATTGTTTTATCATTATTTTCTCTTTTTTCATTATTTAGTGTTTGAAAATATATTAATTAAAAGTTTAAGATTAGTAGCACAATATTGATAATGTTTAAGTAAAGATTACAATAGCCAACTTTAATTAGCTTTCATTCATTTATAATGAAGCTGCCTACTGCAACTTATCTGTTGCTCCTATGATTCAAGTTAATAGGCTTGGGTTATCAGGTATCTTCAGACAAATTTGACATATTATTCACCATTTTGAATTAAGTTCCTTGTCTATTTTAGCATTTAAAGTAATATCTATAGCTTGTGAGAAATATAAAGTTTTTATTTTGTTTGATATTTCCCTAATGCTATTGAGGATATCGAAAACAGAATAATCCTTTTGAAAATTGTTTCTTTACCTTTTACCTATAGAAAGCTACAGAAAATTATCCCTCTGGAAAAATATCACTAGAGGTTAGCATTTGTGTATTTATACCAATATTTGGCCTATTTCTTAAGTATATTTAGTATGCTGATATTAAAATTTAAAATAATTATTAAAATGAAAATTACACTTTTTTCCCAAGATTTAAGTTCTGATCTTTTATAATAGTTAGATAAGTTTTTAGTTTTAAAAAAATTGTGCAAAAATACTACGAGCAAAATGTATTGGTTATGGCCAGGGAATCAGCCATATACTTATCTATTACCGTAAATATTTTTAAAACCTGATTGGTAATCGTTGTTGATCGATAGTGATCAATATTTTTGGAAGAAATTATGCACTTGTATAGAATATTATATGATTGTCATTAAATATAAATATATTAAATTTGTAATTAGCAACTATTGTTAATAATTACATAATTGGTGGTAATTAATTTTTTTTGAAAGAAATTACTTTTTAAAAAAATTAAGCATTTTTTCAAGTTACTAAACTGGAAAAGGAATTTCTTTTTTTTCTTACCTAATACAGACATAAATTTTGCTAGTACTTTATACATTATACTTACTACTATGCACTGTAAGTTGTAGTTTGCTGTACTGTATATTTATCCTTTTCTTTACAAGGTCTACTGTTTTTTAGTAGTAAAAAATTCAGACTTGTTTAATTAAGATCTTGAAATGTGTATGATTTTTATTTCATTACATTTTTTAATTGCTGAAAATTATCAGTATTATTTATTTTTATTCAAATATATGTCTACATTCTCTACGCCTTAATTTAGTCTCTTTAATCTTTCACTAAACAGTATTCGAATAGAAAAGTTTTATTATTAGCACTTTTTTCTTCCGAATGCTTTTCAAAGAGTTTAAAACTTACATAAATTCCATAGTTTACAACTTCATAACATATTAATACATTTCTCTGGTATTTATAAATTTTATTTATAGTCAGTGGCATTCTTCAGTTCTGTTGATGTTGATACTGTCTTGAGGAAAGAAGTGAACATGGATTCAAAAACTCCTTCTAATCCTCATGGTTTAGAAAAAGGCTATGGGATTCCTCCAGGTATGCTTTCATTTATTTTCATAAGTGGGTGTGGGTGCAAGTTTTACTTAATAAGAAAGGAAATCAAAATTATTAGAAAAGCAATTAAAACTAGACTTCGAAATATGCCATGCAGCAGAAATTCCATAAGAAAATTGAAACCAATAGAAAATATAAAGAAATAAACAATGAAAAATATAAAAATGACAACCGGCGCTAACATCGTCAGGGGGTACCAGCCCTGAAAAAACACAAAATAAAGAAAAGAGCAAGAAATATTTCTTGTTCTTTTTTTTCTTCCTTTTGCACATTAGATTAGGGGGCATTATCTTTTCGTTAATTTCAGTTTAGTTGAGGTATTTGTAGTACTATGTTGTGTTCTTTGGTTTTGGGATTTATTATTTTAAAGTAAGTTTTTGAACGTTGTTTCCTTTTTTATTAATTGAAATATTATACTTTTGCATTGTGGCTGGGTGGCGCAGTTGGTTTGTTGTCGGCCTTCTGAGCCCAAGTCTGCGGGTTTGATCTCCGGCCCAGACACCGGATTTTCGGAATGCAGAAAATCCTCAGCGGCCATGTCGTATGATTATGCGGCATGTAAAAGATCCATGGAGTGCCTCATTGGCTCTTGGCATTTCCGGCAAAATTAAATTCCTAGTGCACTTTAGCATCCAAATAGAGTCTCGGTGCTGCCATCTAGTGTGGCAGAAACTGAACGTCCAAATTAACATGACCAACGGTATCTCACCCATTGTGGTGGTCCTGAAAGAGTGGATACCACCTCTGGAGAACGCACTAGGTCTGCTCATTGGCAAGACCGATTGTGCAGCTCATTGGAAATTTAAAAAAAACTTTTGCATTTGTTTTTGTATTCTTTTTTCTCTCTTTCTTGACTTTTGTCAAGGACTTGACTTTGAGATACAGAGAAAGCAACTTAGACATTTGTCATACTCTCTCAATAGAAAAGGTTTTGTGTTTAATGACTTCCGGGGCTGTTACCCCCTAACGACGTCAGCTTCGGTTGCCTTTTTTATATTTTTCGTTGTTTACTTCTTTATATTTTCTACAAGCTTTACTTATTTAGTTTGGTAAATATAAGTTATAATACATTATTTGTATTTCTTTTAAGTGAATAGTTTACTGAAAATAATTTTTTTGTGAATATAAATTTGAGTTAACGCCTTAATATAAATTTTGTATGACGTTAAGGGTAACGTATATTCATTACAAAACAATATGCAAAAATCGTGAGCGATCTTTTGGAGATAAAGTCAGTGATTACTTGATATTCCCCTGTAGATTTAAAAAAGCTAAATTTGTCAGGGTTTTTTTTTCACCTATTCTAAGATGTGGCAAACAATTTTTATTAAAAGGTATGATAAAATATTTAATATCACAACAAAACCTTTTTCACTCTGCTTAAGCACAATTTATAAATAAATAAATTAAAATCAAATTATATTTTTTGTGTCATAATTTTTACTTTTAGCACTTACTTCAGTTACTCTTAACTGCTTCCAGAAACTGTCTTTACCATGACAGCCTTTCAATCCAATTGTGAAAAAACGCAGCCAGCGTCTTCAATGCATTGCCAGATCCCATACACCAAAAGCAACAACTAAAATGACTTACACATTGTGTTGAGAAGTTTTACCTACTCTTCTTTACTTCTTCATTGCTTTCTCTGACCATCACCTTTTTTGGCAAGATGACATCATAGTATGAATTTTTCGGTCTCGGGAACAAGAACTTTTATGAACATGGAATCGACAAGGGGACTAACAAAAGCAGCTTAGAATGAAATAATTGGTGACTAAAAATAAAATAACTGGTATATTGAAAGCTATAAGAGTATCCTACCTCCTAGAATGGAACTTACTAGCATAATGGTGTAACGAAAGATTGAAACAGCTAGCCTTTTTTTTATGTTGAGGAACCGAACACATTTACTATTTTCCTTCAATACAAAGTAGCCTTCATGTGAAAGTTGTCAATGATCAAAGAATTAGTAACGTTGCTCAGGAATGGAGAAGCTGTCAAGTGATTTAAGTTGCACAGAATGCAATCCAGTGACTCGGGTATGCCTTTACTGCGAAGGTTAACAATTCTGAAATTTTCAGAGAAAATCTGCCATTGAGATCAATGGGTATGGGATCACGTGACGCTGATTACTTATCAATAAAAGTACCAAGAATTTTTTCCTCTTTCTTCTTGGCCGACTTGCTTCACCCACCCATTGACTCCCAAGAACAATTTTTCACTCGGGTGTGAATTTGAATTTCCGCTCGGGCTCCGTTTCTTTTTATCATTGCTCTATTTATTTTTTTATTTACTCTATGTTATTGTTCATCTTCGTTTCTTTTCATCATTGCTCTATTTATTTTTTTATTTGCTCTATGTGATTATGGATCTCAATCAGGCCTAAAATTATTCTCGTGTTGTAAATTAGAATTTGTTACACATTTGAAGATAATGTCATAAACATGCCATATTTTAACAAAAAAAATTACAGTTAAAATGAGAACAAAAATACCATTTTCGGAGCAAACTGCTATTGATCTTCTATTTCAGAATATATTTTGTGTTCAATTATTTTCTAATAAATCTATGCTTATTGCATAACTCTTGCACGAAGCCCATGAAAGATTAAATCAGCAGAGATGCTGCACATCATATTAAGTTTACTTTTAAATACAGATAAGAAATCCGAATCAGAAATTGCAGTAATGTACGAACTTAAATTTAAACTCTTACTTACTTACTTATCCTCTACGTGCCTTGGGCACTTAAGGCCTCTAGCATATCCCTCCAACGCCTCCTGTCTTTAGCAATAGATCTTGCTTCCTCCCAGCCAGATATTCTACATTCTTTTAATTCGCCCAAAAACATGCGCTGGATGGTAAGTCTGGGTCTTCCTCTTGTTCTTTTACCATCAGGGGCCCATGTAAGCGCAACAGATGACATTTTTTCTTTGGGCATTCTAAGGATATAAAATTTAAACTCTAAGTGTTATATATTTTGCTTTAGGTGAAGCTTTGGATATATTTGCTGTTCTTCAAAAAACAAATGGAAGCATACTTCCTCCGAAAATAGCATGAGCTAACATCTAGATATCATCATCAATAATGGTCCTGGACAACATCATCAATAACAGCGCTGTTGTCATACTAATTCATTGTATAAATTTCCATATTATGTTTCTAGTGTATTAGTGTTTTCTAGAAATAAAGACTTTTTGTACATATTATTTTTTATTTATTTTGTGCAAAAGATGTACAGAGCTCGAAAATATAAATGAAACACTCTTAATAACTTTTTATCTAATTATCGGATTTTCATGTACTAATGTTCCATATTAATGGTTCATAGGGGAGTGACCTCAAATGTGCTAATTAGTTAGTGCAGACGATATTTTAAGTTACAAAATCAGACATGATTTTAAATATCTGACTTTTTTGAAGTTCGATTTGCCAGGGACTATTTGAAGCTATATTTATAAAGAAAAGCTATATTTTTTTTTTTCAAAGATGTACGTTTTTGTGTTTGATTTCGTAACTTCTGCACTAGCTATATTATGTTTTGGGTCACCCGATCATTTGATCAAAAGTTATTCAGGATGTTTCATTTACTTTTTTGCACTGTGTACTTGATACAGATATCATGAAAAACATTTTTTTATTAAATTAAATGTAGTTTAGATTAATAACAAAGTATTTTATTAAAAAGTATCTCAAATAAGCACAACACAAATCAAAAAATCTTACTTGCAAATTTTAATGGAACTACAAATGGCTGACGGGTTTACCCATATGCTACCAATAAAATCTTATCAATATATCAAAAAAAATAGTAATAAAATTCGATTTTCTGTCATTTTTCCTCTTAAAAACAGTTGATAAATTTTAAAATTAGTGTGATACAAGTGACTAATGTAGGGCAATTATCTTGTCCTATATTGTTCCTTTAGTTTGATTTCATTCAAGTCAAGTTTCACTATTATGCAGTCAATTTGTGATATCTCAAATCTAGTGATTGATCTATCAAAAGTTTGACTTACTCTTAGTTTAAATTTCATATTATTTAAGGATTGATTAATTGCTTACTCATCAACTCCAACAATTGTTTTATAATTAATTTTACCACAAATTGTTATGTCTAAATTAAAAACTATTTCATTAAAATATTTCAAAAAATTTCATTGTTTTGAAACAGATTGTGTTCTTTTAGCTATTTAACTATACAACTTTTTTAAAATTCAATCTCTCAGGAACAATTCGACCGATTCCTTTCAATTATTGTATTTTGCCATAAAAATTACAATGCATCATTTTAAATCAAATTCTCTATAAATGATGTCTACCTTACAATTCAAAATTTTTTCGACTGTTATTTAATAAATAATTAGTAAAAAAAATTTTTTGCATAGGATTACCACTGCATAAACAAATTTCATAATTTTTAAAAAAAAAAATTTGATTCGTTTAAAAAGTTCTTGGACATACGGAACGAAGATATTTGCAGAAAATAAAACTAATAAGTGGTCCAAACTTTAGACCACTCGCCTGACCAAACTATCGAATTTCTTAGAGAATGCTATCTGATTTCTTTGCTTGAAATATTGTCTGCACATTCAAAGTATGAAATTGATTCAAGCAAATTTTAAGAAAAAAAGTTAAAAATAATAAGTCCAAATGATTGGTATGTCAATTATGGAGCCAAAATGGAATTATTTAAATTCTCTTCACAAATTAATTAGCATATTTGATGTCACCCCTTCACGTTTGAGTCCTAGTACGTGAAAATCCGGTTAAAGATTATCAAAAATCGCTTATTTTTTGCAATCGCTTATTTGTTTCGCTTATTTTTTGCGACTGAACCTGTCTTTAAAAGCAAGATCTCCAAATTCTAGAAAATATTTTTTTAAGTTTTCCATATAATATTAGAACTAAGCAAAATTTTTATTTAAAAAATTTAATATTATACTTCCATTTTTGGAGGAAAAAAAAATTATAGAACAAATTCAAAATATTTCTTACAATTTCAAAATTTGGTACTCGTAAAAAATATTTGTGTCCCAAAAAGAGTTTTTTTTTTCGGAGGGGGAATCTGTGAAATTAATTTTTCTAGTGTCCCTTGTTACGTTTTCTCTCTATTAAACTATAATATGAGATCCCCCGCGGAACCATTAAGCTAGTACATGAAAATCCGATGATTAGATCAAAAGTTATTCATGGTGTTGTTTTTTTTTTTTTTTTCTCTTGACCTGGACAAACGATGCGCAAATTAAAAAAATGGAACACCATGAATAACGTTTGGTCTAATGATCGGAGTTTCACATTCTAGGACTTTCTCTTAATGATTCGAGGGCGTGACCTCAAATATGCTAATTAATTAGTGTAGACGATACTTTCTCTGAATAAACATAACGTTCTTTCGACTGACTTCCAGCACTTAGAATAAGAGAGGTTAGCCGCAATCTGGTCCCGATAGTTTCGTCAGGAGAGCCGTCAAAAGTTTAAATCATTAATGTTAATTTTACTTTGTCTAATTTCGCCATGTTTCAAGAAATTTTCTGCAATTATAAAATTCGTTTATCTAAAGATTCCATGCAAAATATAACCTTTAATAATTATTTATTATTATTATTATTTATTTTTTTTTTACATTTTATTCAATAATGGTAATAAATAGATTTTGAATTGTGGGGTATAAAAAGTTTTACATAATTTTAAAGAATATAATTACTATAAATTACAAAATTTAAGCGAAGTGGTAAAAAAAAAATTCAATTGTAATGTCTGGTTTTTTACATCATTTTAAAGAATATAATTTTATACTACAAATTACAAAGTTTGCTCAAAAACGGTCGAATAGTTCTGAAGAAATCAAACTTTTAATATACGATTTTTTTTTTTTAAAGTTTGACCACTCAGAATCTATTTGACCGATTCCGTTCTAATTTTGTATTATGCCATTTAAAATTAGGTTTCTTTATATAATAAAATAATGTATAACTTACAATTCAAAATTTTTTCGACCATTATTATATTAAATAATTATAAAGTTTAACAAAAATTTCTTCACATGGGATTATCTTTAGATAAAGGAATTTTATAATTGCAAAAGTTTTAGATTAGCTTAAAAAAGTACTTGAGGAATGGCGAAATTCGCAAAAAAATAAAATTAACATTAAGTATTCTAAACTTTCGACAGCTCTTCTGACTAAACTCACAATTTTTCAAGAATAAGGGTCAGTAATCTGGAATCAGCTGGGAAAAAAAGGTATGTTTATTAAAAAAAAAAAAAAAAAAGTATGTTTTCTGTGATTTTGTAACTTCAAATATCATCTGCGCTAATTAATTAGTATATTTGAGGGTAATTAATTAGTATAATTGCTAATTAATTAGTATATTCGAACTGTTAAGTTTAAATCATAGTACGTGAAAATCCGATCATTAGATCAAAAGTTATTCTGAACACTTTTAAGATCACGCAAGCATGTCCCAACTCTTTCCATTTATTTATCTGATTGATTTGTGTCAACAGAAACTGAAAAGTAGAACAGAGTACGGAAATGGCTATTCACTTTTTTGAACATTTTGTAAATTTGAAAAATATTTTTTCGTGTGCTGAGCCTATCGGAAATTTTTTAAGAATTTTCATACCAGCAGTTTTTTGCCGTAATTCATACTTTTAAAAAATTAGAAAAATTTAATGAAAATATTTTTTTTTTAAATAAATATGATATAAGTTTTTTTTTTTACATGAAATGCACAATGTGAGCAAATTTTAGTTCATCATAGCAATACATTTAAAAGTGCAAGTTCTGCGCTCTATTTATCTATTTAATCATCATCGCCAGAAAAGAAAAATTTTAATTTATTGAACTTCCAGTGGAGTACAAGTATACTTGTTCACACTACGTGCAATCCTTGCTCACATGCTTCAATTTAAAAATGTGAACGGTGTCTGACACAAAATAAGGAAGAAAAGTAATCAATAAATAAGCTGAAGAATAAGACTAGATTATTGGAGATACCTCGCAGGTTCATAAACTGCATATTAATCTTAAAAAAAATAAACAAATATAAAAAAAGACATGCTTCTTATCGAACTATATCTCTAAAACTGTTCCCCCTTCTTTTTACTGTGGGTAAAGGCTTGTGCTCTGTGTCTGCTTGAACGGGAAAGTCAAAAGCTTGGCCAAAGAATACCTAAGGAGGCCTTTTCATTTCAATTCCAACCTTCAGTAAGGATAGGTTCGAATAGGGACGAAAAATATAGCACCTCCAAAACCAGTTCCACTGTCTCCCCTACATTTTTTGTGGGGGTGCGTGTGTTAAGTAACCCGAGACTAATCACTGTCACAGAAGGGGAATTGAAACCTGCGGGGGTCAACTAGCTTTCAAAAGATATCAGAAGAAACTCACTCTTCATCTTATATTATGCTTCTTCTCTTTCTAAGATAAACTTAAAAAATATTTTTTTTAACTCTAAAACGACTTTATTTATTTTCAAAATAGTTTTATCATTTTATTTAACATGCACTTTTTCTAATTATATCTTGAATTGTTTATTATTTTGATTTGATTATTTAGAGAACTAATAATGACCAGAGTATTTAAATTTATAAAATTTTACTATGTAGTCATATGAAAGTAATTCATATAAAGTAACTACATTAAAAATAAATTTACATTTTCTCTATAGATCAAATAAAGTTTGTTAATTTTTTTAAAATTGATTTGCTAATTTTTAAAACTTTTTATGTTAAAGTAGATGAGAACTTGAACATCTTGAGAACTTGAACTTGATTTTACATTTTAGTACATAGATTTGTGAGACTGCTCACTGTAATTAATATAAAGATTTATCAAAATAATCGAAATTAATTTATAAAAAAAGTACGATAACGAAATTTTTGAAAGAAAAGGCATTTATTGGTTTTCATTAAAACTTACAACATAACAACAGATTGAGACAAGTTTACTTTACAAAATTTTATTAAATACAAAAATACAGAAAATTATGGTTATCTGGGAGATATATTCATATAGATGGCATGCTGGCTAACCCTGGGAGGTTTTCGTGTTTTTCCTCTTTATGTAATGCTAATGACGGTTAGTTTTCTTATATTTTAATTAACTATAATTACACTTATTAAAGTTTGCAGTATGGAAATTTCTACTAAAACTCTTCTCCATGAATGGCAAAAGAGGGTCAGGGAAGAGAAATTAAAATAACACATTGATTACATACTTTGTTCTAGCAAAAAATTATGAATAAAAATTACATTATACACTTTTAATATGAATTCAAAAAATTTCTCATTATTAAATACATAAGATATTGCATAATTACTACTCTTAATATATATTTTTAGAATATTGCGAAAAAAAGTCTTAAAAAGTGTATTAATTAGGAATTACAGATTAGGGAATCAACTAAGGAATCAGGTCTGAAAACATCAAAACCAGTTTGACTGTCTGAAGTAACAAAGAGTAACTTAACTCTAAGTATTACAGCTTATTTTTATTTTTTAATTTATCGTGATGAAATTTCGTGGTGTTTATAATAATCACATTTCTCATTCTTTTTACTTCATCTGGCAATCAAACTGGTTTCAATATTTTCAGTGTTGCGTTCCTAAGCATCGATTCATTATATTTTGATACCGTTTGTATTTTTCTCTCGTGAATATTAATTATGACCAATAATGTTCTTTTACTCCCCTTTCCTTTTTAAAGAATTTTACAATACATGCGAGTATTTTCATATTTTTCTTCATTTGCTGATTAAAATGAAAATTTCATAATACTTTAGTGTTCTTGTGTATTTACATTAAAGCCCTAAAAACAGGGTTAAGTGCTTGTTCATGTTTGGATGATGCGTGGTCTTGTGTACTAGCTATTTTTTTTTCCTTACCGTGAAAAAACATACTATCCCAGCTATTGGAGTAATTAAAACTATTTACGGAATGAAAAAATTGGAACCTTTTAAATTTTTTTAATGTAAATGTTTTTTTAAACCTACAAATGAGTGTACGATATATTTTTTAAAAAAAAAAAGGAAAACGGCGGTTTTGTGATGCTTTATAGCATATTGGAAGATCTTTACGTCATTTATTCGATTTTAATTAATCTCACTTTATTCAGCAGCTAATTTTTTTAATTCTGAAACATCTTTAAAAAACAAGAAACAAAGTTTAAAAAAAGGGGAATAATGTATTTAAAAAATAAATTCCATTCTCAAAATGAATAAAAACAAGAAAATTATTACTACTAAATAAATAAAATGTATATAGAATGAACGAATTATCAGCAAATATAATTTTCATAATAAATTACAAGCTTATAACTAAAAAGAAAGCTATCGGTTTTTAAAGCGTTCCCCATATCAGTTCTTCAGAAAGACAGAGAGAGAAAAAGATTTTCAAAAGGGAGCAAGACCTCCCACCGAGAAGATTAGTGAACTTGGGGGTGGAAGTTGCCTTCCTCCCTTACTCAAAGGTAGAAAGTGACTTGTGTTTCAAAGGCAATATTACAAACAGTAATAAAGATAAAAAAAATTAACCTACATTTTCGTGGATAGAAAAGATTGAAAAAATTATTAGTATTTTTTTTAATTGATCACTCCGATTCTTGAACAGGAAAAATCGATTCAAAGTACGATAAGCCCGCCATAGACTTTACATGTTAAAAGCAGAATTGAGGAGTCTGCTTGGTGCAACACTTTTCTCCCGGCAACCACGATTCATGACCCTGATTTTCTGCTCTTTTGAGCGCGCCCCGTGTTCTTTGTTCGCCAAGGTCAAAAGAGTAATCATGCGTTTGAAAAAAGAAATTAAAAAAAAGGTATATTTTATTCCATCAAATGTGGATTATGGCAACTAGTAAACTTTTAATTTTGTAGCAAAACTAGTTCTGAAGTGTGGGAAGAGGTTTCTTCGTTTCTCAAGCATACGCGAAGAGCAGAGCTCGTTAAGTTGGTGGAACCTCGTACCAGACTTCGGAGATCACCTTAAAATAAGGTCATTATGAGGCAACTATTTTCATTACAAACGAAACGGTTTTGAGGCTTCGCCGCATTCTAGTTATGCATTTTGTTACTTATTGTAAGTACATGATGAAGAGTCACAGCGGCCCTGGAGATAAAGCACTCTCCACCCAGTCAGGTAAACCAGGTTCGAGTCCCAATGTTGGCTGATCAATAAGAATTCTGCTCCGGGCTCATACCGACCACAGTGCTAACATAAGATATCCTCAGTGGTAGATCGATCATACGTTAGAATCCTCTTGCCACTGGGCTTACCGTGAGAGGTGCTCGTGGCTTTCCCTTTCATACAACACAGCATACGTGGGTGAGTTCCATCAAAAAGTCCTTCACGAAAGCTAGTTTGTCAAAATGCCTGGTCTTCTAGATTGGGTTCAAAATTACAAGGCCACGGAGGGGAACATTGATATACGTAAACTCAGAATTGGATCAGTTGTTGAACGCCAATTATAAAATAAAAAGTACATGATGAAAATGTTTGGAACACCGCAGGTCCATTTGAATCCAACCATACTTGAAGACTGGGTCTGGGAGAGAGGTTTTGCTCATCCCAGTAATAACTGACGTTAATACCTCCAAGAAACTGAAAGAGAAAATAGTACCATGAGAATTTAAGGCAGATAGCTACAAACTACGATAGTATCAATGTACATAATAAGAAAAATTTGTACGATGCGTCATTTTGTGATTAATTTTTTGCTTAGCTGCAATCACTTCTGCGCTTTGCCATATTTATACATAATATTATACTTTGCATAGATGCTTTCAACTTCGTAGAATAATTTTTAAGTTATAAAAAAATCTGAAATGGATTTTGTTTAAATGTTTTCTTTTTTTTTAGTTTTTTTTTTTTTTTCCCAATGAGTTGTCATTGGTTGAATAATTATTACGCAATGAAAATGTAACAAACTAGTGGCTACAGTTAAAATTTTAAGTCTTGTTATTTAACTGCGCATATTGAAGATAAATTTACAAAATCAAAGATGGCGTGTTTAAATGATTGCGTGAAACGTCAATTTCCATTACAAAACATGAAAGATGTTATTCAACTTTTTAGACAGCAAATTCAAAACAGTGATGAGCCGAATTTAGCATTACTTTCAATTGTGGCCGGATACTTAGAAAATATGTTTACCTGTAACAGAACTTTGCCACTAAATTGTGACGTAGAAAATGCCCTTGAACCTCTCTTTCCGACGGTTGATTTATCTACTATAGAAGCACTATATGAAAAGTTCAAATGTCAAATTAAGGGGTCTGTTGATTTGACACAATATAAAAGTACCCGGTTCGCTACTCGAGATTTAGTTAAGAAAGTATCAGATATTATATGGGGATCTTTAACTAGAAGTTATTATAAAGACCGTGCTCATCTTCAATCACTATATAGTTATTTAACAGGTAACACATATGTTTGATTCAAATGTAAACATAAATGTTATCTTGTTTATAAGGAACTGAATATTATTCTATTTGTCAGCTCATGTTACTTCAAACATACAAATCACGTGTGTGTCAAATGCCGGCAAAATAATGTAGTTTATGTATATACATATTTATGTTAACTTATTATTAGTTGGTTTTTAAAATTGTTATTTATTCCTTAAAAACGCATAAAATGCATATTAATTAATTTATTATGTGATATTAAAGCTCCAATAAGGTATATATGTATGTCTGGATAGTAGAAGCCTTTGACAGGTTGGTCAAAAATGTAAACAAACATTGTTTTGCCATCTACTAAACTGATTATTATTAAAAATCAAGTATTTGAATGGTTTAAACTAAATTAGAATCAAGTTCTTGATTTCAGTATTGCAAACAGTGTATTTGTTGCATCTTTCTTAAAAGAAATATGTGAATGCTGTTCAACCTTTTCGAATTATCTAGTACATACATGGTTTAGTTTTTTTAACTTTTAGTTCAAATATCACTTTTGTTAATTTTCTCTTGTCTTTTTTATTAAACACAATATTTCTATTTCTGATTTGTTGTTTTGCTTTACATTGTTTTTGTTTAAAATTCATTGCATTGAATGTATTTTTTTCTGCCTGATGAAACTAAGATGTAACTATGAAAATAAAGTAATTTTTCAATTAATTGAAATAATAAATGAGTGTATGTTGTAAGAAAATACAACTTCAATTAGCATATCTATTAGTGAAAAAAATTTTCATTATATTTGAATGTCATATATTTCTTTTGTTTATAATTTTTTGTTTTGTTTTCAATGAATGTGCAAATTGCTGTAAAATAAAATTATATAATTGAAATAATGTAAGTCATAAAAAATTTACTATATTAATGTGCAAATATGACGATATGGATATTATGAAAGATTATTTTTTCTCCTTTTGGCTTTAAAAATGATTTATTTTATCCACTTTTAAAGTTCTTGACCTTTACATATTAATTGTTTCATAGATTAATAGTTTTCCCTCTAAAACTATATAACGTGAAAGCCTATGAATGTCATACTATGAAATTTATAACATGGCTAAATTATTAAAAAAATAATTATAAAAAAATAAAATCAATTAAATGTTAATAAAATTTTTAAATTTTTTTTCAATTATAGTTTAACTTTTATTTTATTAAAGTGTGTGCCTAATTTCAGGAGGGTATTCTATGGGGATCATTAGGAACAAAATTAATTATTTCCTGTTAAACATCAACAGAAATGCTAATTTTTCTCAGAAATTGCTTTCAAAATTCTAAGATTTCCGTATCATAATCTGCGGCATAATAATTGCCAAGTCTTGGCAGCTTCCAGGCTGCAGCTTACGAGACACTAGGAACAAAACATGGTAGTAGGAGATCAATTTGAAGGGTATAACTCCTGGGACAATATCTACTTGTTTTTTTATTTCGTTTTAAAAAAAATTGTGATTATGGTGGATGACAGATCACGGTACAGAAATATCCCCCTTAAAATAAAATAATTCATAATGTGTTTTTGCTGCATAATTTGTCATTATTGGACTAGAAAATATTTTTTTTGTATTATCCCATAAGAATACTTTTTTAAATTTTGTACACTTATTACTATTATACTCTTATTACTCTAAGTCAATTAGTTTTCAAGTTATAGCTGTTTAAAAATTTAAACTGCATGAAAGTTGACACTTGTTTTTTTCACGTCAGATGCTGGTTTATTTAACATGCCAAAAATAATTTAAATTTGACTTGTTGACCTAATAAAAAATCTTTTTGGTTGATATGGAATTACACAAAATATACCTTTATTTATATCTAAAATAGATTTTAAATTTAAGAATCATTTTGTAATATTGTAAACAAAAAAAGGGGACGGGGTTGATCTTAAGTTTTATAAAGACAAATTCCTCGTGGTCTTTTGTTGGAATCGGGTTGTATTAAAAACCCTTGATGCTGTTCGTTCTGGACTAGGTGCCCTGTCCATCTGGTTCTATTTCAAATCTTTATTTCAATATTTCAAAATGTCTAATAAATGAAGATAGAATGTATCATTGCTTTTTGCAAAACTTATAATCGATGTTTTTTTTTTTTTTTTTTTTTTTGTCTTAATTCTAGTGATGTCTTAATTCTTGCGAAAATAGCTAACTCTAATAATATTTCAGTTGTCTTTTTCTTATTCCGAGTTGTTTACTGATTGTTTTGCTGTGTTTTTATAAGTTTTAGGAAAAGAGAACAAATCTAGTTTCTTGCTACTCTTAAATAAGGAAGCAAACTTGAAAAATTCACAGAAAATTTTTATCTAATGTTTTTTTAAAATGCTAAATCAGTCACTTAATTTGTTTTTATAAAATAGACTTATTTATTATTTTGTAATTTTTAAGGGTGAAAAAGTTATTTATGTAAATTTAAAGTGTGCGTGAATTGATTTATTTTAAAGTTTTTATAACTGTTTTGCTTATATGATATGGTCCCAATAAATCTCGGGCTTCTGAGATTGGTAGGTGTGTTGAAGTTAGATATCATCAGCTTAAAAATTATATACAATAAGCAATTTTTCTTAAAGAATTAAAAGCTATTTTGTCATATCTTTCTTTGGTAGAAGTATTTTTAACAGAAGCTATTATTATTTTCAGGTAATAAGTTGGATTGTTTTGGAGTAGCATTTGCAGTTGTAGCTGCATTTCAAGTTTTGGGTTTTAAGGATGTTCATTTAGCATTGTCTGAAGATCATGCATGGGTCACTTATGGAAAAGAATCTGAAGAGACTGCAGAGGTTACTTGGCATGGTAATGAAATGTCAATCCAATTAATTGTATACTCCAGTTGTCCAAAAAATTAACAAGGATTTGTTGCATTCTGAATAAGTAGCCAGATTTTATTATCAAGTCTTAAAAGTAGTTTCAAATTTTGTCAAAATATAATGAAATGTTTTCGAAGTAACCAATGTTTCAATGGGAATGCCCCAACATGTTGTAAAAAATATTGTTATGCAGCTTTTTAATAAGCAATAGTCTTAGTTGATAAACTTTAGCTAAACTAATTTTTTTTTTATAGAAATATCTCGTTTCTTAAACATAACGCAGCTAACTATACTTCTCTACCTCCTGTTTTTTCTTCTCAAATTGATGTTTCAAATGTCATTTTTTAGATACCTGATACTTTGCTTAGTTTTTTAATTTCACAATCTGTTATGCATGTACTGTTATGTTGTAAAAATATTAATCACAGTTTTTATTTATTATTATTTTTTTTTAATTCATGATGTTTTATAACTCTGCTTCTTCTTAGTCTTAGTCTTTTAATCCTTTATTTCCAAGGTATCAGTCTCCATACCCTTTTTAATATCCTGAGGGTATTAGTATAACTTAAATTTTTTATTTGAATTGCAATTCTTTTAGTTTTTCATTTATTATGATTTGTAATTTTTTTCCCATTCTCAATATCATAGGTAAAGGCAATGAAGATAAAAGAGGTCAACCTGTTGGGCTTGGTGTTACTGAAAAATCATGGCTTTATTTAAATGGTTATCCAGTCAAATGTACTCGCCGAATGGAAGTTGCAGCTCTAGTTTCTGGAATAAATCCTTCTATTAATGCAGTATCTGATAGCATTGAGGTTGCATGTCTTCAGCAGGTTTGTATACTTTGTAATTTTTATGTGATAAAATTAGAGTAAGATATTAAATTTTTACAATTCCTTCATTAGGGTTGAGTTTTTTCTTCTACTTTTTTGGTTTTATTTAAAAGAATTTGAATTCGGCTTTTTTTTAAATTTTTTTCTTCAGAACAATAGATATCTGTAAAAAGAATGCATATGATTCGATTTTTCTGTCTTGCAAAAAAGTTCCCCCTTCTTAACACTGAATTGCAAATCATTTTTACTAACATCAGATGAGGTAAAGCCGATAGCCACCAGGAATGTACAAATATGGAAACTTCACAAAGGGCGTGTTCAAGCATGCCTATTGTCGCCTGGGCATTTAGTTTTTCATTTGATTTACTCGACATTGATATAATTTTTTCCCTTTTACATTTTAGTTTTTTTTTTTTTTTAAATTTGTATTTTTTCTAAAAAATTTGAATTATTAAAAAAAATTTTTTTTTTTAACATTTAATAGTGTAAAATAAAATGATCTCATCTATTTCTATTTTTAAAGGTAAGCAATTCATAATAACTGGTATAATAAACTCTGCAACAAAGTCTGCAAAATACACAACATGTAAAATGTAGAATTTTTTTTTTAGACATATATTTCCCAAAATTGAAAAAAATGTCTAATGAAATCGAAACTGGGAAACTCTGAAAATTCTACGCAATGCTATACCTGTATATTGTCATGTAAAATTTGATCTTTTCAAGTTCTTACTTGTAATTCTTTTATCTATCTCGTTTTCTTGCACATGTGATCTCATAGTCCTCAATAGCACATTGCATATTACAAATAGCATATTTCATGTGATTTTAATATCAAACATTGTGGTTTTTATTTATTCAAATTAAAGTTTGCAAGTCGCGATTCACACGTTTTTGAAATTAAATTGTGATCCCTACTCACATGATTTTAAAATCAAACATAACGATTCATATTAAAGTGATTTAAAAATCAAACCTCACGTTTCATAGTTGTGTGATTTACAAATAAAACTAGTTTAATTTAGTGCAATTTTAAAATTGTGATTTGTATTGATGTGATTTAAGTCATAATAGTGTTTCAAATTCACACAGTTCAAAAATTAACATTGTGATGTATATTCGTGCATTTTAAATCAGCACATTTCAATTAATATTCATGTAATTAAAGATCAAACATCATGATTAATAACCATACGATTTTAAATCCTAACACTGCATTTCTTATTCTCGAGATTTAAAAGTTGCACTTTGCCTATCAACTTATCGAGCATATTGAACAAGTTTATTTCCCTCTTAATAGGCTAAATAAAGTTTTAGATATAAAATTTTTGGATTCCTGTTTTAAATTTTTTTTTTATTTTTGGTCAAACCCTGATATATCATATGTTCTCTCGAAACCTATTTCAAAGTTGTGAGTTAAGAAAATACAAAGTTTATTTCTTGTAGACTGACACAATTTCTATAACATTAGTTTTTAAGAATATTTTTATTGAGTTTTGATTTCAATGTGGAATTTGAATTGATAAAATATTTTGAGAAACAGTATGGCATTAACAATTATTTAAAAGCTCAGGTATGGGTAGTAAGTGTGGTATGGGCTTATAACTTTATAATACTATTGAATCATTTTATGTCTTTTTTTAATTTTAGTATGAGTATAATACCTGAAACTCAGTGTTTAATACATTGAACAACATTTAATATAATTTTATCACTTCAAAATAATAATCTGAATTTTTTTGTTTATTTGTATGCCTTTGTAAACTGATTGCATATGTAAAAATATAATTGGCTTTACTCTCGTTGGTCAGAGTTTTTAGTTGTTGTAAAAAATTATAAGAAGGGTTAGAAATTCAAGTAATCTTATGACTAGTCTTATGACATATAAAAATCTTATTATTTGATTGAATTATTATCTAGTGGATTTTATTTCAAGACCCATAAAATGAAAAAATGCACTTTAAAGTTTCTTACTATCTGTAAATTATGCTGAAAATTAAAATTTAAAAATTTTTTATGTAGTAATTAAAAATAATTTAAATTATAAATACGTTTACCTAATTGAAATTTATTTAAAAAAATTATCTTCTTGATAAGCTTACTTCTTTCTAGGGTATTTCTAAATAAAAATTGCATTTTCTACCAATATTTAGAGCCTGAATCTCAGGAAGTTTTAGAATTATAATCATATTTATATTAAACTTTTCCCATTGTTTATAATTTTGTATAGCTTAGCTTTAATTTTTTTTTCAAAGTCTTTTCACTGTAATTAGAAATTTGCTGTTTTATTTTCTAATTTTAAATGTTTTATTATAGCAACTCTTATGGTTACTATATGATTTAAATCATCTTAAAACATATCCAATGGCTCTTGGAAACCTAGGTGATCTGGAAGAAATAAATCCTAGTCCTGGCCGTCCACCACCTATTGATTTGTTTAGAGAATCTATTTTAGCTGCTCAAAGCTTTTATTGTAATATGCATGTATATCCATACACATATATGGGTGGCTACCTTTATCGAAATGGACGGTATAAAGGAGCTTTAGAAGCATGGGCAAATGCTGCTGATGTCATCAGGAAGTATGTTTTTTCCCCCCTTAATTCTATTGTAGCTTAAAACCTTACTTTATCAAAACTCTTGAATTTTGTTTCTATGACTCTTTTTGTTTTTTATCTCGTGGTACAACCATCTAAAATGTATTTAAAATATTTTACTATTAAATATATTTTACATTAATGTATGAAAAGGTGTTCTGTGTTGGTATTTTGTTAAACTTAGTCTCAACTATTGATAATTTACTATGCCTTTTTTATAAAAATAATTTCAAAGGTTTGGTTTTAAAATATTTTGGAGATTATTACTGTGTGAGTAATTTAGTTGCATAAAATTTTGAAGTTAATTTATGTAATGTTTGCTACATCACATAATTAAAGTAAAATATCCTAGAGATTCAGTTTGTGACATTTATATCAGTGGAACATGCATTATATGCAGATGACTCATTTATTATATGACTATTTATTATTAAAAATACTTATTTATTTTTTAAAATATGATTGCTCTTACATATTACAAGTATCGAAACATTTTATTCCATCTATAAAAAAAAATGTTAATTTTGTAATAATACTATAGCATAGATAAACATTTATACTATATTAATAAACTGATTTCTATTTATATAAATATAGAATTTCAAGGATAGAATTTTATTCTTTCAATTATTTTTTATTTTATTATTTTTACTTTCTTTATTTTGAATGATGTTAACTAGAAATTGAAGGAAAAAAAATTTGTTTATAAGAAATATTTCTGTATATTGGTTAAAAAAATATTTTACCTTTAGTATAAGTGACAAAAACCACTGCTAAATTTAATTTAGATGCTTTTTTAAAAATGCAAAAGGAGATAATTGTCAAAATAAGAAATTTTGATAGATTCATATCGTTAATATGGTATCTTTTTAGAATTTTTCAAATTCTACATGGGATTTTTTTTTAAAAAAATATTTATACCAAACATATGTTTTTATAAATAAATTAGGAATAAAATGTTTACACAGTTTTGCTCAGTAAGATGAACATTATAATATGTTATAGAATTAAATGTAATTATTTATTATGACAAATATATGCATCACACTAATTAACCCATTTATACAAAAATAAAAGCTGTTCAGTTTAACTTACATATTGTATATCTGAATTTTCAGGAAATAATAATTTTTAAAAGATAATAAAATAATTTTATGCAATTGTGATTTAGAGTACCCATAACTGCCAACTCTTCTAGGTTTGCCCCGGGTGATTTTATTTTCATATTTTAAGTAGTAGCGAAACTCAAGTTATTATGTTAAACTTTTTGAATTATAATAATAATTGTAAAGGAGTTTGACCACCACTACGTATAAATACTTACAAAAAATATGATAATAGTCTGCAAGATAGCAGAATCCAACTCGATCAAAATTTCCATATATTTTTTTGTAAGATTGTTTTTCTGTAACTTTCACTTACTTGGTAAATCCATTCTTGGAAAGACTGAAAGTTGGCAGGTATGAGTACTTATCAATGTTAAATAAATGTCTCCCATTCCAAAACTGATTTGTTATGTCCCTGCACTTGTTTGGTGGTTTCTTTTTCTCAACTCTTGAGCGTTTTTATTGGCGCTACTTTCGCCACATGTGGAAAACAGAATCAACTATTCCAACTTTATTTCAAAGTTCGCTTGAATTAAAATAATTTATTAACAACACAAAACATGCATTTCATAAATAAATAGGCTGCAGATCTATATTGAATGTTATCTCCCAGGCAACAATTTTGTTGCTTGTGTGCTGCAAATTTTATAAAAATATAGCAATATATATCTACAAAACTATCATTTAATGATGCTAAACAGGTATATAAAAAAGATGTGATAATAAGCACATTGAAGTTACTTACTTGTGAAACAAGTATATCTGCACAGTGCTTAAAAAATTATTCGAGTCTTCTTAGTTCAGGCAGTGTAGATATATTGGAAGGAAAAAAAACATACAATTGTTTTACCTTAAAAATACATCAGTACAGGTTTTTTGGGCAAATTTATTCCAGAAAGCCTTTCTCTTCACTGTCTCCTGATCATCAAACTTATTTGTGAATGCAAGTACAATTCAAACTTCACATTGGGGGCCCGAGACAGCTTGGTTCATAGGGCACTGGGCCCATGTCCAATAAGTCGTGGGTTCGAACCCCGATAGTCGAAGTTTCCTTGTGTAGTAAATGGTGACCGATGCACGTTAAATCTGTTGAGTCTCAAAGTCTACCATGTTCCCGTAACAAATCATACCTCTGGGGGTACTGATCCAGGAGTTTCCTTGTCTTCTGGATTGGTTCAAAATTACAAGGCTACAGAGTTGAACATTGGTTGTCATAAACCCAAAATTAGGTCGGCTGCTTAATGTCGCTTATAACATTATAAAAAAAAATTCCACATTGACAGTTAGTCGTTGATGTTAGAAAGAAGAAAAAAACTGTGCTAATGCATAACAAATCAGTACCCCCATTTTAACTGGTAGTGATTAAAAAACATTTTTAACATACAACTGTCGACTCCCAAAAAAATAATGAATCTTTTTGTAGGTATAATTATGGTCGAGAAGATGAAGAAATTTACAAAGAATTTTTGGAAATAGCTAATGAGTTGATTCCACATATTGTAAAAGTCGTTAGTTCTAACGGTTGTGAACCATCGGGTCGGGCTGATATTCCTCTCTTACAAGATCCTGAATGTTTCGCACATTTACTGAGGTTTTACGATGGACTTTGCGAGTGGGAAGAAGGTTCCTCTACGCCAGTGCTTCACATTGGTTGGGCAAAGCCTTTAGTTTCTACTATATCTAAATTTCCTGGAAATGTGCGTTCTATGGTGGGTATTACGGTTCCTGAAACTAAAGTTGAAGATGATGACGAGGTAAAAGTTATTGAAAATGACAAAACTGAGTCTGATAAACCTGTGAATAAAGGTAAAAAAAAGAATTCTTTGAATGGTTCTTCAGAAGAAAAATTGAACAAGCTGCCCTCTAAAGGAAGGAATTACACAACTGACAAAGATAAAGGAGGAAGAGGTAAGAGAAAAGGGTCTACTGTAGGCCAAGAAAATGAATTTTTACTAACATTAGAGACACAAATAAATTCGGATGAAGAGCCTCATCCTAATATTATGGCTCTGGCAGCTGCTTGTGGTGATAATATTTTGAATCCTGAATATTTATTAGGGTCAGGGGAGCCATTCTCATCCCGATCGTCAAGTGCATCTTCGACAACAGAAGCAATTGATAACAATAAGTCTAATGGAACTCCTGTACCTGATCTCACTACTGTTGATGCAGGATTGGATATAGATTCATGTACAGCTTTTTCTGAGGTATATATATTTTTAGTTCAAAGTTACTTTATAAATTTTTAGTATTGACCTTTTCGTTTTGTTTTAAAATCATTATTGTCGTTTAAACCTGATATAATTATTTAGTCATTCTAGTTCTAGTATCATCAGAAGTTAAAAATATTATAAATACTTTTCTAATAATGAACGAACATAAACGAATATTGCAATGTATATATTTTTTAAGATAAATTTTTTTAATATAATGTTTTAAAAGGGTTTCATATTTCATGAGGTTAATGTAAGCAGAATTTATTTAAATAGTTTTTGCAAAAGTACCTAACCTGTTTTTTCTTTTTTTAATTTTATTTGTTCTGACACTATTAAGTATCAGAGCTTAGGAAACCTCAAAATTTTTTAAGTGTCCGTCATGATGTTTTCCAAAATCTGCTGGAGATTTTAATCTATGAAGTCTATGCTCGAATATAACTTTTACATTTTATTCCACAGCAACCAATGATTCACAAAAAAAAATGTTTCTTAATGATGCACATTAATGAAAATATACAAATGTATATATTATTAATCTGTCGAAATTTACAACATATCTACTTCAAATCTTGTACACTATTTGACTGACCACCCGAACAAAACATCTGTTCCTGCACCCCAGAGCCTAAGGTCAAGACAACTGGAATGGGCACTGTAGGTCTTGGGCCTTTCGTTTGCACACTTAATTCTACACACGAGTAACATTCTATCTACATGAACACATTAATTTTAAGTATGAATCTAAGGCTGAGCGCTAGAAGCTTTTGCTTTCCTCAATGAAATAGATATCCCACAAAATCAAATTGATAATTTGTAAGCTACAAATTGTTTGTGGTCGCCCCCTTTTACACGGTAGACGCTAGAGGACGTGGGCTTGAATGGCGAGAGGGCCACTCGCCTGGTCAGCAGAACAGGAGATAAGGAGTGATAGATTTACGAGGAATTAGAATGTAGAACGCCTTATCTTAACAATTTGTTCTTGTGGAATATAACATTTCTTTCAATTTGTTTTTGTGGGATATCTATTTCATTGAGGAAAGCAAAAGCTCTTGCGCTCGCCCTAAAGTAATAAATAATATTGACAAAGCAGTATTAGGTATTATTAACAAAGACATATAAGGCCTTGATGGTGTTAATCGTCTTAATCCTGACCATTGTTATTAACAAGGAATTATTATCAGAATTGTTAATTATCAGCAAGTGTTCAGTATTATCATTAAATCCTTCAATATGTTACTTTAAAACAAAGCTTTAAAAATGATATTATAAAAACAATCTTACTCTTGTTTCTGTGTTTACATTGCCATTTTAGTTTTTATATTAATTATTTTCAGAGCTATTGGCAAATTTCTTTTATAAATAAAAATAAGCACTGCTAGAGTAATAAAAAATAATAAACTATTATAATAAAATATAAATTATTACTTACGTAATTAAAATCAATAATAATTGGTTTTTCTTCTCTCTACTTTGGCCTCCCTTTGTATTCACCCTTAAAGGCATTCTAATATTTAATCAAAATTTATGGGTTGAGAAATTGTATTTTGCAGTATTTAGGTTTCAGTAATTTATCCTTATCTGCCCTATATACTTAATTTGAAGAATAGTAAAAATGAAGATTGCATGCGCGATTAGAATTTTAACATGCCAAATAATATAATTTTCAAACCCTTTTAGTTTAAAGTATGTTATATTTTGTTCTAACATTTAATATTGGTTTTACTAATTTATTTTTTGATTTATATATGCATAAGTTTATTCCTGAAAAATAAAAATTTTGAAAATTGAAAATGCTTATAAATTTTATCAGTTTTTGCATATTTTATATATTTTTAATAATATTAGGAGTGTTAATCCACTAGAACAACTAATGTAATTATTGCATCAATGTGTGTTCAATCTGCTGAAAATGGACCATACCACATCAATGTGCACAAGCAAAACCTAAAGTTAAGCATATAAAGAAGTTAGTTTGTACATGATTTTCATGCCAATACACCATTTTTCTTAAAACAGAAAGATCCGTTTTTTCTTCTCAGGGCGATAAACATAGTTAAAATTAATTACAGCTACATGAAACATGTAAATGTTTTTATGAAGGTGATTGCATTAATTTTCTAAAATTCATATATTGATAATTTCTATTTTAAATGCTTTTTTGAAAACATACCAATCTTGATTATCTATTGTGAAAAAGTTTATTTTTTTAATCAATGAATTGCTTTCTACTTTTATTGGTTTTTAAGTAAAATTATGCTATGTTAAAATTCAGTATTATTATCAAGTAAATAATTGTTTTATCCTTAATATGAACAAATTTTTATTTTAGACGAGCATATCAAATGAATTTATAACAGAAGATTTTGATTGGATTCTATAAAAGTTTTGGTTGGATCCTATACAAAAATATTAAATTATGTTAAAGATTTGTTTATTTTCTTTTATAATTTCAAGAAATTCTTTTATATTTCTTTCTTTAGCTGTCAGGAAAAAATTTTACTTTTGACAAATATATATGTTTTAACTAAATATTTTTTACGCATTCAATAATTCCGTCTAAAAATGTACATGTTTTTAGGTCGATGAAAAAAAAAAATCAATGATTCTGCCTGTGTTACATTAACAAGTCAGATAATGAAAAGACTGAAAGATCTGCTTGGTTATTTTTATTTGTAATTTTAAGAAATTCTTTTATATTTCTTTCTTTAGCTGTCAGAAAAATGTTACCTTTGACAAATATATATGTTTAAAAAAAAATCGGAATCAAACTAAATATTTTTTACGCATTTAGAAATTCCGTCAAAATATGTGCATGTCTTTTTAGGTCGATGAAAAAATCAATGATTCTGCCTGTGTTACACTAACAAGTCAGAAAATGAAAAGACTGAAAGATCTGCTTCTGGCTGAAAAATTAAATACATCTGCAATCCAGTTACAGTTAACAGCACAATCTCAAGTACAGGTGGTCAAGAGAGGTCGCCAGGCTAATGAATTTGAGTTTGGAGCTGGGGGCCGCACAACGAAAAGGAGCAGAAGAGAGTGATGGGCCATAGTCAGGCCGCCTTGTCCAAGTGTGATACTTACTGAAGGCGACGGAAGAAGTAGTCGCAACTGTGATTTTGCATGTGTATATCACTCATTGTCAGACTTCTTCCTTCTTCATATTTTGAGTATTGTAAAAAAGGGATAAAGAAGTTGAGTTTTAAAGAAGACTAAAAAAGGTTATGTATATAATATAATAACTATTCATACTTTTCTTGTAAAATGTATATTTAAAGATCAAAACTAGCTTTGTTGATAAAAGTATTACTTGTTTTATTGACAATTCTATAAATATTTGCCTTGTTCTTAGTCTAAGCAAATTAAAATATTTTAGTATATGTTGGCAATGTTGTTAGTTTAACATTGGATAAAAAATTTTAATATGTTAAAAGTCTATAACTGTACATTTTAGTGTTGATTGTTGTGTTATATATTTGAATCTTGTTTGTACATTGTTAATATGTGTTTTTTGCTTCATATTTTAGTGTTTATTTAAATACTAATAACAACATATTAAACTGGTTGTTTCACTATTACTTTTCTAAGCTGTAAGGTAGCACTGAAAAATCTGGATTTTTTATAACAAAAATAGATAAAAAATATGCTTCTATTAATTTTATTCTTTTTACTTGAGTTTTCCTTAGCGTTTTTTTTTTTTTTTAAGTGAACATTATTAAGTTTTTAACCTTTAACACTCATTGGGGTTCGTTATAGAATCTTCACACTTCTGTTATTATTTTGATGATGTTCTTTGAAGATTCTGTTGTCATATAAAATAAAGCTTTTAAGCAAAAAAAAGTTTTTTTTTACTGACCGTTATGAGTTTTGATCAGTTACAAGTTATATCCAACTTTAATCAGCCACTTATATGCTAATTATGAATATGGTACAATATGAAGAATATCTACAGCTTTGTGAAAATGATATGTCATTCGATTTTTTGATATTCAAAGAAGAGTTGCTACAAAACTGCATTGTTTGTACTTAAACAGTTCTGAGTTCTTCAATGATTTTAACAATTTTCATCTATTTGTAAAAATCTTGCCAACTTGGCCTTTTTTTTTTAAAAAAAATTGTGAAATTATATATATATTTAAGTTATATATTCATCTTAAAGTACAGACATTCTGTTCAACAAGATATATATTCTGCAGTTTAAGGCTGACTGTGGTCATTTTTATTTTCCTTGGCAAAAGTCCTTCACTTAAATAAAAAATGTTAAAGGTTAATATGAACCTTCAGGGAGTCGTTCCTGAATTTAAAGTAGTATGTTTCACTTTACGAAGTTTTACTCTTAAAAGAAATATAATTAATATGATTAGGTTTAAAAAATAACCTATCATTATTTATTTTTGATGACTTCAGATCATAAAATCAGTATTATTATATAATTTGAAGCAATAAATTTTTTTTGTTGTTGTCAAAATTTAATTTCATAAAGCATTTGCTAATGAAAATAGTGTGTAATATATTTTGGTACATATTTTCCAATTACTAATTTTCTTAAGACTTATGATTTTTTTTTTTTTTAAGAAATGAAATTTTTTATTTTAAGTAGGTGTATATATATATATCATCTTTAATATTATGAAATTGTTAGAAAACGCTTTTTGAAAGTATACCGATGCTAAATTTTTTAATTTTGCACCTGGTGAGTTTCTAATTTATTTTTGTTGTTTTTCAAATATATTTTTTTTATTGTTAAAAAATTGGGAAAGAAGTATAAAAAAGAGAAGAAAATGTTTAGTTGAGGTTTGAAGCATATTTTCTGTCAAACAATTGTTTAGCTGAGATTTAAGTCTTATAATTCTGATTTAGTGTGTTTCTTAAAAAGCTTAATTATTTGTAAAAAGATTAACAATTTTTAACCCAGTGATTTCTATAATTATTTTTACTTCTTTTAAATCATATGCTGTTTTCTATTGAAAATATCTTAGTTAAGTTTGCTGTTTCTTCTGATCATTTTCAGTCATTCTTTGTTAATGTACTTATTTATGAGAAAAATTTATCTGAGATTTATAAATTTAGTGTTATTTAGCTGAATTTCATCTACTTGTTTTACAAATGTTAATATGCATTTATAAATTGTTTTATTTATTTTACTCTTTGTTAACAAAAATAGCTTACCTTGTATTTTGCATTTAAAAAGATTTTTGTAGTTTGAAATTTTTTCCCCATTACCGTGCAAACCATTAATTTATATAAAATTCATGTGCTCTAAAATTTTTAACTTTTTAGATCTGATATTTGTGCTCATAGGCTTTAGTTTTGTATAAATCACTTTTGAAAATTTTTACTGGAATCGAGGATGACGGAAATATGTTGCGATTCTAATCAATAGAATAAGCATAGTGGTCAACTCTATTGGATTTTCCAGTAGACTACTGGATTTTATAAGTTCTTCCTGGTCTACTGGTGTAATCAGAAATTCTCCTGGTTTTTGTATATGTTTGAAAATTCCTTAAAATTAAAAAAGTTTCAGAAGAAGAATTCTTTTCAAAATAGTTATTTAACCGCTTTATTACTTGCTTGAATAAAAAAAATTTAAATGATAATTTTTTAAATAAACATTAAGTATAAACTTAACACTGAAAAAAAGCTTAAACGTAAGACATTGACTGGAATTATATGCATTAATTTAGTTAGTAGATTTATTTATAAATGACAATTGTAATTTAAAAATGTTTAAATAATTTAAACATTGTAAAAAGTCCATCATGTAGGCTATGCGCTTATCCCTGCATTTTTATGTTACATCTTTTCTCTTTTGTAATTTGCATATTTTAAACTTATTTCAGATTTCTTAAATTTTATTAATATATATTTAAATTATTAATTTTAATTATTAAAATTGCTTCCACGGAAACTTTTTGTACTTTTTAGAAATTTATCAGTAATGAATGTCGATTGCTCTTTTATTGTTTTTTTTTCAAGTTGCTGTTTACGAAATATAGTTGTTTATCTTTATATTTTTTATACTGTCACTTTAAAAGTACCCTAAATTAGTAAGAAATTTAATAATTTTTGCTCACTAAAATCTAGGAATTAATTTTCTTTAGTATAAATTAAGATTATTATTAAATTATAATAATAAAACTTCTAAAACATTTTGAAGTTTAGTTATAAATATAAGTTAAATATTTGTATTTATTACTTCTGATTCAAGATACTAAACTTTAAGGTTTAGTTTCTCATTTAGCTATTTGATTAAAATAATGATTGAAATAGCCTTGACTCTTATTGCAAACTATTAAATGTCAGTAAGTTTATTAAGTATATATATATTTACATTTTAACTATTCAAATGAACATTCAAAACTTTATTAATGATATACACGTTAAATATAATTTTTGTCAATCATGCTTTTATTTCTTACTTTTCATTCTTAATTTTTTTTAATATTATTTTTTATTGAAGAATTTCTTATAATAATACAAATAAATTGTGTAGTGTCAGTAGTATGAAAGTTATAAATATTTACAGTTTTTTTCCGCTATAAAATTCAAAAGTTTTGATTGGTATTATCTTTTTATGCTTGATTTACATTATAAAATTTTAAATTTTTTTTATCTTTTTATTTTGTTTTACAAAATCTATTAAGTAAACATACTTAAAAAATTAATTTTTTAAAAATACAGTAAAAAAACTGAAAATTAGTAAAAATTTTAACCAAGCCAGTATTTTATTGCAAGTTGTATCATCTATTGTATTGGTAATATCTAACGAGACGTTATTAAAATAATCAGATCATGATGTACTTTTTTTTAATAACTTTGTAATAATGCCATACATTTAGTTTATGAAAAATTATTTTAGCTTTATGCGAATAAGTTTAGTTTTTATAAGTTATATTCCTTTAATAATTATTAATTCTATTTTAAAAGTATCTATACGTTGAATTTTTTAAACTTTTAAAAAGAAAAAATTATTTGCATCTTTTTTTTTATAGGCACTATTTTTAAATTTGCTTTTATTACTTTATTTGTTTTATTATGAATGATTTTTTTAAATGTTTTTTTATAGTTCAATATTTTAAAGAAAATTATTAATTTAATTCTTTTTTTTGCTGATAAAAATTCTTTTAGTTAGGCAAGTATTGTGAAATATTTTATTTCTGGAAGAAGTGTGTTAGAGATCTGATAAAAAAAAAAATATTCAAAATTTATTAGCCTATTTATTTTCTAAATGCACTATTAAAGTACCATAAATGTCTTAAATGCTAGTTTTAGATTAGTTCAAGTATTCTAAAAATATTGTGTAGTTAATATATTTAATATCAAGTTAAATATATTGTGTAGTTAATATATTTATTTTAAATAACAAAACTTTTGTAGAAGTATATTTTGTGTTTTCTTTGCAGTAAGAAAAATATCTTGTTGCTAAAGAAAAAAAAATGAAGCCACAATTTCATTTAAATGTCTGTGGTTCTCACTGTGGAACTTATAAATTTTAACGAAAAAAAATTTGATGAAATCTTTTTTGAATCTTTTATTATTTTTTTACTTATATTGTACATGTGATTGTTATTAAACTATATATATAAAAAGGAAAATTGTACTGATTTGATTTACAACTTATAAATCCTATTTGATAACTGTTATAATAAAAAAAAAAACTTTTTTTAGGAAAATCACAAAACATTTCAAGTTTTAGTTTTAACCTGTTGTAAATCACTTTTACTCATATTGGCAGTAAATTATTTGTAAATAAATAAGAAAGAGTGTCTGCAAAATAAAGAAAAAGTAAATAAATATAAATCTTACTACACCTCTAACTCAGTGTGTAGTCACCTGACTATTCGATTTGTAAAATAAACTCTTATGTTTACAATTTAAATTGTTTTAAAATATCTTTATTTTGTTATTACTTTTATTTACTTATGTTTTTTTTTATTTTACATTTCAATTTATTATTGATCAGCAGTCCTAGTTTTTAATTGATATTGCTTTACATGTGTATTATCTTTGTAACAAATTGATACATTTATTACTTGAAATATAAAAGTCAGACATATGTAGTTGCTGATTTAGAAAGCAAGTTTATTTTAAGCTTTCTTTGTTAGTTTATCTTGTTAAAATCTCAGGTTTTCCATTAATTGTTTGATATGAATATGTTTATTGCTGTTATAATGCCTAGCCAAGTCAACTCTTATGTTTAACCTTTTTTTCACTTTAGGATTGTTTTAGTAAAATATTTCTTAGCAAATATTTAAAATGGTGATCTTTGATACAAAGTTTTGATCCAGTATAGAAAAATATTTGCCTTTCAGTTTTTTTCTTCATTAATACTGTTTTTTCAATCCAATTTTTGTTTTAAAAAATGTTAAAGTATCAGATTTTTTTAAAGATAAAAAAATTACTAATAATTAATGTTTTACTAACTGCTTAAGCTCATTCTTCCTTATTATTGTTAATGAAGAGCTAATAAAAAATTATTTCAGCAAGTTTATAATATTGCAGTATAAATTGCAGCTTTTAATGCTATCTTAACAGTTAGTAATAATGCTTTTCTAATTGATATTGTTGCTAACTCCATATCAGTATTAAAGCCAAAAAGAATCCAGTAGTTAAGCTTTGTCAGTCTTAAATTTTCTTTAAGGATTTCAACCAGACATAATGCATTTAATGTGTTTTCCTGAGCAATAGACCGTGAAGTTTTTCGCACTTACTACTATGTCATATAATCTAACTATGCAACTGCTTACTAATAAAATGTACAAATATTTGAGTGTAGATATTTAGAGTATTTCAACAGTCAAAGGCAAATGCTGCTGTTATTCTACTGAATCATTTTAGTTCTTAGGGATGGGCAAATAAACAATAAATTTCATCTGTTAAGTAGTTAAATATATGACTGGATTAATATCCGTTTATATATTATTTTTAATATTAGTGAATAACTTTATCAAGTTAATTATATAAAATTCAGTTTCTATTTTTATAAACACATGTGGAGCTAGAAACCTGAAATTTACATAATGCACATTTTTCTTAAAATAAACAGTGGTACAAAAATGGTGGTTTAATAATAAAATCATTGTTATAAAAGTTTATGTAACATATATTTTTAGCCAACAAGCTTGAATCAGCATTTTTGTACAATAAAAAAGCATAATTAAATATTTTTACTTTAAAAGGCAATATTGTGTTGAACTTATTCAGGATATTAAGTCTTTTACAGTTTAAAAAGTTATTCTCAAACCGAGTAGCAAGCAGAAAGGAGACTCAATCTGATCCCGGACAGTTTTGAGCTCAATGGTTTAAAATAGTTCTGGCACTCATAATGAAGTTTTCATGTAAATATATATTTAAACTTAACATAGTAGATCTACCACTCTTTAACTATAGTTAACCGACTAATTCCTTTCGTTTCGTTGGAATTAAGTCTTTTAATTTTTTCAAAATGACAGTAATTTGAACTTTTTGTTTTCATTTAACTTATTTAAAATGCTTCAATTTGGTGTTTCTGATAGTTCTATTTTTGTAATTAGTTGCTATTTGGGGACCACATGCTTTACATTTGGAGGTTGGTCCTTGGTCCAACGAGTCTGGATCTGCTGGTTCTGTAGCGGTTCTTTGATTTGATTACATAGTGTGTTTGTTACTGCTTGCTATGTTTAGACTTGGAGTTATTCGCTGTTGGCATGTCAACAACTTAGCTATGGTGCTTTGATTCGGAGCTTTGCACCTAAAAGTTTGCCTGTTCGATCCTTGAGGGACTACTTTTTAGAGAGCTATCTATAATTCTCTATTGAGCCTTTAACCTGGTTCAGAATACTTAAAATGGTAAAGGGTAGAATGGCCACCACTAATTTTAATCTTTACCTGACATACACATAAGTTATTTTGGACTGTTACTAAACAAAAAAAGAAACCCTATTGGTCTCTATTTTTCTACTCCAAATATAAACCGGAGGTTGCCCTAATACTAAACAATGGGCTTGATAAAAATGAAATATTGATTAATCGTAAAATTTATATTTCCATCGACTGAATAAAACTAAACGATTGGTTAATTATGAAATTTATTAATTTGTCCAAACATTTTTGAAAATAAATGTGTATAATAATCTATTCTTTTACTAATTGTAATTAAATTGCCCATCCCTACTGATTATATCACCAAGCATTTATTTTCTTTTGTTATTAGCACCTTGTAAATAACATTTGAGTTTTCTTTTCTTTTTGTTTAATAACCTAACTTTTTAAGGTAGTAAAACAAATGATTCAAAGTGATGTCAGTCTTTTTAGAGTTCACCTCATGAAGTTATCTGCTTTGTATATTCTGTGTTAATGTTTTAAATCATTTAATTTTACTGTTTCATCTGTGTGTATTAAAACATTTATTATATGTAATGCTTTATCTAGTCTTATTGCACATTTTGAGTATCAATATGTAACTTGCACATAGTTGTTTCAATTGTGCATTCAATTAACCAAACTTCTATTCCTTACGTGTACTATTTTGTGTTATCTATTTTATTGTGCATTTACTTATTTTTCATGTTGCAAGCATTATACCATTGTGCCATTTTTCCTATAGTTATGTAAAATAATTTGTGTACATATGTAATCTGTCTAGAAAAATGGCGAGTTGTTGAGTGAATTGAAACACAGTTTCTGAAGTGTTTTTCCCGGTTCTTTTATATTTATATTATCATTTCTTTATATATATATTTTTTTTAAAGAAAAACAGAAATTAATACATAGTGAAAGAAGTATATATCTTGCTTTTTTTTGTACAGTTATATTTTGTTGTTTTGTTATTTATTTTTATTAAGTTTTGGTTGGTTTAATAAATTTATTTCAAGTGGTTAATTTTTTTAACTGTTCCATAGCTGCCAACTCACCTTGAAAATCCTGTAGAGTGCTGGATTTTGCCAATTTCTCCTGGTTTTTATATAGTTTTAAAAATTACTCTTAAGTGGGGAAAATTTCCAAAAAAGATACAGATAAATTTATAATTTATTTTTTTACTCCATTTATTTTACTAGAGAAATAAACAAATAATATTACTTATATAATAAATGAAGACTCTTTTATATATATATACATCAAGTTTGAAACTTCTCTTCATAACTTCAGCTTTAATGTTTTCCATATTTCTAGTTATTCAGGAATGTTTAATGTTTATGTTGGAAATATTTAAAAGGAATTTAATATACTGAGAAAAAATCTGGCATAATGATTAAAGAGGAGGAATGTAAAAGAATTTTCAGTAGAATGTGTGTCCGGAAACACTGTGTGAATGTTCTAGTGAGTAAAAAAAAAACCAATAAAAGGAAAAAGACAACAACAAATCTTAACAAGCATCTATAAACAAAGCTAATAAGTCTTTAACTAAATCAAAATGTCACTGCAAATGCTTGTAAGAGTATACAACCATAATACATGTGACATACCTTGCTGCAGCATAGAATGGTGTACATTAGCAAAAACACCAGCAATGTCTTGCACATTTCCTGCTGTAATAGCCAATGTGATGACTTCAGAGCCCACAGGGAGAATAATAGAGCATACATTTCAAAAGGCTCTACTGAACAGGTCTGATGATCGTGGGGGCTAAGTAATGGGTCTATCTAGACTGACCCACTGGTTAGTCGATTAGTAGCATCCAAGTAATTCCTGACATCCTGGATGAAGTTCATTGGTGCTTCATCATTCTTTAGCCATATTTAACTATCAGTGCACTGAGGCACAATGGCCAGTAGCTTGGACAAGATCTGCTGTAAAACGATAAGGTATTTCAGCCTACCAAGTTATGAAGTAATCACTCCTCATCACCTTAACATGGATTTAAGGGTACACATGTACTGCGAATCCTTTTATATTTGTTCACTCCAATCCTCCTTTAAGAATTTGTATTTTACTTTTCAAAATTGTGAATTTGAAAATGTAATGAGCTTAATAAAAAAAATCATTTAAGCTCATTCAAATTTTTGATTATTGTAATAGACTTCGTATATTATTTCTCTTAATTGATTATAAATGATCCCTGAAATTCCCTACATCTGAAATATTTTTTGTATTGTAGAATAATTGTTGGACAAAATATTATCATTTCCTAATGTTTTTTTTTTCTCTTCATGTTGGCAGCTATGCTGTTATCTTTTATATATTCTCAGTATGAGGCTGCATTTTTTTTTTTTTTTTTGAAAGTTAAAACATTTTTTCAGAAATTTAAGATATTGCTACTCTAGAACAACATTCTTTGTAAAGAGTCATATATTCATACGAATGATGCTACTAATAATATTGAAAATGGATGTGCTGGATTTCACAACGAGCTTAAAAACACTCTTGATGCTGTGTTTAAGATTGCCATATTGTGTGATACACCTGCTAAGGTATGAATATGGAGTCTGTCCATTTGTGAATAAATTAAATACCACTGTTTGTCTGTGTAAATCTGTAAAATATTATTAGATTGAAGATTATGTTGAGCTCAAAAAGATTTGAAAGTGGCAGGAATGCCAATTGTGTTGAAAAGTCCAGGGTTGCCAATCACATGTAGCATTAATTATAAATATTATTATAAAATCCAGGAACAGTAAAGTTTATTTTTCTAAATCAAGGTACTGAATGTTATTATTTTAATAACAGCTTAGCTTATTGATTTTTTTAAGTGTTTTAATAATTTTTGATCACAATTAAAGAATTTGCTTTAGTCCTCTTATACTTAGAGTATTTTTTAATGCTTTTTTTACTGAGGAGCTTTTAGATGTTGTAATTTTTTTTACATATGAACTGCTTAGTTGTAAAATTATTTGTTTTAATAAGCTTTTTTCATCACGAGGCATGTATGACTTACCGATGTTGAACCAACGTAAGGAGCAAGATAGATAAGCGCTCTCTCATTTCTCCTAAGTGAGAATACAAGTACATTTTTATGAAATTAATTTATATACGTCGAGTTTGTAGACAAAATAATTTAGTTGTCAACTTGAAATTTCTCTTATCCCTAGTTTCTCTCGGCATTATTTGAAACTAATAATTTTGTGTTAAATTCATATAATTTAACATTTCTTTCATATGATTAAATTATAAACATAGGATATACAAACCTATTAGGAATATTTTGATCTAGGAAACTAATAATTTTATGTTATAGGTAATTTAAATAATGTTTATCAAATTTTTACATGGTATTTAGACTAATGAAAGATAAGATAATTTTTTTTTATTTGATATGTTTTTTTTTTCTATAAATAATTATTGGTATGTAATATTATGCAGACACTAAACTAATGTCGAACACAATCTTAAAGTTCTTAGAGTAGTAGTCTGTTAATAGATATTTAAACTTATTTGGTTTATTTTTATTTGTATTTAAACATCTATCAAGCAATTAAGTATGAAGCTTTTTGTTAAATTCTGTTTCCAGAAAAAAAATTTGCAGACTAATTAAGATAAAATATTTCTTGTAATAGTGTGTAAAATATATGTAAATTGCTAGTGATTGGTATCCCTATAATTTGCAGGTGTGAAGTGTGATTTAGCTAATTGAAGCTCTGTCTATTGTAATGTGTGAAAATCTAGCTAACAGTATTTGTTGAACTTGTTTGCTGGCGCACAAGGTTGTTGTTTATATGAAGATGGTTATATTTTTGTGAATGAGAAGTAAATTTATTTTTGTTGGATGTACAGAAAAACTGGACCACCTGTAGAGGATACTGTTGGATTTTCATTCTATGAGAATATGAGGCCAAGTGTTAGCATAGCTATCTTCATGTCTGTGGCCTGGTTATCTTCTCAGGATACCATTAAATGTTATTAGATGCACTTGTTTTCTCTTTTTATTTATTTCAATCCAATCAAAACACGCACATCAGAAAAACAATATGCCTTTTGAAAATCGATTTTACAGCATTGTTAAGAGTTAAACTGCATTGAGTTTGCAGCATTGCTAAGAGTTAAGACAAATTATGTGTTTAGAGATCAAAAATTAAAAAAGAATTTAAATGAGAATTTTTTTTCAAATTTTAAGCGGATGAAAGAATACTACCTAGAACACTATTTCATGAGAATTTTAAAAAGTCAACTTAATATCACCATTATTGTTAGAATGTTTCAAGATAGCTTTATGTGGAATCAAAAAACTAAATATTTTTTGTTAAAAGTGAACTTGTGATTAATTGAAATATTCTTTTTAATTGTATCCAGAAAAAATAAGTGATGATCGAAAGAAAAAAAATGTGCTTTGTTTTTGAAATTTTAAAACTTATAAACTTCATAAGAAGTGCTCTTTAATATTAATGTTTCAAAATTGATGTGCACAGTCGGTATCTCCCTTCTTAGAAAAACAAGTAACTAGATATCTGTTAAGTATGAGAAACAAAACATATAGATTATTTTGTAATTTAATATTAAGTAATGAAAAACTTTTTTTTTCTATTGTATACAATTGGTCACCTCATTGGGACCATTTGTCTTATTATAAGAAACAGTTGAATTACTGTTAAGTAATTCAATTGTTTCTTTTTTCATTCACAAAATTAAATTGATGTAATAAGAACTAAGTAAATAAATGTTTTTAATTAGATCCTAAGTGTATGGATAGGCTTTTCACAAGTGCTAAATTTTTTTTTACCAGAGTATAATTAATTCTAAAATTTTTCTATAAAAGAATAAGTACTTAATAGAAATTATGCATTCATATTTTCTATTGGAAATATGTTAAAATTTAGCTGTCAACTATAATTTGACATAAAGGCAAGGGCGCCGGCAGGGGGAGAGGTGCACTTGCACCACCCTGGCTTTTTTTTAAACAATTAAAAAGATAAAGAAAAACAATTTTGCTATAAAATTTTTTTATTCAAAAACAAATAAGTAATTATTGATACATAACATTTAAAAAATTGTTTAATCAAACAAGAATTGTAATTGCCTTGTTTGCTGTCCAAATCTGTTTGTAACTTTTTCAAGGAATTCTGAGTCATCTTTGATTCTTTTCTTATGCACACTGAGCATGCACAAACTACTTAATCTCTCGTGAGACATTGTAGACCAATTCCATGTTTTGATGTGTCGCATTGATTGAAAAGTGTGTTCAATAGTACATAGTGGCTTCTAGAGTTAAGCGAATTTTGATTGCCTCTGTTTAAGCTGGATAAAACGGTGTGGCCTCAATAATTAAATTGATATATTCGAGGAATTCATAAGAATTTTCTCTATTCCTCCACATTTCGTACCACGTTGTAGCTTCAGTGAGAGCAGATCTTTATACATAGTAATATATCAACACAATAAATACCAATGTTAAGCGTGCACAAACACGTTAGCATACGAAACTACTGTTTGTAGTTATTTGTGTTGCAAAGTCCGTAGCTATGCCAGTGCCATCAATACAGTTTCTCGTGGCAAAATTTGCAAGTACAAGAAATTCGTACTTTTTTTTAAATATGATAACAATGAAGAAATGTATCTTGAAAAAAATTAACAGATGAAAGTATACGCAATAACAAAACAAAATGTAATAACTGAATATATATCGTTAGAGGGTTGCACCCCCTTTCATATTATTCTGCCGGCGCCCTTGCATAAAGGTATATGTTGATATAGGTAAAAAGGTTTACTATGCCCCAAAGAGTCAGATTTTTCTAATTTTTTAAAACTAACTTATGTTAAGACTATCAATATATTTATAATTCTTTTTATAATCACGTATTCTAATGAATAAAAATAACATCGGTTTAAAAAAAATTAAAATTTTTGTAGCCATTAAATTTTAAAGTTTCGTTTTTCGTTGCCGTTTTATGGAGTTCAAATGATATATTTGATGCATTCATATTACTGCGATATTAATGCAAATATTTGTATTTATTCCCGTCATTAGGAAGATGAAATGGCTTATAGGGAATAGGCATTAATAAGGGGAGAATTTAAAAATTTTCTCCAATTAGTTGAAAAACTTGAGAGTAAATGAAGTTTATTTTGTTGATAATATATATTTTTTTGCAGTTCGTGTTCTACAAATAAATTTTTTAGCTAAAGGTGATTTGATTGACAAATCTTTTCAATTTATGGATTCAATTTGTTTAATAAAATACTTTAGAAAATACAAACATTCATATTTTTTCAAACATTCATTCAGACTTTTTTTCATTCAAAGAATTCACATTTTAAGTGAAACTTCAGTAAATTTACAAAACTGGCTTACATTCTACATAGTGCAGTATTTATTCATGAACTTTTATTTACAAAATGAATGCAAAGACTGGAAAATGGTTTATTTTCATCATCACTTTCATCTTATGATGGCTGTCTACTTTGTTTCCTTTAAAGAAAATATACCTATTATATAAGTAATACTGACAGAAATAAAGAAATTACAATAAAAAATTACTGTTAAACATATTTATAACAATTTGATATAATATAAAATTCTAACATCAATTCTCTAAGCATTTAATGCGTGAAAGAGAAAATGTATGTAAAAGAAAAGAAAATCAGTCTATTTTTCAATTGTCGACATATATTAAAAAAATGCTAAAATATTTCCATGACTATTTAATTAATATGTTAATAAACAAAAAAATTTAGCAAAATTACAAAACATTTCAGTTTCACATGAATTTTCTTATTATAAAATTTAATGAAAAAATACCACAAAGTCGACTGATAATTAAATATAAAAGCACAAGTTTTTGTGAAGTCTGGAACCCTAAATAGTATTTAGAAATTAAAGTCCTTTAACTTTTTTACTTATATACTGGTGTTTACAGCCCTAGTCATAGATGATAGTCAAAAAAAAAAAAAAAAAAAGTCTCAGCAGAAATAGCATTTTGTCTTAGGTAAAATAGTTGATTTGTCTCATTAAAAATGTAGCTTTTTCTCAGTGAAGATTTACATATATCAAATTATAGACAACTTAATAAATGGTAGATAAATCAAACTTCAATAATTTTCAGATATATAATGCAAGAAAGAATGTACAGTTCGCAAAAAAATAAATAAATAAACCATTCTGAATAACTTTTGATCTAATGATTGGATCTTCAAGTTTTGCGACTCAAACTTAATTGTGCAAAGGGGTGATCTCAAATAAACTAATTAATTAGGGCATAGGCATATGATATTTTACCTTATCACAAAATATCAGGAATCAAACACAAAATGTACTTTCTCAGAATTAACTTAAATTTTTTTCGACATAGTCAGATTTCTGACCTTCAGACTAAAGGGGGAAACTGCGAAATATCGCGAGAAATTTTTAAGTGAATTAAAAAAATTTTGCACGCAATTATAAAATTTGTTCATCCAAAGAGAAATCCATGCTAAAAATAACTATTAGTAAATATTTATTATATTTTATTATTTTATTTAATAATGGTCAAAAAATTTTTTTAATTGTAAGTTATACAATTTTTATAACATCATTTTATAGAAGGTAATTTTACATGGCAAAATGTAAAATTTGAGTGAAATTGATTAAATAGTTCCTGAGAAATTGAATTTTAAATATACGACTTTTTAAAAATTCGGCTTAGTGAAAAAAAAGAATAAACTTAAAATTTTTTTTAAAAATAATTAAACTTGAAAAGGCATGTATAGATTTATTATGTTCAATTTATGCTTTTCAAAAAAATTGGAAATTCTTATGATAAATTTCATAAATGCAAAATTTATTTATATTTCTTTTTAATCTTGTTTCAGGAAATGTAATACAATTTACATAAACTATAAATGAATAAATTTCATCAAAATTATGAGCCACATTATTTTAAAAAATTTAAATACAACCTACATTTCACAACAATATTAAAGAAATTTAAATTCTTGATACAGACTTGGACAATCCTTGAGTAATAAAAATAGCTTCAGAAAAATGATATGACATTAAAATTTTTTTATTATTCATATGAGCATTGAAAATAAATGGTATAAATATGTTTAGTAGTATAAGTAGGCTATAGGAAAAACTTACTTTTTTTGTTGTTTGCTTTTTATCTATGAATTAGTATTGTCATCTCTTAAGATTAAATTAGTTGAATAAGAATTGCCATATTTGATTCTAAATCGTTAGAATGCGAATCATGATAAGCAGTTTTTAAATCGTATAAAAGGGAATCGTGATTTGAAACTTTTAAATGTGAATACGATTAAAGTTTAATTTTTACATTTCCTACATACCAATCACAGTGAGTGATTTTAAAATCAGGTGAATTCGAATTGCAATATTATATTTTTAAATCGCGTGAATATTAATCCCTATGTTTGATTTTAAAATTGTGTACAGGGTGGCCCACCTGGAAAACCTGGAATTATCAGGGAATTTTTTTATACCGGAAAAAACCTGGAAAAATCAGGGAAATTTGGATAAAAATCTGAAAAAATTAGGGAATTTTAAAGAAAAGCTGGAAACTTTTTCGTTGATAATTTTTTTTAATTTCACTAATTTAAATTATTTACTAATTTTCTTGATTTAAATTATTTCATCCATTATACTCACTTTTTTTAGACAGAAATGTATCTCCAAACAGTTGAAATATCATCAACTTAGTGAAACTTTGCTTGCATCAAAATTTGCTCCATTACAGCTCTGTTAAACTAGAATGCCACATAAAATTCTCCCACGGTTGCTAAATGAATGTAGAAACCTTTGACCGCTATGGGACTGTGTAATTTAGGAAAGATTGTGGTGGAGGTGGTAGAAGGGATTAGGATATTAGCTTCTGTTTTTAAATTCAGTCATTGGGCTGAATCCATTTATGGCTCAAGTTTGTTCCGATGCTTTTGTGGTAATTTTTTTCCCATTTTGACAATGTTTTTGTATTTTTAACTTTATAAAATTCTCCAAAAATTAGTTGGTTATAATTTAATAATAATAGATTTTATATTGCACTCTTTTTCTGAAAGCTTTTGTATTCCCATTCAAAGAAATCTGTGAAGTATTTTTTCTCAGCGAACCAATCAATCACACATTTTTTTACAATCGCTAACAGCAATGCTTGTCGATAAATTGTTGCATTAATGCTAATTTTTTCTATTTCATTTTAACCTTTTATAACATATTTTAATTTTAAAAAAGTTTTTTTAAGAACTAACTATATATTAATATTTGATTTTACTCTGTTGGTCAATATATGATATTTGATTCAAAATTTTGTACCAAAACATTTGTACAAAAATAACATTTTGAATAAAAAATTTTATAATATACACACTTTTCTTGTACACATCCTACACTTTATAAGAAAAAAGAAACAAAAACCTGGAAATTTTAAGATTTTTATCTGGAAAAATCATGGAAATTTGAAATCTAATTTGAGTGGCCACCCTGTGTGTAAATATGATTCAATCAAATTGTGTTACTTAACATGAAGTCACTTTTTTAAGTTGATAAAGATACTGAATCAAAAAAATCATAACTTTTTATAATCGTAAAATTCAAATAATAAAATTTTGAATCTATTATACTGAGAAATACTTTAGCACTATTTAAAGATAAATATATAACATTCAGAGAATCAACAGTGTTGAACACTTAAAGTTACTTGTGATAGGATATGAAAAACTGATAATTTCTGAGATTGTCTTTAAACAAAAAGCTAATTATACTTATTATTCTCAAAAGTTAAATAAATAACTTTACCTCTTCTATAGATGCGTTCTGTGGAGTAACTGACATGTAAAATGTCACAAAGGGTAATAGAAACACTATTAAATAAAGGTTGAAAAAAACTATTTCATAAAACATTTATAAATTTTAACCTGGATATACTGTTTTGTCAGCTAGAGAAACAAATAAAATACAATCTCAACATCCTAAGTAATATAAATAATCCATTTTTCAAGGTATACTTTTAAAACAAAACAATGGAATAGAAAATAATAATAAAAAAGGATGAAACAACAGTATACCTTCAGCCATAAATTTTGCTTGAATCGCTTCCATTAATCACTATCAATTTGAAATTCCTCTATAAAATACAAAATCAAATTAATACTTAAAACATTTTTTAAAGAAGAAAAAATTTCAATCTAAAAAAAAAAAGCTTTAAAAGAAAGAAAAAAAAATTGGAGATATTGTATATTAGCTAGTAGTTTTCTTACAAGCTGAATTTTATTTGGATGAGCAGGTGCTTACACAGACACATTTTGGTAATTTTTTTTATTTCATTTATTTATTTTAATTTAATGGCGAGACATATTTAAAAAAAAAAGAAAAGACAAATCTATTGTTTTAATAGGCTTATTGGTTTGCATGAGTCTAATGTCACACGAGATAGATACAACTATATTTGTTCTGAATCAACAGAGAAAAGAAAAATACTATTACTAACAAGTGCTTGAAACTATAATAGACGCAAAAATTAGCAGGAGATATATGAAATCATAAAAGAAAGTTGAGATATTTTCAAAAATGAAATAAGGAAAATAAATAAAGGAGTAATAAAAAAAAGGGTTTAAGTACACATAAAAAATTTTATGCAGATCTTAGTACTTCAAAAATAAATTCCAATTTATCAATGAAAATTGGTTCAAAACAGTGGTAAAAAACAAAAAAAAATATATATTAATATACATACTTTTGATGATTGCTTAAGAAATGCTTTGTAGGAATCAAAATTCAGAATTGTGATTTTTTTAAAATTTTTTTTAATCTTGTTTTACCATACTTTGTCTTAAATTTTTTCAGAAAGTTGGAAATTTAACAAAAGGCTAAAAATAAGCCTAGAAACTAAAAAAAGAGATGACTGTTAGGGAACTTCACACTTGTCGATTTAGTATTTACTTAAAAGAAGATAAACTCCACAATGAGTTTGCTTAGCTATAGATAATTCAGGTTAGAAAACAGCTTTTTATAGGCAAAACTGTCGGAGAATTAAACGGCAAAGTTGGTGATACTAGTCAGTTTTATCACGTTGAATGCCATGGGGGTCATCGGTGACCGACGAAGCCCAGACTATTAAAAACACATACTCCAAGTAAATTTTTAATGCTTTTAATTTTTTTACATTATTATCGTTACTAAAATGGTTTGAAGAAATTAATGCAATACATAATAATTGCAGAAATTAATGCAATACATTAATGCAATAATGCAATACAATACAATCATTTAGGCCAGACAGGCAACAAGCCATGTAAAATCAACGTGGCATTCAGCATGTTAATAAGCTCCCCCCCCCCCTCAAAAAAATTTATTTACTTATTCTAGAAATAATGAATGTAATTTTTGTCAATAAATAAATAAAATTTGGGCTTAAATGTTTGTTTTCCATTAGGCTTTGTAAGGAAAAAAACAATTATAAAATAAATCATATGAAGTTAACCAAAATTTTTTGTAATAAAACTTCTAAAAGCTTTTAGAGTTTTGTTATACAAACTCTAAAACTTTGAGCTTTTTTCTATTTCAAGATGGTAAGTTTGAAATACTTGTCCTTAGGAACTTAGAAACAAAGTTTGTTTTTGATAAAAACATAATATTTTATTGTATTTAAACAATATTATTAGAAAAGCATTAGTTCCTTATATTTCAAAAACTGAAATATGGAACTGTCAAGAAGCATAAATTTTTTTAAAATTTTTTAAATCATACATACCAAAATCAGGTGTAATAAGATTTAAAGGCTCTAAATATTGTGATGACTGTCCATTACATAGAGCAGGATTTCTGGTGCCCTGTAAAACAAACGTTTTAATAAATATAGACAAAGATAAAATAATTTTTACAGATTTTTTCACATGCTAAACATAAATATAAAACTATGCTACATACCAACTTCATACTTAACTACATACTTAAACAACTATGTATTTCATAAAAATCTTATTTACAATATAAATTTTTTCCTAAAATATTAATTTATATATACAAACTAAATAAATGTATTTAGAAAATATGCTAATTTATTTTACATTGCTATTATACACAGGGACCAATACGGGTCAATTTTAATACCATTTCTTTATACATTCACAAAAATTATGCAAGCCAAAATTTTTTAACTTCTCAATGATTCTACAAAAAATCTGCACCCTCAGAGTAATTATATCAAAAACAGGGTAAAATTCACATAAATTTATTCACTAATTACTCGTTTGCATTGAAAGATTTAGGTACGCTAGTTAATAATTGTTTTACACTAATAATATAATTGTTCTCAATAATTCTACAAAAAATCAGCACTTAAAAGTAATTTTATCAAAAATCTACTGTAAAGTGCTCGAATTCGTGTGCAGGTCGTCAGGCTAACGCAGCAGGGGTTGCCATCCCCTCTGCAGAGGATCAAAAATGTGATGGCATGTCTTCGGATCATCCTCAGGGATGTTTCCCAGACCGTTGCCAATAGATCAGTGTGCAGATCTAGTGCGACGTAAATAAACTACAACAACAATGAAAAATATAATAAAAATTACACAAATTTATTCCCTAATTAATCGTTTCCATCAACACGTTTATGTACGTTTGGTAATAAATTGAGCACCAATCAAGATCAAACTAAAAAGCAACTCAATATCTGATTGGTTCTTGCCTATACTATTCTAAATAAACCTTTAACACACTTATATTGTGCTTTCTAAACAAAGATAGCCAATAATATTTGTTTTTATCACTAACTGATCAATTGAAACTTCAAGCTAGGAGTGCTGACAATAAAAAAAAAATTAACAGGCTGAAAGTTTACCACTGAGTGTCTATTCTGATTTCAGAATGTCTAGTAAACACGCTGAATTATTAGCCTAAAATAAATACTTTTCACCAGTATTATTAATACCTTTAAACAAAAACTTTATAGTTAAGGTTTATTTCTTCACTTGATTTAAGTATAAGAAATAGAGAATTTCTTGAAACTTTCATCATAGAATAATGTGTTGTTATTACTAATCTTTTGTAATGTGAATTCATATTTATGTTACAAAAAAAAAAGAAAGAAAGAAATTAAGGAAGTTTAAAATTTTATTTCATATCCACCTTATTTACACTTTCTTTTTAATATAGCCTTTTGCGTTAAACTAAAAAAACATAAATTTAAAAAAAAAAAATGGTGATGAAATTTTTTATTTAACAATATGATTTCTAGGTGTGTTTTATTGAGTATTTAAATTGTTTGTAACACACAGAAGAAAAAAAACTATTTAAGTAACTTTTCTTTAAGCATTTTCTAAAAAAAAAATGTCAGATTAAAAAAAATTTTTTTTTTCAAAAATTAAAAAGCAGTGTAAACTTTTCACAGAAATGGTAGTTTTAAATTCTGTATTGGTCCATGTACAATGCTAAACAAAAATCACATACTGCTCATTAGCATATTGAGTTAATCAGTATTTCAGGTGATTTAAGCTACATGACATGACAACTTATGAATCTAATTGAAATTAATACTATGTATTCTCTTTGATTCTTTAACATTACATACATGCATAGAAAAAGAGGCTTATTTATAAATTCTCACTTGGGAAACATTTTTATTTTTCTGGACCGTTCCAAGAATCTCTACATCAACTCCACTTCCTGATTTAGAATCTTGTTCCATTTGAACTTTTTCTTCCTTAATGCGCCTGGTTCTTATCTGAGACTTAATATTCAATTCATCTATCTAAAAAACAAATGTTCAATTTTAGTGAATTAATAAGGTGCAATAACATACCCTCCAAGAAATAAACATAATTCCTGCAGTTTCAAATAATATTTTTTCTCCTGGTAGCATCGGTAATATATTAATGGTTTAATAAATTAGAATTAAAATAAATTTATTTGCCACAAAATTCTACTATTTGCGATCACAATGCTCGAATATGCAATCTGGGAAGAATGTTGGTTCCATCTCAAGAGCTTTCCCCCTTCCATCTCCTCCTGAGCTCAGATGTATAGGATTATAATATATTGTTTTCCTCTTTCATAACAGTTTTTGCATTTAGATTGAGAAAAATATATTTTAAAATTTTCATGAAACTCCCCCTACGAACTATGATGTTTAATGCAGTTTTAAGTTTCGTTTTTAAAAAAATTTGATTAGTTTAAAAATTAAGACGGAAACTAACATTCTTCCTACTCCATGACTATTCACATGCTAATGGGGAAAGATTTCCGTATTGTGATCTACTCCAAAATAATCTGTGACTTTCGGGCAGTTGCTTGCAAGAAACTGTAAAAAAAGAAAAAAATCACAGGAGACCAACTCGAAGAATATAACTCAATGCCAGCCTCAGGCAAACCTCTATATATTTTTATTAGATCTTCCATATTTAAAATCCATTTGGCGATTGTGACTGGCATGACACATCACAATATGAAAATATCTTTGTTAATAGTTAAAACATGTAAAATGTTGCCATAGGTAAAAAGTTCTACTATGAACCACTTGTATTCCATTTTGATCATCAATAAATAATTTCAGTACTTTTCAGTTGGTCCGGAGCAAGGAAATTGAACTAATAGGGGAAATTTCCTTACTGTGATCAGTTGGGTCAATTATAAATGTCCAGGTGCCAAATGGATTTTAAATTTCAAAAAAACTAGTAGAGGTTTGCCAATGTGGCCACTAATTATACTCTTCGAGTTGGTCCCCTTCTGTGATGCTTTGTAAGCTCCTCACAGGCTGCTGCTGAAAAGTTGCAGAAACTTTTTTGAAGAAGGCTGCTATACTGTTGCAGATCACAATATAAATATCTTCCCAACTATGTTTTCGTTTTTTTTCTTCTTTTTTTTTACTTTTGTTATTTTAATTATATTTTTTGAGTACATCCATTTTATTCTGTATTTAAAAAAATAAATAAAATAGAAAAGTGTAATAAAATAAAATAAAAAGTTGGCCAAGGTCAAGACTTTAAGACAACTTTACATCTGTATTTGGTTAACAGAAACTTATCATAATTTCAACAGATATATATGGAAAAAGAGACCAGCAGTTCCCCAGAACTCTGGGGCACTTTCTTTCAAAGGGTCACAGAAGTTCCGACAGATTATATTTTTTAAATCAGTAATAATTTTTGAAAACTTGTAATTATATTTATAACAAAACAATAAGCCATAATTTCTTTCATAGTCTGGTTATTTTTATAAAATTACTTAAGTAAAATGCCAGTAAAAAAAGAAAAGGCAAAATTTTTGTAGAATAACTAGATATTTCATGAAATAACCAGACAAGTCAGTTAAAGCAAATAAAATCATTGAATTCCATAGAATAACGATTACATGAATGTTAAAGTATGAAATATGACACTTAAAAGTTCTTTGAACCGGTTCTAACTGCTTTTAGGGTTATTCCACACTATTTGTAGCCTGGCATGCTTAACATTTTTTTTCATTAAATTTAATAAACTACATACCAAATTAAAGGTCATTAAATGTATTTAATGAATATTCAATTAGTTTTTTTTTAAAAAAAGTGAAGCAGTTTCTTTAAATTGCTTAAAATGTAAAAAAAAGTTGCGGACATGACAAAGAGAATAATTTCTTTTTTTTTTTTTTGCTATTCAGCATTTAATATTTATAATTAAACATAGTATTTTAACAGATATATTGAATATACATAATTAATGACTGAAAAAACGTCATTTTTATGTTCAGTATATAAATATGGAATGCTTATAAGAAAAAATATTTACTTTTTAATAATTTTTTTTTCAAAGTTTATTAAAACAAAGCAATTAAAAAATCTATTTTCTTAAAAATTGGATTTCTTTCACCTATTTGCAGTGTTGCATTATTATGATTTTTAAAAAAATATTATTTTTTTCTATTTAGTATTTTTTAAAGCATTTTTAAATTGGTCATATCCACAATGTTACAGACATGACAAGTTGCAAAATATAATTTCACTAACTTTTAATAAACATTTCAGCATGATAAAAAATCTCTTTCAATAAATTTGTATCATAAACCATAAAACTTATAAAATTTGCACAGGTGTCATTTATTTTCGTAATGACTAATTGCAATTACAAATTACTTCATTTTAAACATGTTTAAATTCTTCCGTTATTAAAAAAGATATATGAATTTTAAATTTAAACAACAATTGCATTTATGGCAACATGTGTATTTGTTCGAAATTATGTTAGGAATAATAGCAATCAAACAGTTAATAGAAGATTAATTAGAATAGAACATTGTTTAGAATAGAACATTATTAAAATTATTTAGGTTATGCACATGTTTATTTGCTGATGTTTTTCTATTAAATTAAATTTTTCTAAGAGTTTTGAAAAGATTTAATCTTTGCTAGTTGATTTATTTGATTATTATATAATTAATTCAAGTTAATAAAACTTAAAACAGATTATTGAATTTTATATTAAATTTGTAAAACTATAAAAATTCCTCATGTCATTAACAAGTACAGAAATATCTTGACTGAGAAGACAGAAATTGAAAGCTGAAGCAGTGAAATATGAAACTATCAAAGCAGAAGAAAGCAAGAAAAGAAAAAAGGAATATAGACATTCTAAGGTTCTTACTGAAGAACAGAAGGAGCACAAAAGAACAAAAAATAATGAAGCACAAAGTAATGTAAAAAGAAAAAAGCAAAAGATGAAAAATCAAGCATGTAAATATCTGGCTACACCAGCAGACAATCTTTGGGAAAAAGCAACAAAGAAAATTAATAACGCTTTGCCAAAATCTCCTTTACTTCATGCAACTTTATGTTTTAACAGATATATCAAAAATGTCTCCTTTAAAAAGAAAGCAGATAATTAAAAATGCCATTAATAGGAAAAGGCAACAGGTGCATATTTAAAGAACAGATTCTGGAACTAGTAGTTGAAAAACCAGGAATGATAAATTAGCATAGGAAACTGAAATAAAACATGAAATATCTATTTATTTTATGAAATAACTGAATTATATACGTTAATGGTAACATATACACCAAAAAAAATTCGGAACTAGACTTGATACTAGTCCAGGCCTGCGAATTCAATTGTTTGACTAAGTATCTATTCATTTAAGAGTTTTATTTATAAAACGATTTTTGAAAACAATTTCGTGATACACATTAAATTAAAATAATTGGTAGTCCTTCTTCCGTCAATTTCTTCACGGCTGCTGATAAATTTTATTTCTATATTAAATTATTTCTATATCTGCCAAGAGATGCTGGGTCATTTAGTGTCAAAAAAATTGGGAACCGCTGTAATAGAACATTGGTTATAAAGTTCTGATGAAAGTTTTAGATGTGGCCTAGTTGTATGAAAAATTTTGCTGCAGTTTATTACCACTGGAATAAATAATTCGCTGTAACATTTAATTTTAAATTGGAAAGTATGCAATAAAATAAAATTCATTTAACTTTCAGAACACGTTACTAATTAGTATATGAGTTCAGAACAAGAAGTATTAGAATATTCAGCAATCAAAATAATTCCACAAAATATGTATAGGAAACTGTGTTATAAAGTTTTGTTAGACCGATCTCAGCTAAGACAAAGTTTACCTGCAAACGAAACAATTCTTGATCTAAAAATTTTTTACAGTCCCTGATCCATTTTTCTTCATTACGAAGATACTTTAATCGTACTTGAATACTATTTGCATCCGTTTCGTATAGTTTCATCTTTAATATAGAAGATACTTCTAAACACCAAAAATACTATGTTCTGAGAATAGTATCTGTTTCTTTAATTAATTATTTTAAAAACTGATTTATTAATATAATTGAAACTATGCGTTTTATGGTTAATTCAGGAAAAAGGAAAGAAAAATTTCAGGCAGCAGACAGAAAAATAAACAAATATGCATTTGCCTATTTTTCAAATACAGTTACAGTTTGTTCAAGTTTTTAATTCTGGAAGGAATCATTAAATTAATAATCATTTTATTCTTTGAACTTTTAAAAGTAAAAATCAACTGAATTCAAGAAATAAAGATTTGTTTATTACAAATATTTCTTTTGTATTTTAGTTTCTCAAAGAATGGGCGACAACTCAACTCGATATCAATGAGGAAAAAAAAAAAAAAAGCTTCGAAACAGACCACCAATGTGTGATAGAACCTTCTAGTTATCTTAAGAATATTCTGTGTTGATCTTGAATTGAATTTCACTTCTCATCCTTGTTTTTTGAAAGCACCTCTGCGATTTCAATACTATTTTTCAGCCCACTCTTTTTAATAACAAGAAGTAAGAATGACGGATGCTGAAAAGGTAGACAGACTCTTTATTTATAAAGTGAAAATATTTTGTTTAGACTAATCATAATTTATTAGTCAACCGGCTGATCAGAAAAAACTACCTTTAGATAGCTTTATTTGACAAAACTACATTAATAACACGGAATTATATATTTTATTTTAGGTAATGATTTTATAAAACTACGTTGAAATTTGAATTTAAAACTGAACATGGTTTAAAGGCGTCACAATGGCACAAAAGTTGAATAAATAGTTGCTGTTTAATATGCTTTTAAACCTTGAAGTATTATAATTTTAAGTCGGAAGAAAATCCAGCTGCTGAATTAATTGATACAGTTTTCAGAGGGAGACTACTTTTTTATAAAAAAAAAAGAAACAACTTATTTTGTTTTATTTAATTTGATTGGCGATTTTTCTTACTTTTTAAGTAGAACTTAAAGTTAATTATTTTTTTCCAGGCAAATTCACTTAAAAATCAGGGCAATATTGCCTTGAATGCTGGTAACTTAGATGAAGCCATAAGATGTTACACTGATGCTATCAAAGCAGACCCAACTAATCATGTCTTATACAGCAATAGAAGTGCTGCCTATTGTAAAGCTGGAAATTATAAAGAAGCTTTAGAAGATGCAGAACACACTGTTCAAATGAAAGATGATTGGGCTAAGGTATTAAATAATTTAGGATTATTTTACATTTTAATGCTCTCTTCACCTGTTATTTATTCATGAAAATATATACATACTCACGGTTAAATGCAATGGAAGGTTTTTTCTACACTAGGGCGAACTGCAAGCTATTTACTGCCTATACACCCGGATTTACTGTTTCCGGTGTACTTTGAAGTCTTTTGTCTTACAACTTGACCATTGTGTTTTGACTCTGTTGAGTAGTATTTCTTGTACAGTGAAACCTCTTGGAAGTGACCACTCTGTGTTCCACAATAAAATGTGCATTGATGGAGATTGTTAGTTGTTAAAGGTTACCTCCATTGACTTCAAAATTGTTATCAAAGGTGCACGATTTTTCGCAAATGATTTTTATTTTAAACAGTGTCATTTTCTATTTTTCAAAATTGCCACTTCTGTTGCATCATGAAAAGACGGATCTATGAATAAAATTTGGATTTCCAAAAATGATCCCAACTGATATAATTATGTGTAAAAACAAATTTACCAATTATAAATGATAAAGCTATTTTAAATAAGTAGTTATGCTTGTTTCAGTTTGCATTTCATTTTATATCACAAAAATTAGTTGGCTTTTTTCAAATATGAGAAGAGGTTAATTTGTTTGAGGTAATTGTTTTTTCATAAATAAGTTTTTTTTTCCTAATTTAACTTTCAAACTTTAAAAGTAAATCATTGATAGCATTGTCTTTATTGCACTCGAACTGCAACATGAGGTTGTAAAATGAGGCTGTATCATGAAAAGGATCTCTGAATAAGAGCCTCATACAAATATTTTGAATATATTTCAATCTACTTATTTGCATTGATATTTTTTTTGTTTCCTTATTTGATTTTTTTCTCATTTGGGGCAAATGTTTGCCAGGTCACTGGGAGAGGTTTTAATGTTCTCTTCTAAAGGTTTTCTTCAATATAAAGTCTATGGAAAAAATTCTGTGCCTCCCTAAAGTGATCGTAAATAGAGGTGGTCTTTTGTGGAGGTTTCACTGTATAAGTGTATTTGTTACTGCATTTATTATTTGTGTTTAAGAAAAGAATTGTCATTTAAAAAAAAGACTTGTTATGAAACACCTTTTCAAAAATATACCAACTTTGAACTTAAACCTAAATGATAATATGTAAAATAAACTTAATCCTCGTTGCATGAACAATATGCTAGCACTAACACATGGTGGTGCTAGGCTCTCAACAAGAGCAAACGGTAATAAAGAAGTAAAAAGAGGCCGATTCAAGACTCCCAAAAAAGTTAGTTCTTTCTAAATGAGCAACCATGTCACCTTTTTTAACAATACATCTAATAAATAACTAAAACAAATTTTCACTTTAAACTCATTAGAATTACTTAATATCGTTAATATCTAATGATAACAACAGATTTGAGATCAGAAATAATACAATTTACCCCTTTTATTAATTTATTATAAAGAAAATTATCTATTTGAAAATATCACCTTACGGAATAAGCTGTTGAAGGCAGCTGTAGACTATCTGACCGAAAATAGAGCTGGTCAAAAGCTCAATATAGTTGTTTACATTGATATGAAAACACCAACTGACTAACCTGTTAACTTTCAAGTGCACTTTCATTCTTTTGAAATTAGGATTTATAATTTGACATGACAATCATCAGAAACAGGTTTAAACTCAAAAGTTTAGTATAAGAGCATATAAAATTACTAAGGAGAATGTTTGGTAATTTTGTAAAGATTTCAAGTTCACACTAAATTTTGTGTTTTAATTTATGATGTTTTGGCATCTAAATGTGCTTTATGATATGATTAACATCAAAAACAGTTTCAAATTGTGGGGGGAAAAACTACTTTGAAGGTTGAGGAAGTTATAAAAGAGAAGGTATTGCAATTATGTGTTGAATATTGTAAATTAAAATAGTCAAAAAAGCTAGTTTGAAAACTGAGAAAGTTCTAAAAGTTAAGGCAAGACAATTATATATTAAACCAATTACCAGGATACCAGTAATGCCTATTGCCACAAATATCACTGATGTCAAAATTAGTTTGAAAATTATTTTATAGTTTTATGAAGCTGATAAGTGCTACAGTTTACCATAGTCTAGAGTTCTCCCTAGGTAAAGAAGGGGCATGGAAGGAAAATTGAAAAAAGAATTTTAAGGTTTGAAAGAGCACCACTTACCACTGTTAAAATTTATCGAAATGTGTAATATTATGTAATAACTTAATTTGATCCTCAGTTTTTAAATTACTCTCTTATATTATTTTATGTGTATATTTCATAAAGTAACTCTAATTTATTATCAAAATAACACAAAAATGTGAAGGTTTTGAAAAATAATTAAAGACAAGCTATAAGACATTATCTGTGTATTAATTTTCTTAAAAAAAATTAAACTAAAAAAATTAATTGATTAATAACTTCAAGGCATTTTTTATATTTTAAACTGAAAACTTTGAGAAAATGAATGTTTAAAGATGCATTTTTAAATGAAAGGTATTTATTTTGATAAAACAATGGTAAAATTAAAAAATCACTGAAATATTCATTGATACCTTCCCCTCCTAAATAAAAGATGTGAATATCTCTGGGCCAAAATCAATATCTAAATAAATCTGTATATATCAATATCTAAACTTTTCATTAAAACAGGTGGTTGAGAAAACAACCTTTTTCATGAAGAAATAAAATAAAAAAGGTGATGTTTTCCAGGTATTATTTTTATAAAATTTTACAAAAAGGGGCAATAAGGGCACTTTTATAGGAATCAACAGGCAGGCTGGGTGGCCGCCCTTCTAAACTTCCATCTATAAAGCGTCATCTGTTTCATTTTGTGTTCGTAAACAAAATTGTCTTTTTCATATGTTCTCTGATCTTAGTTCAGAAACTAAGAGCCTGTTCATTGAAAAGAGTTCTAAATTAGACTTTTGAATCCTTGAAATAAATCTGTTTAACATAGCTACTATAAACAGAAATACTTTTTCAGTCTGGTAATGTCAAATTAATTTTCTGTGCAGGGCTATTCTAGAAAAGGTGCTGCTTTAGCTTATCTCAAGAGATATGAGGATGCCCTGCAGGCATACATGGATGGATTGAAATTTGATCCAAACAATCAGCAACTTAAAGATGGTATCAAGGATGTGAAAACTCAAATGAATCAAGGTAATTATTTATAACATATTAACATCCATTATAATGACTGAGATGACCTTTTCTCCTAAAAGTCTTTTTTTTTTAAAACAATTTATTTGTTTAATAGTAAATGTGTGAATTGAACAAAAGCGAGTCTAGTGCATTGATCATAATTATTCCTTAAGTATCTTTTAAAAAAAAAGGAGAAACAAATGCTATTTGAAATTATTCAAGTGCATTAATTTGGCATGAAATATTGTAAGAATTATTTTCAAAATAGAATTTTTTTCTATTTTTATCTCTCTAGATCTTCTCTTTTATCTCTCCAATCTCTTTAGACAAGTACAGCCACTCTTAATTCTTGGTAACTGTATCATCCAGCCTATGATGCCGGATGATATAGCAGGATTCCCTGCTTTGCATTTGTATTAAATTTCTGAAGTAGATGAGAAATTATCAAAGCATATAGAAATCATTTTTACTGTAGTTAAATACAGTACAGAACCTCTTATTCGGAAACCGGAAAACCGGAACAAAATTCAATGCATTTTCCTGCCATTTTTTTAAAAAAAGAAGAAAAAAATTCCTCGAAAGATTTCTGAATTCTTTCTTTTTTAAAAGATGTTTACCATCATTTTAGAAATAATCATTAGTTCCCTACACTGTCAAAAGAAGTAAGAGTTTTTTAAAATTATTCTAAATGTATATAAATTTTTTAGTTGAGTTTGACAATTAAAAAAAAAAAAACGACTTTTTGTAGCGATTCAGAAAACCGGAAAAATCAGTTATCCGTAATAGCGATGGTCCCGATCGTTCCGGATATCGGTTCTCTACTGTATTATATTAAGATTAGACATATTTATTAAGATTATGAATATGACCTCGGTTACAAATTCAGAAAATGTAAGTTAGCAGATCATCAGGTAGTCTTATTTTTTTATTTATTCAAGAGAGATTAAGACAGTTTTAAGCCTTTATTTTTATAAATTTTGCAACATTTTTAATGGTCAGACTGAGCGGTCATTGTAGGACATCCATAAACATTCAGTCCTTTTGCCAACATTATTAAAATCCAAGTGTAAGTGTAGTTCCAAATTGATAATTAGATTCAAGGAGAGAGATCCATTGTTTGCAATTTATTGGGAAATAATACTGCTGAAAATAAAGCAGACATTGTGTTTCTAATATTAAATTTTGAATAATCAGACTTACAAATAGATTCTGTTGTTCGTTTTGTCACGGCATTGAATTAGTTATCGACTTCTTTCGCATCAGAAGTTATATATTATGTTATTGTTAATAAAAAATAATAGAAGTATTTATATTTGCTTTTTTATAAATAAAAATTAAATAATTATTCTAATTAGATAGAACAGAATTACAAATAATTAAAAATGATTATAACTTTAAAAGCTAGAAAATAAGTAATGCTTATTATGGCACCCACAGAGCCCCATTCCTCTTTCCATAATCCTGCGCTGCGATAATTTTGCGCATCCTTTTCACTGTTTTACCTCTGACTAATATAGAATTCTATCTCTATGGCTAAAACCGGACTCCCATATAGGTAAGGGAAAACCTGGAATTGTCTCGGAATTTTATATTGACTCTAAAAAGCAGGGGAGCGATGAGAAAATAGCATTTCTTTTCACAAAAACCTGACCTGGAAAGTTCTTAAATCATTGCTGGAAAATAACAAGTCTTAGAATTGTCAGTAACAGTAATCAATTATTAAGTAATTGCAACATCTATTACAATTATTTGTTATAAAAGTTCTACTTTTTAGTGAAACTTTTTCATGTTTCCATCCTCATTCAATGATTTTTTTGCTCACACAATCTAATATTTATTTGAATCTAAATTAACAAATAAAAATAATAATATTCCAGTTAAAAATGGCATGATATAAATTAATTTTGGTCTGGATTTATTTTAAAATTTACCTGAAATACCTGGAAAAGTCAGGGATATTTTTTTACGAAATTAAGTAGGAACTCTGTTAGAATTTATGTAATGGAACAGATTTTGAAAAATCAAATTATGTTGATAGATTATAGCTTAACATTCAGTGAATGAGAAAGTGACCCCCATTCTCGATATGTTGTGATTTGGCTTCTTAATATGTTGTGATTTTCTGATTGGCAAATTTTTCACAGGTAAATTATATTTCACCAATCAATTTCTCAGTTCTATAACAACATTTGCATTGTAAGCAACATTTTGCAAGTAGTGTGAATGGTTATTAAGGGGTGTGCAGGTGCACTTACATTACTCCAAAAAAATTCATTTCTGTATTTCAAGCAAAAAATACTGAGATTATAAAAGTTCAAAATGTAATTCAAAATAACAAAATTAAAATCTTTTTAAAAAAATTTTTTCAAACAAATACAACTCAAACATACATTTAAAAATTAAAGATTTAAGTAGTTTGTGCACTATAATTAGTATTCCTCAGACAAAATGAAAAACATGTTAAATTTTTTTTAACGAAACGAAATCTGCATAGCTTTAAATGTTTTCTAATTCAAAAATATCATACAGAAACTACCTTGTAAATATTATAAATTATTTGCTATACTTTGTTTGTTAATATTTGTGGCAAACTGATAATTATTTTCTTACATAATGAAATAATTACATTATTGTCAATTCATATAAAAACTAATTTTATTGCACCCAAGAGCTGAAAATTTTTTTCTTATATCCTCTTACGAAAATGGTTGTGCATCCCTATCCTAAGTGATCTTTGTATTTTTTTATAGTTGTTTTAAAGTTTTATTTCCATATGATATTTTACTAATTTAATAACTTTTACAGGTGCTGGATTCGATGGTGGTTTTCCTAATCCTTTTAAAGGATTAGAAGCTGTTGAAAAGTTGAAAAACGATCCACGGACTAAAGATTTCTTTAATGACCCAAGTTACTTGAAACTTCTTATGGAGCTTCAACAGAATCCTGCATTGATGATGTAAGATTTTATTAAAATTATTTTTAAAATATTTTTTAAAGTATGTCTATGTTGTGTACATTGATAGTGTGATAATGTTTTTATTTTATTTTTTATGGTGGTGTGAAAATATTGTATTGAGTATTCTAGAACTCTAGTATTTTTCGAATTCACCAATTTTCTATATCTAGTGTCTAATTTTACAGCAAAATGATTATAAGGCATCTTTTCAATTATTTTCAATGGATACAGCTGATGTAATATGTATTTCAAATAAATTTAGGATTTTAAGAACTTGCATTCGCTTATGTTTTTTCTATTTTGTTTCGGAACCATTAAATATAAAATCTACTGTCTCCAACTATCAAATTAATTTTTCTTATTGTTAATATGCCATAATATTTTCCCTTTCTTCCTTTTTTTAAAATTTTCTATTCTTAAATTGTTTTTTCCTGTTTCATTATAGGTCAAAAATGAAAGATCCACGTATTATGACAACACTGGGTGTCTTACTGAATATAGATTTGAGTAGTGCTGGAGTCGGCATGGAGGACGATGTTGAGATGACCCCGCCTCCTAAACCTGATACACCTAAACCTAAAGAAGAACCTATGGAAGTGGAACTTACTCCTGAAAAGAAAAAGGTGAGGAAGATTATAATTTGTTAATGTGTATTGTTAATCAGGAAGAAAATTTATTTTTTATAAATATCTTCTATGCATGATAAAGTTATTCAATTTCAGTTCCCCATGAATGACACATGGCAGATTGCATAATTAATTGTATGCAAGTTATATAAATTTAAAATGTTTATGTAGATGAATTTTCGTATATATATATATATATATATATATAATAAATAAATACAAGAAAACACTAAGAAAGTTAAGAAAAACAATAAGTATTAAAAGAATATGTATATATTTATTTATCCAAAAAACAAATCGATAAACTCTTTCAAAATCTGATAAAAAACAATGGATACCCAACTAATGTAATAAAACTTTATATAAAATCATTGAATTAATCGTATACTTTGGTGGATATATTTTCTAAACATTTTTTTTTTTTTTGTTAATTTTTATGATTTTCCCATGTGCAAATCCATTTCAGGCCAAAATTCATTGCCAAAATTATTTACTAAATAATTTCTTTGTTAATTTATATAATTTTTCCATGTGCAAATCCGTTTCGGGCAAATCCGTGGTTAGAATTATTTACCAAAAATTCCTTTACTAAATAATTTCCTTTGTTAATCTATACAGTTTTTCCATGTGCAAATCCATTTCGGGCAAATCCGTGGATAAAATTGTTTGCTATAAATTTCTTTATTAATTTATACAATTTTCCATGTGCAAATCCATTTCGGGCAAATCCGTGGCTAAAATTGTGTACTAAAAAATTTTTTTTCTTTGTTAATCTTTCCATGTGCAAATCCATTTCGGGCAAATCCGTGGTTAGAATTATTTACTAAAAATTCCTTTGGTAAATCTATACAGTTTTTCCATGTGCAAATCCATTTCGGGCAAATCCGTGGTTAAAATTATCTGCTAAAATTTTTTCTTTGTTAATTTTTCCATGTGCAAATCCATTTCGGGCAAATCGGTGTTAAAATTATCTATTAAAATTTTTTCTTTGATAATTTAAATAATTTTTCTACGTGCTAATCCATATTGTGCAAATCCGCGGCTAAAATTATTTGCAAAGCAGGCAATTTATGTTTCTCTTTTCTATTTTCTATTTTTTCTTAAATAAACATCTATCTTCTAAAACTATTTATGATCAATTTTTAAAATTATCCAGTATAATATTACCTTGCGCACATCCATTTCGGGCCCATCCTTGGTAACTAACAAATCAAAACCCAGAATAACAAATCACTTCAGCAGTGCAGTAAGAACAACACTTTAAAACCCTCTTGTTACACTCAATTTGCGCTTTTGTTTTCATCTTTTGTTTTCATATTTTGTAATCTGGCAATCTCTCTGCGAAAACATTTTTAAATCATTCTTGAAAAATAACAGTCCATGTAAGTTGTTATGATTTTGCTACTCGCTTTATAGTTCCCCCTTTTTAATGTTTTTTCTTTTTATTTTATGATCTGTTTTTACATGTTATTTTTACTTTTTATGATCTTTTTTTATGTAGTTATTTTATAAAAAAATTTTTTTTGAGTGCTTCTCACACTATTGTATTAATAAATTTTGCTTTGGCTTTATTGATACAATATCAGAAAGCACTCTGTTTTGCGGATATAATCGTGTGGGCTGAAGAAAAGATTATATCTTTTTTTTCCGGCTTTTTTTCCAGTTTTTTTTATTAACAATTCATTTTTTTTTTTTTTTTTAAATAAAATGTTTGTTATTTTTTTACTTATTATTTCCCACCCCCCTTTTTTTCATATGTCTATTATTTTTCTTTGTTTTATTCTTCATTTTGAACTTATATATATATATATATATATATATATATATATATATATATATATATATATATATATATATATATATATATATATATATATATATATATACATATACAAGTATATGTTTTTTTTAAAGAAGTTAATATATTCTCTATTTCTGTATCTTTTTATTTATAATATAGCTGATGTTTGAAAAAGTCATTTTATTTATAAGTTCCGGAAAACAGTAAATGCAGTCTTAACTCCTGTTTTCATCTTTCTTTACTATTAATGGATTAATGTTATTTTTATGATGTGGTGTTAATATTTATAGAGAATTCTTTTAAAAGAATAGCTCTTTAAGTTTATTAAATCCCTTAGGTTTCATATTATTGGCGTGTGTTAAATGCATTTTCTATAGAACTCATAACTCTGATGCATTTCATTAATTATTTTCTTACTTAAATATATCTATAAATACTATTTATGTGAATCAACTCTTGAGCCCTTTAGGTATGCATTAAAAGAGCATTTTTCTATCATTTATCATATTAAAAGAAAAATTCTTCCGGAGAAATATTCGTTAGATTTCAATTCCTGAAAATAGTTCGCTGTGTAGGGTTGTCAGTCTGTCTGAAAATTTGAAACTCTCCATACATCATTTGCCTTGCAAATTTCGATATATTTCTTCAAGCGGATTTTTTTTGACATTTGACGTAAAAAAATAAATATCATTATTATATAAAGAAATGATTGAAAAAAGAAAATTATTCAAATTTGAAATGCCATTTTTAAGAAATGAAAGAAAAGCATTGTCTTTTTTGTTTTTTAAGAAAATTTCTAGCTTTTCGTTGAATCTAATCAATAATGACTGTTGCTCTTCCAATCTTTGCAAAGTACCAAAGTTGCATTTTTTTTTTTCAAATATTATTTCCATTTCATGTAATTAAAAAGATGCTTTCTTTTTGTCAAATACTTTTGGAAAGAAATTTCTGTTCATTTTTGATATAATTGATGGATATAAGAGGGATAATGTAATCTACTATTTTTAACTTGATTTTTATTTTATGTTTTAAAAGCAGTTACCCTTGTTTTCTGACTATAACTTTTCATTTCTTATATTTGTTATCAGTACGGTTCAAATGTTGGTAACCATGCACATTATTGAAGATGCTAGATAACTATGAAATCAATAATTATTAAAATTATACAGATAAGTATAATTATAAGATTTATTACTTTGGAGTAAATTGGTTTATAAGTCTTGTTAATTGCATTAGTAAAATACATAGGTGATTCAATTTCTAAAATAAAGGTTAAGCTTTTTCCAGTAAAGTGCAAGTGTACCATAGTGATTTTTTTTAAATTATTTTTTCGTGCCATTAAGTGTTATGTACATCCTACCCAGACCCTGAGGGTTTTAGTAATTATACTAGACTTAGATTAAAATTGTAAAATTTTTTTTAAAGAGAATAACATGTTCCTATAGCACATGACATAAATTTACATCATAGCTGAAATTTTAAACACATCTACTTGTTGTAAAATAAAGCTTATTTTCAAAATTATGTAGATATAATTTATTCTAAGTTTATATTGTTTATCATGATAAAAATGTCAGTGTTTACATTTGTTTTTAATTTTAATGTACTTGCCTTAAAATGAGTGATATATATTTTAAATATGGTTCTTACTTAGGCTATTGAAGAGAAAGATAAAGGCAACGAATTGTATAAAGAGAAAAAGTTTGAGGAAGCCCTGGCTCAGTATGATAAAGCTATTGAACTAGATTCTACTGAAATGACATTCCTTACAAATAAAGCTGGTATATTATTGCAGTTTACTCTTTTAAAATACTTTTTGAGCATTTTTTTTTATTTGATTGCTTGTATGTAATTTGAAATATTGATTTCCTCATGAAAATAAATAAAACTTTCTATATTGTAGCTGTATACTTTGAAATGAAAGAGTTCGAAACTTGTATTAAAGAGTGTGAAAAAGCCATTGAGATTGGAAAAGAAAATAGAGCAGATTTCAAGAAATTTGCTAAGTAAATTTATAATGATTGTTTTTTTTTTATATAAGTATAATTCATTTTCTATATTAGATAAAGTAACATTTCTGATCAAAATGTATAGTTAATGTAAGAGGACCAACTGGTTTGGGTTGAGTAAAGGTCTACATGTATTATTTGTATTTGAGCGGAACAAGAGTTGTAGCATTTAAATGCAGCATATTTGGAATGGATTAAAAGTACTGTTAATGTTCTAAATGTGTTAAAAGTTCTTCGCAGTTAAAAAAAAAAAATTTTTTTTTTTTTTGCTTTTTGTTTGCTTTAAAAATTGTGTTCTCTATGAACATTCTTTGATCTGTATAATCATGTAGTCTCAGTCATAAATAATTTGATTTTGTTATTGCCAGTCTTTGTTTATGTTTTTAAAAATTGGTTAATTTTAATAGATTTTTTTCTCAAATGCGTAAAAGGGAAATTTTTTATAGATGGAACTTTTCATCTTATTAGTCACCAATAAATTTACATATATTTGTATTATAAATTTTAAAAAGATATAAGTAAAATAGAAACGGTGATATTTACTAATATGCACGAGTCTTAGGGCAACACTCTTCATTCTCATTAGCATATCTAAAACAAATTTAGGACCCCAACTTTGGATAGAAAAAGGATAGAGACAGAATACTATTCATAAATACCAATATTATTTCATATTCCAGAAATGTGTTATTTAAAGCTTTTTACAGGTTTGGACTGACAAAATTTTTACTGGATTACAACACTTTAATTGCATTAGAAAAGAAAAAAAAAACATGGAAAGGTAAATTATTTAGACACAATGAGTGTGCAATAAGCAATGCTTCAGTACTACATGCTAGAGTTAAAACTTGTTATAAACATGTTCAGTTAAAATGCTATGATGCAAAATTCTTTTAGTAACATAATTTTCATTCTTTAAGTTAAATTTCTAAATTTCATTTTTGTTTTAATTTAAGTTTTGATTTGTACATGAAATTAATTTTCTTGCATATACTTGTCAAGTCCAAATCTTCTTGTTTATCTTTTGTGTAGAATTTTGTAACAGAAATTTTGTACAATTTTTCTTTTTTGCTTCAACAGATTTTATATAAAATTTTGCTAATTGTTATAAATATTGCACTGAATTTTTATTTATTCTTGTTTTTGTTTCTTTAGAGCATATTCAAGAATGGCTGCAGCCTATTTTAAATTAAAAGACTACAATAATGCTAAACATTATTATCAAAAGTCTTTAACTGAACATAGAACACGAGACACCCTTAACAAGCTACAAGAAGTAAGTTTTTACATTATTAAAAAATGTTTATATAAAAAAGAAAATCTAGACTTTTTACATTTTTAAATGATACTTAAAACTTCAAATTTGAAGGTAAGGAAAAGGACACATACTGCCAAGTTTTCTAATTATTATGAAACAGTGTTATTATGTCACTTTTAATAGCTATATTTATTTTATATACTTGCATTTAATGACTCTAAATGTTTGTATTTCCAACTGTGCCATAAGAAGATGATAGTTTTTATAGCTATGTTCTCTTTAAATCAGTGGTTTATGTATAGCTTTTTATTTTGCAGTTATTTAAAGTATACATGACAATTTATTTCAGCTAAAATAATGTAAAAAGTCATAAAAAAACAGCAATTATTACACTGTAGCACAGTAATGAATCCTTTTATTCTAAAGTTAAGTCATTCATTTGTTAAGAATGCTATAAATATTTTTCATTACACCAATTGCCTACAAATATTAAGTTTTTCATAAACTTGCAAGGTAAAGTAACAAAACCATCAAAATAAATCATATTGCTCCAAATTGTCTCTCAAAAATTTTAGTAATTTTCAAAATATTGATATAAGAAAACTTCAAATCTGTACATTCCTTACTATAAAATTATTATTTACATTTGAATATATATTTTATATGTACTGAAATAATATATTTTACTCGTAATAGGTAGAAAAGATTATAAAAGAAGAAGAAAAGAAAAAATATATTGATCCAGAAAGAGCATTAGAAGCGAAAAATTCTGGCAATGAATGCTTTCAGAAAGGTCAGTTTAATCTGATTGTGTTATAATTCCCTTCCTCTCCAAAAGTAAAAAACTTGTATAAGGTTTTAAGGTTTTCCTTGCTTTAATAGTTAAAATTATTAAAAGTAAAAAACTTGTATAAGGTTTTAAGGTTTTCCTTGCTTTAATAGTTAAAATTATTATAGTGAGTCCTTTGTAGATAAGGTGAACATTAATTTCTTCATAGGAGAGGGAGATATTATTTCTTTCATAAGAACGAGATATTATTTTGAATTTTTACTCTTTTAGTTTTGTTCAACTATTGTAAGGTTCTCTGTATTACTTGATTCAGTTTTCGTTATTTGTGATAAATTTTACTGTCTACTTCAAGGTGATTATCCTGGAGCAATGAAACATTATACTGAAGCCATTTTGCGAAATCCTGATGATGCTAAGCTGTATAGTAACAGAGCTGCTTGCTATCAAAAATTAGTTGAGTTTCCTTTGGCAGTAAAAGACTGTGACACTTGTATAAAATTAGACCCAACATTTGGTGAGTTGAAAAATTTACTACAACCCATAGAATTATGTAATTTACCATAAGAGGCAACTGTTTGTGACTAATAATTTTATTTACCATTTTGACTAAAATTATCTTAAAGATAATTAAATGAATCTATTAATTGAGAAAAGTGATATTCTGCTGAAATAATTGGGCCATATTGAAGACAGTATTTTAATTATGTATGATGTTCAATATTTTTTAAAAATTTTAATCATTATTAAAATACAAGTGGTATTTTTTATTTATTTATTTTCTTAATTTTCAGCCTTGATTTTTTGTATTTTTATGTATTATGTGCATGTTTTGTAATTTTTGCCTGATTATAGATAAAGAGAAAATCTGTTGGAGCAAAAGAAGTTAATCTGTTAGCAATGTCCTCCTAGAATTTTTTAAAGTTACTGGATCTGATTATAAGCGGACTTCCCACTTAAGCTTTCATAAATTTTCTAGAAATTCTAGGCTTATAATTGGAAATGTACAATATGTTTGTTTTACATTAACTTCAATTATATCTTTTATTAAAAAAGACACTAATAAATTAGGGCTGCACAGCATTTAGTTAAGGCGATTCCACCATTATGGACATAGCATTTGTGGATTTTGAGTGCCTATAATTAAGTTAGAAACCATCAAACACTTCTAATAATTTTTTTGTAGGAATACTGGGGTTCTCTGCACTTGTTCCAATTTTTTTTTTTACTTTATGAATTTGAATTTTTTTTTTAAAGAATAAATAAATAAAAACTGACGGCTACAGACATAACTTACACAAATGTCAAATATGTGTAGTGATCAACAGATTTACATATTTCTATAAATTATAACAAAATTTTTTTTAAAAAAAAACTATGTTATTTAATATGTTCAGAAGAGTATGAAGGTTTCAAAATCCTTCAAGTTTTGAACATATCAAATTTAAATAATTATGAAGAATACAAACTAATTTGTAACGGACCATGGGTTCGTAACGCCAAATTAGCTTGGTGCTACGAATGGAACACTCTGTCATTTTAAACAATTAATTAGCTTTTACAAGATGGAAACTAAGAGACTACAGAAAGAAAATAACTTATAGTTTTAATGATTTTATGATTATCAAGAAAGAATTTTACTAACGTATTTTTTAAGCAAAAAAATATATTTATTTTTTATACCTATATATCTTTTAAGCATGAAAAATTTCATTAAGATTTATTAAGTAATGAATTTGTCTTTTAATCATTGAGAAGAATTTATTTACAGTGCCTTAATTAGCTTTATTAATGGTAAAAATTAAAAATTTAAGTTTTTCTCTTAAATTGGAGGTAATGTACTTTTTTTTTTAATTTGAAAGTTTTTCTATCATTGTTAAACCTACCTTAGCTGAAAATTCCAGAAAACAGTTTAAAAATTTTTGCTTACTTCTCTCAGAACATTAAGTTCAACATAATTTTTATTGCTGATGTGACAAGGAATTGGCCAATTCAAATTCTATTGACAAAATTATATTTTTGATTTTATTTTCTTCTTTTCATTGTTGTATTATATACCTTGAAATAATAAAAATAGAATGACAACATATTTTATTAATAATTTAAAAAAAGCCGACCAGCCTGTGTAGGGGGCAGGGAACTGTCCTTGCATCAGAAAGGTCCTGGGTTCGAATCCCGGGCAAGGCATGGATGTTTCTTTCTCTGTCTGTGTGTTCTATGTCCTTTCTCCTTTGTGTGTGTGAATGTGACCCGCTCTATTAACGGGTTTATGGTTGTTTGAATGGTATGACTTACAACATTGTTTCTCTAGGTTGAGTGTTTTTTAGAAATGTTAAAAGTAAAATAATATTTTAAATACTTTTTCAGTTAAAGCTTATATTAGAAAGGCAATGGCACTGATGGCTTTAAAAGAACATTCAAAGGCTTCTGCTGCTTACCAAAAGGCTTTAGAAATTGATCCAAATAATCAAGTATGTATATATTACTTTGACAGTCATTTTTTATGTAATATTTTATTCTACAATAAGATAAATTCTATTGCTATTTTTTAATTTTTTTTAGGAAGCATTAGATGGATACCGAAAATGCATGGCTGCTAACAGTAGTAATCCTGAAGAAGTCCGTAAGCAAGCCATGTCTGACCCAGAAGTACAACAAATTCTTGGTGACCCAGCAATGCGTTTAATCTTAGAACAAATGCAGAACGATCCTAGAGCATTGCAAGAGTAAGTTTTATTGCTTTTTGAATGTTTATGTATTGTTTATATGCGTCATTTTTCTGAAATGAAATTAATATTGAAAACACTAGATATTTTGCTTGCTCTGGAAGCAATATGTAATGTAAAGGAAATGAACATTGCATGAAAAGAGCATTCTGAATAACTTTCGATCTAAAGAAGTGGATTTTAGTTTATCAAGTTGGAATCTTAATGACTCAGAGGGACCTACTTAATGGAGGATTAATTGGTGCAGACTATATTTCAAATTATAAAATCTGTAACAAGTATTCTTTTTTCAAAGAGACTTTTTTTTTCTTTTCAGATTCAGAATTGTGAATCTCTAAATATGGAGGGCATTGAAACCAGAAAATTTAGTTTCATATCTTAGTAGAGAATGTGTTAAAAGTTTGCATGCCTATTTGTATTCCAGGGAAACCCCTAGAATTTTAGAGATTCAGAAAAATATGTTCTGGATTAAAACAATTGCTTTAAGCAAAAGAAATTATGCAATAAGGGGAAAAAATTCCATGTCTCCTATGCTACTTCTGTATTTTTGCTTTCTTTCCCTCCCTATAGTGGCAGAACTGTTATGAATCTATTACTATAGATTTGTTAATCCAATCCTGTGTGAAATCTCAATGCAATAAATAGTTTTTAATTTATATTTCTTATTAAATTTAATAATCATAAAAGATATGTATTATATTAAATTTATAACATCTTAATGTGAATTTTAAATTACAGCACTCAAACTTGAAGCAAAATTAGGTCTTTTATTTAAAAGAAAATTAAAATTTAAGAATTTCGCTTTTTAAAAACGTTATTTTGTTCCTCTGGAAGTATTTGTTCCACCTCACCCCCAGCTTTTGGATTTTATATTTAAAATTGCATTGTCTGAGAAAATATTATTTTTGTACCTAATAATTAAATAATGCTTAATATTAATACAAAGTGGATAAAAGTTTCTTGATAACAAATGTCTTTAAGATCTATAATTCCCATGTCATTCAGAAGACTTTTTTGTGTCAAGGTTGTGAGTAAATTAATAAAAAAAAATTAGGAAAAATAAAAATTTTGCTAAAAAGTGATTTATTTTTTATGTTTTTAAAGAATGCCAATTTTTTACCCGAATTCTTAATTTTTCAATTCAAATGTGTTTTAGTCATTTTTATTGATTCAGTAATGAGTTAGAAAAGAGCTTTTCTTGTAACTTATTATTGATTAATTTGGTTAATTTTTTGCACTGAAGGTAAGAGTTCAATTAATTTTAGGTAAATAAAAGTCTTTTATGTGAGATTCTTAAAAATATTGGAAATGAATTAATCTCGATATTGAAAATTTTTTTATTGTATTAATATATGCATAAATCATATTGAATAACATAATAAAATAGTATGTAGGAGGGATAATATTTTGTATTGATAATGTAGGATATGACTTTTAATTTAATTCAAAATTCTGTTAACAGTTTTTAATTAAATACTTTTTCATTCTTTAAGTGATGTATTGCTTTGCTGTTTATATTTGTTTTTAAGATTGTTACTTAGGATAACCAGGGTAAACTCGTAACTTTTTCTCAAACCAGAACGTGATCTGGAAAGAAAGCTGTAGCTCTGAGATATTTTGGTTACTAATTTTTTTTTATCTAAATTAGAATGCAATTTATACTTTATATTCTTCAACAATTCTATTAAAGGAGATAAAAAGTTATAATTTTCTCTCTTTATAAAAAGTCATAAGTGTTGCTGCAGCTGTTTTGTGAGTTAAATTCAATATTGCATTTTGCTTTGCTGTACAAAAAACTATTAAGACTTAGAAACTTTAAATTGAGAAGATGTATAGAAAAATATATAGAGTACAATGGAATAAAAAAAGTGTAACAAACCATAATCAGTTAAAAATTTGTTAATTTTTAAACTTGCATTAAAAAAATACCATGCAAGCTGCTCTACAAGTAGCAGGACTGCATACTACCGAGTTGAGTTAAGACATGGAAAGTGCCATTTTTGTTTATGAACTTCATGTGAGCTTCTTTTTTTTTCTTTAAATTCAATTTGTTTAAAAATTAGTCCAATTTTATGCACTTTTTTCCCTTGCAAATTCACTTTTTTTTGCATTATGTTACATTTTGTTCTTTTGCGTGGATTCTTGAAGACTTAAAAACTAGGAAAGTGTACAGAAAAATTTACTAGGAATATGATGGAATAAAAAAAGAAAAAAAATTGTGATGAATTATTAGTTCGAGAATTATCAACTGCTAAACTTGAAGTAAAAAAAAAAGCTAAAAACAAACTGTTGATTATTGAATTCATGCACACTGAAAAGGCACTTTTTAATTATAAACTTATTATTATTATTATTATTATTATTTTTTTTGAAATTCCAATTTATTTGAAAGTTATATTGCAAATTTAAGTACTTTTTTGTTAACTTTTCTTTCTTTAATTAAATAATGATTATTTATCTGTTGAAAAATTTGCCACTCACAAAATCATTTTATTAGCAACCTGTGCTTCACTTAATGTTTAAAGTTACAAAAAGGGATAACTAAAGGTAACAAGAGAAAGTTTTCACATGTTGTCAGATTTAAATTGCGACATTTATATGGAAATTTTTCAAAAACAAATCTCTATAAAAGCTAAAATCTAAATATCCAAATTAAAGTTAAAAACTGTTCGCAATTTGAGCAGTTATGCAATATAAGATTATTGTTAGCAAGTAAAATAGGTTTTCATTCATTACTTATTGTGTCACACACTATGTTTATAAGTTGAAATATTTATTTTCATGTAGCATTGAGCGTTTTTCAAATACAAGTGATTGATTATTTTTCTACGATTAACATATTAACAAAATTTTCTTACATAAAATCATCATAAATATGTCTTTTAAAAACAAAATTTAATTTCTTCGAAAAATGTTGACTTTTAAGGGGAAAAAACAGAGATGAATGTGAGACCGTCACGGGCATTAGTGAATAGTGTGAGCTAATATTTTAAAATATATACAGTAGGGAACCGATTATCCGGAACGATCGGGACAATCGCTATTCCGGATAACTGATTTTTCCGGTTTTCTGAATCGCTACAAAAAGTCGCTTTTTTTATTGTTAAACCCAACTAAAAAAAAAAAATATTTGGAAATAATCTTGAAAAAACGAAGTAATACACTAATGATTATTTCCAAAATGATGCTAGGGTAAACATCTTTCAAAAAAGAAAGAAAAATCCTAAAATCTTATGAGGAAAAAAAATTTTTTTTGAAAAAAATAACTGGAAAATTTATCGAATTTCGTTCCGGTTTTTTGGTTTTCCGGTTTTCTGATTTCCGGATAACGGGTTTTGTACTGTATATATAAAACATATTTAAGAACTTAAATTTTGATTACAGATTTAGATCAGACAGAAAGAAATCTTGCTCTTCAAGTTTCAAGTAAAAAAAAAGTTTAAAACCGTCGTATCAAAAGTATTAAAGCAATAATTGCTGTTCGAAAAATAAGATCCCCATGTGTACTCTCTCACATTCATTACTGTTTTTTCTTTTTTTAAAAAATTTTTTTTTTTTTTAATCAATGTCAATATTTTTGTATAACTGTACATTTTTTTATATAATAAAATTTTTCGTTATTTTGTAAATTTTCGTTGGTTTGTAAACTATTGTTTTTTAATAATACTTCAAATTTATTTTTTTATACAGGCATCTGAAGAACCCCGATATAGCAGCGAAAATCCAAAAATTATTAGAATCTGGTCTGATAGCTATCCGCTAAATGAGTTTGAATGTGGACTAGTCCAAATGACTTAATAATTCCATTTGCAAATCTTCATTTTTTTTCTTACTGTTCTTTTCTTGCTAAGCTAACCTTGCTCTTCATTATCATTTCATGTAATGGTGTTATGAGCCAGAAAAGCACATAAAATATTTTGTTTAACAAAGATTATCATGAATTGTATATTATTCGAAATAAAAATGCAATTAAACATTTGTTATTTCAATAAAAATGAAATCTTGTGTTTTATTGTACTCTAGCTGAATACCTGTCATTTATACAGAGTTAAAATAAAAAAAGATTATAAATAATAAATAAATCTGTATATATTACACAATCTTGCACAAAACTGTAGAGCATTAGCACCCCCCCCCAAAAGAAGTTTTTTTTCTTCATTATTTAGTTATTGTTTGTTTCCCTTTTTCGATGATTTTATATCCTGAAAAAGAACTACTAAACTCGTTGAAGAGTAGTACTATTGATCGCGGCCAACAAGAAATTTCAAGAGTGTTACTTAAAACAAAATAAGATCAGATAGCAGACCTGCAAGCTATGTCTTTGTAAGGAAACTGTGGATTCAGAAGCAAATAGAGTTCAACACACACTCGTGACATCGCTTGCACAGGTATCCAATTAAATCTGATTTGAATCACATGGTTAGACATTAACACGTCACTTCTTGATTTGTCAGTACCCAATAGACGTCTTCGCGTTGCTTTTGTTTACCTGACTTAAATAGATCAAGTATAAATAACTATTGAAAAATGTCTGTGAAACTAGTCTGATTTAACAGAGCTGTAAGTAGCAAACATCTTTGATGTTTGGTTCTTAACTATTAAATAATAAAATCTTAAGTTTAATTTGCAACAATTTTGAAATCAATGTAAACAACTGTATGAGAAAAATTAATTTTTCAGAAATTCCTCTTGTTAAAGCAATTTTTGATTGAATATTTAATTAAAATTGTCTTTTGCACCCTCTTTCAAAATTTCAGAATCCTAGCACAAACGGTTCTGGGGTTATAAAGTTGTTCAATCCAAAATTCTAGGTTTTGTGAAGTTCAGTAATTTTTTTAAAAATTGGAAAATTCCAGAAAAGAAATCGATCAAAATGGATTTTTGCCCAGTGTATTGTTTGCTTCTGTATTTATTTAATATATATATTTATTCCATCCCTAATTTTAAATTAAATAAAATGAGTTCCATGTTTGTTTGTATTATTGTTCTACTACTATTCAGTATCTATTACTATTCAAAATCATGAATTCAAAAATGGACAAATGATTAGTGTCCTGTTAACCTCCATTTATCAACACGTTTTAACTTTAAATTTGGTATATACTTCGTTTTATTTGATACAAAATATTACTCAACATGTTTAAATGTTAATTAGCGCTTGAAGTGTCACTATATGGTGAAACTTCTAACTTTACGGCCTACTTTGAAATTTTCGGGGGAGGGGATTCTATGTATAGTTGGTAAACGCTTATTTATTATAAAATTAAGCAAGGATGTAAATTTTAAAAATATTCGATGAAAGCGTATGAGTGTGGCGACCGCCACCTATCGTTAAATACTTTCACTGCGCTGAAACAGTTTACCAGTTGTCGCGTGCAATCATTATCTAGCCACGCGCTTGCTTTTTATAAAGAAAAACGATTATCGTTCTTTTTCTTGCCATTTTATACAGATCTGTTATATTTAATAATAAAACTTGTTAAGTTTGTTTGTTACGTGAATTCGTGTTTATTGATAAGTTAATTCACCTTCTGATCCATACTTACTACTTACTACACGAATTTACACTGGTGACCCGGACAGAGAATTTATATTGGTGACACGAACTGTGAATTATGCCGAACACGAATGAAAGTGAAACTGGCACTACTGAGTTGGCTCGAGTTGCCGTAAAATGTCCACAATTTTGGAAAGATAATCCTATCATCTGGTTTTCGCAAGTCGAATCGCAATTCATTACGAGTGGAATAACACAAGACAGTACAAAGTACCATATTGTCGTTGCATCAATCGAAACTGAAGTCTTGGCGCAAGTAAGTGATATAATTACTTCACCTCCAGTTAATGATATGTATAAAACATTAAAAAATAGACTAATTGAAGTATTTAGTGATTCGGAAGAGAGACGACTTAAAAAACTCCTTCAAGATATCGATTTAGGCGATAAACGCCCATCTGCATTGCTTCGCCAAATGCATGATTTAGCTGGCGATAGTGTGGATGACAAATTTTTGAGATCGTTATGGCTGCAAAGACTGCCAACACAGATGCAAGCTATACTTAGTACTTCGTCTGACGAATTAAATAAACTAGCAATGATGGCTGATAAAATTGCCGATGTGTCAAATACAAATGAAATTCACTCTGCTACGGTAAAATCGACACTGCAGTCTGAAAACGAAATTGTTGGTTTACCTGACACTATAATTACCATGCAAACTCAAATTAATGAACTGAGTAAAAAAATAGATAAAGCATTGAGATTTCGTAGTCGTAGCCAAAACAGAGATGAATACAAACGTCGTGATCGCTCTAATAGCAAAACACGGATGTGTTGGTATCATTTTCGGTTTAGAGACAGGGCAAACAAATGCATTCCTCCTTGTAGTTTTAAGTCGGAAAACTAGGATGCCAGACGTCGTTGGTGGCAGGCGTTTATGGCAAAGAAAATAAATGCCGCTTAATCATCTGTGAGAAGACATTAGGTCTTAAATTTCTTGTAGATACAGGTGCAGATATATCCGTCCTACCACCATCTGTTGCAGAACGCAAAAAGCAAGAGTCAATTTTAAATTTAGTAGCTGCTAATGGATCCAAAATTCCTGTTTATGGAAAACGCTCTTTAACTGTTGGCATAGGTTTACGTCGTCTTTTTAAATGGACTTTCACGGTGGCTGATGTTTCCAGACCTATTTTGGGCGCAGATTTTTTGTCAAATTACGATATACTTGTCGATTTAAAGCGAAAATGTTTGATTGACAGATTAACATCAGTTTCCACTAGAGGTAAAATAAGTACAGACAGTTTACCTAGTATAACTACTTTAAAATCTTCTTTTGAACTTGATAGCCTCATCAAAAAATACAATACCGTATTTGATGATATTGAATATACGCCAAACCAAACTCAAACTCACGATACCACTCATGTTATTGAGACTAAAGGACCTCCTGTGGCAGCTAAGGCTAGACGATTATCTGCTGACAAGCTAGAAGCAGCTAAAGCTGAATTTTCTGTTTTGGTCCAGAAAGGGATTTGCAGCCCTTCTAATAGTTGTTGGAGTAGTCCTCTACATTTAGTTAAAAAATCAGATGGATCTTGGAGACCTTGTGGGGATTTTCGGGCATTAAATGCAAAGACAGTACCGGATAATTATCCCATACGTCACTTACATGACTTTTCCTCGAATTTGTATGGAAAAACTGTCTTTTCCACTTTGGATTTAAAAAAAGCATTCCACCAAGTGCCAATGCATAAAGATGATATAAAGAAAACAGCTATCATAACTCCCTTCGGTTTATTTGAATTTAACTACATGACCTTTGGGTTAAGAAATGCCGCCCAGACCATGCAGAGACTCCTTGATCACATCCTTCAGGGTTTAAACTTCTGTTTTGTATACATTGATGACATACTCATCGCTTCTTCCTCTATTGAAGAGCATTTGTTACATCTAGATGAAGTACTCCGTAGGTTGAAGGCACATAATTTAAAGGTAAATTTATCCAAATGCGTGTTTGCTACTGACAAAGTTAAATTTTTGGGTCACTTCATTGACCAAAAGGGTATAACTCCACTTCCTGAAAAAATTCAAATAATTGAGAATTTTCCCAAACCTTCAACTGTTAATGAACTTCGTAGATTCCTTGGCATTATTAACTTTTACAGACGATTTCTTCCTCGAGCTGCTGAAAAACAATTTGTTTTAAATGGTATGTTGGGTGTCACAAAGAAAAATGACAAGACTCCTTTAGTATGGTCAGAAGAGTCAGACAATGCTTTTACTCAGTGCAAAGAAGAGCTAAAAAATGTAACTTTTCTTGCCCATCCTGATTCTAAAGCAACACTTGCACTAATGTGTGATGCTTCTGATAAGGCCATTGGAGCATCGATTCAGCAAGTAACCAGTGACAATAGTTGGGAGCCTCTTGGTTTTTTCTCTCGTAAACTTAGCACGACAGAGCAAAAGTACAGCACATATGACCGAGAACTTTTAGCCATTTTTGCAGCTATTAAATATTTCCGATACATATTAGAAGGAGTAAACTTCATTGTTTTCACTGATCATAAAGCTTTAACTCATGTCTTGAATCAAAAATATGACAAACTCTCACCTCGACAAATTAACCATCTAAATTTCATTGCTCAATTTACAAGTGACATTCGATATATTGACGGATCTCAAAATCCTGTTGCAGATGCCTTTTCAAGAATCAATAGCATTAAGTTCCCTCAATCATTGAACTTCGATGAAATCGCTCATTCTCAAAAAAATGATCCCGAATTGCAACAAATTTTATCTGATACAAATTCTTGCCTTAAACTTCAACAACTTCCAATACCCAACAGTGAAAATTTCATATTCTGTGATACGTCAACTAAATTCATTCGCCCATTTATTCCTGAAAAATTTCGTACCCAAGTATTTGACGCCATGCATAACCTTGCTCATCCTGGTGTTAAAACTACTGTGAAACTAATTACTGATCGTTTTATTTGGCCAAACATGAAAAGAGAAATAGCAAAACTAGCCAAATCATGCATAGCATGTCAAAAAGCAAAGATTTCTCGCCATGTTCACTCGCCGCTGCAAGAATTTATTGTTCCAAGCAAAAGATTTAGCCATATAAACATTGATTTAGTTGGACCTATGCCTTCTTCACAAGGATTTTCATATTGTCTCACATGTATCGATAGGTACACGAGATGGACTGAGGCAATACCGTTGACAAATATACAAGCCGAGACAGTTGCGCAGGCTCTTTACACTCATTGGTTTGCTAGATATGGGATTCCTGAAGGTATAACAACTGATAGAGGATCTCAGTTCAGAAGTGAACTATTTCGTACTTTAGCAAAAAACTTTGGTATACGTCTTTCGTATACAACGTCATATCATCCTCAAGCGAACGGAATGATAGAAAGGTGGCATAGGGTTCTTAAGCAGTCCATTATGTGTCATACCTCAATCCACTGGACTTTTGCTTTACCTGCTGTGTTACTTGGATTGCGCTCTGTGTATAGAGAGGATTTGGGATGTTCTCCAGCTGAGTTGGTTTATGGAGAGAATCTGCGTCTTCCGGGACAATTTTTTACCTCTTCGGAAATAGAGAAGGTCGATAATATGTTTTTGCAAAAATTGAATCGTCACCTACACGATCTTAAGCCAGTTCCGACCTCTTCTCACGACAAAAGACATGTTTTTGTTTTCAAAGATCTGGCTGCTTGCACACATGTTTTCTTACGAGTTGATGCAGTAAAACCAACTCTTCATACACCCTACACTGGACCCTATGAAGTTTACAGTCGTAACGACAAAACTTTCACTATCAGAATCAAAGGTAAAAACTGTGTAGTGTCAATTGATAGAGTAAAACCAGCTCATTTACTCTCAGATAGTTCTGATTTAGTTGAACCCCCAGATATTCCTTCCAAATTGGTACAAAATGCTCCTGTTTTACGACCAACAGAAAATGATCGAATTCCTGCTGCTATAAAAAAGACTCGTTTTGGACGAGTAGTACACTTCCCAAAAAGGCTAACTGAGGAATTTGAACTTTAATTATTTTTTTCCAGAAGGGGAGATGGTGTGGCGACCGCCACCTATCGTTAAATACTTTCACTGCGCTGAAACAGTTTACCAGTTGTCGCGTGCAATCATTATCTAGCCACGCGCTTGCTTTTTATAAAGAAAAACGATTATCGTTCTTTTTCTTGCCATTTTATACAGATCTGTTATATTTAATAATAAAACTTGTTAAGTTTGTTTGTTACGTGAATTCGTGTTTATTGATAAGTTAATTCACCTTCTGATCCATACTTACTACTTACTACACGAATTTACATGAGAACCCTTCAATACAAGGTAATCTGGTTTTTATATACTAAATTAACTGATATAAAACAGCTTGTTTTATATATATACCTCCCATTCTACTTATGTTTGTAAATGAAACATGTAATAAACTAAAAAAAATATGATTAACGAAACTGTATTAATCTCCTAAAAAGGCGAATAACTTTTTCATCCGAGGAAGCTTTATATTGTCGATTTATTAGGATTTTCTATATCTCCTATTCTATGGTTACGTGTCTGCGTGACAAATAATAATAAATAATTTTTTTCAATTATTTCAACTTTATTAATTGCTTTGGTACATGCTTGTGCATGTTGATTAACATCGATTTATTGATTATTTACTTTCCTATTTTCTACCCCATGCGCTGAACTGGTATTCGGCTTGTAAATGAATAAAAAATTTAAACTGGGGAGTTTTTCCGGATGATGCAGATGCAACTGTGCAATGTGAAGATGTGAATCAAAATGGGAACCAGTAGAATAAGCAGTAAATACAATTATTACATTAATATCAATTAAAAATTGAGTTGTGGTGATTCATAAGTTTGTAATTTACTTCAGGCGAGGAAATATATTTGTCCTCAAAAACTACCTTGAGAGCTAGGCTTGTTAGTCTAAAATAGCTAAATATTTTTTTAATAAAAATACTATTTATTTCAATTATAGTAGCATTGATAATTTCTATTTTTACTTTCCATTTTTTATTAAATGATTATTTCTTCTTTTTCTAATACATTTTTTATAAAAAAGCATTATTCAAAAACAAAATTTCATCAATTTTATTTTTAACTTTTGAACCTTTCATATTTTTGTATTCTGTGTTTGATTACTATATAATGTATGAAATACTGCAAATTTATTCTATGATTAAAAAATGAATTGTATCATAGAAACGACTAAAACTTTACAAATTGATAATACTGTAAATTTTTTTGTTTAAATTTATTTTTAACTAATTAAAAGATTTAGCCCCTGAGAGACTGTTGATTGATACATTATTTATTACAATACTATATGTTAAATAATTAAAAATATGTAAAAATTAAAACATATAAAGTATTAAAAATATATGAAGTAATCATGTATCACATATCATTTTTATGTATCACGTACGTCCCTGTTTCAAAAGTCTCAATTGAAAAATAAGCATAATTTCTTTAAATAATACATTGAGGTAAAAGTAAAGTTACTTAAATCCAATATGCACAGTGTCTTAAAAATATAGTTTTATTTTGAAAAGAACATTTTGTCTGTTAAAGTTTTTGATGAGAATGACATGAAATTTATAAATGCATAAGTCTTCATTGAATGCATGAAATTTATAAATGCATAAGTCATTATAAATGCATCGTAATGATAATTTATTTTGGGCACAATTCATCGCAAACAAAACTCATCGTGGACATAATTTCTTTCAGTTTTAACGAAATACATTTATTTATGAAGAAAAACGTATATATATATATATATATATATATATATATATATATATATATGTCATGTAATCCTACGTGATAAAATAATCATGAATGAGATAAATTTTTTGGGGCATATTTTAACATTTTAAATTGTAGTCGAATTTTTTTTTTAAAAATGTAAGGAAAAAGTCATAATACGTTTTGCTAAACGAAAAAAAAAATTTTTTACTATGAATTTGAATTGATCTGGATTTCTGAGATGAAAGATACAACATTAATAATAATACTGGAGAAACTATCTTTATTGGTTTCAGTAGAGATTATCATGATTAAAATAAATATATTTATAAAACTCTAAATTGCAAAAAAGAAGAAAAAAAAATTTGAGAAATTCAAGAATTTTAAAGCAGTTTTAAGTTTAGCTATTTTCTCATCTTGTTCCGGTTCAAAACGTTTTAAAAATCGAAATTGTTGTCTTTAAAAAGGAAAATAAAATTTTATTCAGTTGATTGACAGAACTATAGTATTCATATTTTGAAGAAATGATAAATTATAATAATTGTGATGGGAATAATTTTTATGCCCATTTTATTTAATGTATTTATCTTCTTATTATTTTCAAGCAAAGAAACAGACAAGATGAGATATTTTTGGTTTTCTTGGATCGCATGATTTATTTTGGTAACCATAAAAACTTCATATAAATGTACACGAAAAAATAAAAAAGACAACACATAGAACTCTTATTTTTCTTCCTCTATCGGCAGTATTTATAATTTCAGTATTAAAATTTTAAAAATTAATACTTTTAATTCAGAAAAAATATTTGTTGAAAATACCAAATTATGAAAACGTTGATTAGCACAAAATAATTACTTTAAAAATCCCATATTATTTTGATAAAAACAAAATAAATAAAATTACATGAAGTAATCATTAAACACTCATACAATAAATTGAGTTTAACAATTTGTCCCATTCTTAAAAAAAATATTTTTATCAGTTTTTTTTACCGTAATAAAATTATATGAATTTTTTTAGGAAACTTTTGCATTTAAAGTAATTCTTCATTGTTTTAATTAATTAAAATGCAAGTTAGTGATAATTACTTATATTTGAACATAAATAATCAATGTTTATATAATTTTTTTTAATTAAAATTTTTTATTAATTTTATAAATGTCCGTATAAACATAAACGTGACATTAAATTTCTGAATGAAAGCAAAGTTATAGAAAGGTCATTAAAATTCTAAGTTTCGATTTATAATTTTAAAAATTAAAAAGTTACATTGATTTTACAAATATAAATAAAAAGTAGCTCCGTGCGTTCAAAATAAATTCATGCGCAATGAACAGTAAAACCATGAAATGATGTACTGTATAAATAAATTTAATATACAAACTATAAAACAATTCTTGCAAACATATAATGATAAATGTATTAGTAAGTGATTTAATACAAACATTTGCTTACCTCCCCAGAATTTATTTAATGACTTCTTATTATCCAACGATAAACATTATTACAAAAACTTTAAATAAACTTTATTTAAAAAAATAACAACTAATAATTTAAGTTAAATTTAACTAATAAATTAATGAAACAAAATATAAAAGTAAACAGAATTACTACTTATATTTATCAAAATTTCGAACTGACTGGAAATGTCTAGTTTAAATAATGATGGAATAACACTGTGAGCGTTTATACGTAAGAGAAGATTTAGAATGATTCTATTTCAGAGAAATTTTCTTAACAAAACCACCAAAAAAAAAAAAAAAAAAAAAAAATGTCTACAAGAATCTCCCCCTACTGAAATCCCCCCTAGAAATTCTAGATAATTGCCTGTTTGAGACAATTTATGAATAGGTAGGGGTCTGTTGATATTTGACATTTTAAAAAAGAGGACAAAAGAGCCCAGGGCCATAAATACGATAAAGAAAAGTTAAAAATGCTAACCATTTTCCTGTATCCTAAACTAAGGCGGCTATTTTTGGGTATCAAATGACTATGTGTGTTATGTTGAGGGAGAATTGTCTTTATCAGTTAACAGTGAGAAGAAAAGGAATGGTGGGAAGAGTGTTTTATTGCTTATTGAAGGAAAGGGTGGCTGTGACATTTCTTGTAGTTCTCTAAACACCTGTTCTATTTTTTCAGACAGTGCATTTTTCTGTGTGTATTTTATATTTTACTAATTTTCTTTTAATTATATAATATAATAAGTTGCGCTTTGTAAAAATAAGAGAGAAATTAAAAGTTATGTAAACAAAACGGAAATATTTTCTCAAAATAATGAACCCTGACTTCCCAATTATTGGGGGGTCCGGACCCCTATGGTTCCGACGCCAGTGGGGTCAATTGTAACAGGGTACGATTGTAACAGAGCAAAAATTTCGAGTGTCGGGTTCTAGATTTGGTTCCTAGGTGGCGCGCAAGGGGTATTTAATAAATCTACATGTACCCCCCTGCTGGCAACCATTTTTACGTACTTTTAAAAGAGTTTCATCACAAAAGATATTTTCACGATACGTAAGTAATTCTTTTGGTATTAGTTGTATTTTAGTATTTTGGTATTATATTGTAACAAAGTAATTTTATTTTAACAAATAAAAATTATTAACCGAATATGTAAGTGGACACCTTAATTAACATTTTTTAAAAAAAAGATTAGTTTTGTTAGTTAACCGTTTAACCCTTTAGGTCTCTGCTCATTATTATTTTCACTCCTAAAATAACACTACTATTTTGATCAATAAAAAAATATATCACAACTATGATAATATGTACAATTAACTATGTTTTAGTTGAATTTATGAACTGTTACAATTGATCCCGTACGCGGGGACAATTGTAACTAGTGCACGACTGTCAAAAATTGTTAATAACTAATATAACATTTAAAATAAGGTATTTTTTTTTTCTAGTAGAGGACAGTCTACTTTACTCGTCTGTCAATTAATACTAATAATATATTGGATTTTTTGTTAGTTAAAAATAGTTAAGTAAAAAATGTTACAATTGACCCCACTCTTCCCTACCGATATTAATTCGATCACCAGAAATGATCACAAAAATGTAAGTGTTGCTACTAATTATTTCGAGAATTACAATGAATTAATTTTGGTAATCGGTGCACATTGAAACAAAAATTTTTATTAAAAAGCTTAATTAACGAAGGAAGTGTATTTATTCGTCCCTTAGAACTGAAAATTAATTATTTTTCTACTGGAAATAAGGTGATTCGTGAATTTCAGTGGCAGTTTGTCCCCGTTGTTCAGTAACGTTGTTTTTAAACACTGAATGGTTTTTGGAGGGGGGAGGGTCCAAGGCAATGCTCTATAGGGTCTGGAGATCTGGCTGGCCAATTCAGCAGGCGAATATCTTCATTTTCTAGAAAATAGTCTACTAGAACTGCTATGAGTGGTGTTGCATTGTCAGCCATTAAAATGAAATCAGGACCAACTGTTCCCCCAAAAAGGCAAATGTAAGGTTTACTAATTATTTTAAAGAATTATTATAATTTATTTTAGTAATAGGTGGAAACTGAAATAAAAGAAAGTTTTGTATTGAAAAGCTAATTTAGTGGAGCAATGTTAATTATTTGTACATGAGAACAATTTAAAAATAAAAGTAAGTTTTGTGCTGAAAAGCTAAATTAATGGAGAAAAGGTATTTAATAATCTGGTAAAATAATCAAAAATAACTTTATTATTATGACGCCTAAGATTATTATTTTTAGTAATAATTATAACTGGTATTATGTTAATTGACGTTTTTTAATTTGTACTAAACTTACTGATATTTGCACATTATAAGTACTGTGAAAATAGGTTATGGCTCACCGAGAGGGATAAGTAACAGCGAAAAATTTTAATTTTGTCAATTTTTTACTATCAGGAGTTGATCTCAAACAATCGCATTATGCAACATGAAACTAAATATAGTTAAATCTTTATTTCGATTGACTGAACATTTAAAAACATGTTTTGCTTAGTTTTATGACACAAAGTCACAGGGAAGGTAGATAACGGATAATAAATAAATAAAAATTGGAATTGTTTTAGTTTGAAATTTAGCTTAGCTTTGGTCCGTATATATTTTTCAGTTTAGTGCTATATTTTTGTGATTGATACTATTTTTTTTTTAATTATTTACTTTTTTTTCACCTCTTACGGTATATTTAACTAGTAATCGAATGAAAAGTTTATGGATCTGTGTGTAAGTGTCTCTTATGAACTTCAGAATCGTCTGTTCTAACGTTCTAAAATTTAGACAGTGGGTCCTAAAATTTGTTTATAAATTTCTATTTACTCGTTTGGTAGGAACTTTAATTTATTTTTTGCATGGTTGTAAATGAAACTATATTTTCACATTACGTTTTAAATTAAACTTAAGACAATCCTGCTTTTTTTCTTCAAATATTTATTATAAAATATTAGTAATATTTGCTAGCTCAAAGTTCTATTTGATTATAAAAATTAAAATAAAAAAAGAATTGATAGTACGTTCTTTAATATTTAATTTCTTTTTTTGTTCGTGATATCAGGTAATCTCAACGATTAACGTAGTGGGCATGTGAGGGTTACGTCATCAAATTATATTTCCTTAATTATCTGAAACCACGTGTTTATTTCATTTTTACATTAACTAAAACGTGTTTCTATAAAACTAAGTAATTAAAAATCAACGGTAATTGGAATTAAAAAAAATTTAGGTATTTAAATGTAAAATCACTGAAGAAAAGGTACTTATTCGTGTAGGGCAGTGGTCGGCAAACTTATTAGCCAAAGAGCCAAATCTGAACATTACAACAATTTTAAAAAAAATTGGGAGCCAAATCTGCTTGTTTAGTAACCTTTTATTACACTAAATAAGTAGTACACTAAATAAAACTAAATTTCATACTTAATAAATATTTATTAATGCGAACAATGTGCTTGCATTTCCTTGGAAAGTTTGAGTAAGTCAGGTTTATATGTTGTTGTTTTTAATTTTAGGCATGATCCTCATCAATAAGACGACTTCTCAGTTTACTCTTGATAATGTTCATGCTTGAAAAAGATTGTTCTCATATATATGTAGAGCCGAAAAGGGAAAGAACAGGAAACGCGAGTTTTTTCAGCTGATCGTAAGAGTCAGGAATACTATTCCAAGCGTTGAAAATGATCATGTCTTCCTTCTCTAGGTCATTCAAAGCAGACCACTTGTGTTGTGAACTAAGATCAAATTTTTTCTTCTCCAATATTTCCAATTCAACACAAAGACGTTCGAATTTAGAGCGCCATATCTTCTTGTTTTTTAAATCCAGCAATTGTATTTAAAGCTACCAATGTCAATTTCAAAAAGAGAAAATTTCAACTCGGTTATCGTAGCATTAAGAGGATTTTTGACAAATGCTAAAGTTGCTCTGCTGTTTTCTTAGCAAGTTTTTTTAAAATTAAAATATTATTGCGCCTTCCGTGGATATTTGTGCCAGAGACGCACTTAAGGAGCCAAAGAGCCACATGCGGCTCTGGAGCCGCACTTTGCCGACCACTGGTGTAGGGGAACTGTAAAAAATCGCCATTGATGCTTAGTAAATTTTGGTACTAGGTACTACAGGTAGAATGGTAATTATTGCTGGTTATAGATACTAATGTAAGTGCAAATCATTTATGCACTAAAAAGAAAAATTAAAGGAGAAAAGGTATTTATTATTGTTTCCCACTAGAACAGGGAGAAGTTTTCTTCCCTTAATATTGTTAATTCACTTTTTTTTGAATTTTCTTCATCACATTTCGAGAATTTTTAAAGCGAATCAAAACTTTTTGGACATAATTATAAAATTTTTATATCCAAAGATAATACCAGGTAAAAATAATTTGTAATAACTTTTTATTATTTTGTTGAATAACGATCAAGCAATTCTGATTAATAAAATACATAAATTTTTACATCATAATTTTAGACTACGTAATTTTAAATGTCAAAATTTGAACAAAACCGTTCGAGTAGTTTTTAATAAAAGAAAACGTAAAACGGCTTATTTGAAAGTTTCAACTCAAAAATTATTCAACAATTGATTCGTTCAATTGTTGCTGTCACCAGTTACAAATATTGGGAGAAATTTGCCTTCGTGGAGGACTTTTTTGATGGAACTAACCCGCATTTGCGTCACATGAAGAGGAAGACCTCGAGAACCTCCCACGGTTAGCCTGGAGGCAAAGGGACTCTAACCCGTTATCCGTCTACCACTGAGGATATTTCACGTCAGCACTGTGGTCGGTGCAAGTCGGATGCGGATGTGGCAACTCAAGCCACGAATAAGGTTAAATCCCCACAAAAGGGATTTCTACTAGGCGTCTTCCCTAACCGAGGGAGAATTCAATCAGAATGAAACTTGAACTGGCGAGATAAACATCTCGTGGAATCGGAAAAATCCGATTTGAATATATAATGCATAATCAGGAAAATTTTATGTTTATTTGTGTTTATGTTTAGTGTTCCTATTGTTATGTTTAAATAAATATATAAAAAAAAGGAAAATTTGGAAAATTATTACGGAAATACGGACATGCTATCACGATTGAATGGCGCAACCTAAAGGCTTGATAAAATAAATATTACAATTTGGTGACCAACGGACGTTATCTAGTATGGAATTAGGAAATTGTGGTGATTTAGGAATTACGAATCTATGAAACTATTACGAGAAATCTATGAATCACGAACATTCATTAATTGGCACGGAATAAACATAGTCGATGAAAATATCTTCAGATAGTGAAACGCTGAGATTTGAGGTAGGTCCATTTTTCTTTGTTCCAATTTATTGATATATAAAATGGATTTAGAACGAATTAAGGAAAAACGAAAAAGGTTAAGAATTTCATTTAGTAAGCATTTAACTAAGATAGAAAATACGATAGGAATTGAAATTTCGAATGAATATACGAAAGAAATGAAAGTGAATGAGCTTTTGAGCTTAAAATCTCAGCTCACAGAAAAATTAAATGATTTAATTAAAGCTGATGATGAAGTGCAGTTAAAAATTGAAATAGAGGATATGGCAGCTGAAATAGATTTAAGTGAAGAATATAAAGATAAGGGTATTGAAGCGAAATCGAAAATAGAAAGGAATTTAGAAAATTTAATTGTTAAACCACAAGGTGTAATTCAGATAAGCGAGACTAATGTCGCGGCAAATGTAAATAACTCTGTTCAGTTTGTACCACATAACGAAACTAAAAATATTGTCAAACTCCCGAAACTAAATATTCAAACTTTTTACGGTGATTGTAGTTATTTTTTAGATTTTTGGAATTCTTTTGAAGTTGCAATACACAATAATACTTCATTATCGAAAATAGAAAAGTTTACATATCTAAAATCCTATCTAGGAGGAGTAGCATTAAGTGCAGTATCGGGATTTTCACTTACGGATCAAAATTATGACGCGTCAATACAATTGCTGAAAGATAGATTTGGGCGACCTGATATTATAATGTCAACACATATGCATAAGCTGTTATTAATAGATCCTGTTAAATCTTGTAATAATATTGTTGGATTAAGAAAAATGTATGACGCAATAGAAATCCAAATTAGATCTTTACAATCATTAGGAGTAGCTGCAGGAACTTATAGTAATCTCCTATGCCCAGTAATTCTACAAAAATTACCCGAGGAATTGAATTTAAATTTTAATCGGCAACGTAAAACAGGTGAATTATTCGATATTTCTTTGTTGCTTCAATTTATTAAAGATGAGGTAAATTGCCGAGAAGCAGCATTATTATTAGCGAATCCTAAAAATGCAACTGTTAGAGATTATTCATTTAAAAATAAAACAGATCAAAGTTACCCTAATAGGCCTCATTATTCGAACACTAAAAGAAATGATTATTCGGGCAATAAATCTAGCGCCGCAGTTTTAGCTACACACGTTGAAGAACGATACTCACACCCTCATAAATTTGACTCTTACGCGAAAACAAATTACAATTCAAAGCGAAACTTTAATACTTCCTATTCTGATAGACATGTGAATAATTTTAAATGCATTTTCTGTTCTAAAAATCATATGAGTCACGATTGCTTGTTAAATGTGTTTGAGAAGAAGAAAGCTTTAATGTCTAAGGGCTTATGTTTTATATGTTTTCAAAATCATTTAAGTAAATTTTGTGATAGGAATTATCAAAAATGCAAACAGTGTAATTCTTCTTCTCATAACTCTTTAATTTGTAATGGGAACGAACATAATGAAAGAAAAAATGTTTCGGCGCCAGCGGTTGACGCCGTGCAAGGGGGGAAAGGGGGAATCCCAGAAACTCAAAATGCTATATCGTCTATGATTTCTCTTTCTTCTAAAGAAAATAAAATAAAGAGGAGCGCTTGTAATTCGATCTTATTGCAAACTTTTTCGGCGGAAAGCAAAACAAAACAGGGAGTTAATATTCAATTGCGTTGTATGTTAGACGGAGGGGCGAATAAATCTTTTGTTTTAAGAGAAATAGCTGAGTCATTAAATTTAGAAGTTATTAATAAAGAATCATTAATTATTTATACATTCGGAAATGAAATCGCAGAAAAGCGCACATATGATGTGGTCGAATTAACATTACAAAGTATAAAAAATTCAAATCGAAAAATAAAAATACAAGCGGTGGTAATTGACTCGATTACTTCGGCACAAATTAGCATTCCGTCACAATGGGTTAGAAATATTGCTATAGAAATGGGGATTGAATTAGCTGATGTTAGTACCTCCAATAAAATACATGTTTTAATTGGTTCGGATTACATATCACAAATTTTAGGTGAAAGGAACGTAAGAATTAGTAAAAGATTGATCGCAGTGGATAGTATTTTTGGAGCTTTACTACAAGGACAGGATAAGGAATCCAATTCACCGGAGGTGCCAGTCAATCATTTATTTGTTGAAAATGAAGAATTAGATTGTGATAGGATTAAGAATTTGTGGTCATTGGAAGCAATCGGGATAAATGCAGATAAAGAACTATCTCCGTCAGATAAAGAAATTTTGGAATCGTTTGAACAAAATACGACATATTCAAATAAAAGATACGAAACTCGATTATTATGGAGGGCGGATAATAGAGAATTGAATAGTAATTATGAAATTGCAAAACGTCGTTTATTTAGTTTAAACAAAACATTCGAGAGAAATAAGGGATTATATTTAAAATACGATGAGATCATAAATGAGCACGTACGGGAAGGAATTGTTGAAAGGGTAGAAATGGATTTAGATAAAAATATAAATACAGGTTATTTTCTCCCACATCACGCTGTAGTACGCGAACAAAAGGACAGTACAAAGGTTAGGGTAGTCTTCGATGGATCTTCGAAGGGTAAAGGGGAATTGTCATTAAACGATTGTTTAGATTGCGGTCCAAACTTAAACCCGGATTTACTGAAAATTATTTTGAGGTTCAGATTGCACAAAATTGCAATTTGCGCTGACATTCAGCGTGCATATTTGGAAGTAGGGATCGCAGAACAAGATAGAGAATTTTTAAAATTTTTGTGGATAAAAGAAAAGGGTCCTAATCTCGATCTCAGCAATCACAATATCCAAACACTTCGATACAAAAGGGTTACATTTGGAGTTAAGTGTAGTTCATTTTTGTTGTCAGCAACAATAAGATTACACATAGAGAAATATCGCAAAGACTATGGTGAAGCGTGTGAAATGCTCCATGAACTCTATGTAGATGATATGATCGACGGAACTTCTGACGTGCAGGATGCCTTTCGTTTGAGTAAGGAGATGATATTCATTCTTGGACAAGCTAGCATGAATCTACGTAGATGGACAACAAATTCTCCGATTCTTGGCGAAGCATGGAAACAAGCCTTTATAGATTGCCGAGAAACATCTCAAGAACTAGGCGTACCTTTAAAGATTTTGGGACTTATCTGGAACAATGTTGAGGACAACATTAGATTCGACATTCGACAGTTTGAAAAGCTGAGATTGTGCAAGGTGATAACTAAACGAATTATCTTGGCAGCAGGCGGTATGCTTTTTGATCCCATTGGACTAATGAACCCCTTCAGTATTAGAATAAAGCTTTTGTTACAACAGATTTGGGAAAAAGGCATTTCATGGGATGAGTGTGTTCCCACCGAAATAAAGGACAAATTTATTGATTGGTATAACGAATTAAAGATAATTCGAAACTTGGAAATACCTAGGCAATATTTCGAAGAACTGGATTGGGAGTCATTAGAGATTCATATTTTTTCCGATGCAAGCCCTAAATGTTATGGAGCTGTAGCTTATTTCCGGATGAGCAATATTACGAGCTTTATAATGTCTAAATCTCGCCTAGCCCCTTTAAAGAAGCTTACTTTACCGAGGTTAGAGCTGATGGGAGCATTAATTTCCGCAAGAATTGGAAGTTATCTTAAAGACACTTTCTCTAAGTTAAATGAGAAAAGAATATTTTACTGGACAGATTCTACAATTTGCCTACACTGGATCAAGGGACAATCCGATGATTGGAAGCAGTTTGTTAGAAACAGAGTGATAGAAATAAAGGAAAAAACCAATCCGGATCATTGGCATCATTGTAGCGGAAAAGATAACCCTGCAGATAAACTTACACGAGGAATGAATGCTCAAGCTCTTTTAAACGATACTGTTTGGTTATCGGGACCTCCATGGCTAAAAGAAAGGAATATCCCACACGATGAAAGCGCCTCTTGTCCTGACTTGCATAACGTTGTAGGAGAGAGACGAAAAATTGTAACTTTACATTTAAAAACTGTATCTATTCAGCCGTTACTGAATCTTGATAATTATAGTGACCTAAACAAAGTTTTCAGAATTACAGGATACATATTTCGTTTCATTCATAACTGTAAGGCAGCGCACGAAAAGAGGATAGGAGCAATCACAGCGAGTGAACTGACCAACGCGGAAACTTACTGGATTAAAGTTGTGCAACGAATTGAATTTGAAAAGGAATACCTGGATTTAAAAAACAATAGTCCCATACATCCAAATTCGAAATTATACGATTTAAATCCAATTTTGTCAGCTGATGATTTAATAGCCTTAAAAGGAAGGTTACAAAATTCAGATTTCGATGTTCAATCAAAGCACCCAATTATCATCCCAAATAAGACAAAATTTACAGAACTCTTAATATTTAAAGAACATAAAAACTTGTGTCACTCTGGTGTTTCGGATACACTTACACAATTGAGAGAACGATTTTGGATAATCCGAGGGAGGCAAGCTGTAAAAACTTGTTTGAATAAGTGCTTTAAGTGTAGACGATTTAAAGTTAAACATGGAATTCAGGTAGTTGCTCCATTACCTGCAAATAGAACTTGTGAAGCTAATCCATTTGAAGTTGTAGGCATCGACTTTGCTGGTCCTGTGTACTCAAAGGACCATGATAAAATTTACATCGCATTATTTACATGTGCTGTAACGCGAGCAGTACACCTTGAAGTTGTGTCGAGTTTAAGTACAGAACATTTTCTTTTGTCATTCAGACGATTTATCTCCAGAAGAGGCATTTGCCGGATTGTAAACTCTGATAATGCTTTAACTTTTAAAAGTGCTGACATTGAACTCAAGAGACTATACATGAACATTAATGAACTCGAAGTTCAGAACTATTTTAGCAAAAGGGGTATTGAGTGGCAGTACATCGTTGAACGTGCTGCATGGTGGGGAGGATACTGGGAGAGAATGGTTCGAATAACAAAAATCGCATTAAAGAAAATTTTAGGGAAATCATTTGTTTCATTTGAAGAATTGCAGACTATTTTGGCAGAAATTGAAGCTATAATTAATTCGCGTCCATTAACATATGTTTATAATGAACCTAATGAACCATTCCCTCTCACTCCTGCTAACTTTTTAACTGGAAGAAGATTAACAGCTTTACCTAATTGGTCAGGTAATGCAAATTTTGAATTATTTAAAGGTAAAAGGGATTTGATAAAAAGATTTTTGTATAGGGAAAAGATTCTAAATAATTTTTGGAAAAGATGGAAAAGGGAATATCTTCTTCTGTTAAAAGGTGCAAATTTCAACAAACATGTAAATGTAAACATTGAATTTAATGTAAATGATATAGTTTTAATAGGTGACGAGAAAATACCAAGACAACTTTGGAAGTTAGGAAGAATTCTTGAATGCCACAAGGGTCGAGATGGCAAGGTAAGATCAGTCTCTGTGAAAACGTCTTCAGGGGTCATAAGACGCCCAGTACAGTTATTGTATAATTTAGAAATTGCATCAAATGAGTGAGTAACAAATTACAAGTTGATTATGAATAAGTGACTGTTTTTATTCTAATTCGAATTTATGTTTTTTTTTTTGCTGATATTGTTTTCATAAATTTTTGTATGATTCATTATTTATGTCGTGAATTGTTAATTTGGTAGTTTAATGTAGAATTAGTATTAGTATAATTTTAAATTCTATTTGTAAATTGTTTTTGAACTCTCTTTCGGGGCGGGAGGATGTGGCAACTCAAGCCACGAATAAGGTTAAATCCCCACAAAAGGGATTTCTACTAGGCGTCTTCCCTAACCGAGGGAGAATTCAATCAGAATGAAACTTGAACTGGCGAGATAAACATCTCGTGGAATCGGAAAAATCCGATTTGAATATATAATGCATAATCAGGAAAATTTTATGTTTATTTGTGTTTATGTTTAGTGTTCCTATTGTTATGTTTAAATAAATATATAAAAAAAGGAAAATTTGGAAAATTATTACGGAAATACGGACATGCTATCACGATTGAATGGCGCAACCTAAAGGCTTGATAAAATAAATATTACAGCGGATTCATATCCACCAGCCATCACCCGGTTTATCTCAATGGAAGGCGAACGCTCTATCCCCTGAGCCATCGCGGCTTAAATATTAATCTGTAATTCCTAATGTGTATAGAAAAGGGTTTTAAAAACTTATATTAAGAGTAGTCTATTATGTAACACTCTGTATGTTGTGATAAGAGCATATAAAAAATTTAAGTCCAGTTCAGTTTTTCTCATAAGAAATTTTATTCTTTGAAACTGAATTAATATACAATTTAATATTCTTAAATCATAATAGTTGTCACAGTAATGAAAACATAAAATTTTTGAATTTTATAAAAGAAATGATGGACAATGATAAATATTTAGCTTATTTCAGGAATCAGTGATTTCCATTTGTACAATATTTTCAGTGCACATTATTTTCCTTGAAAAATTTCAAAATAATTTATTTCGATTAAACACTTCTGGTGAATTTTTTATTACACAATTACAGAAACAGTTATATTAATAAAATAAATTTGTAGCACAATTACGAAAGAAAACAATTTAACATGCAATATTACAATATCCACGAAATTCGCTACATATGTTTCTAATTTTCATTTCAGTGGATTATAATTTTTTCAGCATTGCATAACAAAATGAAGTCAAGTAAATTAATTCCAATTGATATCAATTTTATCAATTAATATATGTCGGTGTATTTACAATAGCACATATTTCCACACTTATTATTGTACTAGCACAAAGTGCGTCAAACAGAAGTCTCACTAATATTTACATGCAATAAATAAAATTTACTGTTTCACACAACTTTTTATTTTGGTCACAAAAACCACGTCTAATAACTTAAATAAATATACACATGTTTACAAGATATATTACAAAACGTGGTAAGCTGTTGAAAACGTAAGACAAAACAACACATATATTTATATTTATTGATAAATATTACACACAAATGCAAGATTTATTCAATGATAATACTTTTGGAACTTTTCATCACTTAGTATAAAATATGAACTCCAAACAAATGAATATGGTGAATATGAATACGTCATATATGAGGATATAACGATACGTATGAGGCGTTTCGTTTCAAATCCAAATCAAATCATTTTTACAGAAACAAACTTTTCCATGATTTTGTAAATTGCTTAAGGTGAAAAACACCTGAATTCAACTATATACTTTTCCTAAAATATGTTAAAAAATTATATAAAAAAAAGTCCAAAAGATGTCTTGGTAATTTTTAATTATTGTGAAAAAAAAGTGACGAAAAAAAAATACTTATGTAAAATTTTTTTTTTATTCAATTAGAAAATATTTTAGATAACGTGAGTTTTCTTTTTTTCGAAAGCGAACAAATTAAAATTTGTTTGTTAATAAACTCTGTAAAGTATGTTTTAAGTTTACATTCAGTTATATATTTTTCTTAAAATATGCTAAGAAAACCAAATAAAAAAAACCGAAAAGATATTTCATAATTGTTAAAAGTTTTGAAATAAAAACGAGACAAAAAAAGACTTTTTGTAAAAAAAAATATTTGGGAAAAAAATTGCATTCAATTGGAAAATATTTTAGATAATATTAATTTTTTTCGAAAAAGGACAAATTTAAACTAGTTTGTATTAAATTCAATTTTAAATTTATATTTAATTAAATTTCTTTTTAAAGATCCAATTCTTTTTAAACAATCATGGATCTCGTTCGTCCACCAAAAATGTAACAAAAACATATTCAAAGTACATGGATAAAGATTTTTTTCTTTCATTTCTTTATTAAATTTCTAAAACTGGTTTGAGCTATGCTTGAAACCAAACGTCGCATAAGTTGTTCATGAAAGTCAGATATATTTCAGTAGAAAGCTTTTTACCATTACTTTCAACTCCTAAAAGCAATATAGTGAATAATGCATAATTGCAGCATTGAACATAATTTGAATATATTAAATTTTTTAAGATATGTTTTTAGTTATTAACACTGTGAACAAGACTTTCAAGAATCTAGTTTTTATTCATGAAATCACTTCTTTTGTTCAACTGTTTCTGCTAAAATAATGAAAGCCATTGAGTTATTAATGAACCAACAAATCAATTTTCACAAAATGTTCCAGAAAAATTTCTACCATTTAATTATTTTCCAAAAAAGTAGAAAATTCAGAAAACCCATTTTGTAACTAAATATATTAATAGTGTTTGTTATACTTAGTAAAAATTCACAAGAATATTTTTAAAGAGCTTTTAATCATGTTAATAGTGTTATGTTATATTCAAGAAATGCTTATTATAAGCGTATTAAAAATCACTTATTAACTCGCCAATTTAGTATTCTATAAGGCGAGTTTAACTATTGACATTTTTTCAAAAGGAATTTTTGAAGTTATCAAGTTATTTAATGTATACAAAGATTTTATAAAGCAATATGTAGTAATAAAAAGCTATTGGATCTGTTTTAGATATGTGTTATATGAAAGCTAATATTTAAATTCTGTATTAGATATTTATTTTTTATAAAAGACACTTAAAGTTTAGATACGAAAATTCTATCAGAAAACCTTCAGTTCTAATTTTAAAGCTTAAGCAGATAATTATTTTAGTTTTCAAAAGTGGAAAATGTATAAAACCGTATAAACGCTTTTCACATTCTAAAGTTCGTCAACAATATATACAAACTAATGCTTTTTCTTAAATTATGTTTTAGAGAAGACTTGAGTAAATGTATTTGAAATACACTTTTTCACTAATTAGATCTTATATCCTTGTTGAAAAAAATAGTAATAACTGAAGTAATAAATCAATTCATTTTAAAAATTAAAATACAATAAAATTAATCATTGTTTATTATAATTACCATACCTTCATATAAGGATAAATTTTGTGTAATTTCAACTTCACTTTCGGTATTCGATCGTAAGGCTAAAATTATGCACCAATTTTATTTTACATTAATATATGTTTTATATAAATTCTGTTAAACTTAATTAATATTAAATGACAAAAAATTAGAATGGTGCAATTCATTTACTAAAGCCTCATGCTTTTATGACATAAAAGCATGTTTTTTAATGGTGTAAAAAAGATTCTAACTGAACTCTATATCATCACGGGGTATCAAAATTAATTGTATAAGAGCCAAAACAATAATTCAGCTTTAAATTGTAACTTATACCGAAGAAAAATAATTAATACAGCTCAACTAAACAGCCAAAGGCTCACGTTTTTATGACTTAAAAAGCATGAGCATATGAAGTTATTTTTAACGGTACTGAATTCTATATCATCTTATTATCACTATGTATAAAACTTAATTGTATAATTGCCTAAACAATCATTGAGCATTAAACTGTAACTTATGTCGAAGAAACACAATTAATAAGGTGCAACTCAATATCCAAAGGCTCATGGTTTTATGACATAAAAGCACGGACATGTGTATGTTTTTTTCATGGCATGAAAATAATCTTACTCAATTCTATATCATCACGTGTATCAAAGTTAATCATATAAGAGCTATACATTCATTCTGCATTAGACCGTAACTTGTGTCGAAGAAAAAACAATACATAGGGTGCAATTTAATTACCAAAGGCTCACGCTTTTATGACCTAAGAACATGAGCATATGTATTTTTAACAGCATAAAAATATTCTAACTGAATTCTATATCATCACGGTGTATCAAAATTAATCATATAAGAGCCAAAACAATCATTCAGCATTAAGCTGTAACTCATGACGAAGACAAGCATCTTCTACTGTATTTTTTAAGAGCACACACATTGCCTTTAAGAAAATACATCATATAAATAATACATATGTCACATGAAATAATGTACAGGCATCGATGCGATCTACCATATTATGAAAACAAAAGATCTTTAGATCTTTCAATGAGATTTCCAAAAAGAAAAAAAACATCAACAAAAAGATAAAAAACCTTGTTCTACTAATCACTCTTAGGATGTTTAAACAAAGTGCTAAATGATGAAAAAGAATTTTATCATAATATTAATTATTAAGAAATATTTAAACTTATAAATAATTAAACTAACGTAATTTTATAAGGATAATGTAAAATTCATTTGTAATAAAAACTATTTCGTTCCAATTGAAAAATAAGTTGAATAAAATAATATTCTTTTGAATTAACTGGTTAGCTGTCATAACTGCATATTAAAGCAAGTGGATAAAGACGTTTTGAAAAGCTTCAGAAAAAAAATTTTTTTTTTTGAAAAGTTATTTAAAAAGAACATAGATATGAGCATAAAATAATACAACATTAATAATACATCCTAAGAGAGAGCTTGAATAAGATTTTTTTTTAAATACTCAAATGATGTCAGAGTTCCAACAAATGGGAATGTTTGAAAAGACATTAAAGACTGTTTAAATGTCTTCAACTAGATGTATGAGAGTTTCCTTGCGCCAGGTCTGTATACAGATCTGATTGCAGAAACCTGACGTAGGCGTCCTGTTCCATCAAACCCTGTATCCGCCTTTGAGCGCAATCGAAAGACTGCCTATCTGGGTTTTGGAGGTGGGATTGAATGTCGATGCGAATAGAAGAATCCAGGTTTACCTACAAGGAAAAAAAATTATTTTATTTTCGCCAAGTCAATTTAATTTGATAAGAGAAAGCTTTCAAAATTTTCAATATGTTTACAGTTAAAAATATTTTTACAAAATTCTTCAAAAAGCTTTTAAAATGCGTATAAAGCTCCATACCTGTGGCGTCATGTGCGGGATATTTCATAAAACGTTATTAAATTAGCTAAAACAACTCTAACTTTTGTCAACAAAAAAAATTACTTCGAATCTAACATTTGCATCAAATTAACATCATAATACACCACGTAATTGTGTTCTAAAATATTTAGCACAATTTACTAACAGTAAAAATAATGTGCAACTTAGAAAGTTTCCATATATGATTTTGTTCTAATGGAATTAAGGTAAGGAAAGAAAAAAAAATATTTAAAAGCAAACGATTTTTTATAATAAATGGCGGATTTCGTTTTAGAATTTTTTATAAGTTATAAAAAACTAATTTAATAAAATAAAATATAACAAGATCTTTTTGGAGTAACAAATTACTATATATAAAATATTTTTAAGTTATACAAAATTTAGAAACTAATTTTAGCTATGTTAGCAAAACCTATGAATGCAAAGACTGTAGAATAATGTGTTACTAAAAAATATCTACAAATTGTTTTGTTTGTTTTTGTTTCGCGTATTACTTCATGCAATAGAATAAACTTATGGAAAGAAAAGAATATTTAAAAGCAAACGATTTTTTATAATAAATGACGTATTTCCCTTTATAATTTTTTAAAAGTTAACTAAAAATAATTTAATAAAATAAAATATAACAACACGTTTTTGGAGTCTATTATAGACGTTTATTGCATAGAAATATTTTATAAGTTACACAAAATTTAAAAACTAATTTTAGCTTTGTTAGCAAACCTATGAATTCAAAGATTTTATATTACTTTAATATACGAAGCAAGATTTTTAAGTTGTATTGTATCATTAAGTAAAACTAATAATAAGCAAATTTAAATTTTAATTAATTAAATTCAACAAATTGAAAAGCGCATGCTTTAAATTTATGCTTACTTCTTTTGGAGCAGAAACAGCTAGGTAATCATCATAAATTTTCTTAGCTTTTGACGCTAATTTGTTTACTCTACAGCGTTTGTAATCTTCACAAGCCAACCAAAAGTCTATATTTTCATCACTAAACTCACGTGAAAGAAATGCTCGAAACAAGGACAACCCATCTAGAGAGGAAAAAAAAAAAGAAATTTTAAACAAAGTCTAAGACAAAAGTATTTAACAAGGAAGGACTATTTGCTTTTGTTTATTAACATGCATTTAAATATATAGGTAATTGAAATTTCATTTTATTTAATGGAATGATATTAATAGATGTTTGTTTAGTCCCGCAGTGGACTGATCGTAAAGACACGGTTCAAAGTAGAACACTGAAGTCAAGCCTCACAGGCTGCAAACAGTAAGCGAGTGGAAGACCACCTTGATCAGCCTGCGTAGGAACCAAGGGTGTGCGGCATCGGTCCTCGTTAAACTGATCTACCGTAAAGTGCTCGACTTCGCGCGCAGGTCGTCGGGTTACCAAAGTATGGGAGTCATCCCTTATGCATAGGATCAAAATTGCGATGGCATATCTTCGAATCATCCTCAGGGAAGTTTCCTAGACAGTTGCCAATAGCCCATTGTGCAACAGCAGTGTGACGTAAATCAAGTACCTGCCTACCTAGATGTTAGTTTAATTTAGCAAAATGTGAAATGATTTTTAATGAATGATTTTAATCCGAGCATTTCTTAGAGATTTTTAATCTAGATTTTCTTTTCGCCAAATCCGGTGAGAAAAGTAAAATTATTTTACAATTAACTATATGTTGTTTATAAAATGGGTGATAAATTGAATGTGGAAATAATAATTAACTCAATTCTGAAAATGGTATAGTTCGACTAAAGTTGGAGTTTTAATTTTTTTTTCTAATAAATAAAGCACACTTTTTTTTCTTCAAAATTTGATATTTTCAAAATGAAATAATGAGTAATTTTTTTCTTCAAAACAAGTAACGTTAAAAATAATTCAAGAAAATTTTTAGAGCAACAAAGAGAAATCCCCTTCTGGTGCTTTTTGGTTGGAAAGTGACTAGTTCTTTTTGAAAAAAAAGTCAAAAGTGCTTTTGAGCAAAATTAAGGTAAATATTGTCTAGAGAGCAATCAAACATATCCTATCTCTACCGTAAAGTATTAAATTTCGAAAAACAAAAAAATTCACTAGAAGTAAATCTGTAACTGAATTTTTATATTTAGTTAATTGATAATTTATTGATTCTTAGTTTCATTTCGAAGAATGAGGAATAATTTTAAATGAAGGCTAGTCAGACATTTTTTGCAGATTTTAGTCTAGATATTTCTAATTTTCACCAAATCATGCTAAAATAGGAAAATTATTTTGTTAAGTAACTATCAGTCATTTCTGGGATCGGTGATAAATTTAGCTGTTGAAATGTCTACAAACTCAATTCTTGAAATAATCATAATTAGATTAAAGTTTTAAATTAAAAAATAATGAAGAAAAATGTTCGAGCAACTTATAGAAACTCTTTTCAGGTGCTTTTTGGAATTCTTGAAATAATCATAATTGGATTAAAGTTTTAAATTAAAAAATAATAAAGAAATATGTTCGAGTAACTTATAAAAGTCTTTTCTGGTGCTTTTTGGAATTCTTGAAATAATCATAATTGGATCAAAGTTTCAAATTAAAAAATAATAAAGAACTATGTTCGAGCAACTTACAGAAACTCTTTTCTGGTGCTTTTTGGAATTCTTGAAATAAGCATAATTGGATTAAAGTTTTAAATTAAAAAATAATAAAGAAATATGTTCGAGTAACTTATAAAAGTATTTTCTGGTGCTTTTTGGAATTCTTGAAATAATCATAATTGGATTAAAGTTTCAAATTGAAAAATAATAAAGAACTATGTTCGAGCAACTTATAGAAACTCTTTTCTGGTGCTTTTTGGAATTCTTGAAATAATCATAATTGGATTTAAGTTTTAAATTAAAAAAATAATAAAAGAAAATTATTCGAGCAACTTATAGAAACTCTTTTCTGGTGCGTTTTGGAAAGAAACTTTTTTGTAAATGGGAGATGCGTTTGAGCGAATACAATGTAAACAGTGTTTTGAGAGCAGCCAAATATATCCTGTCGATACCATAAAATGTTCCATTTCGTTAAAACAAACAACAACAAAAAAATGCCCCCGGAAGCAAAGAACAGCGTATAAAAAGAAATATAAACCATTCCTTACATTTGCTGTTTGTCAATTCTTGAAAGGATTCTGCCCATTTGTGTGCTTCCTCAGGTGTTGGTCTGACAGATGGTTGAAGCGAGCTATCTGTGTGCCTCCTACGCAGGAAACTTAAGCGCATCTTCATGTCTTGGGCCCTGCAGAAACAAAACAGTTTTCTGTTTAGAAAATACAAAGAAGATAACAACTCAAAGATAAAAAAGCGACAGAAAAAACAGCAGTACAGAGGAAAAAAAAATAGCCAAAACTACCATGTTTCTAACTCTATGGGAACACGAAAGAGCTCGGTAATTTTTAATGATCGCTTTGGAAATGATTTTGGGGAAATTAACAATAAAATATGGTTTTATGATAAGTGATAAAATTTGGTAATTTTGTTGTGATACCTTAGTGCATGGAATAAAAACAATTTGTTCGGTACATATATTCTGCGTATAGAAAAAAAAAAAAACCATTTATTACGTATAAAAGAATAAATTGTTTTTATTTCGTTAAATTTACTTTTCAGTTTTGTATTTCTTACTAAATGTGTGGTAATAAAAATTATAATTTTCAAAACCAGAATTTCCGGTCAACGTTTATAAGTTAAACGGAGAAAAAAAAATTACCAAATGACGGGTTTAAATTCTAATTTAGTAATATGGGAATAATTTTTTAAGATAAAAAAAAGAAAAAAAAATGAAAGCACTTTTTAAATATAAGGAAGAAAATTTTTAGTAAAATTAATAAGTATTTGTTCGTTATTTGTATTTTTAAAACGTTTAAGAAATCGTTATTTAGAAATAAGTTTAGCCAATACCAAATATAAAAATTAGTTTGGACATACAAAATTGTTTTTCGAGCGAAATAAATCATATTAATGTTTGATATAATTTCACACAATGCAACTGGCATGTCCTTGGTCATGAAAAGATAATACGTAAAAATTGTCACTATAAAAAATTGCTAACTTAAAATGTCTCAAATTACTTACAGTGTTTTTCTGTTCTTTTTTTGCTTTTCGTCTCCATCGTCGCGGCAACACGGAGCCGAATCTGCAGATTTGGTTTTCGTAACGGGCTGTAAAGAAAAGAAAAAAGAAACATTAATTTATGAAACATGTTGTTACACGTAAATAAATATTAATTACACTGCTACATAAGCTTAGGACCATATAATTATAAAAAAGAAGGTCGTAAGATTTAGTAAAAAATGACCGTGACAAATTACCCGTGAAAGAGGAAGTACACAAGTTAAAAAATTCATGAGACAAAAAATTAAATTAAAATGTATGATATTATGCAATATTTATTATTTATTATGTAATATTTATTATTAAATAAATTTATTATAACATTAAATGCACCTTAAGAGTTTAGAGGTAATATTAGCTGTAATCAACAAACTTTTGAAACTTAACAATTTTTTGAAAAATGTGTTAAGTTTCAAAAATAAATTTTCATAAATATCTTATAATATTTTATTCCTTATCAATATTTTACAAGAAAAAAACATCAATATAAAAAAGAAAGAATACGCAACATTTTGTTTAATAGTGTAGTTTTAGAAGTCGACGGCCTTACAACATTTAAGAGACAAAAGATTTCAGTAATGTTTACCATTTACTATTGATTAGTATTTTATGATTTTTATTATTATATAATTATTTATTATAATGTAAATAGTAATAGTTTAGGTAATTTTTATAATCGCTAATTTTGAAATACAAACAAGTATTATAAAAAAAATCTGTTACGATTCGTGCGATGCAAATATACTGATTAGATATTATAAATAATTATAAAAGGTTTCATTAATCATTTCAAAAATATTTTAAAATTTTTTTTATTAATTCAAAAGAATTAAAAGCAACTAATTGATTCCTATTTCATTTTTAATCAATTAACAAAACTTCTATTAATATGCAAATGTGAAAATATTAATTCCGTTTTCTAGCTACAGAATTATTCGATACTACATGAAAAAAAAGTCAAACAAAAAACGTGATCTCACAAAAACTAATGCTATAGATGCTTAAAAATAAAAAAGCATAAAAAGTAAAAGTAATAATAACCAACTTATATAAATAATGAAGCTTTTGAAAAGGTAGAAAAGTTTAGGCTAATAAGTTTTAAAGCTTATCTTTTTTAACGCACAAGCCATAATTCAAAATTATTGATCTAAAATTAATTTAGAAGATGAGATTTCTTTTAATTTTCCATGCTCGGAATTCTTTGAAAAGGTATTAAAAAGTATTTTTTGCATTCTTTGATGTTCTTAGAAAAAAAAGAATTATGTTAGAGAAAAAAGAATAATGTTCTTAGAATTATAAGAGGCTTAGTAATAAAACACGAATGATTATTCAAATTTTTTTATGGATTATTTATCAATTATATTTCAACAATGTTACCCTTAAACACACTTTCAAAGAATTTGTGACAAGATATTAAATCTATTCAACATAATTGTAATGAGTTTTATTGAGTTCAATAAAAACAGGCTGACCTAATTTTTGTAATTAAGAATAATAAACTCCATTAAAAAAATGACTTTGATTATCATTTTTACAAGAAATTTTTTCTATTTCATTTATACATAAATAGAAAAATAAATTTAGTCTTTTTTTATTAATAGTGTTTCTGTCATAATCGCACAAATTACTAATCTATAACTTTCAGGTGCAAAAAAACTGACTATGTAACTAAGTCGGTAAATAAAGATAAAAGTTGATAAAAAGTTTTATGACAAACTCATGCCTATATGTAGAGTATTACGATAACTGATGCATATATGTAATGCAATACGATAACTAATGCACTTGTGTAGGATGGATATGTGTAACGTGTGTAGTTCAAAACATTTCCTATTCTATAAAAAATACCCACTAGACACAACCAATCGACAAATACCTAACAAACTTTACCTGATTAAAAACTTCCTAAAAGAAAAAAAGAATTTTTCCAATTTTTGTTGGCAATTTCTTGGAAAAGGGAAATTTTTTTTCGTTTTTCGTTAACAACTTTTCGTTTTATATTTCAAATCACTTTTTCTTCTTCTCATTCACGCCTGTCAAGTCTTGAAAATGGGCGCCTGTTTCTGATCACTCGAAACATGTCAATTGTTATATCCTATTAATATATTTGAAAAGCGAACTAAGTTTTTTAACAGGTAATAATCTCACCACTTCAGTTTCTTGGGAATATTTATTTAACCTAACAATCCTATTTTCGGGCCGGGTTAGCCTGGTCGGTAGGGCGCTGGGCCCATGTTCGAGAGTTCGTGGGTTTGAACCCCGCCGGCCGAAGACTCCCCGTGTAGTAAAGTGACTGATGCACGTTAAATCTGTCGAGTTGCAAAAGTCCTCCATGTTCCCATAACAAATCAAAACCTCTGGGGGTACTGAATTGGAGATCGATCGTTCTCTGATTCAGGTCAAAATTACGATCTGTGGATGAATAAATGGATGTATGAATGGGTCCGCCTTACAAAGGGTGCTACGTATGGTGTGGCAGAAGTCGAATTCTTGGCCATAGATGGCGCCACTAGAAAACAAGAACATTCGCACCTGCCTAAACAGGCATACGTCAACAATCTTATTTTCAAATATTCTGAAATTGTTTAAAAATCTCGAAAAGCGACATGACCAATTGGATTATATGGGATTTTATCCACTTGAATGCTGAAGTCATAAAAAATACAGCTTTATAAATATAATAGGACTTAGTTCAATTTGGATATATAATTATTTATACATAAGAAAGATGCGATGAAAAATTGTATCGAATTAAAGCGTGTTATATATGCTATTAGAAACGATAAATAAAGAAGGAAATACATTCGATAACAAAAAAGGACTTTTCCCCGCAGTATTGATCTCTTCCATTCTATTTTGGAAACGGGAAGAAAAAGAAGAAAAGAAAACGATAATTTCCGTTCTATAGCGCTTCCCTACAGAACTTCCTCATAAATAATTTATTGTTTTTGTGACAATACGAATCACCATGGGATAAGACAATAGATAAGTCAGACTTGTTTACTGATGGAAGTATAAAGAGTACACAGGCTGAAATAAAATTAATCGCAACGTATGATTTATGTATGTACACAATTACATTTAATGGGGGATTGATTGTAAACAAAAACTTAATATGTTTCACAAAAAGCCTATCTTTTGCAGTGACAATAAAAAGGAAAAACAATTTATTTATTTAGAACCCGAATAACAATATTTATATCGAATAATTTTTATTTATTTATTTATTTATTTTTTTAAATATTATTTTTTTTGTTGTTTTCTAAGTTTCTTATAAAATTGTATGCATAAAATTAATTTTATTTGTTCTGTGAATATAGAAAAATTAGCAACTATTTTTTTTTTAAAAGAACATTTTGTAAGTTTCTTATAAATTTGTAAACTACGAAGAAACTGCTTCAACTATAAGATTTTAGCCGAAAGAATTTTATTTCATAAATATCTTCATCTTCTAAAATGACCTTTTTTAAGCTAATTAAATAAATAAAATGCTAGAATGTGTTTTTAAAATATAATATTTTATAAAAGTTATTAGCTATTTCATCAAGAGCTGTTTAATTACCATAGGGAAGTTTTATGACGTTTAGTAAGTTTTTAAAAGTTGCTTATGTACAATTTTTACAAATCGTCAACGTAAGCGAAACTATCTTTGTAAAATAAGCGTGTTATAATTATCAACAAATGAAGTTCTTCCGGAACTAAAGAGTTCCGGAATTAAAAGCAGTTTATTAAAGGCTTCCATTGTTTCTGTAATTGTTTCTGGGGTTGTTAACCTTCCATTAACTAATTGCGGAATTGGTTGTCGGGTAACAGAACCTCTGCTTCAAACTTTCAAAAATTTCAGGGATTGCGATAGCTCTATTTTTCGCTCCAAGTAATCGTTTTATCATAGTTAATGAATTCTTTTCTACCAACAAAATTAACTTATCTAATTCGTAAATTAAATAATTAACTGACGGAATTGTTAAACATTTAGTTCTAGAAGAGAATTCAATTCCTCCTTGGATGAGGTCATTGACTTCTATTATGTGTTTGAGTTAATAACATTCTTAGAATTAAAATTCTCATTTATGACAATTCAAACAAGCCTTGAACTTTTATTCAATTTTGGCAATCATTTCGTCACGAAATTTTGTAATTCTTAACAAAACAGGATTCTCATAAATATGTAATGAAAATGCTTTCGAACTCGTGTGTCATATCAGTGCATTTTGGCAGTTTTAAAATGCCTTTAACTATAAATTTTAAAATTGTTTGCTCTGTATGAAGGGATGGTACAGGAGTCAGCGCTAGTCAAGCTGTTTTTCTGCTTCGTTCTTGTTTACGGTTGAGAACTCGTTCAAATACAATCATTTTATGTAGTTTTCCTAAATCAATTGTGTTAACCGATATGTTGCATTAATCTGAATGCTTTTGGCAAATATCGTATTCTCAAACAAGTGAAGATAGTAGTTTTCACAATTTGACGAAATATCTGCTTGGGGCATTGCCCAGAAAACTATTTCACCCTTAACGAAGAATTTTGAATTCCGTGAATTTTGAGCTTCTATTTATTACAGTGATCTTATTTACGCGTCATGCAGTTAAAGTACGTCATCATTTCCATGTATAGAATGGCAGCACAACGAAACATCTGTTTAAATGGTTTGACATTAGAAACGCGAACTTCTTTAAATACGCTTTTCTATGCACTTTGTGTGCATTCCCAAAAGAACCCAGCGGCATAGGATTTTGGATAAGAAAGAAATAAATTTGAGGAAAATGTCGTTTAACTGTCAAGAAAGGACTTCCTGCCGATAGGACTTGAGAGCACTGGGCTACTTATTAAAGCTATGATCATAAAGTGGGCGGATTTGAAATATGGAAGAAGATTCAATTGTGCGGATAAAGACGTCATACTTTAAAATTCTGAGAAAAATACGAAAAGAAGAAAATTATTATTTAGGAATTGATTTTATTAAGAGGTTTTATATGCAATGTTAGTTTAAAGTGTGCAATATTTCCTGCAATGAAGAACTTAATTACGAGCAGATTTTGTAGTAAAGTTTCAAAGGTAAAGTGATTAAATGAAAATATGAAGCGTCATCAAATATTAAAACTCAAACACTGATAATATGAATCAGCACAGAGAAAAAAATAGATAAAATTACCGTACTGGATAGTAAAGATATTTCAGCTAAAAAACATATAATTAAATAAAACTATAATATCCGGTGTTTAAACTATGGTAATAGTTTCTGTTCATATAGTAACGGTTGACCGGAAATTCTGGTTTTCAAAATTATAATTTTTATTACCACATATATAATAAAAAATACAAAACTGAAATAAGTCAGTAAAATAACGGAATAAATGGTTTTTATGCCATGGTCTTAGGTGTCATAATGAAATTTCCAAAATTTTACCAAGAAATTTTATGTTGGTTCATTTAATTTTAAATCAAATTTTTCTTGGAGTACCAATTTTTTTTTGGAAATACAGATTATAACACAATATTTTATTGTTTATTTTACCAAAATCATTACCAAAGTGTTTCGGTAAAAATTACCTTACATTCTAATGTCCCCATAGAGTCAGAAAAACGATAAATTTTACCACATTTTGGTAGATTTGACGATCATTTTTTTTCTCAGAGTGCATAAGCCATATGAAACAACATATTAAATATTTACAGTTTTATAACATAATAATATATTTAGCTTAAAATGTGCACCATTCACAACTAATAACAAAGTTCAATTAAAGTTACTAATCAATACATTTCGTTATTAATTATTTTTATCTTTTTCCTATGTTACATAGTATTGAACAGTTATAATTATTTACGGCTAATTTTTAATTATTGTTCAGTTTTAATTATTGTATATTTTTAGATTGTTTAACTCTTAAATGTTAGTTAATGTCAAGTTTAATCATTGCATAATAGTTTAATTTCATAAAAAATAGTAAAAATAATAAAATGTGAAAAATAATATAAATAATAATGCATAAAAACCATTATAATTAACAGTATATATAAAACAGTAAAACATGCATAATATGTAAAAAAATATACTAGTTAAAAATATGTAAAAAAATATAAAGCATGAAATATAGAGTAATGTTTTAACCAACATTTGCGTCAGATACTCATTTAAATATTTTAATTAGCAATAAATATTAGCGTTCAAGTAGTGATTAAACCAATATTATATAATTTATTGAATAATTTCATTGAAGTATCGTTTTCAACTTATAACTGGGAAATCGTAAATAAAATAGTTTCTGCAGAAAAAAATTAAATTATTGTAATTATTTCAGAAATCATAGTAACTTTAATTTGTAAGGAAACTCTATCATTTTCTTCATTATTTATTAACTTAACATTATGAACAGAGACGAGAGACGGTAGTTGAGATGTTAACAAGGTTCATATAATTGTGTTTATATTTGAAAAAAATGAATAATATTGTTAACATCGTTTGAATATAAAATTTCAAATGTGACGAAATTATATTTTTAAGTTCATTGAACTTATTATCACTTAAGTTAACGTAAATTTCCGATGAGACAGAAGGTTAGAAAATGAGCTATGCTCAACTGAAATATCAGCATAAAATAAACACAATTTCCTTCTTCAGCAAAAACACTTCTTATAAGGACGTAAAATATGCATTCCGCATAAAATTTTAGAGTGAGTATCGGAGAAATATTCAAATTTTTATTTGCAATTATAATGAAACATAAAGGAAGAAACTTTCCATAAGAAATTTCTGACAGAAATTGCGGCTATTGTGTTTCAGAGTCAGTAATGCTTCTTAACAAAAAGCTTTATGCATAAAGATTTAAACAAATTGTGGAGTAATAAAACATAAAAGGTTACTTACGGTCAACGGTAAATTTTTTTTGAACGCGTATTATATTTTGATGCTCAATTATAATACAAGATAGAATATCAGAAACATTTTAGCTTGGTTTAAGGTATGGTTATTAAAAATGACAAACAATGTAAAATAAATAATATGCAATAAAATAATACGTTTTAATAAATTTTTAATTAAGTTGAAAAAAAAAACACACAACAGAAATGTTGCTTTTAAGCGTAAGATAAAATAAACTAATAATTAGGTGAGACAGAAAGTATTGATATTTTTTAACGTTATATTTAAAAAGACAATTTTTAACAATATTTTATTTTTAATCAATGAAGTAAACACCTTGCTTCATCTAGAATGCAGATTTTCAAGCGGAATCAATGGAGGTTTTGGCGTAAAATACCTAGAGATATCATTTTGGACATCATACAAAAGTTTTCAAATCTTTTACTCCTCAGAAAAGACTGTAACGATCGGAAAAAAAATACGATGGCGCAATATTTGGTCAGTATGGTGGATGAAGCAGTTCCTCCCACCCAAACACGTTAGCGGCAAGTAAAGCAAAAAAGAGTGTTTAATATCACAACATGACATAAATAAATATCGATACTTCATGGTTTATAGAGATATTTTAGCAGCTAAATGAAATTTATCAATATTCACGATAATATTGTTGTAGATAATTATATTAAATATTTACGATATTATTGCGTTAGATAATTCTCGCTGTCGATCATTATCACGATATTATTGTATCTGATAACTATCACATATTCAATATTTATCGTAAAACAAAATATTTACAATATATTGTCATATTTTGTCATCGTTATCATGATGCTAAACAATATATTTCAGAATATATCTCTAAGCTCTAGCAAAAAGCGATAACACAATAAGAACACTAAATATGCTATTTTAAAAATAGATGTAATGAATATAGAATGAGAATAAATATAAAAAATAAGTTTTGCACAATTAATTATCATTTCTAAGACCTTAAAATCCCTTCCTTGTTTAATATAACTCGCTCCCATAAGTGTAATCGATAAACTCTTTGCGGAAAGTATGTTTTAAATGTCGTGTAATCGATATGATCTTTCATCGATATGGCGATCTTAACTAAATAGCCCGTCAAGTCTCGCTTTATGGATCACAAATTCCATCAACTATTATCATGAGGTCGAATTTCATTATCAAGTGTATCGACCCACTATTTCGGGTACAAACCGAACAATAATTTTCTGACATTTTCCTACACAGAATAATGCAGTTACTAGATTAATCTTGTTTCAAAGACTGCCACCTCAAAAGAACCGATCGATATTAAAGGGTAATCAAAATCTCGGTTAAGCAAAACAAGTGAAAGAAGGACATTGAAATGTTAAGTTATCCATTGCTTTTTCTGAAAAACAAGCTTCCTTTTGGCTTGCGAAATGTTTTCAAAGGTACCGAATTTTTTTTATTTATTTTCTTCATGTCCTGATAAGGCGATGAATGAATGGTTTTCCACTAAGGAGAAAATTGAATCAATATTGTTCGGAATGTACGCCGAAATAATCATAAACAGAAAAAAAAATCTTTTAAAATAATGTTTTCGAATATTTTCGGAAACATGTACACTGAGAAAAATGTATGGTCAATACTACTTGAATTTGGTAAAACTTACCGTATTTCTGGCTCTATGGGAACACCAAAAAGCTGGGTAAATTAACAATAAAACATGTTTTTATAAAATGTGGTATAATTTGGTAATTATTTCATGATACCTTTTAGCATGGCATGAAATCTATTTAATCGGTTAAACTAACTTTTCAGTTTTGTATTTTTTACTTAAAGTATGATAAAAAGAACTATAGTTTTGAAAACTGGAATTTCCGGAACGGAATATTATATGAACGGAAAAATTACTGAAGGAATGGTTTAAATAGCGTTTATTTTGATTTTATTAACCAGAATTTTTCTTTTTCAGAAATGTAATTACCATATCGTGCGATAATTTTGCCAGAATTCTTTTTCCCGAGCATAAAACTTAATAAATTTAATTTATTAAGCTGTTAATAGTTGATAGCAACTAATAAATTTCATTTATTAGCTGTTTAATATTTTTATAAAAAAATAAAAGATTTAAAAAATAGCATTTTCTGTTCTGAATAGGATTTGGAAGTTCAGCGCTGAAAATATAAGCTACACATAGCTCTTCAGTTACGGGATAGGCACCCGCGATACAGATTTTAATTGGCAGAATAACTTAACGAGGAAAACTTAATACACAAGACAAAAACCCCATTCATTAAAAAAAAAGATGAAGACTAGACCTTAAAACATTTTCATAAATATATTTTAAAAGTTTTAGTCAAAAGGTCATTAAAATGTGCACCTAATTTATACAACATTAATAAAAAATATTTCACGCATTTCGGAAAATAAATATATTTTTTTCAGTGGAAATAATTATAGAAAATGACATATCCAGTCTTAATAAAATTAATTTATTAAACATATTAATTGATTAAACATAAATAATAAAAAAAAGTTCAGTATTAACTAAACAATTTGGTGCAGAAACATTTATACTGTATTCTTGCTTCATTTTCATACTTTATAAATAAGCTATGCACACGTAAACTTGGTAAATAAACTTTCCGACAAATTTTTTTTTCCTTTTCGCCTTCCAATCTTTCTTTATTGTTTGGATCAAAAGAGCTTCAAGTTACTATTTAACAAAGCTTTTTTATTGTGTGTGCTTGAGTTTTGTGTGAAGTCTGGTATTAGGTTTAAGCTGAAAAACCCTTATTATTTCACCTAGTCAAAAGACTAATTACTAGTGATATCAAGGTATCCAGTTATGTTAATTTTAGCGACTTTTTCATAGACTCTTTTTTATTATAAAATGTGTCAAGTGACACCGATATTTCGTTAGAATCTATACCTAATAAGAACATGAAATAAGAGTGTCATAAAGAAAAGTGTTTATTCTTTTAAAATAATGTATTAAAAAAAATATATCAAGGGGTAATTTTATTTGGTTAGCAAAGACCCTATATTCGTTATGGTGAAAATTATTACTCATAAGGAGAATTTTTAAAAAAAATTGAGAAAGCTTTTTTGAAAGTTAAGATTAAAATATTTTTAGAAAATATTTGTTAGATATACAGACTTATGAAGAAAAAAAAAGCTAAAAGCTATTATAACGGTATTAAAAAAATATTTTTTTATAAATACATAGTATAAACATGGACAAAAACTTTAGAATTTGGATTTGATTGTTCATGGAAGGAGTTTTAGTACATCGACTCTTAAAATTGAAAAGATCAGCAACTGTGAAAAGTATAGCCATTTTTACTGCATTATTTAATTTCCTAAATTTATCACAATTAATTTTAATATTTAAAAATCGAGTGATTCATAATTTTCACGAGGCAGTAGTTTTTAAATTTAAGAACTCGAGTGCAAAAATTAATGTAATTATGTTAATTTAAGGCTAAATTTCCTTCTTAATTTAGCTTAGAGGTATATATAATCCCATTTTAAATAATTATATGCCACATAGATCAATGGGGTAAATATTCTACATTTAATTAAGCGTATGATTATTAAAAGGTGAAGATTTTGTGTCTATTTTGTTGAGATCATTTATAATTGAAAATAATGAGAAATAGTCGCCGAAATGAAATTTTATCCATTAATGGATTCTTTTTTCTCTCCGAATAACGTATATTCTCTTATGGTTTCCCACAAATGCCTTGAATGGTTATCATGTTTCAGCAGCGCATTAAACTATCGTAAACAATTTCCAACTGAGACAGGTACAAATTCACGAGGCATGTTTGACACGTTCAAGAGTTGAGCTATGGCGGAAACTGGCGGGGAACCAAAATTCCAACGAAGAGAATTTTTCAAAGCTGTTTCTATTTAACATTTTGCTCAAAGGGAAAAAATGTATTCTTTAAACATTTAAGCAATACTTGCAAATCGCACATAAAATGTTTTTGCAGTATATAATGCTGTAAGGTATAATTTTATAGTAATATAAAAGTACGATATAATCATGGTACAGCAAACAATATTTAATAGAAATTAAGAAACGGAATCCTCAACAAAATGCTTCAAAGGCAAAGGACTGTATTTGCATTACTTGTATTGCATTACAAACGAACAATCTACCCACATGGTGGAAGTGAAGTTAATAATGTCAAATTATGAACCGGCTTGTAATTTTGAATTCTAAATAAGAAAACATAACTACTCGTAGGTTAAGCATTGGGGACAAAGTCAATTTCGTGCACGGAGAAAAAAATTCTGTTAAAAAAAACATAATCCTTGCTAATGAAACAAAAACCTAAGGTTTTCCAAACATTCATTTGGTAATTTTTCCGCTTATATGGTATGGGTTAAACGGAAATTCGGGCTTTCAAAATGCAAAATTCAAAAGTAAATTTTACGAAATAAATGATTTTAATGCTATGCTGTAAGGTATCATGACAAAATAACCAAATTTTATCGCCTATTTAAAAACCATATTTTATTGTTAATATTACTAAAATCATTACCAAAGCACTTCGGTAAAAATTACCGAGGTTTCAGGAGCTCCCATAGAGTCAGAAATATGGTAAATTTTACCATATTGTGGTACTTTTGGACTATAGTTTTTTTCTCAGCGTGGATGACTGACAGATTTATGCTGATAATGTATAATCTATTTACCTTAAGACTACTTTTCATCAGCGCTGTTGCCGGTGCTAGCCGGTATTCTCCCCCTTGTTTTTTTTTTTTTTTTTTTGCCAAAAAACCTTGTTTTTCAACATGTTATTTAATGAGAAATTTGCGCATTTAGGAGAATGCTTAAAAGCAAAGAGCTCAATCGGTTTTGAATCACTTTCAGAATACAATGTAAGATCAAGGAAAACACCGATGTTTTTTTTAAATGATATTAATTTGGAAAAATAATGAATTTTCAATCAGTTTTATCAAATTATTAAATTTACAGAAAATGAGAAATAATAAAATAAAATATACATTTAAGTTAATTGAAACAATATATCATATTTAATGATATCATTCTAGAAAAAATGAATATTATTGTCGTTTTGTTTTTAAAACAAAACAGCTATGTTTATATAAATCGAGTTCAAAATCACAATATTTAAAATAAGTTTATCAATCGTTTGATATCTATATTTTACTAATGCATTGACGTAAGTTTCTAATCTTCATTCAATCCTTCTGATTATTATGCCATCATAGATAACTCAAACAATAGGCAAACAGTTCAAATTATTTTTTAGTATTTCGCTTCATGAATAACAACGAGATATGAAAAAGAATTTTTTTAAAGAACGTACTTCAAGAGAACGATCGTTTAAAAAAGTGACTTCTTGACTTTAAAATGATTCTGCCAACCCGATTAAAATCTAGTCATTTTGGAGATAGATATCTCCGTATCTTTGAGGTAAGTACAATCGCCAAAGCGCCAAATGGATTTTAAATTTCAATTTTTTTATTAAATACAAAATATAAAGAGGTTTGCCTCAGGGTGGCAATGGGTTATATCCTTCAAGTTAGTCCCTTCTGATGTTTTTCTTAAATTTTTATTTTATTTAATTGTTTATCACTGGCAGCTTACGAGTAGTTGCAAAAGCTTGGGGATAACTTTGGCGCAGATCACGACACAGAAATTTCCCCAAGAAATGGATTCGACAAATTGTACAAACAAATGTAACATTTAGTACAGTTAATAAAGGGTTTACTGTAAGTATACTTACTCGCAGTAAGTATATTTTCTTATTTATTTACATATTTGTTATCAGCGATAAAAATTCGATCAATATTAGATGTGCCACTCTTAATGTTTGACTCTGTAATCGTGCACTCAGAAGACGGGAGAACTCCTGTACTAAATACATGGAAAATTTCGCTATCGTTAATATTTTTTTCATGATACTACTGGACATTAGGCTTGTAGAAGATAAATGAAAACTTAGAAAATCTAAAACGGAGACAATTGTCTATAATTGATTCCTCAGTGCACAAACATAATCCACTGAAGAGTATGAAACGAGGCTTTGGCCAAGACGGATAGAAGATTATATGCGAGAGGGTTCATAAAGTCTCTGTTTCTTCGTATTTATATATTTGCTAATAAGTATTTTCCATGAAGCATAAAGTAGCAGTCAATATCAAAATGAGTTCAAAAATAATTTGCAATCTGCAAGTGAATCTTACCTTCACACCAAATACAAGTGATTTAGTCAACATATTAAAATTCTTCATGTATGTAAATCCAATTTTTTTTTCAGTCACTTATTCAAATCCACTTTCTTTAACGAATGAAATTCTAATCCAATATTGTTTCGAAAGGTTATAACAAACACTTAAAGGAAAACACAGAAAAAAAGCACAATATTGAGCACAAATTTCAAAACTCACTACATCTACAATCCAAAATCCAGTTTAAAATAAATGATCAAAGTAATAATTCAAATATCATGAGAGAGCGATATTATCAGCGTGCTCAGATAAAAGAATTTTTATGCATTTATCTTCCTTTGCAAAGCGCGTGCTTTTCCTATTAGTTTGAAAATAATTTGCAATCAACAAATCTTACCTGCATACTAAATATGAGAGACTTAGTCAACATCATAAAATTTCGCATGCAAATCCAGTTTCGGGTGCTAATTCTAACCCACCTTTCCTTAACCGAATGCAACTCTAATCCAATAATTTTTTTGAAAAATAAGAACCAAATTTCTACAAAAAACACACAAAGCACACAATTTAACAATCCAGGCTAAAATCCAGGATCAAAGTAATAATCCAAACCGACAAATGCGAGTACAAAAATGCGAGTGGTGATATGATGAGCAAGCTTAGATAAACCAAAAGGAATTTTTATACATTTATCTTCGTTACAAATCGCATAAGATCGCGTGCCTTTCTTTTTCTTTATTCTAATAACTATATCAATTTTTTTTCGTCCGTTCTCACAATCCGATCTGGTGTGATTTAGTTTCTCGAGGTTCCGTCATCGCCGCATTCCTTAAGTCTTGGCCAGAAGCCAGACTGTTTCTGACAGAATTGTCAGAATCTCCCAGTGAGCTCGGGATAAATTATTTTTCTTTGATAATATGCATCTTTATTTATCTTGCAGATAAAGATAATTTGTGTACCATTCGAATGGTCCTGGATATTGTTCCCGTTGAAATATTGCAAGCGTCGAAAATGGGGTTTACGTTTATGTAGTGCAATGGCGATTTAAAGATCTCTGTTTGGAGGACCAGTATTAAATTACGTTGTGAGAATATTCAGCTCAATGTTTGACTACGATATAGTACTTTTCAGGAGTAACACTATAATGTATATTATTTAATTCCAAAGAAAATTATGGTTTAATTTAAGTCAAAAGACGATGCACTTATTTATGTTTCAATAGATGGTACAACCGAGAATCATAGTGAGATATTTTACACTGAGAAAAAATGTATGGTATAAACAACCAGAATATGGTAAAACTCACCGTGTTTCTGGCTCTATGAGAACACTAAAAGCATGGTAATTTTTATCAATAATCATTTCGGTAAAATTAACAGTAAAATATGGATTTATAAAATTTTATAAAATTTGGTAATAAGTGTGGTGAAAATTAGTTAACTTTATCACGGCATAAAAATTACTTATTCGGTTATTATTCACATAAAAATATTTATTTGATTACTTTTCAATTTTGTATTTTTTACTAAATGTGTTTTAATAAGAGTTAGTTAAGTATAAATGTGTAGAATAATTTTAATTTTACTAAATGTGTAGCATAATTTTCGAAACCAGAATTTTCGGTTAAACGTCACCATACGAATGGAAAAATTACCTAATGAATGGTTTAAATATCGTAGAACTTGCTTATATCAAACATAATTATTATTTTTTATCAGGAATGTCATCACCGTATAGTGTAATTTTACCAGAGTTCTTTTATCCGTCGACTTATTAGAGATTAAGGCTCAGTCTAGAACCAAATATGCTTTTCTACTTATTCAAGATTAAGGTTCAGCCAAGACCATATATAAAGTTTTATGCATTCTTGAGATTGTAGCTAACCTTTCATTAAAATAATGTTTTTTGTTAGCTTGAGATTGTTGTTAAGTCTGCACCATGATAAGGTTGCAAAGAAGCCCACATAAAAATGGCTCGAGAAAAAAAAAAAAAAAAAAAACTTAGCTTCAAATTTTTTTTTTCTTTCCAAAATGAGTTCGGAAACTTTTATTTTTAAATGGAACAATATTTCGCTTAACTTTCAATTTATTTCGTAGTAATAACTTAACAGTATGCAATGTATTTATATATTTGAAGCAAAATGTGAGGTGTTTTTCGTACTAGACCAGTGTTTCCCAAAGTGTGGTACGCGTACCCCTAGGGGTACGGGAACAGTTTAGCGGGGGTACGCATTCGTAAGCAAAATATCTTGCAGCAATAGAAAATTTCAGAAAATTTTATAAAAACAAAGATAGCCATGAAAATTTATGATTACGTATTTTCCTATTGGCTATTTTTTGCAAAGTTAATAGTTAATAATTAGTGGTGTCAACAGCCAGTTGTGATTTTTAACTTTTGTGCAATTTTTCTATAGTAAAAAATACATTCATTTTTTTATTATGGTACACAGCGTTACGAAAAATTTAGAAAGGGTACACAAAAGTCATAAGTTTGAGAAACACTGTACTAGGCGAATATAATAATAGTCTTAGTGAAAATATCGTTATCACAAATATTTTTAATACTACTAATACCATCAAGAGAAAAGTAAATGCATGACCTACTTAAAAACTGATTTATATTTAAGAGCTAAAAAGATCCTTTCATTAATAACTATTAATGCGTATTTAGAAGATTCTTCAGAAAACTATTGCAGTTTTAGTGTAAGGATATTTAATTAGAATTATTGCTCTTGAATAGTTTTCTTAGTTTCAGAAATTATCACTAATTCGGATGATACAGTATTTATGTTCCCACAGAAAGATATCTTTGAAAGTTTCTTAAGTAGTTAGCCATTTTCTTTTTTCAATCTCTAAGAACTCAGCAATTTAATCTGTTTCATCCTTGCCGCCACCTAGATGGGATTGCTTTAATTAGAAGACAATTTTTTGTTCTGTTTCTACCATTTTGCGAATGAGGAAGTGCGCTGCATCAATAGATATGGAAAATTAAAAAAAACATCTTTTTTTTTGAAGGTTGGTGATCTAAGTGTTATTTGAAACAAATGTTTGCAAACATTTGATTTGTGTAAATGAATATCTTGTCCTTTCATGGTAGAAAACCATGAAGGTTGCATAATCAAGCGAAATGTAAATAAACTTACCATTGATAAAATAGTTCGGCGTTTATTTCCCAACATTCTTTGTCGCTTAACTCATTTAATACTGATTTCTTTATTTTAAGCATTTGGGACATTCATGAACTTAATAAACAAATATTAATCTGATCTTCTATTAAAAGAACTAGAAATGTAAGTTGAAAGTCAGAAAGATTAAAAAAAATGAATCAATAAACAAATAATTAAAAAAGATGATTGTTTAATGATAAGGAAATTTCTTTTTATCTCTGTTAGCGTGTTAAAATTTTAAACATCTAGCAGTACAATTGATTCAGAACACAGCGGAATGTCGCGCCGATAAGTAAACCATCAAAGGAGTAAAAAATAAATGAATTAATTAAAAATTTTTTTAAATGCAAATATGATTTGTCACCATTAAAAAGAATTTAAACATTTATAGTATAACTCTCAACACAGAACCAGCAGTTTGCTTCATTTCAGATTACAAACTATACTTGCAAAATATAATTGCTTTGTTTTCAGTGGCGGATCCAGCGCGGGGGGGGGGGTCATAGGAGTCATGACCCCCCCCAAAATAGAATAAAATAAAATAAAAATAATAATTTTCTAAATAATTTACAAAAGAAATTAAATATTTTAAAAATTATTTAAGGGGGCAAATACACCTAGGTAGGTCGGAAAAATCGATTTTTTTCTCCATCTAATTATGTTCTTCACTGTTTCAAGAATCATAATCCAAAAGATTAAAACGAAATTCGTCATAGTTATGTATTGTTCATTATGAAAAAATAAATCAGAAGACTAGCATTAAAAACCCTAGTTTGTTTTTTTTTCCAAAAAAATATTTAAAAAAATTTTTTTTTTATAAAAAAAATTAATTGTGGGGGGGGGGATCTGAGTCTATGACCCCCCAAAGGAAAAATTTCTGGATCCACCCCTGTTTGTTTTAACTTACAGACTAATGCACAACGAGCAATTTCATTGTAAGTGATACATTTTTCTACAATACTTCTCAGATTACATTAACAAGCTGAGTTCTGGTAAAATGTATTGACACTGGGTACGTTCATGAAGTTTCATGTCTAAGCTAGCTTACGTTTAAAAAATTTATGAAATAACTTTGTATGAAGCATCACTATTATATGAATTGCGTTCTAAGAGTTAGCTCTATCAATTTGAAACGGAATATTTGGCGAGATTTAAACTCAGGTTATGCCAGACTATTGCACGGTTCATGTAACAAATGAGATTACATCTGACACGCTATGAATACACAAATTCATCAAAATGCATTTTCCGTTACCCTTAGGGGAACAAGTTTAGATCATATTGCTGTAAGTTATTTATTTATGCATCGAAGAATGTAAAAAATTGCATTTTTAACCCTCACAGTTGTTATTATGTGATGCATTAAAATGGAATTATGCGTGGGGTTCAGGAAACTTAGAATAGGATTTTATCCCGAAAACTATAATCCTATTTTGATTTTCATGTCGAGAAAAAGTAATATGTAGGGAATACAGAAAAATATATTTCAGGAATTTGTGTTCGTTAAATTAAAGCAAGAATAAAATGGGGTTCGTCGACCTCTGTTTTTTATTTACTTGTTGGTTATTTTTTTTTTGAACAGTGATTGAGCAGTGCCTTAAATAACAAATTATATATTTCCAATTTGAAGAATTTGTTAAAACTTGCCAGAGGAAATAATTTTTCAAAAAATTTCAATGCATTTCAAAATACCCACTATATTTCAATTGTTATTTATATTTCAATTGTAAACAAGTTGTTGCCAGTTCATAAAAGATTATCACTTCATAGTTTTTGGACATAATAATATTAATAGAGAATTTATTACTACAGCTGGTGCTTTTTTTTCGATTGGAAAATCTGATATCAGCCCACCATTTTACTTAACATTTTATTATTAGACCTACGTATTTTATAATCCTTTAGCAAGAAAATTGTTTAATCAGTCTACAGACATACATTTAAGACTATTTGTGGCTAAACATATATTTTTATAACAATTTAAATGAAATTAGTCAAGTTTAAGAAAATAATTAGTTGAAAACTTTTGTATCCTTTTATATTTAATTAATGATCAAACAATTTGAATCAACAATTCCATAAATATGCAATTTTTCTAATTGTAATTTTCTTTTTGTTTTAACATTAATGCTTTATATTTTTGACTAAATAAAATAAATTCGTCTAGATGAATTTAAAAAAAAAAGACTAGACTTCATATTTATAGAAAACTGCGTAGGATTCATAACTCGTAATGCCTCATTATCATATTATTCATAAATTTTCATGAACATACAATAAGTTCATACAATGAATGATGAAACAACTTTTGCAAACTTATTAATGAAAGATTAAATTATGGTATCTAGTGAATTAATACAAAATTTAATAGTTACAAACATTTTAATTGCATGAAATATATTCTTCAAAGGCATTGTATAAATGAGTCAACGATTTGCAAACTTCTAAGTCATTCGCTAAAAATTTAATATCGTATTTTTTGATTTTGTAAACCATTTTTTTTTCTCTCCAGAAATTTGAATACCCTACCATATTGTTATTTTACCTGAATTTTCTTTCTCCGTGCAGTCTTCCAAAAACATAAAGGTAACTTCTTTCTCATCTGAGTGTAAATAATTGTTTTCAGAAATGTAATCAAATACATTCTAGTTATTTCAATGCTTGTTCAGATAAAATCACGCTTAATTAAAAAAAAAAAGAGAACATAATTAACGATAACAAATAATGCTTAGACTTAAAGTAGACACTCGGTCGCTAAGCAACCCAAGAATTATAACTTTCTTTCCACTTAAAAACTTAACGAGACCTCTGCAAGGATTATTTTTAACTCCATAAGTGTCTTTTCCAATTACTCCAAGTCAGCAAAGATGAAACTGAGGTTATCAGACAGCGTGGTACCATCCTAACCACAAAATCATTGGGCGTGTCCCCAGCATGGAACTACGCCTACAGTACTAACGTTCTCTAACATCATCGTTTGATAAGATTCTGATAGCTGATGTCCAATTTTGACTCAGAGCATCGATAAATTTTCTTGAAGATCGAGAGGACAAAGAGGTTCTTTAAGAGGACTACGTGACAGTTTACATGCCCAGCTTAGTCGGAGTGCTTTTAAAGTTTATTCTTTTTAAAGACATTAACAGCTCAAGCTTTGATTATTACTAGATAGTACGGGTTTTCAAAGTATATAAATTATGAATGTTTTTTTTTATGAACTATTAAAAACAGAAACCACTGAGCCGTAAAATTTTATACTCTTTTTTAAAACTCAGGAGATATTGAATTTTTATTGTTTATTTTTTCGTCTTTTGAACTATTTTATTTGCTGGAGACAATGCACCAAAATAATTAATAAATTATAAAAATTCAAGAAAACATTAATAAAGATATTTTAGAGAATTTTAATTTAATAGCTAAACAAGTTATTTTTGTTTTTAATACACACGTTTAACTATTAAGGATCTAAGACTTTTGTAATTTTATTACGAATGTTGTTACATATGCTACTTTTTTTTAAATAAATAAATAAAAAACAGAAGTGCAGATTTAGTTCTGTTATGACATAACTTTGATTATTTTAACTTATGATTTTTGACTTATTTTCATTAATTTTTACTTAAAAGTTTAACAAGTTGTCGTTAGAGACAACCACCACACCTTTCTTTTTATGATTTCAAACTTTTTTCATAACCAAAATTATAATACGATCATTTGTATTTTCGTATTTTGAGAAATTGAATACTATTCTAGTAACAATACTATATTTGAAAACTAACTAAAATTTTCGTCTTTTAAAACCGACCAATCAAAAACATGAATTTCGATCGAAGTTCTTTTTGTTGCCTCTGGTGTAAAATCATGAAAATTAATGTAATTACAAATTCTACTTTTTATTTACACTACTGCAATAATTCAAAGTCTAGTCTGCAGTCTTTATTTTATATTTTTCAAGTAATTTAAAAAAAAAAAAAGAAGAATCTACCTCTCACTATAATATTTTAGACATTCATAATGATTATTATATTCAAACCTTCCGCAAAAACATTTTTCGATTGTGTATTTCACATGCGAATACAGATGTTAAAAATATTTTACGTCAGTCAATAAAATTGTCTCACATAGGGTGCGGTCCAGCCTAATATTTTTTTAAGGTCTGATTCTAAAAATGTTCTGTACACAAAGACATCCTAATTATATTTTTAAAGTCTGCAAGAGATGTTTTTTTTTATTAAAACGGCTGATGAAGTTTATTATATTAAATCCATACCACCGTTTATCTATTGTAACCTTGACTGTTGAAAGTACGGACTAGATATTGGCTGGCCATTGCATCAGAAATTATTCCCTTTAGCTACATAAGCCAGCCAAAAACAACTTTTCAAGAAAATAGGAATTTCACAATTTAGAATTTTCGGTTGATATATTTTATTGCAAGAAAGAGAAATAAATTAAAAGTCTCTACTTTTAAAACTTTTCCCATTAGACAACTTTAATTCCACCCAAACATGGAAGCAGAAATCATCGGCGTCCCACCGAATTTCGTCACTGCAAGTTGACAGGCTACCTTTTCCTTTCTGATTTCGTTCGACCTTCACCAGTCGACGCCAAGCAGTCTGGAAGTTTTAGAAAGTTCGAAAAAAAGAAAGATTACTTAGAAAAATAAATTCAAAATGGATACGCGATATGGTTGAATGGGCAAAGTGGCTATAAAAATAAACGTATTCTATCTTGAGACCATTTCTTTTTTCGACAGAAGACAGGCCTACTTAATCTTAGCAGTTTGGCATATAACTAGATGAATGAGTCAACTGAGGCATTACACAGTCAAAGAAGCCGCCTGTCACTACAGAACGAGGCATTGCACTAATTATGTGTGCATTGGCTTAGGTACTTATAACCCGTTAGCTTGTCACCTTCCGAAAAAGATACAGATTTCGTTGGAACTGAATCAACTCGATTTATTTAATCCTTACATTAAGTCTTACTCAGAATGATTTTAGTGGTTTCAACTGTATTGCACCAGAAATCATAAGAATAAATCAATATAAAAAGTCACGAGAAAATATGTACATTACATAATGATAAATAAAACATCAATATATTTTAATGGTTGAAATAATCTTTAAGTAAGAAAATAAGCTTTTAAAATTTTTGTTTTAAAATATAAAAAATTTATTTGTTTTATTTTAAATTATTTCTGCTTTGAGTTCTAGTTTTGTTCTGTGTTTTTGATAAGTCGTACATTTTAGTTGGCGAACTCAAATATGAATACTTTTGTACTTCCTGTTTGACACAGAATCTTGAAACATAAGGCTGTTTCTGAAAGTTTCTGTAGTCGTATTAAGTAACGCTTTTTTGCGATTAATTGAATGAATTTGCCGAAGTTACTTACAACTGTTAGGTCAAGCTTAGCTTACCTTTAGCCAGCGCCTTTCATGTTTATCCTGAACATCGCGCAAAGAAATTCCGAAAATGGCACTCAGTTTTAATAAATTTAAAAACGATTGCGGTTTAACTTTTTAATATTTAAAAATGCCGCATTATTTGGACTCATAAAAATTTTGCTAAAAATGGATTTTGACAATTTTTATCAAGGTGGAAAAATTCCATCAAATTGGCGATTTTTTAAAAAAGGTTAATAATTTTTAAAATATTTTAGTTATTTGTTCGCTTTAAAGATCAAATACTTCTCTACGGCAAGATAGCATATAAAGCTTAGCATTTATAGCTTAGATTTAAGCCAAACGCACTTAAACTGTGACTGTTGTTTTTTTTTTCTTGGCGAAAGAGCTTGGAAAAATCTTGTTAAACAATACCCCGTATAGATTGCAGTAAATCTTTAAAAAGTCTTTAGGATATATATTTATAATTAAAATGTAAAAGATCTTATTGAAAATAATTTATTTGTAACCTCTAAAGTTGTTGAAATGGAAAAAGAAGCTTAAAAGCTTCAACCTTTAAGGCCGATTCAGAGACAGTTTCATTATTTAGAGTGCTGCAAAAACACTCTAAAGAAGGTACGGTTACGACGATGTCATGGAGACAGAGAGACGACAGCGCCAAATATTCGATTAGATTTAATGGAACCTAAATTAAGACTAATGAATGTCGACTTTAGGCGTCATTGAATGAGTTCTAAATTAAGTTCATGATTTGACTTAAAAAGGAATTCGTAGTTACCCGGGGTTACACGCATTGGTGTCTAGAAATTTCGAGTAGCATTACAATTCTTTATTAAGTGATAAAAAAGTTATATTTTGTCGTAAACAAATGTCATAAACATAAATATTTCTACGTTGTTTCATGTTTATGCAAAAGACCTTTATATTGATTTATTTTCATTTGGAAAATTTGTATTTGTCGTTTTCTTATAAATGCGTAAGCGTACGCAAATAGTGCTATTTCTGATTGATGCGAATGAATAAAAGTTGTAAGTTAAGTAAAACAGCAAATAAAATTTAAATGAACTAAAAGACAAAGTAGTAATACTGTTAACAATAAATTAATAAGAAATAAAGATCTTTTCTTTCATTCTGAGGTATAATAAATAAAAAGATTTTTTTGATGAAAAAATTCATTTTGTTTTTATTAGTTGAAGTTTCCTTGAAATTCAAAGAAGTTACCTCAATGACATTAAGATAATTATTTCCCTTCTCTATGATTTAAATAACATTAAATTATAATCTTTGAAAAAAAAAATAGTTATTGAAATTTTAAACTTAACTGCACAGCAAGTATTGAAGGTTAGATAATTTAAATCTCGATATTTAAAAAATATTTCGAATATAACATTAATGTCATAAAAACACAGTTGGTAAAGAACTAAAAAAATCTGGACAATTTAAAATTATGTAAGATTTCAAGGAAAAAAGTATTATTTCTAACGTGTTTCTAAAATATTTGCTAAATAAACATAAATTTAGCAATTAAAAAAACCTCCTACTTTTACATATAACGTTTGATAAAATTTAAAAGGAAGTAATGCTTAATAATACAATGTAGAAAAAAAACATGGAGCTTTTGAAGAATCTTGCATAAAAATACTTTTTCTGAACTATTATATTAATAAGAAAAATTTGCAATAAAAAAGTATTATTTGTACCACGTCACTAAAATATTTGCTAAATAAACATAAACGTAGTAATTTAGCAAACTTCTTACTATTATATATGACATTATCAACCACGCTATAGTATTACGGTTAATAAAATATAAAAGAAAGTAATACGCTAAAATAACTTATGTAGAAAAAGAAATAACTTAGAGCTTAAGAAGAGCCTTGCATGGAAATATTTATTCTGAACTAATATATTAATAAGAAAAACTTACAGGGTGAGGATTATTTTGAGAAGCTTCACATCGTATAAAGCAGAAATAAGAAAGCTTTTAATATTTTTATACACTTGCAGCAAAGTACTTTAGTGTGGTAAGTTTTTTTTAAATCTTATCATGTGTTAATTAATTAAATTTAAACCGGCTTTGTATAGACAACACAAATAAAAGTATTAATAAACAATGCTTTTGCATTATTAAGCAAACAAAAAAGGAAAATATGAAATAAGAACAGGATTAATTTCCAAACATAGATCAAAAATTCGTAACTATGTAATGATGAATTTGTTCTGATGTCATATTAGGAATGCATTTCCGGGTTTTGTGTTTAAATACGCATTTCGCGAACATTATGCTCAATAAATCATAAAATAATGATTGAAGTCATTTCTTTATTGTGATAAGAAATAAATCAGAATATCGATAAAACGAAAAAAATAATTTAGATAATTTCAAGAATTTGCTAGAAATAAAAGTTCGATTCTTCTTATTTATTATTTTCCTTTTAAGAATAATAAAAGGTTTAAATTGTTTTGATTTAAAATGATATTTTTTTGCAAATTATCAGAACTCATCACAAAATTTATTCATCATCATTAGCATAATTAGTAAATAAAGTTAACCTTCGAGATACTTGAGATAAAGAACATTGAAAAACAAATTCTTAATATTTTCATAAGCTCACAATATTAGTTGACTAGCAGATAAATACATAGTCTTTTTTATTATTTTTATTTATTAATTTGCATTTTAAAATAATAAAAGTTTAAATAATTTTTTATTTAAAATTATACTTTTTTTTAAAATTAGTAAATCTTTATTTGAATTTAATCATAATACGTTCAAGAGGCCTGCAAAAGGATATTGAAAAATAATTTGCTATCAAATTAATATGTAAATTTTGATTAATTTTGATCATTATTTTACTATTAAAAAATATAGTTTAAAAGTATTTTTTTAAATTAAAAATTCCATATGAGATTTAATCATGTTAAATTTCATAAATGCAATTGTCATTGAAAGAACATTTAAAGAATTACTTTTAATTAATTCTTAATTAATTATTTTATTAATTATATTTAATTAATTTAATTAGTTCTTGGTTTGTTTTCATACAAATATAGTTATTTCGAATGACAGCTTTCAAAATAGTCATCTGAAATAATAAACAAATGTAATTATTTTTATTTATTAATTTGCATTTTAAAATAATAAAAGCTTAAATCATTTTTTATTTAAAATTACACTTTTTTTTAAAATTAGTAAATCTTTATTTGAATTTAATCATAATACGTTCAAGAGGCCTGCAAAAGGATATTGAAAAATAATTTGCTATCAAATTAATATGTAAATTTTGATTAATTTTGATCATTATTTTACTATTAAAAAATATAGTTTAAAAGTATTTTTTTAAATTAAAAATTCCATATGAGATTTAATCATGTTAAATTTCATAAATGCAATTGTCATTGAAAGAACATTTAAAGAATTACTTTTAATTAATTCTTAATTAATTATTTTATTAATTATATTTAATTAATTTAATTAGTTCTTGGTTTGTTTTCATACAAATATAGTTATTTCGAATGACAGCTTTCAAAATAGTCATCTGAAATAATAAACAAATGTAATTAATTACAACAGCGATAAAATACCATTTTAATTATCAACAAATGTAATTACCAATTTATTGCTTGACTTCAAATATAGCTATATTTGAAGTCTAGCAATAAATTGATAATTCGTCGGTTTAAGTAAATAAATGTTCTCTGGGAAAATCATTTTCTTCATCCAACTGAATTGAATAAATTTTCTAATTTATGAAAATATTTAATTAGGAAAAATATATGCTTTCAGCTCATTACAATCAAAACCATTTAAGGAAAAAAGGATTTTATTAAGTTTAATTTAAAATTTACTACACTCATTACTTCATTAAATGTAATTTTAAAATAGAAAAATTTTTTGCACTTAACTCGCGTTCAGAAACAATAGGTAATAAATAATAACTTAATCTTCAGCTTCTCAGTTATTTCAATTTGTTACGTGTAATTAGTTTCAAATGACTCAAATTTAACTAGGATTTGCAAAAAGATGAAAAAAGGCTTACAACTTAAAAATGTCTATGTCAATATAAATCATGATTCTGGAAACGTGACTAAAATGTTAAAACCTAATTTTATTTTATTACTGAACTAGAAACAAAGGCCCATGGCGTGATACTGAAGGTTTATTGTAACATGATAATTCATAGTTTTATAACATAATAAGACAACTTTTTTGTTATAAATTCCATTGTATCGAAGTTACTATTACTTCTTTTTAGTATGTTGACACGTGAATATAACAAGCACGTGAATATAACAATACAAAGGGTGCCTTTTATGAAAAAATCGAAAATGTGCCACGTATTATATATTGAATAGTTTTTTTAACGAAGAATTGTTTTTTTTTGTTAGATTTAAAATTTTTTATTTCATATAATTTAAAAAGCGAATTTATTACATTAAACCTTATTTAAATATAGTTTGAAACTAGGCAATTTTTTTATAAATCCTCAATTAACGTTTTGAATTTTTTTAAACTTTTGAAACCAATTTAGTAAGTGGAATTTATTTTAAGTAAGAAATCTTTTCAAATACATACAATTAATCGTAACTGTCAAAATATATAAACTATAAGTAATTCAAATGTTGTACTGGTCTTTATTATTAATCTAGATAATGTAAAATAGTATTCGTTAAAATGCGCATAAAACACAAAAGTGTTAAACGAAAGTATAATAAAAATATTTGATTGTTGCAGTCAATTAAAATTGAGCTAGTTTCAAAAATCCAAATGCCATGAAATATTAATTGTGTTTAAATGAACTGAACTATACAAACATTACAATTAAACTAAGTAATTGATTCCGAGTAGCTAAAACGGCTTACATAAAAGCATTAAAGTTTATGAAACAAAAAGATAAACGCTACAATATCTATATAGAATTTTTGTTTTAACTTATATTGTTAGAGCAATTTAAACTAAATTTTAATATTAAGTCATTATGGATTAAGTAAATTTCAAATAAATAAAAACTATTTACTATATTTAGAACCTGGTAATTTCGAGTAAGCAATTGACAAAGATAGCTTTTTTTTAAAAATAAGCTATTGAAATAATTAATGGTTTTCTTAGTTATTTCGTATATTATAAAAGCTAATTAGTTCAGATAATATAATATATTCTTATTTTTTCAGTAAATTATTTCAAACTATTAATTTCTTTTATAGTCTAACTTTAAAACGTCTTCCACTTTACCAATTCCGCATACAGCGACCTACTTTAAATAAGAAATCAGTACTTGCTTAAAAAGAAACTGAATATTTTACAAGGGGCCGTAAAATCTACCATTTTAGCGTCCTCCTCTACTAAATATAGGTCAATGATATCTTTAACCAGGATTCAACACAGTAGGAAAGTGGAAAGCATTTAAAGTTTTTATATTAGATCGATTATAAAGGAATATATAAAATATAGGTTAAGAGGGTATAGCGAGGGGTGCAGGATCGTTTTCTCTCCGTATCCACCCCTCGTAAAAAAAACTCCAGTGAGAACGATTTTTTGCTGAATAGGATGGGGAAGAAAGAAAAGAAAGATTCTGAAGAAAATAGAAGAATTAAAAGTCTTCACCCAGAAGACTTAAATCTCAAGAACGTCAGAGACGACCTTCTTTGGAAGAAAACCGTTATGTTGTAAGTCGAGGATGAAATGTCAACTACTGATTAGATAGGTTTGGTGTTGCCACTTCGTAGAACGTAACTATCATAAAAAAATTGCGTGTAAACCTGGGAATAAGCTTTCTTTAGAAAAGTATGGAAAAGAAGCGTGCTTTGACCTAGAAATGTTTTTGTGCACGTAACTTTCTCTTCTGTTCCCCCCTGAAGACGTTATAAAGAAAACTGTGTCGCTATAAATATATTTCGTTCTTCTCTCCCCCATCCCCTACAAGTGTTTCAGATGCTAACTTTGTTGTCAAGTAGCTGTAAGCAATTAGACAAGGAAACAAAAAACAATGGAAAATAAATTTTTTATTTAGTTGCATTGTGAAAAAATTACAGATGACATTACGGTATTAAGTACCGGCACTTTGGGTGCATATTCCATAAAATCCATTTTTATCGTACCTAATATACTGTAATTTTTACAGTATATTTGTTTAATTAGATAGATACAGTGATTTTACTGTAACTATTACTGTGAAATTATTTACAGCATATCAGATTTTTTGTCCGTAACATGTTCCAATAAAAACGAATTTTACGGTACCCTAAATGAATTTTACGGTGAAGTTTTATCATAATATAATTCAGACTTTTTTACAGTGTAGATTTTATTTTTTTGATTTAATGTAGAACATACCACGCCAAAAATAAACGACTATTAATTTCGAAGGGGCAATCGATTTTTCACAATAAATACAATTTCTTGTGAAAAATCGATAACGTGATGCTAACAAAAAGTTTAAGATTTAAGCATTTTTAGTGCCAGTATTGTTTCTAGATCGTCATTAACGATGATCCCAGATCGTTTCCAATAAATACATCAAAATAATTATAATGCTATGCTAAAAAATTAAAACGATTATATTAACTTATTTTAACATTACTATATAGAGTCATTTCTAAATGTCAAGGCGAAGATTTGAGATTTAATGTATAAGACATTAAACAGCAAATTCCTATAATCGAAAAAATACACCTTATCTAATCATCAACTAGAGAACAGAATGATTTTGACATATCCATGCTAAAGGAAGCAATAAGAAAATAGATTCGTGATAAAATGTGCTTATAAATCACGCAAAGGATAGATACATATGTCACGATACTATGAAGGAAAGTACCTCAAGAAAATAAGGGTTGAAATAGTATTATTACTGCCATGATCTGTTTTCTTTTATCGATAAACTAATTGATACATTTTTAATGCACATAGAAAGTCACGAAAAGACAAAAAATACTCGATGGATAGTTTCTACAATTACAAGTAACCCAAACGATAAAAATCTTATGGAAATTGATTATTTTATCGATCGAAAATATTGAAGGTCAGGTAAAAGAGTAGGAGTTTTCTTTTTAAAGAAAAAGTATTGCAGGTAAATTAAGGGTGCAATTGGTTAAAAATATTAAGATTTTATTGTTCAAATTTATATAGTTTAAAATGATGTATGTCTTTTTTATAGCTTATAACTCAAAAGAAATAATTTCGATCGTCATTAAATTAGATGAAAAAATAATTAAAAATTTTCATTTTTCGTGAAGTTATATTTGAATAAAATATTTTATCATTGTCAAAAAATTATCATAATTTAATAATTTTGAGTGTTTTTATAACAATAAAATCAAGTAGTTAAATTCGAATGAGAGGCTTAAAACAAAAGTAATTCAAATCAAGCATTTGCTTCTCGAAATTCTGTTATAATTTTTTTTTGTGTTGATACACCTGGTATTAAAAGACAACATTATTTAATTCAACTCAAAGATTAAACATTAAGTTGATAAGACAATCAAGTATTGATGGATTTATTATAAATGAATTAAATTTCGTGTATAGAGTAATGCCATCGCTAATGGATCAAGATGTGTCATAAACAAGCATATAACTAATACTTCATATAAATATTTAACCACAAAGTTAGTTAAAAACGTTGAAATCTCAAAAAAAAAAAAAAAAAAAAAAAATTGAAGTTCTATTTAAAATTTTGCTCTATACTCGATGGTATTAAAGCATTTTCTTTTGCTTAAATTGATAATATTATCTCGAAAAATATTTTTTATTATAAAAATATTTAATTATAAATATTTTTAATTATAAATATTTTTATTTATAAATATTTTTAATTAAAACATTATAATTAAAAAATATAAGAAACATATTCAGATTATAAACTAGTTCTATAGAGTCTGAAAAGGAGCAGAAATAGTTTTCAATTCATATAAGAAATAGGTTAAAAAATATGCTATTTCAATGATTGAATCACATTCTAATTTATTTTAAGGTATTTAGTAACGAATTTTTTAGAGATTGAAGTGAGGCAAAGATTTTAAATTTCAATAAACAATTTTATGCATATGAAGATATTTAGAACATTTTTTAATTCAAACATGATCTTTCAAATATTTTTTATTACTAACTAATTTGGCAGAGATTGCCAAATAAATAAATAAATAAATAAAATAAACTTCAATGAGCAATTTATTTTATGAAAAATTGAAAAGCTAAAAACCACTGCAACTTCAAGGTATGAAATAATATTTCAACCAGTTTACATAATTACAATTACAAATGTAAATGAAAGAACAAAAAACTCTTTTACACTTTTACTTAGTAGTAAATTTAAAAATATTTATAGTAATAACAATGTAAGATTTCATAAATAAATGCCATGTTCTTGACAAGGAAAACTTTAATAATATACAATGCTTGTTTAATTACTTAACAATAAATTTTTGAAAAAGTCGAGAACCCTTTTTGTCTAACTCAAAGTGAAAGACATAAAATAAGTTTTAGTGGAAAAACAATTACAGTTCCATGAATAACCGAGAAAGAAGTCATAAAACTGTTGCATAACACGTTTCACCTAATAACTATGCATAATTCAGAAGTAAAAAGAAACCTTCGAGTCGTTTGAGAATTAAATTACAGTTATATAACAGTAACTAGAGATTTAAAACGTCTATTAAATATAATAAGCATAATGAAACTTTTATTACAAGTGTGAAGGGGTTACACGTGCAAAGAAATTCACGTGCCTTTCTATAAGTTAAAAAATTACAACTCATCTTGTTTCTTTGTTTTCTTTTATAACAACAGAGTAGAGAGTTACGAAATTCATACAAATTGTGAATAATCAATATTGAAGATGACAACTGATAAATGATCAATGAAGTTTCTGGATCACATTTACATATGAAGTTTCATTAATTCAAGTATCATTACTTTCAAGTTTAACTGATTTATAAAATGATTAAGCAATATTCAGTTGTCATAAAAGTCCTAAAACTGTTGCATAGCAAGCTTCACCTAATAACTATTTCTTGTATTGCATAATTCAGAAGTAAAAAGAAACCTTCGAGTAATTATAAATTAAATTATTGAGTTATAAAAGAGTAACTAGAGATTTAGAACGTCTATTAAATATAATAAGCATAATGAAACTTTTATTATAAGTGTGAAGGGGTTAAACGTGCAAAGAAATTCACGTGCCTTTCTTTAAGTAAAAAAATTACAACTCATCTTGTTTCTTTGTTTTCTTTTATAACAACAGAGTAGAGAGTTACGAAATTCATACAAATTGTGAATAATCAATATTGAAGATGACAACTGATAAATGATCAATGAAGTTTCTGAGTGACATTTACATATAAAGTTTTATTAATTCAAGTCTTATTACTTTCAAGTTTAACTGATTCATAAAATGATTAAGCGAAATTCAGTACTTATCATTTACTTATCATCATAAACTGCCAAAAATAATGCAAACAAATTTAAAAGTAAAAAAAGAAATTTTATTAACTGAATAAATTTTTCAGAAGATAAAATAATTGTTTTCGCACTGAAAAAAAATATACGGTGAAAACTTCTAGAATGTGATAAAAATTTACCTTGTTTCTGGCTCTATAGGAGCATCGCAAAGAGCGATAATTTTTAACGAAGCAATTTGCTTATGATTTTGATAAAATTAACTAGAAATATGGTTTTATTACCTGTTATAAAATTTGGTAAATGTGAAAATTTTATCAAGATATCTTAGGGCAAGGCATAAAAACCATTTATTCTGTTAAATTTACTTTTCACTCTTGTGTTTTTTACTAAATTTGTGGTAATAAAAACTAATATATTTAAGAACCAGAACTTCCTGTAAACCGTTACCATATGAACGAAAAAATTGCCAAATAAATGGTTTAAATACAGTTGTTTGATATCATTAACCATTTTTTTTTCAAAAAATCAGAAATGTCATTACCATACAACACGGTAATTTTACCAACATATTTTTTCTCCGAACGAAATCGGAATTTGCACACTTTTAGCATTTGATTTCTAACTTCAATATATAAAATGCAATGTATAAACCATTAAAAATGGAAAAGGTATCTTATGAACGAAATAAATTTAATCTTACCGTTTTGAAAACATATAATTGTTTTCGTAACCACCTTATACGCAAAAGTATATTTTACTTTATTAAAAAAATATTTACATATATTAGCAAAGCTTGTTTCATTTATAATTTTGTTTACATCTCGTAAGGTACACAAGTTTAGGATAAATATTTTTTTTAATGTAACATTTTCTTGAATTTTCCTATTAAATTATTTTTTTGCTCAATAACATTTTATCAAAATACAAAAATAAATTTATTAATTCTTAACTTCATTCAAGCAATAAAATTATACAATTTTGAAGAGAAATAATACGTATATTACGTGAATTACGTATATTAATTAACTATCATAAAATAAATGTTAGTCATGCTGAATGTCAACATTTCTCTGTGTATTAAAATATTTTGGATAAACATGAAAGCTGCTTTGAGAATGCTGCTGACATTTACAGAGGATTGTCGACATTTATTTATTTGGTATTTCACAGAAATTAATGGTAATTTAATTAATCGTTTTTAACTACTTTTTTCTTAGAAAATTTACTGGAGTTCATTTTTAAGTAGTGCTTTAAAATTTGTATGTGGTAGCTTTTTCGATTTAAAAAAGGATTAAAATAATAAATAAAGAAAAAAAACTGCGTACCTTTATGTAGTTAAGTTTTAATAATAAAATTATTTGTAAACACAATTGAGAATTAAAAGTAATAAAATAGTTAAAAGTTGTATACTGAACTGATTTAAGTAATTTAATGTTAAACATTTAATGTATTTAAACAGTTAAACTATTAGCTTTAAATTTTAAAAGAACTAACTTCTTACATTTTAATAGTGCAAACATTAAGGAATCACCCAATAACTATAGTCAACACAGGAAAACATGAAATACTAAATTATCACAGCACAAAATATAGATTTCACTGCAAACTTAACAATATTAAAAAATTAGATATGTTTCATAAATATCTGTCATATTTTTATGCGATTTAGGATTAAGATTCTATTATATTAATCAAAATAGAAGAAATTTTATTTTTAAAATAAAGAACAAAATGTTTTAAAATAGTAATTTTTATTAAAAAAATATTAATAAAGAAAGAGAAATTTTTAGAACAAAATGATTGAAGAATGTTTCTACAAATCACAAATTAGTATAAATTTTAATTTCAAAATAAAGAACAAAAATGAATAAAATATTTTAAAATGACACATTTCAATTAAGATTACAGTAAAAATCGTTTTTTAAATTGATAATCGTTAAGTATATTTTCAAAAATAAGTTTAAAATTTTTTTCTCACCACAATAAAAAACTGCAACATAATGTCACTGACAAGTGACGATCTCTTCAGTGAGGACTCCAGCGTGATTTTAAAATGACACGATGCTTAGAAAAATTCTTGTTCCGCAGACGAGAACTCTACAGCGTTCCTCAAACGAAACTGTCTCAAAAATCAGTGAAGTCGAGAGCGGTTAGTTTTTGGATAAAAGGCCACTTTCATCTGGCAACAAACAGCGTGTGTGACGTCAAAAAAGGGGCGGGACCTTGAAGATCGAGGGATGCGCAGTTTATCGAATCTCACCATCACTTCGACTTGGATTAGAATGCACGAATTTTTATTATTTTCATTTTAGGTAAGTAATTTTTTTTTAAGACGTCATCCTGACAGCAGGTGGTACACCAATATAGTCTCTAATAGGTGTGCTGAATCACAATATGAACAGGGAAAAACAAAATCTGATTTAGAGGTAGATCGCCTCCTTGCAATTTTAACATTCTTTATTTTTTTGTTGTTGTTGGAAAAAAATATTCCCTAAGAAACAGTATATGCTTTAAAAAGAAAGTTTAGCGAAAACAAAATGAAATAAATAGTGAATTTGAATTTAAAGTGCTTTGCAGGGCAAAACTAATGCTCGGGTGTAGGCTGATTACGTTTTACATTTAATAATAAGAAAAAGGTTTGGTATTTTGTCATAAAACAAAAATTGCAATTAAATCATATTTTGGATATTTCGTTCAACATTTAAACCAAGTTTAGATAGTTGAACTCTAGTACAAAAAAATGTTTCATTGTTTTCTTTAAGGAAATTACATATTGATTTATTTAGCTTCATTCTGAAAGTTTAGATAGTTGAACTCTAGTACAAAAAAATGTTTCATTGTTTTCTTTAAGGAAATTACATATTGATTTATTTAGCTTCATTCTGAAACTAAACGAGCAAATTTCAATGGCTTATCTACAGTTAATTATTTAAGGAGACTGTAAAAATATGGAATATTTCATTATCGTCATATAATAATTAGAATTATCAGTGAATTAGTAATATAAGTAACTATTTTATTGTGGTTGATTACTCTTTTTTCATTTACGTTTTCTTAAAAGAAAGCATTAAATGAAAATGATTAAAGATAATTGAGGCAAGTTAACAAAAAAATGGAGATCCATTTTGTTTCCAGATCAGATTTTGGTAATTGAAAAATTTACATTATTATTATTGCTAATTTAAAAGAATGATCCTTTTAAAGACGTTACTTAACTTAATTTCTCAACATCGGAAATAATAATTAAGTGAATCGACAAAACGGATGAAATATCATGGGGGCAATTTATGGGAGCAATATATACATAACTTTAAATAAATAATCTGAAGATGAAATAAGTTAAAATATTCTTTTTCCAATGCCAATCTGGGTTGACATTTCGTCAATTCAGGCGTATTAGGGCAGATTTGTTGGCCACTCTTTCAGGGGCACCATTTTAGGGGGGCAAGAGTTGCTCCTACAGTAAGGACAAATAGTATTGAGAATGAAAGAAAATCCATGCCTCGTCCGGGATTCATACCCAGAACCTTTATGATTCAAGGCCAGTTCCCTGACTCGTACACAGTCCGGTTGGCGTAAGTTAAAACATTAATTATAGAATTAGTTAATTTATTTAATGTTGAATTTAAGTTACGAATTCGACAATGGAATTAATAAACTTAAATGGTGGTTAAAGAATAAAAATTAAGTAAAAAGATCTATGTCAGAAAATTTATAAGAATTAAAATCTCTTTTTAAGTAAAACCTTGAAATAATACTTAGAGAGAATCATTAATAGCAGTGATGGTTCTCATTAAGCTGTAAAGTGATACGTAATACTTTAATACTAGACTACAATAATTTTGTAATAATATTTTTATGGCATTGGTAAAATTGTACTTAGTCATAACGTCAAAAGGCTTCTTCAAATTCATTTTAAATAACAAGCATTCCTTTTTTCTTAAAAATATGCATATTGTTAATTAAATAGATGTGGGTTATAAGAGGAGGAAATATACTCTAATGCAATAATGATGTCAAAATTAATAGAATTTTCATATTTTGTCAATAACTTAAGTAGGAGTAGATCTATTTACCATTGAAGGCACATTATTCCGTCAAATTATTATTGCAGGCAATGGATAATTGAAGGACGGGGTTGAGAATTTGCAATTGTCCTTCTATGACCTAACTTTTACTTGCGGACAGTAGTGGACATAGATTTAGATGCTCTCCCTACAAGATTTATAAGTACGCCTTATCTCAAGCTTACCATATAAGATTTATGCAACAAAACACCTTGGTAAAGAGATATTCGGATATTTATAATAATTTATTCTATTTTAATTCAAGAAAATTAAAATTATTTCGATGAAAAAGTAGAATTAACGTATTAAATTGAAACACTGTATACACTTACCACATTGTGAGGATTTTTTTTTAATAATTGTAGAAAATTACTCACTGTTTTATAGTTATTATATTCAAAGTTTTGTTAAGGTTTTTTATTATTTAGAAAGTGAACTAAAAATAAAAATATATTTTATTCATAAACTTTTTTTAATTCATAGTGTTATTTTCTTTTCCTTTATTTATTATTTTTTTTGGCAAGGGTGCTCTCAAATCACATACGCCACTCCACTCCACCGCAACGCTGGGTTGTTATTTACGTCACTACTTGCCTAGCCTTTCATTGGAATCAGGTTGAACACATAATTGTCAGTTTTCACTAAAACACACGAGCTATACTTCACTTAATTATGCCACCGTTTCAATGTTCTTTTTTAGAAATATTTCGTCCTCTCGAAATTTTATTATTGTGGTACTTTATTAATCAAGATGAAGAATATATTTTTACAATTGACATTTGAGAATTTGGAATATTATATGTATACACATATGTTTAGGCTTTGGAACATTGTTATATAATTTATCAAACGACATATGTATGGCATAATGAACAGTTATTTTCTAAAAAAATATTTGTTAACAGCATTATTGAACAAAATTTTTAATTTTGCTTTCCTAAATTAAAATTATTTTTCTATAGGAATTTATAAACATAATAGATAACTATTTTTAACAACTTCAAAAATAAACTTATATTATGAATAAAAGTTGTCTTTATTTCAATTAACAACATAAAAGGAGACTTTTACATTTAATTAAAAAAAGAAAAACAATTTAGAAACAGAGTTGTAATGAGTTTTGAATGAATAGAAAGTTTTAAGAGATTCCAACATTCTTCCATTTTATAAATACATATTTAATGAAAATTTTTTTTTATGAAACCAAAAATATGCATGAATTTTTGATTATTAAGACTAAGGACTTTCGGCTGAAAATAAATATTAAACAAAATGTTTTATACTTAATAATTATGGAGTTCAATGCCTTGGTAAAGAAAACTTTAAGGAAGAGTTGTGTTTAGCTAAATTAATACGAAGACATGTTTAGATGAAAGGAAATATAATTTGGAAGGATATTTTTCAAATTTTAAGCGAGTTTTATTGCTTTAAAGATGAAACAGAAATCACTATGAAAAAAAAATAATTATGGAGTTCAATGCCTTGGTAAAGAAAATATGAAAGTATGAAGAAAATATGATGAATTTGAATAATTATAATTAGGCAAATATGATCTCGAAGGTTATTTTAAAATTTCGTGCGAGTTTCATTTCAAAGATGAAATAGGATATATATATATATATATATATGTATGTATGTATAACGTCGTTGCTTAGTGGAGAGATTAAAACAAGTCTTAGGCAGGGAACGAGAGTAAAAAATTTATTTATTAATTATTTGAGTAAGAACAGCTATAAAAGTGGTCACGAAATGTTGTGCTTCTCAATATAAGTTAGGGAAACGCGTAAAATGTTTCATTTTAGGGAAAAAAAGAAATCTTAGTAATTGTAATTGGTTTATTAAATAGGTGGCGCGATTCCCACAAAGAGCAAAGGGAAAAATGTCTTACTTACAATTAATGCATACTTTAGCCAAAAATAGATTAAATAACCGGATGTGAATTTAAAAGTGTAAGAAAGCATTTCGTTTTGAATAATAAATATTGAAAAGGATTTACAGAAAAGGAATATCATAAAAAGTTTAATTATGTTACACCCCCCACCCCGAAATTTTTTAATTACAATTAAAAAATTTAAAAAAATTATCTCTATTTGCAAAATCTTCCCCATGATAGAAACACAAATAAAATGAAAAGAGCAAAATTTGTAATATCAACAATATATAAAAGTAACATGAATTATAAAAAATACACATTTGTACTCTTGGTAAAAATTTAACACAATTAAAAATCTGTAGTAGCGTTATCAGCAAATTTAAGATTATGATTTTCATTTTCAACAGTTTGTTTAACTTAACAGTTTTTTTAGTTCTAAGTCTTTTGGCTTTTAATGTTACATATATATTTCTTATTATTTAAACAAATGTATATATATGTAATACAAAAATTATAAATACTTTTGTATTAATAACAACATTAAAACTCTTTCGTTTTCATAAAATGTCGTTGGTAAAGAATAGGTGTATAAATTCTATTTTGGGACTTCAAGGCTGAAAACATACCATTGAATTATAATTAGATTTATATCTCAAAGGAGGTGTTATTTTTAGAATCTTGTCCCTCTTTCACTTCCATATTAGGAAGCATTAAATGATTATCGATGATGCGTAGAGTTACAAACTATGCAGTGACTGAGCCTTTTCACCTGCAGGTCTGTTGGTATTTAATCCAGGAGCGATTGTTTTCGCATGTCTCTTGCTGAATGACGTGTTCCATAAAAGATCTGCCGGAACCATCCGGAGTTTTAAAGACACCCCCTCCCTTGTGGAGTGGGGATGTGAACTGTTAGCCACCAGCCTACCTCTAAATAAACCTTTTGAGAACGTATTATGACTTACGGACTGAATTATTCAAGCTGAATACAACAAAATGACAACAGGGATGTGTGTATATATATATATATATATATATATATATATATATATATATATATATATATATATATATATATATATATATATATATATATATTTGTTTAAATAATAATAAAAAGAAATTCGGTAATTCTGTTCTTTGAGTTGTAATTGCTAATCTTTCAGATATTTTGGAACGGTGGCAACTTGAAGTTAACCCAGCTTTAAATTGGTATGTACCAAGTTGTGTTGGGAGTAAAGGTGCCTTTGCGCAATGCTGAAAATATTTTCCTCATCAAGTGTTAGTCATCACTTTAACCAATTATATTTCATGTACCACAGCATGCTATTGCACGGGATTGATTTACTTTAAATTACAGATAATTGTTTCAATATTGTTTTGTTTTTTTGTAATTTTGGATTAAGGAAACTCTTTTTTTATGTAAGCTTTTCTTTTTAAAGAAAGCATTAAAAAATGATTAAAGATAATTTAGGCAAGTTAAAAAAAAAAAAAAAAAAAATAGAGATCCACTTTGCTTCAAGATTAGTTTTTGTTAATTGAAAAATTAACATTATGATTATTGCTAATTTAAAAGTATGGCCCTTTTAAAGACGTTACTTAACTTAATTTCACTACATCGGAAATAAGAATTACTAAGTTAATCGACAAAACTGATGAAATATTATGGGGGAAATGTATGGGAGCAATATATATATAACTTTAAATAAATAATCTGGAAATGAAATAAGTTAAAGTATTATTCTTCCGATGCCTATCTGGCTTGATATTCTTTTTCCAATACCCATCCATTTCATTTCGTCAATTCAGGCCTATTAGGACAGAATTGTTGGCCATTCTTAAAGGGGTAGTTGTTTTCTTCTATTAGGCTGGCCAACGTTGCTCCTACAGTAAGGACAGATATTATTGAGAATGAAAGAGCATCTAAGCCTTGTCCGGGATTCGAACTCAGAACTTTTCTGACGCAAGGCCACAGTCTGGTCGGCATAAGTTAAAATATTAATTTTAGAATTAGTTAATGTATTTAATGTTGAATTTAATTTACTAATTTGACATTGGAATTAATAAAATTAAATAGTAGTTAAAGCATAAAAATTATGTAAAAAGATCTATAAGTGAGAAAATTTCTAAGAACTAAAATCTAAGAACTAAAGAGAGGGAGAGAGAGAGAGTTCTTCGAATAACCGAGAGTCGAAATAAAATAAATTGTTGAGTTATATAAGAGAGACTAGAGATTTAGAGCGTCTATTAAATATTAAGCATAATGAAACTTTTATTATGAGTGTGAAGGGGTTACACGTGAAAAGAAATTCACGCGCCTTTCTATAAGTGAAAAAATTACAACTCATCTATTATTTGCTTCGAAATTTACGAAGTTTGACTTATTCAAATTTTCATTGTTTCTTTTATAACAACAGAGTATAGATAAGAAATTTGATACAAATTGTGAATAATGAGTATTGAAGATGACAACTACTCTGTACCACGTGACTGATGCAGCCGATACGACAGGTATCCATATTTGTTGGATTACTGAAATCACAAATCATCTAAGCTATTCAGGTGCCAGTCAAACACGTGATATTAAGTATTCATCAAGTGTTAGTCACAACGTCATTTAACTTTAATCAATTGAATTTCAAATACGCAACATGCTAAAGCGCAAGATTGATTTACTTTAAATTACAGATAATATTTGCCTTATTGTTTTTAATTCCAATTAAAACTTTCTTTTAAAGTCTAACTAATTTTAGTTTTCTGGAGAAATTTACTTTAAAAAATAAATTTAAAGCAAAGAGAGTATGCATTATTGATATCGGCTAACCTGAATCGTAGTATGGATTTTACTCGAAACATAAATATCACAAATTAAACTCACGATCGCCATTTATGGCTTACATCATCTATATTTTTGAGATTATTGTACTCACGTGGCAACCACACTATTCACGATATTCATTTAGGGTTCACGGCATCTTTATTTGTTGGATTACTGAAATCACGAATCAATCAGACTATTCAGGTGGCAGTCAAATACGTGATAGCAATTTCTACCCAAACATTCCTGACATTTCCTTGCTGAGAAAATAGTTAAATTAAATTGTTTGTAGGAATGAAATGGAACACTCTAAATAATTCAGAGACATCAAACTTCTTTAAGATGACAAAATATTGCAGAATGAGTACCCCTAGTCATAACAATAAAGATTTTTTAATCCTTCATAAGTATGGTGTAATATCTTGAACTTATTAAAATTCTCCTGAAATCGTTTATCATTTCGAAAATTTAACTGGTGCGAGGTTATCAATTATAAATATTATACGTAAATTTTCTGTATTTTACTTATTAGGTAATAGATATCGAAAGTTTTATAAATAAAGATTTATGATTTAGGCCTGACATTATATATGCCTATATTTGTTTTAAGTTATTTTTTGGAATGTGTTGTTTTACAGAACTTCGGATAATCAAAAGTTTGTTTTAAAATGCTTTGGCTGTTAGAAAGAATAGCCACTTTGAAAAAGTTTACTAATACGATTTTACTATTTTATTTTAGTTTCCGACTAAAAGGTTTTTTAAAATTGTTTTTGCGTGCTTTAAGAAAGGAGCTAAATAGACCATTACCATGCTGAAAGTAAAGGAAGATTAAATGTCTTTTTTAAAACTTTTAAATGAAACAAGGATTTTTACAAATTTAGATTTATTGTAGAAAATTACTTCGCAAAAGAAAACAAAAACAAAACAAAAACACGAATGAGCATAATATTAACTGTAACTAGCTTAAAATTCCTTAATTTTTATTTTAAAACTATTGAAATAAAAATTAAGGAATTTAAAAAACCAGAACTTCCTGTAAACCGTTACCATATGAACGAAAAATTTCCAAATAAATGGTTTAAATTCAGTAGTTTGGTAGTTTTTGCGTGCTCTAAGAAAGGAGCTAAATAGACAATTACCATGTTAAAAGTAAAAGAAGAGTAAATGTCTTTTTTAAAACTTTTAAATGAAACAAAGATTTTTACAAATTTAGATTTATTGTAGAAACTAACTTCGCAAAAAAAAAAAAAAAAAAAAAAAAAAAACACGAAGTAGCATAATATTAACTGTAACTAACTTAAAATTCCTTAATTTTTATTTTTAAACTATTGTTTTTTTATCTAATTCATAAGACAGATACAGTCGTTATAAATTAAATTGTTGAGTTATATAAGAGTAACTAGGGATTTAGAACGTCTATTAAATATAATAAGCATATTATATTTAATAGACGTTCATAGACAGATATTATATATTTTTTTAATGCATTTTAACATTTTATGAATAACAACATTCCGAAACCATATGAATCGTGATGAATTCAAACCCTAAATTCTGATACTAGGTTAAATGATAAACGTATTTCGAGAGTAAGAGGCATTGATTACCTAAACTGCCTTTTTAGTAAACAAACAAGATGCTACAGATGATGATGCCAACGGAGATTTCGTAATATAGCTGATTTGTTACCACGCAGGGAAATAATGACGCTTTACGAAACTAATTAAATTTATTATTATTATTTTTAGTGTTTTGTCGCAAAAAATTTGAAACATAAAATTCCTAAATTTTAAACGATTCTATGTCCACTATTTAAGCAATTCCAAAAATACAATGCTATTTCAGAGAAATCTAGACTGACTGACTTCCTATTTCCGAATAGAATATTAAGTTAGAAATGACGTAGGATTTTAATCGAAAGAGTAAAAGACAAAAAATTTTGTTCTTCGGGGGAAATAAAAGCATTCATTCGAAGAAAATAAAAAGCTTTTACAGCGATCTTTCCCATTTGATCGAAATTGAAGTAAAATGAAGCCCTTCAAGCGTTGAAATAGAAATGAAAAACGTTGGGGATTGCCTTTTGTGACGTAATAAGGTTTGTGAACTTTATTTTAAAGCTTAAAAATCAAACCTTAACGACTTTAATAAACTTTTAGTATAATTAATTATTTGAAATGTTCATACGTCAAAATTTATGCATATAGACTCAAGACTTCTTTGTTAATATTTACAATATAAGTAAAGACTCAAATATATCTAGTACGATGATAGCCCCAAACTAGGCTTCATCTTTACAGTTTTATCACAATAACATAATAAAACTGTTGAAGCATAATAAAATGAAGGAATTAAATGTCTTCTTCCAGAAATTTAACAATCGTTTATTTTCATATCTACGTATTATTTCTGCTAATTCTAGTATTCGAGATTATAATGAAGTTTTTTAAAATAAACCAAACTTAATTTTTTTTTTAGTTATGATAAAATTGGTATAAAGTCTATTTTCGTTTTTAACAAATCACCAAGGGAAAAGCGGCCACCTCCAAGGTTTCCGTTTTTCTAAACTATGTTACCTAACTTCAGCTTTGGGTTTAAAAAATGCCGTAGATGTCGGCACTGGGTTAAAAAATCGGATCGCGGGTTTGGGTTAAAAAAATGCAGACGATGTCAATCTTCGGTTGAAAAAATACTGTCGATATCAGGCTTGGGCTCAAGAAGCCACGGAAGATGCCGAAGTGTTGCGCATTGTGCTTTGCCTGGCGTGTACCTTTTGGCCAAAATCACGGCGGCTAATTATATTACCTACACCACGCTGCCATAGATACTCGTTCATAGGATGGGCCACATTCACACATAACACACAACAGAGGACAACGCACAGAGAGAAACATCTATACCCTGAGCGGGATTCGAATCCATAGCCATTGGCCACTCGACCACCTGGTGGCACTGTTGAGAAGTTAGAGTTTATTTACTTATTAATTTTTGATAAATGCGTTTAAAGCAAACAAAATAATATTGTAAGTGTATACACAATGTATACCTAATTATTCAGAGATGCATTATGTGGAAGTATCAATTCAAGACTTCGGGAATACATAATTCACACGTCATAGAAAAAAATCGATATCATGACATAGACAATTAAAAAAACTTCCGTTTTGGCAAAGAAAAAATTAATACAAATTTAGTCATTCTTTAAGGTAAATACTACAATTAAACATTTAAAGTATATTATGCTTATCTGAGTATAGTATAGATAGATTTTCGAAGTATAGATTGCAGTGGAAGTATGAAACAAATTTAAATAAATATCGATATAAATATTTCGTTGCTTACTGCAAAATTGAACTTTGTTAGAAAACAACTTCTTTCTGAAGTTTAATTAGGCTCTTAAGAGCCAAATTAAATAGTTTGGCTCAAAAGATAAAGAAGTACATGAAGTATAAAATGCCTTACAAAATCAAGAGATTTTATATTTTATGCACTTCTTTTTCTTTATTTTTTGAAAAAATTCCAAGAAATATGTATTTTTTTCATCTATTTAAATAGAATTACACGAACATCATGCATCTTAAATATTCTTCTTTTCTTTTTTTTTTCTTATTTGATATTGAAACCGTAGTTGAACAACCGTTCTAATTTTAAGTTTATGGCTACCAATGTTCAAGTCCGTAGCTTTGTAATTTTGAACGCAATCCAGAAGAAAAGGGTTCACCTGGATAAAGTACTGGGAGAAATTTACTTATGTGGAAGAACCTTTTGATGGGATTAACTCACATTTGCGTTACGTGGAGGGGAAAACCACGGCAAAGGGACTCCTAAGGATATTTAATTTCAGCAATGTGGAAAATTATGATCTCACATCGCTTTATCTCGTTCAAAATTTATATTATCTAAAAATGTGCAGTTTTTATTGTGTTGTCGCACTTTTTAAAGTAAGTTCTAAAACCTTTTTATTCTAGATTCAGACATGTTTGATGGTTTTTTAAATTTGGAGAATTAAAAAAAATCGGAATTTTTATTTTATACTCAAGTTTCTTAACTAAGTATTAGAACCACCTCATTTTTCTGGACTAAAATCTATTTAATCTTTATAAATTTAATTCATTAAATTCAATTTATTAAATTCTTATTTTTATTGAGTTTACACGCTTTTTATATATGCTGTAGAATTATTTTGAATTTAGGTGTTTTATTCATTTTAAATTAAAATTATAATTTATCTATAATTATACATTTTTTTAGTAAGTTTCATATCTCATTATTCTAGATTCAGATCTGTTTAAATATTGAAGTCAATGCTTGCATTACCTTATCTTAAATTTCACTGAACACACACCATACTTTAATATAGCGAGATACAAATCGAAAATTTCTGTGTCTTACATCACGTGATATATTCTTCACGCGCATAGCTCACATGGTATGGTAACTAGTAAGCACGTGTTTTCATGACAAAAAGAAAGTGAATCGTGTACTAGGGTTATGGTTAACATTGAAAGCAAAGAATCTCCTTTCTCTAGAAAAACAAAAGTAAACATAGTTATTCATAAAATGTATTTGGGTACAGAAAAATGTATATATAAGTTGTATAAGGAAAAAATTCTTTTTCTAACTCTCACAAACTGTCACGTTTCCTGCAGCTGCTTCAACTGAGAAGATAACAGAAATGTATGAAGATGCTACAATAGATAGAAACGGGAACATGCTGTTTTAGTTGAGAAAGTAATAGGCGAGCAGAAACGTTTTAATTTTTTCAAGTAAGGAAAAAAAATGGGTGACTTTTAACTGTAATGTATATCGGAATGAAATTCTGATGGACCTGTTAAAAAAAAACTTACAGTTTAAAGTATGTTAAATTTAAGATGCTTTCCAATGGTTGAATTATAATAAAAAATTCGCTTAATTTGTTACATATAAAAACATTTCTATATTGAGATAAACTAAGAATATTTGTAATTTTTTAATGATAACGGAGACATGCGGGCACATTTTGTGGAGAAAGTTATTGATCAACAAAAATGTTTTAATTAAAAAAAAAGAATAAAAAAATAGGTAACTTTTAAATGTAATGTACATCAAAATAAAATTCTGATAGATCTGTTCTTTAAAACTAACGATGTAAAGTGTGTTAAGTTTCAGATACATTAACATATCTTACATTTTATGTATATTAATTTTTTTTAAATTTAATAAACATTAAAAATTCCTTAAAATTAAAATATATTAAAACATTTTTATAATTAGATATACTAAAAATATTTATATAATAAAAAATATTAAATAAGATATTTTACTTTAATGTACTTACGTAATGTTAAAGAATACATGATGTCCTTTTCTTTTAGCTTTGGAGGAATTTTAATGGCTATTTTAATACAACTCTTTACGATTGAAACAAAAATTCGTAATTAATTTGAAGCAAGAGTTCTTTTTTATGGGCTTTTATATCAGCATTTCTCGCAAGCGGTTTATTTGGCACCCAAATTTTTTGTTTTCTAAAAAAAATTAGAAATTAAGTTTTACAACTTATATGCCCTACAACTATACTGGTAAGAAATATTAACAGTAGAAAAAAAGAATATAGTTTAGAGTCTCATTCTCAGGTTAACCCTTGGAGGTATTTGAGCTTTTCGCAGTTGCATGTTAGTTTCAAAAAAAGTTTTCCACTAAGACTACACTACATATTAAAAGACCTCAAGTATAAGGCCACGGAGTTGAACAAGTATAGCTATAAATCCGAGATGGTACGCTCGTCCCAACGTCAGTGATAAAATACAAAATTAAAGCCTTATGTGGTATACATGCAATCATTTTTAATTTAAATGATTCGTTTTGACTTTTTTAAATTGAAAAAAAAAAAACAAGTATATCTTTTGAAAAGTTACGAAGATTTACAAATTTTTCGTAATTTTTCATCTTAAAGGAGTCAATATTTACAAAATTCTTTGTAATTTTTAATATTTATATTCTATTCACGCATGTACTGTTTAAAACCCGATTCTTTCAAAATTTGATTTCTCAAGAACTATTCGATCGATTTCTCACAAACTTTGCATTTTACCATATAAAATTAAACTTTTTAAAATGAGAGAAAAATTTTATACCTCATAATTCAACATTTTTTCCGACAGCTATTAAGTAAAATAATAAAAAATAATGAATATTTACTAAAAGTTATTATTTGCAGGAAATTACCTTTCGGCAAATTAATTTCATTATCGTCCGCAAAAAATTTTAAATTGCTTAAAAAGTCTCGAGACATGGCAATATACGCAAAACTCAAATTAGCATTAAAGGGTCCAAACTTTGGATTGCTCTCCTGACCTAAGTAAGGGGACCATATTTACTAGGGTGCGGCTACCCCCCAATATTTTAGGAATCAAACATTTGAATTATACAAAAAAAATGATATTCAGAGAAAATACGTTTTTGTGTCTGATTTTGTAACTTAAAATATTGTCTGCTCTAATTAATTATCATAATATAGTCTGCTCTAATTAATCTCTCCTACAACCATTAAGATTGAGTTCTAGAACATGAAAATCCCAGTATTAGACCAGAAGTTATTTAGGGTAATCCGTTTATCTTTTTGCACGCTGTACTTAGTCAAACGTATACAGTAACAGTATACAGTAACAGTATACAGTAACAGTATACAGTAACAGTATACAGTAACAGTATACAGTAACAGTATACAGTAACAGTATACAGTAACAGTATACAGTAACAGTATACAGTAACAGTATACAGTAACAGTATACAGTAACAGTATACAGTAACAGTATACAGTAACAGTATACAGTAACAGTATACAGTAACAGTATACAGTAACAGTATACAGTAACAGTATACAGTAACAGTATACAGTATACAGTGTATAGTAACAGTATACAGTAACAGTACAGTATAACAGTAACAGAACAGTATACCAGTATAGTAATATGAAAAAATACTTTCTTTCAAAATGCCATTTAAAATATTCAAATGATGCGAGTTTGAAGTAAATGAATAAAAAGTCAAATTCAAAATTTTAATTAAAATCATTCTCAGGGAGTTAATTACATTTTACTAAAAATCCATAAAAATAATTAATTTTGGAACATATGCTTTTTGTCTTTTAAAAGTTAATTCAAACCAATTCGAATTTTCTAGAGTATTAATTTTATTTTCAAGTTTTATAGTTTCCTTTTGTGTATCAAAATACGCATCGTATCAAAAAAATTTTAAAATAAACTTATGAAATGTTGAAAAATTGCTTTAGATAATTAATTTTTATAAAAAAAAAAACATCTAAGCAAAAACAGAGAAAAGCTCATATTGTATTCTTCCAGTCCGGAAGCAATTTTTTTAAAATTTATTTTTTGTAACAAAAGGAGGTCTTACTTTAAAAAGAATGAATTTTATTTTTTTATTTGCACGTTCTTTCAAGTCTTTGTTCACAGAAAATAAAATCTATTGAGTTTTTATTTTGAAGGAAAAAATAATTAAGAGTTTGCATTTTTGAAAGTGCATGCATGACAAGACTTAAAGAGCTTTTTGAGATCGAGTTCAATGACCGAACATCGAAAATATGAGGCATACAAAAAATTTACATGTTATCATAAACTAAAGTATCCATTTTTCAATTTTATATTTGCTATTGGTAGAGTTGAGTTGTCAAAAGATAAAATAAATTAGAGAAATATCTTCGATAAAAAGCAATCTATGTTCTCAAAGAAAAGGACACTTGTATGTAAATTGGTATTTCGAAAACATCTAGATATATTCGAATTTAAAATCTGAAGAAGAAAATTTTTTACCGAATTTTTCGAAATTCAGTAAAAGTAAGGGAATGGTGTAGGATATTTTTTTTCCATGTCAAATATTCATTTTTGTTTCAACATAAACAATAATATTTATAAAGTAGAGTAACATTATTCACATAATAATTTAATTAAGAAATAATTAGATGTGTTGACAATAAATACATTTAAGAAATCAAAATGTTTAAAATGTTTTAGTTACATCGGTTTATGCTTTTTAGTTTTGAGTATGATTGCGTAGTATTAATTAATCATAATTCATTAATTTTTACGATATTCCAATCCGTACTTAAAAACGGTTATTTAATAATTGAAAATCACTATAATTTTTTTTCAATAATAGAGAATGTGCAAGCAAAAGATTAAACTAATTCTTTTTGAAAATTATGTTCTTCTTTAGTAAACTGTAAAAAATTCCAGATCAAATTCCGTTAAAACGTACCGGTACTCAGGGAACGGGTACTTTTTACAAAATCGGCTTTCTTTTGGGATGTTCAGTTAGATTTTGCATTTCAATTTTTGATCAATGAATCATGTATCAGCACAGTTTCACTTTCTTCTAAAACTGTAAAACTATTTGGAATCCTCGTTATATATTTAGTGAATAAAAAGAATGCTCACAAAATGTAATCGTATGTAAAATATAATATTACCGCAAAATGAGTCAACTAACTTATTATAATTTTGGATCAAATTATGGTATTAAGTGCCGGCACTTTGGATGCATCCATAAAATAAATTTTTACCACAAAATATTATACTATAAATTTTACAGTAATATTTATTCTATTATAGTGATTCAGTAGTTTTATGCTAATTATCGCTGTAAAAATCTCGGTATTTCAGTTTTCTTTGTTCTGTAACATGTTCTAGAAAAAATGGATTTTATGGTGGGAAGTACCAGCATCTTGAGTGCCGGTACTTTTTACATAATTTGATAAATTTTTTTTTACAGTTTAGGCCTTTTCCACAAAACCAAGCATCGTCTTACATAGTTTTCCTTTAGGTTACATCTATTATAAGCAAAAGTAAAACTCATATCTTATACATATGTTTTTCTGGCGAAATATCGAAAAACGTATGAAAAAAATCAACTATCAGATGGGTAATAAAGAATTTATTTGACAAAAAACGAATGAAAGCGAAATATTCACACTTAATAAAAAATATCTAAAACAAGTATCGATGGAAAAAAAAAAGATATTAAAGTGGCGTTATTCCTCAGAAAAACAATGTGGCACACTTAGAATGTTCTTCAGTTGTTTCCTGAGTTACTCGTTTTTCTGTCATCAATTCTGACGTCAAAACGTTACCAGGATCTTCTGAGGGAATCGCTTGTTGATGACTGCCATTTCCTCGTGTATAAACACAACGGCACATGTGGTACGAACTTGTCAACTTCGTAAAACGCTGACCGACTCTCTTTCGTGATTTAGTAGTATGGTAACGCGATGATCTAAATTTGTTCCTCGTTTTAGAGAGTATTTTTGTTCCGGGAAGTAGTTGTGTCATATTTATATCAAAAAGGTGCGCAAACACTCAAGTGGGGTCAATTTGGCACTAATTTATTTGATAATTGTGATATGACCCTTTAACATTTCCGTCAACTGTGTAAAGTTTTAAATGATATTTATATGCAAACGAATTACCGTTTTTTCGTTATCTTTTTCAAAAATTAAATAAATATTTGATTCGTGGTTTGTTAATAAATATTGATTTGATTAATAAAAGCTGGGATCACTCTGGGAATAAAGAGTTTGCTTCTATAACTGGTGATTCAGGTTCGAACTCCTGCAATTACTTATAAAATATAGCGCAATCACAGATCCGAATGAATTATGATTATAGGATATTTCTTTTTTTTTTTATCATCACGTTTAACAAACTGATTAGTTTGTACTTAGTTTTGATATTTGGGGGCTTGATTATAATGAGGCAAATAATATACAATTTACGAATTTGGGAAAAATAGAAATATTATATTTCTGTAACTATTGCTTTTATTTAGTAATGTTTTTGTAAACTGTTAGCCAAGGAGTACAAATAAAAACAATTTACAGTTTTGGGGCAAAAACTGTAACCATTGCATCATTTTGAAACAGACCAGCTAATTAAGATGCATTCTTGAAAAAATTAAACATTTTCGATCAAACGGAATCATTGCAATGCTTAAGTAATCTATAATCATTGCAATGCTTAAGTAATTATTCGAAGATTTGTTGAAAAAATTGAAGTATTTCAATTCTTTGTACAATATCAAATGATGCTTCTGTAATTAATGCTGGTAATTTATATAGCATTTACTATTTGCATGCCTGAAAATCAAGAAGCATATATGAAAGAATTTACTACTTTTGGGCAAACGGCAATTTATATTTCTGTCATTGCCTTGAGTTGATGTAATATTTTTGCATTCAAAGATCTCTGAATCTCCACTGTAAAAAAATAGGGTAAAAAGTACCGGCAATCAGGGAGCTGTCTCTTTTTACCATAAAATAAAATTTCAATGGAACATGTTACGTAATAAAAAATCTGATATACAGTAATTTTTACAGCAATAACTACTGTAAAATCACTAAATCACTCTACTTAAATAAATACTGTAAAAATTGCGATATAATATTCTACAGTAAAAATAGATTTAACGGTAAAATGAATTTTACGGATGATGTATCTAAAGTGCCGGTTCTTTATACCGTAAATTGATCCGAATTTTCCGTCATAAAAATTTCCCAAATCTCGAAAGATTGCGGTTGATATAAATCTCTAATTATTGCCATTTCTCTTATTTATAAGTTTTTGTGCTGATTACCCACCAACACTAAGATTCTCAATACAAATTTGTTCGATAAAGAATATCTCAGTTGATTAATAACAGATAGCAATAGGCAACAAACTCAGAAATTTAAAAATATTTATCTCCCAGAAATATTTTTTAAAGTAAATTAAGATGAACGTGCCGATGAATATTAAACTGAAGTAACGATTTTACACGTACGATTTTAATACATCTAAAACATCAAGATAGATTCAAGGTTGTATTGCGTTAGCGTGAAAGGATTACGTAAATCGAATACTACGTCAAAAGTAGTTTAAAACGTCAAATCAGATGCCAAATATAGCAGTCTAATTATTCGCCAAGGTTTGAATTTCTGATAATTTAAATTTACGCTAAATTTTAACTGGTGCAAAGATTATTCCGGAAGGAATTTTTGGATGCGGAAAAATTATTCAAGAAGTTTATAAGGAGGGAACATCATATTAAGAAGCGTAACGAAGTTCATGTCTTGTTCACCGAGCATACCCAATGGCTTGTTAAATAAACTAAACATTCTTCAATAAACTCGTTACGGTTCACAAGTATGATAAGAAGAAAAGTCTGAAAGCGTATATAGAAACTTACATCTACGTATTATCATAAGACACTCATAAAAATTAATGTAATAGATTGTAACTGACTTTGCTATAAGGCTTCACAAATCACGGATTTTTTTAAAATAAAGTTTTATTAACATAGTTAATAAAATAATAAAACATAGTTAATAAAATAATACACTAAATATTAAAATTTTTTTTAATTATTCTGAATTTTTTCTAGGCTTTAGTATATGTTTTAAATCGTATTTTGTAACAACGAAATTAATGTAATAGATTGTAACTGATTATGCTATAAGGCTTCACAAATCTCGGATTTTTTTTAAAATAAAAATTTCTTAACATAGTTAATAAAATGATACATCATAGTTAATAAAATAGTAAACTAAATATTAAACAAAAAATGTTAATTATTCTGATTTTTTCCTAGGCTTTAGTATATGTTTTAAATCGTATTTTGTAACAACGAAATTAATGTAATAGATTGTAACTGGCTTTGCTATACGGCTTCACAAATCGCGGATTTTTTTAAAATAAAATTTTCTTAACATAGTTAATAAAATAATACACTAAATATTAAACAAAAAATGCTAATTATTCTGAATTTTTCTAGGTTTTAGTATATGTTTTAAATCGTATTTTGTAACAACGAAATTAATGTAATAGATTGTAACTGACTTTGCTATAAGGCTTCACGAATCACGGATTTTTTTAAAATAAAATTTTCTTAACATAGTTAATAAAATAATACAACATAGTTAATAAAATAATACAACATAGTTAATAAAATAATACACTAAATATTAAACAAAAATTTTTAATTATTCGGAATTTTTTCTAGACTTTAGTATATGTTTTAAATCGTGTTTTGTAACAACATTAATTCAAGATTTATTAATTAATTTTATTAATGATTTTTAGCTCATTTTAAACACCTTCGTCAACATTTTAGGCTAACTTTTTGCATAAAAACTTGGTATAACTTATTCTTAGCTCATACACTGAGAAAACAAAAATATGGTCGAAATTACTAGAAACTGGTAAAATTTACCGTCTTTCTTGATCGATGGTAGAGCAAAAAAGTCGGGTAATTTTTACCGAAACGCTTTGAATTTGATAAAATTAGCAATAAAATATGAGATAGCGTATTTTATTGTTAATTTAATATGACATAAAATGTGATAAGATTTGGGTTAATGCTTTAAAATTTGGTTATTTTATCATGATACGTTAGAGCATGATATAAAAACCATTTATTCCGTTAAATTGGCTTCTTATTAAATGTGTAGTAGTAAGAATTACAATTTTGAAAGCCAGAATTACCGGCAAGCCATTATCATATAAACTGAAAAATTACCAAATGAATGGTTTAAATATAAATGGTTTTTTTCATAATCATAATTATGTTCTTTTTTTATTAACCAACAATTTTTTATGCAGGGCGAAACTGAAATAAAACATGATGAATAAAAGGCTCACAATAGATAATTGTATTTCCTAACACTCCCAAAGTTAATGCCAATTAATTATCGCTTTTAGGATAAGATTTAGTAATGTAATTTTCGATAGTATTCGATTAGATATAGTTTAATTTAATCAATCATGTAACTATTCTTTGATCATTTCTTTCTTAGACCTTAAATAGAATTTATTCAAATTATTGCTAACGTTTATAATGTTATTTTATCTTAAAGTAAAGAAAAGAAAATAATACTTAAAATAATTAAATATTTTTCAAAATAATAAAAACTTTTTTTTGCAAGAAACGTATATAAATTTCTATATTTTTTAAAAAATCTTAGTCACCAAATTTGCTTTATTTTCATACTAGTAATTTATTGTATTCTTTCTGCATCTTTCTCAGAATGCATTAAACCATTAACTTGTTTGAAAATTTTAGCGCTGTTATAAACTACATTATCGGGTCTTTAACTTTTTTCCTAGTTTTCAAAATAAAGGACTATTTTTTGTAAATACTGAGTATTTATCTGAGTATTTACTTTTCTGCTACAAAGACTACTGTTATTCCAAGAAGCTGATTTGTAAGGCGTAGAAAGCGTGTTTCTTAGGAAAGATTCCGTTAAAAATAGAACATTTTTAAAATTGGGAAAAATAAACGCTCGTAAAGGCAACTAGTTTTCTTTCTGTATTCTAATAAAAAAAATAAGCTTTTCAATTAAATGCATTTCTTCTTTGAAAAGACAAAATGCGATTAAAACAGTTAAACTAATTTTCTATATTTTTTCGCAAAAAATGGAACTGTTTTAATAATACTAACACCATAATAATATATTTTTTTTAAAAACTTTTTGGGATTAAGATAATTAAGTTTTTTGATATACAAATGTACACAAATATTTCAATTAATTTCTTGAAAATATTTCCTCTAATTTCTTTCAAAAAATTAATTTAATTTGCTACAAAATGAAAAAAAACTTTTCGCTAATGGTTTAGCGAATAAATTTATTATTTAGATTGAGATGAGTGATTTTATTTCAGAAGTAGAAAATAAAGTAACAGGGTTAGTCACATAAAAAGAAAAAAAAATTATTTAGGAGTATTTCGCATGTGAATTTTGATAATTTTTGCCCTATTATTTTATTTTTTTAAAGGGCGTTGAACAGCTGAGCCAATTCTGAGTTTACGACTAACAATGCTAAACTCCGCAGTCTTGTTATTTTGAACCTAACCCAGAATACAAGGGAGCTCCCGGATATGGATTGATTTGTCCTATGTGACAAACTAGCCTTCGGAGTGAACATTTTGGTGGAACTAACATGCATTTACGTAACATGGCAAGGAAAACCACGAAAAAGTTTTATGGTTACCCTGACAGAAAGGGAATTCTAACCCATGATCCGTTTACCACTGGGGATATTTTGCGTCAGTACTGTGATCGGTGGGAGCCGAGAGCAGAATTCGTATCAACCAGCCACAGCTGGGATTCGAACCTGGGCTCTATCCCCTGAGCCACCTCGGCTCTTCGCATAATATTTGAAAAGTGTTAGACATTTTAAAGGTAACATTTTAATCATGTAAAAAGTACTATTTGTTAAAAAAAAATATCTTTTTCACCGCTCTTAAAAACACAATATACTTATATCCATGTTTATCTTGATGTATTATGCTTTCTATTCTCTCTAGCAGAATAAAGATACAGTGTGTTCATATGATAAAGATACAGTTTGTTCATATGATAAAGATATAATATTCCAAAAATATACAATATTTTCATGTAATTTTTTTGTATTTGTAATTAAAATTGTATTTTTTTAAAGCTTTGAAATAAATTTGATTATTAAAAAATAGGATTAATTAGCTGTGTCGTGTTCATGACTTTTTACGATAACACAGTAAAAAATTTCCTGAAAAATTACAGTTTCATGTACTGGCATTCACGGTGCTATTGCCATTTTTTCTGTAAAAAGATATAAAAAGTTTTGTTTACCATAGAGATAAACATTTTTATGTCTCTTTTGTTTTATTTTATGAGCTCATTTACGTCTGACAAGTCTTGAAAATGGGCACCTATTTTTGAGTGCTTGAAACATGTTGACTGTTATTTCTCATTTACATATTTTTGAAGAGAATGAAGTTTTAAATTAAGTAATATCTTTCCGCTTCAGTTTCTTGGGATTAATCATTTAATAGCTGTTTTATTTAGTGAATATGATTTTAGTTTGTTTACTTCCTTATGTTTAATGTATATTTTTTACTATATGAATTTAAAAGCAATAAATTGTTTTTAAAATTATATATTTTATACAGAAATCCAAGAAATTATTTTAAGAGTGAATAAATATAAATTCAATTGTTATTTATTACAGTAATTTTCAAACAGTAGCTATTTTATTTATAATACATGATTTTAGTGTCGTTTTTTCCCATTAAGCTGGAAGAATAATAGGTTATTCTATCAAATAAATGTATTGCGCAACAAAAAGTTGTAAATATTTAGCAGCTATAATTAAGAATAACCGTTTAATATAGGTATTAATTTGCTCACTTCATTGTTAAAAAGCTTTTAGGGGAAAACAAAACTCTTAAAGACGTAAATATATAATTAATATATCTCTTCAAAACATGTTTCCGTTGTGATAGAGTTGTTTTTACGGAGTGAGCTATAAATGTCATATATAAGCGAAAAATAGAAGATTGGAGTAAATTGACGTTAGTTTATCTATTATAATGTATGTTGATTTTAACTGAATTTAGGGTAATTGAGTATATTTAGCTACGAAGCAATAAGTGTGAACACATTAACGATCTGTTTATATACCCTCTTACCGGCGAATAAAATCATTAAATAAACAAATTTATTCGCCACGTACTGAACAGGTCAATAAACTTTTAAATTAAGACTGTTAAATTTGTTAGGAAACTATTTGTTTAGAAAATAACTAATCCTATAATTAGATTTGTTTCCATTTTACGGTAGATTTAAATTCGAAAGCTTTGGTGAGACTAATAAATACTTAATGAGATTTCGATGCTATGTGTGAGATTTCGATGCAAAATAAAAACTTTCAAACTATTTAAGGACGTAAAACGCAAAATAAATATTGTATATTTTAATACTCAACAATTTTCAACTATAAATTTAAGTTGAAGATTATGTAAAGTTAAACATTTTAATTGTCATTTTTTTGGTAAAATATACATATGTATGGAGCAATTTGTTTAATAGATATTTTAGCGATTAATTTATGTTCCCTTGCAGCAGAAATTTTTTTAATTATATTATGTTTCACAAATATTTCGAACTTCTCTTAAAGGTAACTTTATTCAAGTAAATTTTCAGAAATATCCTTGGGCTATAAACTCGGAAATGTAATATTTGAATAACCAAATAAAGTTTTTTGACTTTTCATAAGCGTTAATGTAATATTTTTAATACGACTTTATAGATATTACTTAAAATTAAACATTTTAAAGCCATTTTTTTTATGAGATAACGATATTGATGAAGCAAATTGTTTTATAGATACTTTATCAGCTGATCTGTACACTCAGCAGATTCATTATCCTTTCAAACAATTTAGAATTTAGAATTGAATTTAGTTTGCATTGCATATGTTTATCAATATTTATGCATAGTTCAAATTTATAATTTATTATCTATAACTTGAAATGTTCATATTTTCCTGCATTTTTATTACTTATTTTTATTACATTATTTAAAATTAAACATTTCAAAGCCATTTTTTTTAATGAGAAAACGATATTGGTGAAGCAAATTGTTTTATAGATATTTTGTCAGCTGATCTGTACACTCAGCAGATTCATTATCCTTTCAAACAATTTAGAATTTAGAATTGAATCAAGTTTGCATTGCATATGTTTATTAATATTTATGCATAATTCAATTTCTAATTTATAAGCTATAACTTGAAATGTTCATATTTACATACATTTTTATTACTTATTTTTATTACATTACTTAAAATTAAACATTTTAAAGCCATTTTTTTTATGAGATAACGATATTGAAGAAAAAAATTGTTTTATAGACATTTTATCAGCTGATCTGTACACGCAGCAGATTCATTATCCTTTCAAACAATTTAAAATTTAGAATTGAATCTAGTTTGCATTGCATATGTTTATCAATATTAAAGCACAATTCAAATTTCTAATTTATTATCTTAAACTTGAAATGCTCATATTTACATGCATTTTTATTGCTTATTTTTATTACATTACTTAAAATTAAACATTTTAAAACTATTTTTTTGTATGAAATAACGATATTGATGAAGCAAATTGTTTTATAGATACTTTATCAGCTGATCTGTACACTCAGCAGATTCATTATCTTTTCAAACAATTTAAAATTTAGAATTGAATTTAGTTTGCATTGCATATGTTTATCAATATTTATGCGTAATTCAAATCTCTAATTTATAATCTATAACTTGAAATGTTCATATTTACATGCATTTTTTTATTTACAATATTTACATAGTTTTTTTTAGAATAATAAGGTTTTTAAATCTTGATAGTCAATAATTTTTAAATTGAAACTTAAACTGAGAGTACTTGACAATAATAATCTCCGAGGAAGTACCATTATTTCGAAGATTTTTGAAGGACATGTTACCTTCGAGACAAAAGTTAATTGTAAGTACATATGTCGTAATAGTTAAAAATAGAAGTAATTAAACACAAAATAACTGTCAGTTCCGTGGTCCAATGGTTTCACTAGAAATATTGTCACAGGTAAAAGTGTTTTTCTTAATATTCCAGGGGATCATCAGTTTTGACTTCCCGAAAAAAAAAAAAAAAAAACACGCGTCTGATATTTTTACACAAGGAACATATCCTGAAAATTTCAACAAAATTAAAAATGTTGAGTGTCACCCTTGACTGATTTTTTAACAAACAAGCTTAAAAAAATGCAAAAATGCAAAATGGCAAAGGTTGAAATCCTAAAACTTGGTTCGTATTTCCTTATAAAAATAGAATCGGGAAAAAATAAGAACTAGCTGGATGCTTAAATTTCTTTATCTGGAGTAAAATTAAAGCTCAGTATCCAAGACATCCGGAGTCTTGAAATTGTTTCCGAAACGAAAAAAAAATATGACAATGCGGACAGCATTCTTTTATTAATTAAACTTCCAATTTTCTTGACATTTCCTTCCTTTAATTTCTTTTCTAATTCAGTAATTGAATTAATAGCGGGGAAAGCTATATTTAGAAACTAAATTAAGTTTAATGAATGTCTCTTTTCGTGATAATAGTTGCATGAAACATAATATTTCAATTTTAATTTGTTTTCATATAGTGTTGCTGGAGTTTTAATAGCGATCTTGTAGATTTTTCTAATGAAATAAAACAGCGAGAAAACGAGTTATTTAGTCAGTATATTAATTTTTATACTATAGGTATCTCATCAAATACTTTAGGTGTCGCATGTTAGCCTCATGATTTAAATTAGTTCCATAAATGTCTCACATTAGCTCGATTAGTGTTTTATATTAGCCTGACAGGTGCCTCGGTTGCCACCAATTCTAAGCCTTAAATTTTAATAAAAAAGCTTTTTTTCTTTTCTAAATGGCGGGCACTTGGGGTTTGTCCCATTGGCCACAGAAATGCCAGAACTGCTACTCTCTTCTCGTCACCCAGTGGGCACCTGTGGCGAACCCACAGCGATGGAGCAGCGTCGCCCACGTCACACAACCACAAACCCGTTTATAGGGCGGGTCACATTCACACAAAGAGGAAAGGACATAGAACACAGAGAGAGAAAGAAACATCCATGCCCTGGCAGGATTCCAAACCGCGACCAATGGCTCCGGAGTCAGACACGCTAGTCATTCGGTCACTGGTCGGCTAATAAAAATACTTTAAAGGTCTATTTTTAAAATTTTGCTTGCTTTCGTATGAAACTGTTTAGACATTTATAATTAACAATTTGAATTAAAAGTAAAAAAAAAAAATTGAAATTGCTAAAAACATAAACGAATATCACTTTGTAACAGATTATTAAATATAATTCGTGAAGCAAATTTAGTATTATGACAAATTTAAAATATCTATAATAAGAAATATTAATCGCCTCGACCCTAGTATCAGCATTAGAGTTCCTGTAAGTATAGGTTATCTGCTTAACTGTGTCAAAATCATAACCATAGCTAGAAAAGTTTGGTGGATGAAAGTTCTAAATGACATTTCGGTAAAATATGGTTAAACTGGCTTTAAAGTTAATACATTGACTACTTGAAATAAAGATTTTGCCCTACCTTTATTTTTTTTTGTTAAAAAGTAGTATCATAAGGGATCTAATCTACAAAATCTTTAAATTCCTAAAACATATTTAAAATGTTCACGCCATAGTGGTAACACTCTGAGTGTTTTAATTTGCTAAAAAAAAAAAAAAAAAAAAAAGCGATACTTTCTAAGTTAACTCGTTGACAGTTTCCAAATCAACTAAAAACATTGTTTTGTTTCGAAAATTTAAAAAAGAAAAAAAAAGCCACTGTAAGAATTCGCAAAATTTATAGATTTGAGAAAATAAATAATACTGTTTAATTAAAAATGACAGAAATAACATCTTTCTCCGAAAAATCTAATTATTTATCGTTGTCCACTAAATTCCCATTTTATTTTTATCCACTATGTCGACTGTTGCCAAATCAACTAAAAAAATTGTTTTGCTTCGAAAATTCAAAAAAAAAAAAAAAAAAAAGAAAATGTCACTCTAAGAATTTGTAAAATTTACAGATTAGGAAAAATAAATAATGCTGTTCAGTTAAAAATGGCTGAAATAACAATTTTCTCCGAAAAATCTAATTAGCTATCTCTGTCCACTAAATTCCCATTCTATCTTTATCCACTAAGTCGACTGTTGCCAAATCAACTAGAAACATTGTTTTGCTTCGAAAATTCAAAAAAAAAAAGTGTCACTTTAAGAATTTGTGAAATTTACAGATTAGGAAAAATAAATAATGCTGTTCAATTAAAAATGGCTGAAATAACATCTTTCTCCGAAAAATCTAATTATTTATCTTTCTCCACTAAATTTCCATTTTATTTTTATCCACTAAGTTTACTTACTCTTTGTCCATTAAATTCTTTAGCTGGACGGCTAAAATCTCTTCATGATAAATTTATTTTGGTATTTACAATTAATCTCATTAATGAAAAAGATGAAAAAAGTTTTTTATTTGAATATTGTGGCAATATTTCTTATTAAGCTATTAAATAGGATACGTTTTTATTAAACTTTTGTCTATATGTAATATCTACTTACAATTATTAAATTTATTAAACGAACAAATTATTATACAATTTTATTAATTGATTAAAATTTATTTAAAAAAGATAAGGAAATACTGCCTTAGAGTCTTTCAATGTATTGCATGATGTCAAAAATTTTCTTTCTTTTTTAAGGTCACGTTTTCGAATTTAAAGTATATTTGAGAACAATTTTAATTTATTATTCACAAAAGTTGATGATACTAAGTTTCTACAGTAAAATTATAAGAATAAAGCAATTAAATATATATAATTTTTTGAATTGAAATAACATTGTGCTTATAATTTAGTTTTGAATATGAAGATCTGATATGAACCATAATTGTTAATCGATTCAAAGTTTTTGATTGCGTTTAAAGAGGGAAGAAACATAATATAACTTTCTAATTTTATTAAATAAATCAACGAAAAATAAATAGGGAATTCATATGAAATCATCCCTCAGGGAACAAATGTGAATCAGTTTTAAACGAATATTTTAAGACTTAAAATAGAAAAATAGCTTCCAAATTTAGAACAGAAAAATTTAACATTGTTCACCAATAAGAAACGAAATAATTCAATAAGAAATTCGATAAAATTGTTTTGAATAATAAATTAAAAATGTTTTTAGATAAGCGAGTAGTTGTCTTATTTCATGACGTTTTTGAGTCAGAAAAATCAAATGAGTTTCAAAATTTATGATGAACATTTCTTGAATAATTTATTACGTTTGAAGTCACTCTTGGATTTGTTCTGTCAGAAAATAAACATTGAAGGAATAGAATCTTTGAGTAAATATTACTAAAAAAATAAACACCAGGAGTTGCCCTTGATATTAGACTTGTGTCGATGACCTAAGGAAATTTTACAGAAATGAATTATGTATGCTGTGTCAATATAGATAGAATACCAAATCGAGTTTATACTAGAAAATTAAAATTGTTCGAATCAAGATTTTTGAAGATCAGTCCTTGAATTTTGAGTTTATTGATCCACCAAGAAACAAAGTTCAATAACTTTTTCTTTTGAGGGGTTTATCTCGAGGAATTCTATTTTCTGTACAAAAGCGATCAGTATAGTTTGTTAAAGAAACCTTTTGAATTCAAATCCACGGTCTTATTTAGCACCTTTCTACAGAAATTGAACAGGTACAGGTTCAACGCCCGGAATAAAAAGGAAGCCTAAAGTAGTTTCTGAAAAACTGAAAATATATTTTATCTTGGTATACCTTTTTATATTGCTGGAGTTGAGAAAAAGCAAGATTGGATATTTTTCCTCATCTTCTTTTTATGAAATATTTCTATCATCGCTGTTTCAGATCCAGTAATCAATTCCTCCAAGAAGCACTGTTAGAATTTTCATGCAAAAATTACGGTAAAAACACTGGAATCAATCAGTCCATCCAATTAACCGTAATATTTTCAGTAAAATTTTTTTTTATTTTAACGATTTTGAAACCGGTTACAATTAGTATGGTTAAAAAAACAATGAAGCAAAATATGAACACATTTACCAGTGTTCCCCAACCTTTTTATCACCGCGGACCTGTCAACGCTTGATAATTTTTTCCGCGGACCACTGGTTGATTACTTATATTTTAATTTATTAATTTTAATTTATTAATTTTAATTTATTAATTTTAATTTATTAATTTTAATTTATTAATTTTAATTTATTAATTTTAATTTATTAATTTTATTTAAACATGCTATCAAAACAAAATACAGTTACACCAAAAAATAAATATAAAGCGATTTTACATTTTAACTTACTTAAATCAATTAGTCACGATCGAGAGAGAAGACGAAGTTCTTCATTAGTTCCAATGTAAATTTCACGCCGAGCTTTCATGTTTTATTTATGATATTTACAGTTATGATGATTGATTTTTTTTTATTAAAACCAATTGAAAGAAAAAATAGTTTCAGTGGTTTTCTTTCTTTTTTAAACATTAAAAAATTTATGTCGCTACCTTCGGGGTTCACTTTTTTTTAAATAAATAAAATTTTAATGGAACTATTTTTAATTTGGGGTATAAACCTAAGAATTTAAATTCAATTTCAATGAAATGGGCGACCCGGTACAATTGGATCCACGGACCGGGACCGCATTTACAACTAGCATGGTTTTAAAACTGTAAAAAAAAAATTTAACTGGACATTGGAGATATGCATTTCGTTAAATAATAAGCATTGGAGTTAGGTTGGGGTTCAGTTGTGTTTTATCAAATGAACCATTAAATATGGTTTAATTTAGTTTATCCGTTTGTTTCACCGATCCTAAGAAAAGGGAAATACTAGACTTCACTGTGTTAAGCAGCTTTATGGTACTGTCATTTATGCGTGAATGAGAGTATCTTATTCTAATAGTCCTCGTGTCACAAATTTGAGGCTGCAGAATACTGGAAGCTCTTTATGAATTGAAGAGAATGATGTCAACGCAGGGACTCGAACCCCCGTTCTATCGGTGATGAGATTGACAGATTTGTCCTCTCGGCTATAATATGCACCCAGCTCTGAGGAACTAAGTGCTCTTCTATAATAAAAATCTTGTTATTTAGCCGTATTATCTAAAAACATTTAATAAATGGTTTTTCACACTGTTAAGAGTTTGAATACCATCTTATTTTTGGTTATTTTACTGTTCTGCTTAAATATGGTGAAATAACAATAAAACAAATTGTTATTTAACTATTTTTCAGCGAAATTTCTAACTGTGAAAAGTAATGCAAGATATGTATATAAAATCATTTATATATATATATATATATATATATATATATATATATATATATATATATATATATATATATATATATATATATATATATATATATATATATATATATATATATATATATATATATATATATATATAAGTTCAAAATAAAGAATAAAACAAAGAAAAATAGGGGGTGGGAAATAATAAGTAAAAAAATAACAAACAACATATTATTTAAAAAAAAAAAAAAAAAAAATATGAAATTTTAATTAAAAAACCGGAAAAAAAGCCGGAAAAAAAAAGATATAATCTTTTCTTCAGCCCACACGATTATATCCGATTATATATATACATATATATATATATATATATTTTTTTTTTAAATAATATGTTGTTTGTTATTTTTTTACTTATTATTTCCCACCCCCTATTTTTCTTTGTTTTATTCTTCATTTTGAACTTATCTAATGAGTGCTGTTTACTTGCAGCTTAAGCGCAATAAATGATACTTATTGTTTTTCTTAACTTTCTTAGTGTTTTCTTGTATTTATTTATTTATTATATATATATATATATATATATATATATATATATATATATATATATATATATATATATATATATATATATATATATATATATATATATATATATATATATATATATATATATATATATATATATATATATATATATATATATATATATATATATATATATATATATTTTGAATAGTAGGATTGCAATTTTGAATAGTTCTTACACAGTACATTATACATGATAAAATTTGATTATACGCTTAGAAAATGTGCCTTACGAAAATAAATTAATTTAAAACCATTAGAACGAAAGTAATTTTGACAATCTTATTTATTTTGAAAGAAAGGGGTAGACACAAATAAAAAATGTTATAATGAATATAATTGTAAACTTAAAGCAAGTTTGGTGAGTAGTTTGGTAATCTATATTAAATACTCACGTGTTTTTAATTATATTTAAACGTTTATTATATTTACGCCAACAAAACCAAGCAACTTATTATATCAATGCGTTTTGACAATATAATTTTAGAAATTGGGAAATATATTTTATGGAAAGGAATTAATTGGATTGTTAACATCAATACTTTCTAATTTGAACATTTTTTTCGTTCTTATTGAACAGAAAAATGTAAAAACTTAATTTTTCATCTTCTTGATTTCACCTGAAAATATGTTTTTCCAAATAAACTTTATCCGTAACTTCAAGAGCTCAAAACACTTTGTACCAAATACTTTTCAAACTTACACAGGATATAAGAATTCAAAATTCGGATCAGTCTGATTTGCCAATAATTGAAATCATCTCTTTTAAATTTGGCAATCCTATTGAGTTGTAAATTAAATATTTAGTTTCAAAATATAACCGTATTCAGCATCATATTGCATAGAATGAAGTTTTGAGACGAATATTTATCCAGGATTCATTCATGAAAAAATTCTACTGTTGTATGTAAGGTGGCAGTTGTATGTGGGAAGCAACATCTTCATTAGATGGTAAGGTATCAATACAATAGTTAAATGTTTAGAATAGCCACAGTTCGATGTTCTAATCTTTACATTATTCTCAGACATAGCTCCAGTCTAGACACCAAATTATTTCCTTGCTACGAGTACTTTAGAACGTCTGAATGAGAACAATACTTTATACATACAGCTTAGAATATTCTTGGGTTATACAAGCGCAACGGCATAAATCAATACTTTATAATAGGGTTCATGGAGAATAAATTTGCTGGAGAACTTGAATTGTTTCAGAAACTTTAAGCCTTAAAATTAAATTTTTTATGGAATTAATTACCATTATTCTCATTGTCATGCCTCCATGTTGTGATGGCGCTGTCATCAAGGTAGATGTTGTAAAAAGACAGAGGAGGGAACGCTCTGATGGAGAGCGGAAGCGAATTGTTTAGGTGGATTGGTTATATTAATTTTCTTCAAACTTCATTTTTTTTCTTTGTTAATAAATATTTGTGTTGTTAACTGGTTACCATTTATTTGGCCAATTGTGATTTTGGGAAGTATCTGAGTGAAGAAGGGAAAAGGAGGAAAAATTATAAGTAATATCACACTCATTAAAATTGTCTCTGATTTTAAATAGCATATATGTATGCACATTATATTTAAGATATGAATAGATAATTGATATGGCAAAGAAGCTGCTGACCATTAATAAAATTAAAAACTTGTAATCGTCATTAATTAAGTACAACTATCCTACTCAAAATTGACTTAACTTGCTGAACAGCAATATTAAATTTCAAAAACTATTATACGTACACTTATTCTATTCCCAGAGTTCTTTTCATTAAAAACTGATATTAAAAAGTGGTGCAGACCAATCTATAAATGATAACCGATGTTGTTAATTTAAAGTTCTGTTAATCAAAGAGTGAATAAAATAGATGTAATAAAATACCTTTTTGTGAATAAAATGAGTATATATAATATTACATAAATATACAATGATTTGTTACAGATTGCAAAAAAAAAAAAAAAAAAAAAAAAAAAAAAAAAATCATGACTCGTAATAGGATTTCACTTTTTAAAAAAATTAAATTACTCATAGTTGTCCTATTATTATATAAATACATATATTAATTAATTTATTTTAATTACATAAATATTGGAAATATGAAATCATTAAAATATTAAATTCATTAAAAAATTACGACATATTTTAACAAAAGGTTTTATGTTTTTTTAAATTTTAAAATGATTAAATAATATCAAAAACATAAATTGAAATTCCATCATTCTTTTCATACTTATGTAAATATTAGAAAAAAAAAACGTTTTGTCAATCATTTATCAGTTGTTTTCGGATAAAAATTTATTTAAAAACATTAAAATTCAATCTATGAATTGGTTCGAAAGATATTCTAGCGATAAAAAAAATGTTGACTCAGACGTTGAGAAACGTGACTTCATAATAGGAATAATTTCTTTCTTTATTAAATTTTACATTACGCATCGATGGGACATATTAAGTAATTTTTATTTAGGACAAAATTATTTTTTCTCAGAAAGAAAAGTAAAAACTTAGGATTATTAGTTTCAATAGCAGATAATTAAAAAACATTGCAGATGATTTATTTACTTATTAATTGAAACAAATGGAGAAGTGAGTTTCCTAACGTGAGTGTTTGAATTGAATTTATTTTAAGCAAGCGAACAGTTAAAAAAGGGGGAAAGGGGTTCTCGTTAAAGCATATTCTTACAATTTATTGAGCTTAATTAACCCTTAAGTTACGTTCTAATTTTAGGATTCCAAGAATGTTGAAAGATAACTTTAAATTTGTCGTTGCTTTAAAAATAAATGTACTGTCACTGTACTTATGTAATCAGAATAATTTAGATACTGGAAAATAGTGAATAATATATAATAAACTGCAATATTTTGAAATTTTTGTTTTCTTTTTGGTAATGCATTTGTGCATTACCAAAATGCACAATTTAAAAGTTCGCGATGCTAACGAAAGGCGTTAAAAATGTTGATGTTTAAATTGGCTAAACATAAAAATGCGCACATTTTTGTGATTACTTTTATTTTTTAACTAGGTTTTTCTAATACTATATATATCCTAGCCTAAAATTTCAAAATTTAAAAGTATGCCGAAAAAAGAAATTGCGCATGATCTAGAAATCAGACAAAACCTATTGTACTTTACTTTGCTACATTTTGTAATGATATTGAGTGGTGCAATTGAGTTATTTACGTAAAATAGTACAGTTACGACAACATAGCGATCGCACCGGGAAAAAAACGGTCAAAACTACCAAAATATGGTAATATTTACAGCGTTTCTGGCTCTATTGGAACGCCAAAATGTTCGGTAATTTTTACAGAAGCGCTATTGAAATGACTTCTGGTAAAATTAACAATAAAATACCGTTTTATTACCATACTGTTTGGTCATAAATGAGGTGAAATTTGGTAACATTATCATAATACTTTATACCATGATATAAAAACCATGTATTTGGCTAAATGTCTTTTTTAGTTTTGTATTTTTATTAATTGTGTGGTAATAAGAACTATAAATTTGATAACCAAAATTTCCAGAAAACCGTTACCATAGGAACAGAAACAAATGAATGGTTTAAATACCGTATATTTTTGTTTTTATAACCAGAATTATGATTTTTTTGCCATAAATTATTACTATACAAGTACAGTAATTTTATCAGAATTATTTTTCCTTGTTGCATATTGAATAAAGCTTTGTTAATGTATTTTACATGTTATGTTTCACAATGATACTGAATTGTGTGCTAGTATTTCATTAAAATAGCATAGTCATGAGAATATTATGATGAGATGTGCCAAATCAGGGAAAATTCTATCGATGTATTTTGCATTTTACATTTCGTAATGATATTGAATTGTGCGATTGTGTATTATGATTGTTTATACAAAACAGTACAGTCATGAGAATATCATTATGGGACCAAAAAATCGGGCAAAACTTTACTAAAATAGGTTATTTTGTCATATTTCGTAATGATATCGATCAGTATGATAAACACAGGCAGATTCTGTTAAACTTTGATAAAGAGATGAAATTCAGATGCACTGCAAAAATTTTAGGAGTGTAATTTTCACCATTTTTGGATTTAAAGTAAACTCGATAAAATTTCAAGTATAGAATTGTAATAATCGCGAAAAAAAAAAATATATTTACAAAATAACAATTGTTTGAAAGAACTAGAGTGAATATTTTACTAAAAATTTGCTTGTTTTTTAAACTAAGTGTTTTTATATTGGTGTCATAAATTAATTCTAAAAATATGTATTGTCAGTAAATATACAAGCAAGAAAATGATTACATAAATAAATAAAACTATAACAGTGAAAAGTAAATAAATAATGTGACTACATGCAGTATAAAAAAATTAGTTTACACCTCAATATCAAAAATGGTGGCAATTGTACATCTTTTTTTACAGTGTGAGAATTTAAGTGGAGAAAAAGAATGCTCAGTTAAGGCGCTAGCATTCTTCACTCGTTCCACCTCAAACCGTTGCCAATAAACTTTAAAAAAAACTATAATGGAACAAACAATATTAATTAAGCATCACCTTTGATGAGGTGATATATGCTGTTGGACATGGCGGGAAGCTAGTGCGAGATGGGCATTCAAACATTATTCCAGCGTGCATAAAAATTTATCGATTGGTTACGATATTATATAAGAAAGCCAACAAATGTTTAACTTTCTAAATGCCCTAATAATATAAAAATTAATAGATTTTAGTATTATTTTTTTAAATAGCTGACCTTTCTTTTGGGATTGTTCTATTAGATTATAAGTTATTCAGCGTGATCCATTCCTGTTTCAAAGAATTCTAGCTAATTAATTTTTAAGGTCTTATTTTATGCCCAAGTAGAGCATATAATATGCAAGATATATTTTTCTTTTTTCGCAAATATTATTTTTATTCTAGATATTAAATTAGAAATATTGAACTTAAAAAAAGTCATAATTATTGTTCTTTCACCATTTGAAGCAATGACTCTCCTAAATTTAACCACATGAAATAAAGCAAAAGATTGCTAATAAATTGCTAGTTAGCTGCGCAAGACAATCTATTTCTAACTTTCTCGGCTAATATTAATTTCATTTCCTCAGAAATGACGCCATATTTTATTTTAATATAGATAAGTATGCAACTAGAGTATCAAATAATATCGATTAGTTTTTAATGGCTGAACAGTAGCCGACGTTATTTTCAGGTTCATTTGAAAGATAATAATATGGAAGAGGATCTTCCTATTTCTCAAAATCGTTCTCAAACATGAAACAAAAATATCAAAAATAAACTTGTTTGAGTGAATTTATTATACTATAAAACAGTGCATAATAAAAAAAAAAACTTTTTGTTTTCACTTTTTCACTGCTGATGTATTTCAACATATTGCATTTTTTTTTAATGTTTTATGAAAGAAAATTTTTTTCTTTGATTAAATCAGTTTTTTTTGCCATTCAAATAAAATATATATTGGGTTTATTTCCGATTAAATTAATGAAATAATTCGCTTTTGCTTCTTATTATGAAATTGAAGAGGAAATCACAGAACAGAGTTTTCTAATCTTTTTTTTTTAGCCATGATTCAACTTATAACTCCCAACAATCAATAAAATCTAAATAAAGTAGTTCGAATTTTTTTAATTTTCACTTATGTTCAAAAACTTTTCTATGATTGATTTTGAATATTAAGGAAATTAAATTATCAATAACTGTTTCTTTTTGATCCAAATAACTGCAAATAAATTCAAATCTGAAAAATTACTGTTTGGAAGCGAGCTATGTTTGGAAGATTTTAGCTTTAACGCAGAAAAAGACACCGGTGCTGTATTTCATAACTGCTGCTGTATTCATGCTGTATTTCATAACCATAAATTATTAAAATGCTAAATGTAATATTTTCCCACTTACCTTGATATAAATTGATACAAAATACTAAAAAAGTTTGAAAAATATGTTTAGTAAAAATTCTGATTCAAAGGGCTAAAATGATTCTTTAAAATTTTGCTTTATTATTTGCCTCTGATCATGATCAGGCATATAAACACAAACAATTACTTTATATTAGTCGGCAGATTATAAATGCAAAATATATAATGAGCATTCATATTTTGTGCTAATTAAACTATTAAAGTTAAAGTTGTAAATAATAATAGGCTGCAATTTAAATTAAAGTTTCGTTGACAGGATGCTTTGAATGTAAAACTATCTCTGAAAAGAGGGTAAACTATAATTATACTATACCGTAAAGATTTGCAATAGTGATCTATAGTGCACTTTTAGGTCAACGGAAAAACAAATTTAAGGCATGTTTTACAGTGAAAGCATCTAATAAACTGATTGTCCTATTTTTTGTGATATATAAGGGAGATAATTTATCAAATCTAAATGAACAAATGAATGTCATTTTAACCCTCAACGCATCACGCTAAGACCGGCATTCCAACTATGATCAATTCGTTTTAGATTAAACCTTTCATTGAAAACGACACAATTCTGTGGACAGAAAGCTTAAATTAAATTCTTGCGGACAGTGCGGCTTTAAATATAAAATTATCTTTGAAAGGAGGTCAAGCCCTTGTTTGACCATACTGTAAAGATTTGCAATAGTCATTTTGATGAATAGTATGATTTGGGTCAGCGGCAAGAATAATTGAGAGCATATGGAAGTATTTAATAAGTGGTCAGTCCAATTTCTTTTTCTAACAAATAGGGAATTTATTTATCTCCTCTACTGGGAAATGTAATCCTGATGAAAAAAATAAGTGTAACAAAATATATTTGTTGACCCACATCTTTAGTAGCAAAACGAAAGGATTTATTTTCCTGGAATAGCTTTGAAGAAATATCCGAAATAAGTAATCCTTGCCACTTGCAGTGTTTTTTAGTAAAAACACGATATTAAATTGAAGATTTATTTCATCTGAACTGTTTACTGAAAGACATTCCAACAAGGTTATGATTTGAGATTAAAAGGCCTTATTCCAAATTTGTTTTTAAAATATTTCCATTTGTTTTTAAAACGTATTTAAAACATAATAAAATTTTTTTCAGTTTAAATAAACTTAGAAATATAGAGTAAAATTGAAAAAAGATATTGGCATTATTAAAAATTAATGATTTTATATTGCTATAATAAAAATACTTATAAGGGAGTTTTAAGCCCTTCTGTCAAATTTTTTTTCTTCGAATTTCCGACCAAAAACATACTATTCTTTATTGCAGAAAATTAATATATGTTTTATCCTAAATTCGAAAATACAAAATGTTCTTCTCAGCAAGCAGTTTTTTGCTTGACCTATAGGGGGTGAAATATGTGGTGTCCAGTCCACTGATATCCAGTTTTCCCTGCAACGCACTCAAGTTTTATCTTAGAAAAACACACTGTGATAACATATTTATTAACTCTATTGCTTTAGAGTGCTTAAGATAAATATCAGTATAAAATAATTATTAAAATTAGGTAAAACATATTTAAATAATCTTCCAACCTTACCGTTAAAACAGCTTCACAATCAGTCTTGAGCATCAGAGTGTGAAAATCACATTTATCACAAACACTAATTCTTTAATACACCACTAATGAAAGAAAATTTCAAAAAAGTACAAAATGATCTTGATTTCAATTCAAGGCGGAAATCTGACTGCGAAAATTGTGAAGAAAGTGGGACTAGTTGCGTCGTCTCTTATGCAATATTCAGAAATGCAAAAATAATCACGAGATTCAAAGAGACGATTGAGTATGAGTTCAATTTCAATGATGCAATTTTTCTCTTCGTCTCATGGCATGCGACGCCGATCATGCACGAATAAACACGTCGAACGTATGAGATGCGACTCCGATAGAGAATAGGTTAAATGCAAACGAGAGAGATTTTCAAAATTTCACAAAAAGGGAGCAGTGTAGAGCTGAAAATGTTTGATTTGACTAGATAATTAAGAGAGATTCCTATTTCATTTAAAGATTCCGATTCTGTCAGTTTTGTATGAGCGTCTGTTTGTATGAGCGTCACAATTCTGTTTGTATGAGCTTCACAATGGGAGAGGGGAAAAAGTCCTGCTTCTACGGAATCTTCAAAATTATACGAATATCAAAGCAGACTAATAGTTTAAATATTTTTCTAACGAAAATTGTTACACTTTTTAGGAAATCGCCCATTTGGAGATATATTTTTTTTTTAACCAACATGAAAATAAATAAAGTCAATGAGCAATTTTCAATTTTTGCAAAGATGTATGAGCCCCGCTAAACAATATGTTGGAGTAGATCTTTAAAAATTCAAAGCAGAATTCGAGCCTTGTGAATTGAGACATTGTTCGGCAGAAAGATTCCATTTTCTTTTGGGAAAACAGACGTCTTGAGAGAGTGCAACCGACCCGCAATAATTTTCAGGTAGTTCACTGGTTTCAGGGTCTGTTCTACCACAATTATGAGCAGTGTATGACCTGCTGTATATGTGGGGTGTAACTGTTCGCGTGGAAGGCGGCATACCCTGACACGACCATTGATATGATGAATGAAAGATGATGATGTGGAAACAAGTGAAGTAGCAGATATGACTTCGAAAAATATGTCGCATTCATTTTCCTAGAGTTTGAAATTACGCAAATAGAACTACAGCGACATATATGCCGTAGATCAAACGGAAAATCCGACTCTTTGTAAATTGGAAACGTTATTTGTTAGACTCAATGCAGAGAGTTTTATAGGCGCATTGGAAAGTGACGTCGGTTCAGATTGGTGTACGACATATATGTATTCAAGAGACGAGTAGATCAAGTGAAAAAAGAGAAATACGCTTTGCAAGTTTCCGGTATGTGTACTAAGTTTGTGTCCAATTTTGTCATATCCCATAAGCGTGAGAACTGTTTGCAGTATTGAATGTATAAACATGCATTTCTAAAAATATGCAGCGCAATTCCAATTTGAGTACCGAAGAATATCCGCAAAGTGTGAAAATAGAAAACAACTATTACTTTTTGAATATCTATTTGTCACAGAGTTATTTGCCAGAATAACTTTAAGCATCCTGTTTTGGCCACCTTTGCTCAACAGATTTCAAGAGATAAGATGAAAGAATATTTTACAAGATAGCATAAAGATATCTAGAAAAAATTGGAGAAAAATAGTAACATCTTGTCTCTCTCCTCATATTCAAAAGCAATAACTTGAATTCAAATAAACAAGTAGTTTTAATAAAAAATAAATTAAAATAAAAAATATATATTTATTCATTTATTTATTTTAACTAAAGAATGTTTGCATTAATCTCTTCCTCGTTTTTTATTATATAAGATATCACTTTGCTAAGAGAAAGTAAAAAAAGTAATGCGTTTTTTTTTAGCTATCCAAATAGATATATCATTGAGAAATAACAAGAAAAATATAGGTTAGATAGATATTGCCCCGAAAACGTATCAATTCTAAACAGCTTAAACTCATTCACACTTTCATACCTGCAAATATTTTTTCTAAGGAGCAAAGTTAAATATTTAGTTACGAAAATAGTCCCTGATGGAAAAGCTGCGAAAACAAATATCTATTACGTTTTTATATTGACAGAATTGGCATCAGCAAGAGCTAAAATATTACTCGCCGCCTTGATGCCTATCAAAACCTAAAACAGTTTTCTTATTTTTTTTTTTATCATCGTGAGTATTTTTACCATTTATCTGTTTTAAATGACTTTCTCGGTAACCTAGAATTGATTCTGAGATGTAATTTATCGTCTGCTTCTATATCAATATTTTATGGTCCGGAAGTGGCAACAAGGATAAGGTCAAGGTGATGACCAACTTTTCGAAGGATGTAGTATTAATAGCAGGTAATCATGGAATAGAATTGTTTTCGCTTAAAATAGTATAAGTTTATGCTATTTATATCGTGCAAAATTATGCGATTTTAGTTATTTTTTTTAAACATTTAATTATTATAGAAACACAATGACTAGATTTAATTCTTATCGACGAATTAAAAGCGTATTGCATTATATGCATAAAAATATTAAAAACTCCTGCATAAAAACAATAAAAAACATATTAATTAAGTTTAGTCGAATGCAATATGCTTTTCATCTGAGAATTAAATGTGTATTGCATTATATGCGTACTGCATATGCGTATTGTATTATAAGCGTATTGTATAAATATATTAAAATTAAATTTCAAATTTTTATTGGTGATTCTTTTCGGTAAAAGAGTAAGAAATATTAATTTAAAGCAAAACAAAAAATACACGTGTCTACAATGAGAGAGTGAGGCGATTTTTTTTATAAGGAAGCAATCTGAAAGAGACAATGCGTAACAGTTTCGTGGGGTTGGGGGAAGAAGCGAACAGTGGACAGATCCTCTGACACAGCAGTGGACAGAACCTTTGACAAAGCAGTGGGCAGTAATATTTATGAAAATGCGCCATTTTTAAAAATGTTTGCTTGTTGAAGTGAATATCAATTTAGGAACGTGCAGTGAACGATAAATTTAAACGAGGAGCGAACAGCAAAAACTGAGTAAATTGATCACTGAGTAACAGTTTGGTAGTCCGCTTTGAAGTGTCGTCAATTTAAAGAGAATCAGTTTAATTTATTTCCACTTTGTTTCTTGTCTGTTAAGTTGATTGATATTTACTTGGGAAGTACATCAAACTACTGAGGGGATCAACTTACAGTTTTTTTTTGTTTTTTTTGTATCAATTTAATTTTCTATAGATTATTTTATTTAGAATTTCAATCATTCAGGGGATACAGGATCAGGGACATACTGGACATCAGCATTATCAGTTTATCTAATGTCTGAAATAAGTAATTAATGTGTTTATTTAAATAAGCAAATGCATTTCGAAAATGTGCTTCAACGTGAAATCCTAATCTAGGTACGCTCCACGAAGCAACCTTAATAAGGTGTTAAATTGGACCCTGTTCTCCAAGTTAAACCATACCATAGTATCGTGCATTTAAGGTTGAGAAATACGATGGTATGGTTAATCTTAACACCATATTAAGGTTGAGACATTGTACAGCAATTTTTATTTACCGTAAATTATGTTTCTGCGATGTTATTAATAGACAACAAGAAATTAATAGCAATTATAATAATCTCTATGTATATTTCTCTGATGTGCCCAATAAATCACTGTAGTTATGTGGCACTATAAATTGTACTATGAATCAGGTATTTATTTATCTATTAACAGCACTATAGTTGTTAATCATTTAGTTAGGTAGGGTGATTAGTTAGGTAATTATTTAAGAAGTGTTAAAAAATGGTTGTACGTTAAGTATTTATTTAGATTCATTTTGTTAGGTTGTCTTAAGTAATAATGAGTAGTGTTAAATTGTTAGTTATTATACGTTAAGTAAATTTATTTAGAATCTATATTATATAAAACGCTAATACGTACGTATGTATGTATGTATGTATGTATCAATAAAACCGATGATATTTCTTTTCTCGCGCTGGCAACAGTTTTCATTTTTAATTGATTGGATTCGGCGCGCAAGAGCACGTAGTGAGCAACCAGATAACAATAACCAGAGTGAGCATTATCAGGTTGTTCAATTCAGATTCATGCACTAAAAACATGACAATATTTAATTTAAACTCAATTAGGAATTAATTAATTAATTGAAGTGAGAATGCTTTAAAAGGCCGCTGTTGAATTGATATTTTTCTATTGGGAGCTACCTAAACGTCTAAAAAACGTTTAAGTGTTTGTATTGAATGCATTGAATTTTTTTATATTTCGCGTTTATTTATGCATTGAATTTTCACGCTTTAAAATGCAGAATATTAGTGAAGCAATATTTGATATTTTATTTTGCTAATATGTTTCTTATTTAGCTAATGTTTTGATTTTTTCACCATGTACAATCTAAATAGCTAATATACTTTTTTAAAAGCCAATAAGAACATTGGTAGAATTCATCTACATAAGTACAATACTATGTCTTTGATGATAAAATACTATGTCTTTGATGATAATATATTATGTCTTTGTGCTAGAACATTGTGCTCATTGGCGAGCGAGCGTAGCGAGCCATGGTTCACGGCGTGAACCACATAGGATTGCGTAGCAATTCTCGGGGGTTGGCAAGCGTTAGCGAGCAGGGGGCGGAGCCTCCTTGTATTTTTGCAATATTTTAGAAATATAAAACATAGTTAATAAGTAATTACTTAGATTTATTTTTGATACTTTTTAAAATGCTGTAGGAATTTTAAACATAAATGGTGTCCCATACTGTCGTACTTATTATCTGGGACGGAGCTTGCCTTTTTAGAGCAATAGCATATATATTTTTAACTCAAGTTACGACTCGAGATTTGCGTGGGGAAACAGTACAGCACATAATGGAGCATCGGGATGGTTTTTTTTTAATACTTCTGCTACCTACTATAATCCCAAACTCATACTTACGGTGGTTTGTGTGATTTAGATTGTGTGATTTAGATCAGACAGATTTTAAATTGTTACTGAAGTTCCGTACGTGCAGAATTTTGTTAATATCGCGGATATCTCTTAAAAATGTTGAAAATTGACAAAGTACTTCCGCGCGGGAAAAGACATGGGCAACAGCTGGACGATGAGAAATTTGGTTAATATGTTGTTTAACACTAATGAAGAGGCCGGCATAGCTTGTTTGGGAGGCCATTGGGTAGATGTCCAAAAGGTTATGAGTTCGATCCCAGTCGGCTGAAGACTGGTGAACGTTAAATCTGTCACAAAATCCTCCAAGTTCATATAACAAATCAATACCTCTGGGGGTACTGAACTGAAGGTCGATCGTTCTCTAGTTCAGGTAAAAATTACGATCTGTGGATGAATGAATGGGTTTGCTCTCAGACTGTGATATGTGAAGTCGCATTCCTGGCTATAGGTGGCACCACTGAAAAACAAGAAACGTACCCTCTGCCTTAAATTCTCTTGGCTTCACCAAGCAGGCTTGCTGGTATTTGGCTAGTAGCATTATAAAAAACAACACTAATTAAGGCATTAGGCTTGTAGATGGGGTTGAATAATTAGAATATTTAAATGCATTGTGCTGTGCATTCGGTTCAATTAGCATCAAAGTTTATATAATTTACAAGATAATTTCGAAAAGTAACCAAGCTGGTCTCAAAAAGCGGATAGTTCCTATTAATTAACGAAAAAATAAATAAATAAGTAAATAAATATGCTGGCTACTTAGTACATTGCGAACTTAGCCATTTTAAGGATATCATTTGTTACTAATGAGTTTTATTCTTAATACTCGGGGCAAATCTCTGCTTAAAATACATTAGATGAAAAAAATAATTACTCAATCAAATGAGAGGATACAATTAAAATTTTTCTTTGGTTGGAAAAAAAACTATCGGTTTAGTGACGAAGTCTGTCTATTTATTCTGTTACGCTTTTAAAAACCTTGAAACGTGGGTGAAAAAAAAAATCTTGAAACTGAATTCCGGAAATTTCCGGATATTTCTGCCCTTTAAATCATTCTAAGTAATTATTAAGGAATAATTTTTCTGTAAGCATTGTGGCTATTTTTTTATGACCTACTTAGATATACTAATTTGCTTCTGATTAATGTCTTAAACATTAAATTTCTACCATTATATATTTTTAAGGTTAGTAACACTCCCAAGTTTTTAATATTTATTTAATGACTCATGATACTATGACGCCAATCTACGTCAATAATAATAAATAAAAATTAACTTCCATCGCAGTGAGTTGTTATTTTTACGTAGAGTTCTGATGCTAATTCACTCAATTATAATCTCCATAAAATCAAAAATAACATGCTACTGTGCGATTTAATTTTTCTAGCCTGGGAAACGTGATTACAAACCTGAAATGTATTCTCAGTAGTGATAAAGACATTTTGTTGCCATCGTAAATTCACATTATGTGAGTTACAATGGTGTATTTAAACACGTGTCCACATAATTAGTGAAAAAACTATATTAGACAAATACTAAAATGATATACTGAACTAATTCACCGTTCGTTTTCATCGTTTTCAGCGTAGCTTATATACTATTACATCTCCTGCACTGTACAAAATCCTGAATGAAATTACGGTAAAGAGTACTTAACAGTACGTTAAAGAGTACCTTAAAATCTGTTTTTCCGTAAAATCTATTATTACCGTAAAATTATGTTCCTTAGTTTTTGCAGTAATTTTTGTTTATTTTCAGTGATTTTACAGTATATATTACAGTAAAATTAACGGTATACCAGATTTTTTTGTTCCTAAAATTTCTACGGTAAAAAGTACTGGCACTCTAAATGCTGATGCTTTCTACCATAATTTTATCCTGCAATTTTTACAGTATGTCGGTCATGTTAGTATATAGTCTATAGAATACATGCTCGAACGTCTTTTTCAATAGTGCATTAAGGAAAACATATTTATGTACTTTGTATTAATCTGTCAAAAAATGATAGTAAGAGCATTAAATCTACATTAACAATTATTATTCTAAGCATAAAAAGAAGAAGTAATAAGTATTATTAACAAAATATTAGGTATTTATTAACACAGTGAAGTATTGGAGAACATAATATTGACAAGGAAGTAATATTATCAAAAGGAATAAACACTGTCGGCAATTGCATGACCTTCAACACTTTCAAACGATAGTACAAAAAAATACACAATAATGCATATTATCTATAAGGATATTATGGATAAAATGCATTCGATAAAATATTATAAACATGCTTTTTAAAATAGTATAAAATACGATCAATAAATTAAGTTTAAATAAGCTCGGTAAAGTAGCATAAAAACGTGCTCTTTAAAATATAAAATATGTTTTCTAAAGTGCACTGTTAAAATTACAGGATAAAATCACGGTAAAAAGTACTGGCTCTCTAAGTGCTGCTGTAAAATTCATTTTGCCAAAACATTTTGCATCGTAAATTTTTCAGAAATATTTATTTAATTACAGGGAGACAGTGATTTAACAGTAAATATTACTGTATAAAAATTACGGTTGTATCAGATTTTTTTCCATAAAATTTTAAGGTAGAAAGAGATTTTATTTAAAAAATAGTGGCACTTAGTGCGCTAGTACTTTTTTTAAAATTTTTTTACTGCAGTTTCATCCAGAATTTGTCACAGGGTGGCAAGAAAGACTTTCGATAAAATAGCGTAAAATATAATGTCTAACATGACATTAACTCCTTAATTCCTATCATAACAAATTTAACTTCTTACAATCCTTTTTATACCATCAATTTTATCACTTCTTTGCCCTCTAAATATTTTCAGACAGAAAATTAAATATGGTTTTGAATTAACCGTAAAAAATTTTATCTACTGAGACAAAAGTATGGTAAAAACTACCAGAATATAGTAAAATTTACCATGTTTCTGGTTCTATGAGAACATTAAAAATGTCGGTAATTTTTATCTGATAAAATTAATAATAAAATATGGGTTTAAAATGCGTGATAAAATTTCGTAAATGCGGTAAATTTTATCATGACACCTTTGAGCATGGCCTAAAAAAGCCATTTATTCGATCTGATAAAATTAATAATAAAATATGAGTTTAAAATGCGTGATAAAATTTCGCAAATGTGGTAAATTTTATCATGACACCTTTGACCATGGCATAAAAAAGCCATTTATTCGGTTAAATTTGCTTTTCAATTTTGTGTTTTTTACTAAATGTATGGTAATGCGAACTAAATTTGTGACAATAAGAATTCAGGCGTTACCATATGATAGATAAATTACAGAAGGAATGGTTTAAATATTTAACTCACAGAATTTGTATTTTTAGTTTATAATAGTTCATGAAACATGATTAATATTATTAATTTAATAGTAATTTTTAACTGTCTTTAATTCGAATCTTAGAGTTACCTTGTAAGAAATTTTTTCTCTCATAAAAACGTAAATTACAATATTTATAAATCATTGCCATATTGCATTTTGTCACAAACATATTTTTCTCCTTATTAAAATTTCAATTCGTCTGACGATTTAAATCTTAATAAAATAAAAATTATATAAAGAGATTAGTCTCGTTAAGTTTCTCCTCTAAGATGATTTCAAGGTCAAACGATGTAAACAGTCTGCTTAATAAATTTATTAAAAAAAATTTTAAAGTAATTTTTAACACACAAAAAACAAAAGATAGCACTCAATTATAGTATTTCTAAAAACTTATATGTTTTTTACTGTTGCGAAGTTTTATTTTCAGGCTTTCGAAATTTGCTTCTTTGTTTTAATGGATTTAACCTTGACTTTTTAGAGTAATTAAGTAAAGATTAATTTTGAAAAACATGATTGTTTTGATTTCTATTAAGCTGACATAATTACCTAAATGCTTTAAAAAGTTTGAAGAAAAAAAAAGGTAATTTGTTTCGTTTAATTGCAATTAATTTGGATTGTTTGCCAGTTACAAAGTAAAATAATTGTTATAATTTTTTTCTTAGTAAAAATGCGACCTTATGCAATAGATGCAGATTATCATAACCATGGATGCAAGGTTGGGTCAAAGCGTCATCTTTTTTGACGTGATCAGCTTCAAAAACTAGATAATATTGTCAAACATTCACTAAAGTCGTCAAAAACTTAAAATAAATTCGATTAAGATACTCAGGAAATCATGCTTGCGTAGCTTTTTAAAGTTTATTTAAAATCATATTTTGTCTCTGCCTCATATTTTGGGTGTTCAACTTTATGTTACATTTCGTTTGGCCGGGCAAAAATTTTAAGACGTGAAATTTCAAAGACGTGTGAAATTTTAAGACGTGTTAAGACTTGAAAATACGATGGTGTGTAGAATAATGTGCAAGAAGTACGATGGAATAAAATAAATAAAATTGATAATTAGTTCGAGAATATCAACTTTTAAACTTGTAAGTAAAAAAAGAAAAATACTATACGGGCCGAACTACTGCCCACTGAAATACAACTCGTCCGTGAGTTTTTAATTCTGGATACAGCTCGAATTACGCGTTTACGAAAATGGACACAACTCAAAAAATGTGTTTACGAAAATTGACACTGCTCGAAATACGTGTTTAAGAGAATAGACGCAGCTCGAAATACGTGTATACGAAAATGAACACGAAATGTGCCTTTTCAGTTCTCAGCCAAAATTTAGCAACTAAACGAGGATGTATGTGCTTATTTTTTTTGTATGTGCTTACTTACTAAGCATAATCATTATGGAGCAAAGTCCCAGCTTCGGGGTCGGGGTGATTACAGATGTACCTTTTCAGGTGATGTTACTCTAAACCATTGTTTCTCAACGGGGGCGATACCGCCCCCCTGGGGGCGTTGGGAGTATGCTGAGGGGCGGTGAACTTGTTTTGGGCGCTGGGGGGGCGTTGGGTATGTTTTGGGCGGTAGGGGGGCGATGAGCTTTTTTGTCATTCAAATTTAATTTTAAAACTTACAAATAAATTTACTTAATAAATAAAATTAATCTAAAATTAATATTAAAGGAAAATAAAGATTAAACTAACAAAATAAATTAAGATTTTTACATCTTTTGTACCACCGATAAAACGAACTTATACGACACCCTTTCTCCGTTTCGAACCAGCACAGCGCAGCTCATGAGTCTGTAGTTTTTGCCTCTGATTCATCATAGCTATTTCGCGAATGGCTCTGACTCATTCAGGTCATTTGATGGAAATTGAAGAGCATGAGCTTTCGGTATGAATGTTTGATTTGACTCCTGTTTCTTATGATGATTTTCGTTACCTTCCTTACAGTTTTTTCCCTAGTTTCGTTTCGATCTCATTGTTTATTTGGCCAGGTATATGCGCGAATTAGTTCCTTACCATAAATTATTTATTAATTTGGAGAAATAATTGATTTTCTTTCATCATTTGTACTTTGCTGCCACCAACAATGTCGGTTAACAAAAAGAAGTACCATCAATACCGTGCCACGCACTTGAAGTTTGGATTTGTTCAATCGCTGTTGAACTCTCAACTGCCCATGTGTTTACTTTGTAACAAAGTTTTATCTTATGAGACAATTAAATCCTTCCGCTAGCAGGAGCATTTGCAAAAAACTCATCCTGACAAACAAAATAAAGATTTGTCATTTTTCGCGAACATCAAAGACAAGTTTCTGAAAGCACCTTCGGTCACCGGGTTGCTAGCAATCTCATCACAAAAATGCGACGATGGTTTGATAGCCTCTTATAATATATCAAAATTTATTGCTAATTCTGGGAAGGTTCATACTATCGGATCAGAGCTGATACTGCCGGTTGTCAAGTTTTAGAAACAGTTTTACGCCATCCAGCCACATCCAATGTAATCCGAAATATCCCATTAAGCAACGATACAGTGCGGGTTACGAAATGTTGAAGCTTCTTTAAGCAAACTTTTAATATCCAACGAATTTTTCCTTCAAGTGGAGGAATCAACCTTGCCATTCAATGTAAGCTTTACTGTAGGCGTAGGTCCGGTTTGGAAAGGTTGGAAGGAGGGACTTTTTGCAAGAAGCTCGATTGTAGATACCAAAAGTAAATCTGTTTTTAATACTGTCCAAGATTATTTTACAAAGAAAAATATTCCTCTTGCGAATATTATGTCGATTGCCACTGATGGAGATCCTGCAATGGTGGGTCGACATCACCCTTTTGTAAAGGGAAATACCAGATATTTTAGCTGTTCTCTGCCTGATTCACCGACAGCATTTAGTGGGAAAAAATATCAGAGACCGTTTGCATCAGTTATTGCAATATGTTATATTTGCTGTGAATAAAATTCGCAGTAATGCTCTCAACGATTGATTATTCAGACAACTGTGTATAATGAAGTATTCAATCGTTTGCTACTACACACCGAGATTCTCTGACTTTCCAAAGGCGCCTGTCTCAATAGGTCTTGGAATCTTTTTGACTCTGTGCTTAAGCTTCTCTAAAACAGAAATGTAGCTCTGAGAGACAGATTGCTAGAATTGGAGAAAGACTTTGGCTGATTATATTATTATAATTTAATGGCATAAAATTATAACTTCATGCCGACGAGCTCAATTTGATCCCTATAAAATCAGTCATTTCTGCCTTTCTGAAAAAACTCATTTTGTGGAAGCAGAATTTTGGTTGGAATGAGTTCAGTGAAGCAGGTGAAATTCGCTCTGATGATGCACAAGAATATTGTCAAAACCTTGACTCTTTACTCGTGGACTTTTCTGACCGTTTTAAAGATTTTTTGTTCCCTGGAAGTCCCTCAATGGGTTATGAACCCTTTTGTGAATATTGTAACAGCAGAGGTTCAGATTTATGAGGAATTGGTCGAACTTTCAACTAATGAAACTTTGAAGTGATGATCGTCTCACAGAATTTGGTCTCCTCTACCCTGGACTGCGGACTATCGTTAAAAATTTTTTAATGTCCTCCCTTCCTCCTACCTTGTCGAAAGTGGATTCAGTGCTGTTACGGATCTTGTCACATAAAAAAGAGAAATCAACTCGAAATTGTGTAACGAGGGGACCAGCGTCTTCACCACACTTAAAGTATTGAACCAAACGTTAAGAAACGAATGTCTCGTTGATACTACTTTTTAGTGTAAGAAAAACTATTTTGGGTGTGTTTTTAATTATCTAATTAAGAATAAATGATTGATTTTAAGCATAGGTTTTTTTGTATTTTTTTATTACCGTATTTATTTTAATAAGAACAAATAGACTGCGATTACTTGCCATGAGAAAAGTATCGAGTTAATGTACACATTATTTGTTAAAACCAAACAAATGTAACTCCTAATAAATTGCTTAATGTTGCCTCTTATAATTCAGTACACCTCGATCAGTCACCATGCTCTAAATAACTGGATTTTCACAACGGGGGGCGTTGAAATGATTTTTGCTCCTTAAGGGGGCGGTAACGTTAAAAAGGTTGAGAATCTATGCTCTAAACGATAAAGTTGACTTTTAAAACTCTGAATTTCTACTACGTAATTTTACTATCAATATTAAAAATTAGTCTTGTCGACCTTATTATTATCTTGTCGACATTGCAAAACAACTGCTGACTTTTAAATTTTTTTTTTTTTTTTAAAAAAAAGATTAAATTAATAAAGTGTACTAAGCGATTTATGCGAACGAATATCCCATTACAAACTTTTTTGAATTCTTTGGTTTATTCTTTAAAAAGATCAAAACTCATAAAAGATGCTTGAAAAAAGAAATTCATTTTCGTAAATAACTATGTCCATTTTCTTAAACATGTATTTTGGGCTATGTTTTTTTAAACACGCTTTTGAATTTTGAGATGTATCCATTTTTGAAACACGCATTTTGTGCTGTGTCCAGATTTAAAAATTCACCGAAAAAGTTTCAATTTGACCCATTGAAAGGGACGTTAGTATATTTTCGAATGTTACTGCGATTTTAAGCACTTTTTCAAGAAATTGTTTCTGTAACTTTTTTTTTACAGTAAATATTGATTATTTGTCTGCTTTCAAGAATGCAAATTTCTCCCGAGATCCCCATTTTATAAGTGCGAGCTTGACTTAATATCAAAAATAACAACAAAAAAAATGTTGCTAAACAGAAATATTAACATTTATAGCGTAATTTTTAAACATATAAAAGACTTACGAGACATAAGAGACGTTTTAAATTTGAACTGTAATAATTTTATAAGGTTATCATCGTTTTACATAATTAATGCGTAAAATTACTCCTCTTATGTTTCCCCTTATTTTGTTACACAATCCGTTTTATTCCTATTATTAAATAGATTATTCTAGATTAATTTTCAAATTCAGATAATGTCTCATTTCGTTACATATATTCTCTTAAATTAGTTTGTAATGAATGGCTTGCTGAAATGGTCAGCACTCACTCTCTCAACGCAAATAGCGCCCTCTGTCGACAGAGAGATGATGTAGTCTTCGGTAGATGTAAAGACTTAGCTTAGGCCTATCAATAGCTTCATCATGTTGTTTATGTGTGATTTATAATTTTTATGCGGAAATAATTTTTATGCGGAAAGTTTAAAGAAATGACTAAAATTCTTTTTCCTAAACTGTTTTTTTCGACTCTTCATTTAATCAACACTTATAAATTAATATGCTATTTAGTGTATTTATTAATTATAATTAATTAGATTTTGTAATTAATGTTCTTACATAAAATAATAAAAATTATATATTTTAAAAACAAAATGATCTCGTTTCCTTTTTGAAAACCTTTATGATGAAAAAACCATAATAATGCGAAGTAATCATGAGGGTTGACTATGGTAATAATAATGAGAAACAACCATGAGGGTTGACCATGGTAATGATAATAAGAAATAACTATGGTAGTTGCTGAGTGGATCCTTCTAGTTTAATAAACTATAACTCTGAATTAACAAAAAGTTTTAGTTCGCAATGAATCCTCACTCCAATTTCAATAATCTATGAAATTATACAAGTAAAACTTCTGGTAAATCTCCAGTTAGCTTATAGTATGAAAGTGTGTACGCATCGCAAGGTGCAAGTTAAATCTGTCTTGTCTGTCATCAAATTCCTCTAGATGGTCGTGCTATTTGGAGAGAATAATATGAGCTCATACTCTGTCCACGTCATCTGACCGGGGTCAATATTAGTTAACATTCTTACCAGGCAGTTAAAAGATGGATTACTGGAAGCGGGGCTAAGTTCTTGAACAAGGATGGGTGTTTGTTACTCAAAATGCTAATACCATTACATAAGAACAGTTTTTGAGGTTTTTGGAAGCTTTTTACGTGAAGGTTTTGTTCATGTTTAAACCGTCAAAAACATGTCAATTCTGCATAGAAAGCAAGGTCTGTTTTTGATTAATTGATGTTTATTGTATGGAACAAATAAACACACTGTTCTGTAATTCACTTCTGTCGATATAAATACGTATATAATATCGATTTCGAATATTTGTCGGAAACGAAATAAAAAAAGTATGCACATCGGAAGACTCATGGGACTATTGAAGCGAAGAAGAAGCCAAAAAATTACCAACTGATTTAAGCAAATGGTTGATATCACTTCATGAATTTATTTGGATTCATTTGTTTATTCATTAAGGAAGAACCAAGACTCATAATATAAGTTTGAATAACGGGATCAAATGCTACGTACATATTCGTAATTATGTCCATTTTTCTCAAATACGCATTTTGAGCTGTGTCCATTTCCCTCCGTCTCAACAAGGAGCTTTTCCTATTTTTCAGCCCTTTCTTCCTTAGCAGTGATTGGGTAGATTTCGATAGCGCTTTTGTTTTTTCCTTTTCTAAGAAAATTAGCGGCCAAAAATAGAGATCAGTCGGCCCTTAATGTGTATACTTAACTTCAATTTTGACAAGAATTCAATAAATATTTGATAATGTCTAATTATATACTTACATAACTTTTTTCAAATGCATTGAATACTGGCATTACAAGGTTCCCAATTTAATTAGTACTCCCAGCTCATCAGATATGCTATTTTGCAATGTATGAATATAGCTTTGTGTACAGTGCACCAAATTAAAACGGACCACCCTGAATACTTTTTGATTTATTATTGGATTTTCACATTCTGGGACTCAATCTTAATGGTTCGAGGGAGTGACGCCAAATATGATAATTAATCAGTGCAGATGATATATTAAGTTACGTAATCAAACACACCCACAAAAACGTACTTTCGCTGAATAAACATGACTTTTTTCCCCCCAACAGATTCGAATATCTAACTCCCATAGTATAGGGGATAGTAGAAATCTGGGAAATATGGTCCCCATAGTTTGATCAGTAGAGCGATCCAAAGTTTGGACCCCTTAATGTTAATTTTACTTTTTGCGTATGTCGCCATATCTCGAGAATTTCTTAAGCGAATTGAAATTTTTTTGACAGAATATAAAATTCGTTTATCCAAAGATAAATTACATGTTAAAAATAAATTTCAGTAAATATTTTTTTATTATTATTTTATTTAAAGAATTTGAATTGTAAGGTATACTATGTCTTGGATCATTTTAAAGTATGTAAATTTAAATGGCTAAGTCCAAAATTTGAGTGAAATCGGTTGATTAGTTCCTGAGAAATTGAATGTTAAATATACGAATTTTTACATTGGAATGACTTATATGTTTAAAGGTAAATCCATTACTATAAAAATATATTTAATTTTGGCATTTGCCTTTAAACGTATTAAACATACATAAATATTTTTGCTGTAAGTTTCTTTTTCTTTCAGTCTGTAGCTTTTTTGGAAAAAAATGTCATTGGCCATAAAAAATCAGATAAATTATGAATTGTTGAAAAAGTGTCCCCTAAAATTTTCTTAGGTGGTGAAATAAAGTAACAATAACGAAAAAAAAAAATTAAAAAAAAAATTCTTTATATTTTATTATTACAGTAGAGTCTCGATTATCCGAGTTAATGTGGACCACGACTAACTCGGATAGCTGAAAAACTCGGTTAAAACGAAGAGTATAAAAAAAGAAAGAAAAAGAGTTAGTATAAATGTAATATATTTAAGAAAAATAAAATTTATACGAGTATACCACATATAATTCCTATTATTATTAAAAAGCTTACTTGACAAAACTTAAAAAGTATACTTTGCGAGAATTAAAGAGTTTTTACTTAAAAAAAGTCCATAATCGTTTTTTGTTTTACAAAACTTTGGTGCTTTTCTGCAGCAATGTTTCGCCATTTTTTAGGGATAACAGGAAGGCTGGTGTCATCTCTTTTTGTTGTTCTATATGTATTCAGTAGCATTTTCGACAGCTTTAAGTTCATCTGTGTGAGAGATTTTTATATGTTGATTTTCATCGTCACTGTCTTTATCATCTTCGCTAGGTTCATTTTCATTATTGACGATATTAATGATCATTTCATGGGATGTTATATTTTGTTTTCCCGAGTGTTTGGAAGATAAAATTCAGATTTATTTTGCGGCGGTATTTTTAAAAATAAAAAATAAACTAGAACAAAAAAATCCTTAAAATATTTGATAGCTCAGTTAAAGCGGAAACTCGGATAACCGGGGCTCGGATTATCGGGACTCTACTGTAATTAATTTATGTTATATTTTATTTTTATATTTTATAATTATAATTATTTTATATTTTATAATTATTATTAATTATTTTTAATTAATTATTATTATTATAATATTTTATTTTTTAATTTACACTATTTTAAAAATTAAAAACAAACTATAAATAAAAATTAATACATATATTCTGATTTAAAGTTGTGCAAAACTTTAGGGATTAATTATGCAGCACTTATATTGTGAAATGTTTAAGTTTGTTCATCGGAAATTATAAATAATTTATTTAATGTGCCTACTAATATTTTAAACCTAAAATTGCAATTTTGGTTTAAAATAAAATCTTTTAAATATTTTAAACCTATTTTAAATCTTTAAAATATTTTAAACCTAAAATTAAACTAGCACGTACATGTTGAATTTTAGTTTCAGAAATTTAATTTATTTATAATTTTAATAAAATATTTAAATTTTTTTTTTATTTCATTTAAAATGCAAAGTATTATCTCGCAAATATACGGACATTTTCCATATTATCGTTTGAAATATTTTTAATAAAAATTCTCATTTCTTACTGATAAATATAAGCCTAATAAAATGTATTTGTTTAAGTATTTCTAAAATTCATCTAACATAAGATTACTTTTAATCAGAAACTGTTTTAGCGCCATTGTCTAGTAACACTGATTCAAAACTTTGTAAATAGTTTCAAAGAATTTGTTTCAAAACAAACTACTAATTTTCTGAAGAGACATTTTAATTGAAATTCATAGGGAATAAGTAATATTCGTAAATACGTTTTTGATATCAAAGCTTCAAAATCGTTTTAAAAAAGATACAATTAGATTATCTAAATGAGTAAAAAGAAATATATCATTATAAAATTTGCCATATTTTTTAAAAATAAATATTATTTATATTTATGTATTAAAAAAAACAGTTTTTTAAAAATGTTTATTAAATTATATTTTTCAGCATATACATTTCAATATCATCGAAAACGTTATTATCAAGCTATTATCTAGCTATCTTTAAGCAACTAAACTATAACAAAATAAAATTTTATGTAAACGTGTATAACGTGTATAACTTCTTATAACGTGTATTTTATACTTATAACTAGTTTCTAAATAAATTTTGGAATTAACAATGATATAATTTTTTTAAAGTAAAAAAAAATCATTAATTATAAAAAAAAAAATTGTAATAGAGTAGTATAAAGCAAAGGGGACACTAGCCCGAAAGCTCAGCTAATTAATTTATTTTTTGATTTATTTATAAAGTATATGATTATCAAAATTTAAGCAAAGGTTAAGAGTCTCAGTAAGGTTTCATGTTCCCTTACTAAGAATTCAAAAATTTTTTTTTACAGATATTATATCTACGATAAAAAGTACATTTCTCTCACTGTCTCAATCAGAAGAAAATAAGATAAGCAACAACCCACAGACTCTGAAGAATAATAAAATATACACTTTATGGAAAAATAGACTTTACTGATAAATGTGTTTATAGAATCTTTTTTATTTTTAATCTGTTAAAATTGTAACATTTAGTACACAAATTTTTGTATATAAATGGTAATTATAAATTTATTTTTCGATTCTTAACATTCTACATGATAATTGTTATTATTTCTTTCTCTTTGTAGATGGCAGCACCATGACATACAGAAAGGTTTAAAAAGAACAGAGATACAACTTTTTTAAATAAAATGTTTGTACTTATCCTTATCAAAGCACCGATAATGCATTTTTATTCTGTATTATGCAAAACAGAAAAACTGTTTAAATTATTTGGAAATAAATTTTTGTAAAATTTAAGTAAGCCACTTCAATCATCATTCTAATTTACATTTTCATGTAGAATTAATAGATGGCGCCACTAAATACTTCAAAAATAATTAAATGAAGAAGTATGCCGGCGATTTAATGCCAGATCGTCTATTTATTTTTAAAACGGAAATAAAATCTAATTTGCTTAAAGGAAATAAAAACTACTTCGCATTTAGAAAATGAAGCTAATTTGCATAAAAACTAATATTTTGTGCATTTAAGATTTAGAGTAAAAGAATTAAAATATTTAATTCTCTTGTTTGAAATTTTTTTATTCAACTTAATTCTTTCCAACAATATCTGTTTTTATTTTCTTCTTCTTTTTTTATATTTTTTGTTCCTAAATTCAGTTTTTAAATTAAAATTTTCTTATATCATTTTCAAATATATATTCTACAGGGGTCTTCTAAAACTTACTTAAAAAAGTCATTTTTTATTTATTTATTTTTTTTTGCTTAGGTTTTTGCATAGTATATTGGAATTTTTTATAATTCTCATATATAAAAGTGTTTAAAATATTTCAGGGAAAAGAAATGATGATAAAAAATTTCTCTCTTTAAATTGTTATTAGCATTTTTGCTATTGACTTTTAAAAACTTTTTTATTAATAAATAAAATATTTTTTCATTTTCTCCTTGAAAATGTAAAATAGATGTGAGAATCTGTTTTTATATATATTTTTTTTATTTAATTTTAAACGCGAAGAGTAGGACCTTGGAAAAAAAAAAGACATTTGAAAATTCAAAATATGTTCGATATTTTCGCTACTCTTGACATACAATAGTAGGAGGAAACAAAATTTGACATTCTGTTCTATTTTTAAAGGCCTAATTTTTGCACCATTTAAAAGTTGCTTCCATACTTAAGCATTACTGCATTTTCTAAGATGATTCTGTACATGATTCTAAAACCTAGATAAGTAAAGCAGAATATTTATACGTATACATTTATATGTACACAACTTATACAAAACCGGAATTCTGATCCAATCAGCAACAAATTTGGTGCGCAATACGGGAGAAAATGGACCACATTGAATAACTTTTGATCTAATGATCGGATTTTCGCGTTCAAGTAGACCTTAAAATTTTAATTTTTAGTTAGTAGACTGTGGCCAGTAGACTCGAATATCTTGCTAGCCACTTTTTCCTCATGCTTAATAGCCGACGTCGCAAGGTCCTTTTTATTAAATAGCCACTTTTTGTGCAATTTTTTTTTTGCTTTTTTGTTGTTGCTTGGATTAAATTATACTTTTTTTTTCTTCAAAACATTCATATTAAAAATAGTCTATACTGCTATAAAAAATTAATTCAGCAATAAAAATAAGATAAATATGTGACCAAATTTAGTTAGACATACTGACTTTAAAGAATTTTATTTAAAAATATTTCGGGCGGCGAAATACATTTAATGTATACGTTATAACATTTATGCTATAAATTACGTGAATTGTTAAAGAACACTTTTTCTATTTGAATCTTTCTGTCAGTAATTGATGGATTCTGAAGGACTGAAATTTTGAATAAAGACATTGCATATTTTAATGAAAATTCTGTTTTTTAGAGTTTTTCTGCATTGTTGTACTTTTATCATTAAACAATTAAAAAAAAAAGATGAGAAAAAATGCCTGGTTGTTTTAAGTTACCTTTTTTTTCGTTGACTTGCCACGTAGTGACTGGTTAGTTTCAGGTCCACGTTTTAGGACTCAAAATTTGGTTCGAGGGGGTGACCCCAAGCATGTTAATTAATGCAGATGGTTTTTAAAGCTACTAAATTAGACACAACGTACTTTCTTTGAATAAACATACCTTTTTTATTATGATTTCTGAACCTTAAAATATCGAGGGTAGCCGCAATCTGGGAAATATGGTCCCTATAGTTTTTTCCAGAGAGTGAGTCAACAGCGATAAAGTAATGATAAGAATTGCGTTTTGAGTCTATCCTTCCCCTTCTTCCCCCAAAACCTCGAAAGCACACGTACTGACAGCTTTTTATCATTTATTAAAAAAAAATAAAGTAAAATACATCTCATAAAACAAAAAAATAAAAAAAATATTTTTTATCAAAAAAATTAATAATAAAAATAGCGATGATAAAAATGGTAACAATTAGAAACAACAGTAAAGAAACAACCTATAAAAAATGAGTACTACGTGCTACATTCGTTTGTTTATATTCGATTGTTTTGTTTTATGTAATTTTTATTTGCAACGGTTTGCATAATTACCGAAAAGGTAATTTCATCTTTTTACTCACGCTGAGCACGATATGAGAAGATGTACCTTGCCCATCCTCTTCCGAACCTTCAGGGTCACCATTGACGTCATATGACGTCATTCAAAATAAATGTCCCTGAATTTTGGCTTAAAAAAAGTTAAATAAACTACCTTTATGATATATCGTTTGCCAACACCTCCATGCGCAATATTTTTTAAATTTTTTATTTTGGTTACAATTCATGTCCAGAAAATAACCGAACCGAGTTTGCAAGGACATCGAGAACAACGCATGCTCTGATTTATTTCGTTTGAAACATTCTTTTGGTTTAGAATTTGTAGATTGATACGCAAGAAAGGTACACTGTTCATGACGTCACTAGTCAAAAAGAATAGACATAAATATTCCAATTTTTCTTTTCTGAACGGATAGAATAGATGAATTTCCTAATTTGATCCCACTTGACCTTCGCAAGGCATTAAAAAGACAATGAAGATTGTATCGTCTTTAGAAGGCTAAAGAACAAATAGTTTAGAATAAGCGGGTCAAATATGGCTTGCTGACTAATTGATTACGGCTTACGTAGACTACAATGAAAGTAAATTTGTATTACATTTATTTAACTTTTTTTAAAAAAAAAAAAACTTTAAAATCGATCATAAATTTAATTTAAAATATAAACATTAGACCAAAATATGTAGGTATCAAAATATCGAATAATTAAGTTAGGTTGTATATTATAATTCCAAAATTTATTTGTTAGCATAATTCAGATGGAATATTATATCTGCCTTTGGCTAATTGAAAATTTTGCTATTTGTAAATGTCTATGACATTTTAATTGAAAAATTCTTCACTATTTTCTAACCTACCTGATACTTTCAGGCTTATTATGACCAGCCTATGTGTCTCTAGTTAATGAGGAAATGTGCGAAGTATTAATTAGATTGACTGAGCTTCAACTTGTTTTGATACAGCTAAGGTCATTTACAATAAGCTTTAATTACTTTACACTAAATGCAAACTATCTGAAATAAATCAAATTAATTGAACAATGATTGATATATTTTCCAATTAGCCTTCAAGTAAGTGGGCTTGCTGCAATAAGCTTAAAAAGTATTTGGCTGAATAGGAAATATTGTGAACTTTACCAACGAAAGAACGGCTGCTGTTTGTGAAAACTTGTATTATTCAAGTAATCTAAAGCATGCGAGTGCGTATGAATATTGTATAAAATTAGTAAATGGAAAGTTTTACGACACATATTTTTATTGAAAGAAATTAAAATTAGTACTAGACAATTACTTTGTTGTAAAAGGTTTGAAATTTAAATTTTTTTTTTTGTATTTTAAGCAATATTTTTTATACAGTTTGACTTACACTCGATGTGATTATGCTTAATTTGCTATCGGAAAAATCGAGTTGAAAATGCCTGAGTTAGTGTAGTAATTACATAACACAAAAAAGTAAAAAGTAATAAAAAATAAGACTGGTTAAGGCTATTTTTTCAATTGTTTAATTTCATGAAAACATCAAATTGAAATAAACGAATAGATATAGTTGCATTTTGAAAGAAAAAAAATAGCATGCTGACTAATTATATTTCTAAATTTCTATGAATAGTGGCAATATGTTTGTTAAATCCGTTATATACAGTTTAATTGATGAAAGTTTTCATAAATGATGTTTATTACTGGTTTAATAAGTGATTCTAAAGGGGAATAAAACTCAAGACTCGTACGAGGAGGAAAAAAAGTTAAATGATCAATAAAACTGTATTAATCAACACTACGAAATCATAAATAAAACTGAAAAACATACACAGACACAATTTATTAAGCCAAAACAAAACCAATTTTTTTTCATATTTGTTGCATTTCGCAGTGGCTTTATGTTGAATAAAATATGTTTTCAGAAGTTTATCCCATCCAAATAAAGGTTAATTTATTCAGTATTATTTAGCATAATTCTATTGCGCGGGGTCAACTCCTGATAGGCATATATTCCATCTGAAGTTGGATTGGAAAATTTTTTCTAGTAGTAGTGAAAAGAAACAGAAAATTTGAAACAAATAAAATTGTATTAAACAGTTCACCGGATCGGATAAATATGAACATTAGTCAATTTGACTACTTATCTAACTGTTTAAATAATTTTTTTCTGATGATGACCAAAATTCTTTTCATTCAAATTTACTTAAACAATAATACAATATTTTAGCTACCTCTAGGAAAAATATTTTCTGAAGCAGCGGAAATTCCGCATTTGCTAAAGGGCATGCCTGGAAGTCAAAAATTATCCTAAACAACAATTTCAAACCCTTTCTGTAGGCCGTAAAAACCTATTCCCACAGTACCTCTAAGAGTTTTTTTTTGTACCAGTCTTATATACATTAGTACCTATTAAAAACACCAATTAACATCTACCACTATTTCCGTCAATAATAATTAACAATTTTTATGGTTTTCATACATGTATAAATGTCTTTTCTAGATAAAGCAAGTTTTCTTTGTGCAAAAATTATTTTTTTATTTCAATTTGCACCTACTGACAAAATAAATTAGTTTTAATTCTTGAAAATAAGTAGTAACGGCTCCAATATCGATACTTATTTCGAAGGGCTAAAAAAATTGCCAAACTATTATTAATGCCAGTGAGGTTTTATTAAATGTGGTACTAAATACCACCGATATTGCTGTCTTAATATTACGATGATGAGGGTCTTTTATACCATTATAGATGCCTAATATTGGTACTATGATGATAAGTTTTTTACCGTACACCAAAATGGGTAAGTAAATAAAGTTTAGTAGTTTAATGTTTCTAAATTGTGAGATACGTGAAAAATTTATTATACAAGTTCCCACAAGTTATTCATAATTCCCTTCGTCTGTAAACGCCATTTTTATTTACTACAACTGGCTTCAGTGGTACATGTTACTGCCATCTACCGGCAACTGCTTAAATTAAAACTTGAATAATTTCGGAATAATATATATGGTCTTTATTGCCATATTTGTCTTCGTTTTTTTACTATAACGCTTCATAACCCCGGAGGGAATTATGAATAACCCTGTATTATGACTAAATTCACCTCATATTCTCAGAATTATAAAGTTTCCATATTTAAAATAAAGGACCTTAGACTATAACAAAATTGAAAATTAATTTTGTTATGCGCGAATTTGGTAATAGTGTATTAAAAGTTCAGACGTTACGTAAATTTAAAAAAAAATACTCTCTGCTTAAATGCACAGAGAAAAAAAAGTAAGGTCAAAACTACAAAAATATGGTAAAATTTATCGTGTTTCTGGCTCTTTGGGAACACTAACAAGCTCGGTGATTTTTTCCGAAGTGTTTCGTAATGATAGATTTTGGGGAAATTAACAATAAAATATGGTTTTATAGTACCTGATAAAATTTGGCAATTTATCATGGTATATAGAGCATTCTGTAGAGATTTCATTCGTAGAGAAAATTTTTTAATCGGTTCAATTTACATTTCAACTTTATATTTTTAACAAAATTTGTGATAATAAAGGCTAAAATTTTGAGAGCCAGAATTTCCGGTAAACCATAACCATATGAACGGAAGAATTAGCACATGAATGATTTCAATATCGTATATTTTGGTTTTATTTACAGAATCAGTTTTTTTGATTTTCTTTTAATCTCATTACTATACGAAACAGTAATTTTATCAGAATTTTTTTCTAAGGGCTGGAGTTCATGTTCATGTGTTACAAAGGTGGTTAGAACTGAATCTATTGAGTAAAAAAGACTAGAAAATGAAATACAAAAATTGAAACCAAAACATAATTGTTTTCAAAATACTTAAAAAAGAATATTTGATTGGCTATGTTTAGGGTTAAATGAATTCAATTAAAATGGATTAAGAAAGGCAAGTTTTTAAATATAAGATAATCAGTAGATTAGATTTTGCTATTAAGTAATTAAAAAAATATTATTTTCAAATTTGGAATTATAATGCTAGAAAGTTTTAGATTAATATTCAAAAAAATGTTTCTTAAAAAAATATGACACAGTAGAAATTAATTTATCGAAAGATGTATATCCAAAAATTAAAATTTTCGGCAGTTAACTTCTTCAAAACTAAATAATTGCTTTAAGAATGTCTTAAAATACAAAACAATTGGGGTTGAAAACCTCATAGTTGGTAGAAAACAATGGATTCTTCCTATTTTATACAAGCCTTATTTTGAAAAGGTACAAAAATTGTTAAAAGCCATTACTGAGATTTAATATTAGTCAATTTAAATACCTATGAATGAAAGGAATCCCATTGTAAAATTTTTATAGCATTAATAACGTAAAGAAATCTTTGAAAATAATGACGTAAGAGATATACGAGCTATTATTATAAAAATACATAAAAAATTATACGGTTAGTAGCAAATGACTATATTTTTCCTTATAATTTTATTCCTTTTGCCAAGTAATATTTATTTAAAATAAACTTTTCCTGCTTCTTTGTGAATGAAATAATGCAAAGGTCATATTTACGTTGCATATGGAAGTTTTTATAAAGAGAAACAATAAATAAGCGAATAATTATTAATGATATTTATTTTTCAACTTGAGCTACCATCAACATCAACAATTAATGTGTTTGGTGCTAAATACAATCACATTTTAAAGATGAAAAAATTAGATCGCAAATCTTTCATTTTTCACAAAATAGTGGCTTTTCTTCATGATGAGGTATCGTGGAGTTTTTCGAATTAGCATAGAGGGCCTTAGCAAAAGATAGGGAAGATACACCGAAGAGCCATTACATTATGACCATCCTGCTAATAACATGTAGGACCACCTTTAGCCCTCAAAACTGCTAGCACACGCAGTGGCATTGATTCCACAAGGTGCTGATAGGTAGTCTGAGGTATCTGGTACCAAGCGCTCACCAACTGGTCCTGCAATTCCCTCACATTGCGAGGGTGTAGCGTGGCAGCCCGAATTCGGTTTTCCAAGTAGGACCACAAATGCTCTATTGGATTAGGGTCAGGTTAATTTGGGGGCCAAGACATAACTTGAAAGTCACTGGAATGTTCCTCGAACCAATCCATGACGATTCGACCCTTATGACATGGTGCATTATCCTGCTGGTAAACACCATTTCCCGCAGGAAACACTGTTGCCATGAATGGGTGAACCTGGTCTGCAACTATATTCAAGTAGCTTACAGACGTCAGAGATTGTTCTATGAGGATTATGGGTCCTAATGTGCCCCATGAAAACATTGTTTCTGGGCGAGAAACCATGAAAACCTGGGCGAACCCATTGTTACAGATGGAGGGTGGTCATAATGTAATGGCTCTTCGGTGTATATCCTAACGCACAAGAATAACTGTGAGAAACTCACCACATTTATGAGAAACGCATATTATGAGCTAAGAAGTATTATTTCATGTGACAGCTTAGCCTACAAAAAAGAACTTTATGATTTACAAAACCGTGGCTTTTCTCCATAATGAAGTTTTGTGGAATTTTTAGAATTAGTATAGAGAGCGTTGGCAAAAGATAGGAAAAATAAAACCTAACACGCAGGAATAACTGTTAAAAACTCAGAACATTTGTAAGAAAAGCATATTATTCCCAAAAAAGTGTTATTTCATGTGACGGCAGAGCTTACGAATAGGAGGCTTATTATGGTTCACAAATCGTTGCTTTTCTTCATAATGAGTTTTTGTGGAATTTTCAGAATTAGCTTAGTCTTAAGATATAGGCAAAATTTAGCCTCACTCAATTAAATAACAGTTAAAAACTTACATCATACTTAAAAACAGCATGTCTTGCACTAAATTTTTTTTTATTTCACGTGACTGCAGAACAGATGAAACTGAGCCTCAATGTTGAATATTGAATTTATCTTTGAAATATTAATGCTTTTGATTTACAACTTACTGATAAAAGGCTGATTTAAGAAAATATTTTATGAAATGATTGATGCAATGAAAATCTTAGGCGATGATTTACAATCTAATTTAAAAGGCTGGTTTAATTAAATGTTTCATTATAAAAAAATTAATTTTTTTTTTTATCCCAGTCTTTTTTTCCCCACGAAAACTAATAAGTTCAATATTTTGATAATGAATAATTTTAATAAATGAGGTCAATTTCTGTTCATTAAAATAATTCGAGCTGGCGTGCGAGAGAATATTCGATTCTTTAGCTTTTGAACAAAAAGTCATTTATCTCCATTAGGTTCTTATACACTCATTAGTCTTGGAGCGGGAACTTTCAGGCTAATAATCCTAATTAAATAAAATAAAACTTAATTAAGATTACAAACATGATGAAAAAAGTTAATTAGAAATGAAGGGATTTTTTTTCGTGGACATAATGTTTTTTTAAAAGATTAGGAGAGAAGCTAATTTTACATCGTTGTTAGTGTTGAGACGCTTAAATTTCGGAAAAAGAATTTGATAATGCGCAAGTAGTAATATAGAATTATGAGCTCTACTATTTATAAACAAATGAATATAAGTTTTTAGTGTCAACGAAATATAAATACACATTAACGCCTTACATGCTTAGGTAGGGTATGCATTTTTTTATTAATTATGTATTTGAAAATTATTTAAAATTACACTTTTATTGATATATTCAATGCAATAAGTTATTTTATAGGCTGAAGTAAACATGAGTTAAAGATTTTATAAAATTAATTCATACGGCTGTAAGTAATTTAGCATCACCAAAGACAATTCGGTAACAAAATATACCAAATCAAGAGGAAAACTCTAAAAGGCTTTAATTTTTCACATGAAAAATTTTACGCAAAATGGAAAAATACATAATAGAAAGATTTGGGCAGTATTATGTTAAGCAATATTTTCAAATTATTCAAAAGAATGTTTCTAGCGAATTTAGCCTAAGAATTTTCATGTATTTAGGCAATATGGTATTTTCGTGCCTTGTGCTGCCATCTAAAAGAAATTCAGCAAATTTGTAGAGTATCTACATGGTAATAATACTCAGGAAAAGGAGAAAAATGGTATTTGTTGTAAAACTGGAAATTGTTTGTAAAAATATAATCTTAGGAAAATATGTGGTTTATCATTTTTCTGCACCAAACCCTGCTTATTTTTTTATGTAATTTTTTTGATAAAAAAAAATTATAGCTGAAATGGCGATTTTTAAAAAAGAGTTTAATATTTTTTTCATTATTTAAACTAATTGCCCTTTTTAAATCTATATTATTTATCTTAATAATATATTATTTATAGTTTATATATCTTATCACTATATAACACCTAATCATTTAATGTATTTTTCGATTACTAGAATTTACATGTTATTATTTTATATTAACTTTATTTCACAGTCTACGTTGAATTTTTCCATAGTTTATATTAACGGTTTCCCAAAAGAGGGATGTTGGGATTGGGCACAGAGATGAAAACATGAAATTAAGCCACACAAATTCGGAGTGTGTGTCCAGTAATTTATTTAGGAATTTCGTACAAGAACTGGTTGAAAGATTTTTCTTTAACTTTAACTTTACGCAATATAATCATATTATGCAATGATAAAGAATTATATATTAAATATAATCCATAAATAGAGCTTATATCTAACTCGCAATCATTTAAAGCCTTTCCCAGACAGAAGGTAATAATATTGATCTAATAACCTCAGAAAATGAGATGATGTGTCTTTAATAGCTTGGGAAATTGATCAGTTACTGGACAATATATTTAAATATTAAGACCTAGTAATATTTAAATATATTGTCCAGAAAGATATAAAAACCCTCTTCCTAAGGTCAATCCTCTCTTCTCTACCTATCCACCAGCATGTAATGTTTTCATTTTTGGGCCGCCGGCCCTTACTTTAATAAAATTCAATTATTACTTCATATGATCCTGTATATCTTTCAATAAGCACCGACCACGCTACGAATATATATATATATATATATATATATATATATATATATATATATATATATATATATATATATATATATATATATATATATATATATATATATATATATATATATATAATCTCCTCTTAACAGTCACTTTAAGCTGTGGTTCCATATCTGACACTATTTATAGTTTATAAACATCTAGTTAAAGGCACCTGCATGCCTAACTTTGTTCTTCTCAGTTAGAAATAAATGTCGGCGACACATTTAAGTCGATTTTACTCATTATTGTCTTAATAATTAACAAGTAACTCTAGTTAGTTTTTGATTTCCTTTTAGTTAAAGAAATAGATATTTACAGTTATTATTTTGTATTTTTTAGTCATCGATAAATAAATATATCGTTAAATCCATACTTGTGAAAATTGTTTTTAAAAAGAAGCGAATAATCTAGATTCGTGTAACGAAGTTAGTATAATAACATGCATATTCTGTTTGTGGTTATATCTAAAGATTTAATATTTGTTCATTAATTTTATCGAGAATGGAAGCTGATTTCTGTCTACTTGGCAACGATACATATAGACGGAAATGTGGCACCTATTATAGACAAATGTTAATAATAACACATGCGTTAATATTCACAGGCGAATTAAACTAAGAACATAAATATTTACTTTTGCGGCAAACAGCCAGGTAAATATCCTTCTGTGATTTATAATTTCAAACCATGTTTGCATAGAGTGATAGTAAAGATACTGAATGGTTAGGATATTTCTGTTATGGATTTATTTCCTTATATAACTGATTATGGAATAGTTAGGAATTCAGATCACCTATACTCGTTTACAATAAATCGGGTATAATTAAAATGTCGAATTTGTAACTTCTTATTTTTTTCTGATGAAACTTTAGAAACCAAATTAAAACTCATTATTAAATAAAAACTCATTAAACTAAATTAAAACTAAATTAAAACTCATTAACTAAAGTAAAACTCATTATGAAAAATGGAAGCAAATAAAATTAATGCGAAATTTATGATTCACGATTTAACATATAATACAGAGTTATAATATAGCGTTATAACATATAATATAGAATTCTAGTAGACCCATGATGGTTCAGTGGTTAAGGCAGGAAATTCTTATCGTGATGGACTGGGTTGGATCCCTAGTGGCTCTTTGAACTTCAGACCCAGCTTCAAAGCGATGGGTACCAGCTCGTTAGGAAGTAAAGGCGGCGTGTGAGCAATCCTGAATATATTGCAACCATAATGCCGTTTATCATGAAATTGTGGAAAATTAAACTTTCATAAGCCCCATTGCTCACAACAGGCAGTTGCGGGAATGCTTTTCTTTCTAAAATTTATATAGAATGTTCGTAATGAACACCCTTAATATATATTTTTAGAATTCCAGATGGATTATGGATTCAAATACCTTTGCCATCGGGCTAACCTTAAAATATGTTCCATGTAATGCAAATGCGTTTTTACTAAATTGATTAATTATAAATTTTTTTATTAATACTATAATTTAAATATTTATCAGCAGCTATTTTTTATTTATATTATTAAATAACGAATTATTAGTTATTAGCAAATTATGTTGTTAATTATAATTAAATAATATAATTAATTATTATTAAATTAGTTAATTAATTAATTATTATTTATTAATAAACTAAGTACAATTGTGAGCAAAGTTTTAGGGGTGGGAGCGGAAACTAAATGTTAAGAGGGATTAAATCCGATTACTTAATTAAGAAATTGTTAGAATTTGTACCTTTGCCATTGGGCTAACCATGAAATATGTTCCATGTAATGCAAATGCGCTTTTACTAAATTGATTAATTATAACAATTTTCATTAATACTATAATTTAAATATTTATTAGCAGCTATTTTTTATTTATATTATTAAATGAATTATTAGTTATTAGCAAATTATGTTGCTAATTATAATTAAATAACATAATTAATTATTATTAAATTAACTAATAAGTTAATTATCATTAAATTAACTAATTAATTAATTATTATTAAATTAACTAATTAATTAATTATTATTAAATTAACTAATTAATTAATTATTATTAAATTAACTAATTAATTAATTATTATTAAATTAACTAATTAATTAATTATTATTTATTAATAAACAAAGTACAATTGTGAGCAAAGTTTTAGGGGTGGGAGCGGAAACTAAATGTTAAAAGGGATTAAATCCGATTACTTAATTAAGAAATTGTTAGAAGTTTGTACCTTTGCCATTGGGCTAACCATGAAATATGTTCCATGTAATGCAAATGCGCTTTTACTAAATTGATTAATTATAACAATTTTCATTAATACTATAATTTAAATATTTATTAGCAGCTATCTTTTATTTATATTATTAAATGAATTATTAGTTATTAGCAAATTATGTTGTTAATTATAATTAAATAACATATTAATTATTATTAAATTAACTAATTAGTTAATTATTATTAAATTAACTAATTAATTAATTATTATTAAATTAACTAATTAATTAATTATTATTCATTAATAAACAAAGTACAATTGTGAGCAAAGTTTTAGGGGTGGGAGAGGAAACTGAATGTTAAAAGGGATTAAAACCGATTACTTAATTAAGAAATTGTTAGAAGTTTGTACCTTTGTAATTGGGCTAACCATGAAATATGTTCCATGTAATGCAAATGCGCTTTTACTAAATTGATGAATTATAACAATTTTCATTAATACTATAATTTAAATATTTATTAGCAGCTATTTTTGATTTATATTATTAAATGAATTATTAGCTATTAGCAAATTATGTTGTTAATTATAATTAAATAACATAATTAATTATTATTAAATTAACTAATTAATTAATTATTATTTATTAATAAACTAAGTACAATTGTGAGCAAAAATTTAGGGGTGGGAACGGAAACTAAATGTTAAAAGGGATTAAATCCGATTACTTAATTAAGAAACTGTCAGAAGTTGATTTGAAAATTACTTTCAAGCTAAAGGAAAATGTTTAGCTTCCGGAAAAAGTTTCATAAACTCTCTTTAAAATGCCAAATGTCAAGAATTACATTGAAAGAGAATGAAAATATGTAATAGATTTCGGATTTGAAAACTCATCATATATTTGAAAAAGAAAAAATTAAATCTTTTACGCAAAGTATTTGTGATAAAACTAATTTTTGTTTTTACTGGTTAAAATTAATAATAATTGAATGAAAAATATCTCCCCAGAATATTGTCATGGAATACTTGGCAATGTAACATTAAATATGAATACTACTTTTGTATAAGAATTAGCTATGTAACAAATACTAACAAAGCACCTCATTTAGAACAAGAGGTATACAGACATTAAAACTGATAGCCTGGCTTAATACAGGAAATGGAACATTCGAATGTAGGATTGATGGAATGGTATATTTTAATGGTTGAAAGGCATTGAAGTCAGCGGGGAAGTTAGATGGAGAAGGTTACAATTCTCGCGCCAATTATGTCAGACAAGTCTCTGTATCACAGGATGTTGTGGCTGTATTGAGCTGGAAGCCACTCGGAGGCAATCATTCAATTGTCTCTGAGTATCATACAAAATATAAAAAGACTATTATTAACTCGTAAGTAAATACGGTCGAAAAACTCAGTTGTAGTAACAACATATTAATTTGTTTGCAACGAGATATGCATCACATGATATTAATTGTTACACTATATTCTTGTTTGATTTGTTTGTTTATTCATTCAGTTGTTTAATTCAATGATTCATTCAATTGTCACAGGCAGGCAAATAATGCTGATACAGGCTGTTATTAATTTGAAGGAAAGTTACCATGACGGAAACTAATATAACAATTTAACAATTAACTGGAGTAGAAAGAAAAGAAAACCCACTTTAATTGTGTGGTTTGAAAGAAATTGAAGTTACTTAACATTAGAGTTGGTTGAAAATTAAACTTCATCAAATTGTACAGTTTGATAAAAATTAAAACTTTTTAAATTGTTCTGCTTCACGAAAAATTTAAACTGCACAGTTAAGGCAATAAAGATGGTAAAAAACTCAAGGATTAAATAATATTTTCATTCAATATATGCAGATTATTATATCACTTGATAGATTAAGTCTTAGAACAGGGACATGCAAACTACGGCCCGCGGGCCAACTGTGGCCGCCGGAAGGTTTTATCCCACCCGCTGATAGAATTTTAACTTGCCAATCCGTGGCGAATATAAACAATATACATCTATTTTTTTGTCTACTTTGTTTAATGCTAATTTTGCTCTTTCTTTTTTAACAAAGTACTGATGACCTTTTTACTTTCTTTATTTTTGGTATACAAAACATAAATTGATGGAAATAGCTGGCACAGACAGCTTCAATTAGTAAAATGTTGAAAGCAGAAGTTTTTTATAGAATAGCCATCTGAAGCAGTTGTTTCTAAGTATGCCAAAGTTTGAGTTTTACAAATCCTTACCAAAAGCTAGTTCCCAAATTTAATATTTCTTGCCCAGAAAATCAGTGCTATGTTTGCTTTATCTTATATATGTAAAGAAGTGTTTTCAACTAGGAATCTTAGAAAGAAGCATTTCAGAGGTAGACTAACCAACAAACATTTAGCCTCGTTCCTTAAAATAAGTACATCTCACTTGGAACCTCACTATATGGAGCTTTTAAAAATGAAATCACAATTTTATTCATATCATTAAGTATTTAAATTAAAACTTGCATATCTTTTTAGTACTTAGCCCACCAAATGTTTTCTCTCTCGATTTTTTGCCCTTGACCAAAGAAGTTTGACCATCCCTATCTTAGAACGTGAGATTTAGATTTAGTCTTAGAACGTCTGAGTTAAGATTGAGTCATAGTCTAAAGTTATTCAGGGTGGTAAGTTTGCATATATTTCTGCATTCTACATTAAAGCAGTCATGCATTAAATTTATAGGTACAAAAATTTCCTATTTGTTTTAAGGTTATAATAGCAATGAAAAAATAATTAAAAAAAAAAACTTACTGTTTTGTTTTTTGAATAGTGCGACTGGCTTGAAACATCTTTTGGACCACCAGCACTATGAGTCCTTCTTAGCAATTTACTCAATTTACTGGTTTTGATGGGTGTTCCACCATGTGATCCAGAATTACTTGGACCTTTGTCACTACTCGATGAATCTTTTCTAGATTTCCTTGGCTTGGAAAGAGATAACTCTAGTCCATGATCCAAAGCATCTAGAAGATCCGTCGTTGCAGTCAGTGTCAAATCTTCCGAGTTTATTCGATTCCCTCTATTTTCTGGGGTGGAGTGAGGGGTGCACTTAGTCGTGGTGATCACAGGGGTGTTTCTGTCTTCCACCTTGCTGTTGAATTCGAATGTATTCCCCCCACTGCCAAAGGACGGAGTGTTTCCAGTGCTGCTGGATGCCCAAGATGGACTGCTCTCGGATGCTACTATCTCCATCATCTCTCCGATTTGAGAAATATCTGGGATGTTGTTTTTGCCATGTTTGGACTTGTCGCTGGTTATCAGGGACGGTTGCGAGATGAGTCCAAGACTGACGCTTGATTCGCTCTGCTCCCTCATGAATTTTTCCATCTCGCTCACCGTCCATTTTGGATTGTTGTTTTCCGTTTCTTCTGCAAGAACTCCCTGAAAATAAGAGAAAATGTTAAGATTAAAAATAATAAATCTTCATTAGTTGCTTTTAAAATAAGACACATAATAAGAAGTATCAAATTAAACAGTTCGTTGCAATTTTTTAGTTAATTTATACCATTCAAATGATTATAACTTTTTTCAGTAATAAAATTACTGATTGCCGGTATTTTTCGAATTCTATGGAAGATCATTAATGTCCAACACGTGATTGGAGAAGCCTCTTGCCTGTTTCCATTTCTATGTAAATGTTTTCCTCAACTTTTGTTTTTTCAACTTTTTTTCTCCAGTTTTTGTTGATTTTTGATGCCCTTTACCAAATCGCATTCTCCATTAACCAAAAAAGAAATGAGAAAAATCTGACAACAATTGGTTTTAAGCACTAGTTCCACAGATAACAATAATATTATAGATATTAATTCAGTTTTCATAAATATTCCGTAACGTTTATCGGACACTTTCAAAAAATGCCAAAGGCTATTTGGATGTAGTACGCTGTCGGAAAATTCAGTTCAAAACAGAACTGATTGTTGAATAATTTGTGGTACTTTGAATTAAAATAACTCTTTCAAAAGATGCTAAATAATACCTCTGCTTACACACTCTCGGAATAGTCGGTACTTCGTTTTTGGTACCTTGAACTGTTCCCAAAATGCCAAACAAAACTCCTTGATAGTGCACTCTTGAAATAACCAGTTTAACGTTGAAATTTTTTTTGGTACTTTGAATCCTTTCAAAAAGTACCAAATAAGTTCCTTAGAAGAAAACTCTTAGAAACATTGGTTAAATGTTTAACTATAATTTTTACACTTGATCCATAATGTAGCGAAAGCTTAATGCATTATTAAAGTGTTCTGTTGAATCATTTGTTTTTTAAATCTTAATTGTGTTTCTATTTCAGTTGAACCATAGTGACTTATAAATAAGTTTATTAAGCACGGATATATGGTTCAACTTATGGCACGATATTAAGGTTGCAGAAAATTTGATGATCTGTGTAGTCCACTTAATTACCATCGGTGTAGTCCACCATCGAAGGTACATTTAACATTACGGCATTTATCGTATAAATAAATTTTGTTCCATTGAGTGTATCAAATACAACGTAATATAAAAATAGATATTTTATTCATATTTGAATGTAAACAAAAGCAAATTTTTAAATCATGCAATAACTATTCATAAGAAATAATGCCGTTTATTTCACCGTAATTTTACAATCAAAATTCTAATAGGGTGTACTAATGTACCACTGAAACGCGTATAGTTTTTAATAAAATTTTATCATTTATGATTTTTAAATTTTGTTTTCAATGAAATTTTAAAATGGGGAAATTTTTTAAAAATACATACTCTACATAAATTGTTGCATTAAATCTAAATTTATGGAGCTGTACATTTTCCAAAGCAAGAACTACCACTCTAAGATGATTCTACAGCCAGATGGGTATGCTTTTAAAAGTTTTAAGTATGCTTATATGTGACGCATTGCAAAGTACAAGTTATACTCCACTAATACCATAAAAAAATCTGTTTCCGAATCGCTGATCTAAAATAAAAAATAGAATCTTTATGAAAATAAAATTTTCTATAAAAATGTCACACTGAGATACGAAAAAAATATGGTCAAAACTACCATAATATGGTGAAATTTACCATGTTTAAGAGCACTAAAAAGCGTGATAATTGTCACCGAAGCGCTTTATAATTACTTCGGTAAAATAAAAAATAAATGAGTCTTATAATCTGTAATATAATTAGAAAATGTCGTAAAATTTTATAATATTTTCCTGATGCTTTAGAGCATGGCATAAAATTCATTTATTAAGTTAAATTTACTTCTCAGTTTTGTTATTTTTTACTAAATGTATAATGGTAATAAGAACTCTAATTTTGTAAATCAGAATTTCCGTTTAACCGTTACCATATGAACGGTAATGTTATCAAATGAATGGTTTAAATACCGTATATTTTGGTTTTATAAATAAAATTACATTTTTTTAAACCAGAAATGCCATTATTATATTATTATATAGTACAGTAATGGTATCAGATATCCCCCCCCCTGTGTGTCATGCCCCCTCCCTTTATTTTGACGAAACGAAAGGAGACCTGGAGCATGCGCAGAGCCGTGAAAGCTTTTACTGAATATGAAAATATACAGTAATCATTTAGTTACTAAAAAGGAAATGTTACTTAATTTATTGCTCAGAAAGTATATGTTAAGCGTTGATACTTTTTATAGATGCTAAGCATTAGTATTTTTTAATAACCCTGCTTGAAATAAATGAAATAAGTTACGCAAACTTTAATCGAGTTATTTTACGATGTTTTGGTTACAACTTGTTATTAATGTTACTTCAGACAACAATTGTTCATTTCAGACAAATTATTAAGCAATATATTATTTGAAGGTAAATTTTAAAGACTTATGGCATTTTTTTCTTGGGTGATATACTTAAAACTGTTTGGATCACATAATGGGGTAAATTTAATTTCATTTTATTAAATAGTCTATCATAGCTTCGGTTTGAATTACGAAATTAATTACTCAAAACCGTCTTTTTATTTAATAATAGCATAACTACAATTAATTGAGATTTATCTGAAATTTTTTGTTCATATATCCGCTTTTAAACGTCTCATAAATGAAATTTCTTCATTAACGATATGATGTTATAAGTCTTAATAGATAAGTTTTTTTAAATATATTTTTCTTTTTCAGATTGATGTGAAAGTAAATTTTTTTATTCAGTTGATTATTTTTTAATTGTTTTGAATGCAATTTGTCCGGTTGGAAGGCTATAACAAGTTGTGCGAAATATTTAGTAATAGTATACTAATTCATAAGACTTTCTTTTTTCATGCATATACTATTTTTGATACGAATGATTTACATAATTTAACTCTGCTTTGTTTATTCGATTAAATTGTTTATTCGATGCTTGTTGGCATAAGCATAAGGGAAAGCAGAAAAGTTCTTCGAATTTCATTCGCTTAAATTTTACATGACTTAGTAGCAACGAAGAGCTGCGAGTCGCTTTAAAAAATGCGTTTGGTGCAATTTTTTTCGCACTCACGTATGCAATGCGAATGCTATTTTTCAGGCATTATACAAAAATCATACTGTACAAAACTATCTTAATTTTCACTTACTTTATTACTATGAGCCATTTTTAAGTTATATTTTTTACATTTTACAATTTTAACTCGATTACAACATGGACTCAGGGACTTAGCATTGAATTCAACGTATAATTTTTTTATATGTACCAAATACTACTTTAATTTTAACCTTTTCCTGGCAATACTAAATTTTATTACTTATTTCTTTGGTTTTTATACATTTTACAACTATGAGATGAAATAAATACCTATAACTATTGTACTTTTGAGAACTGAAATTTAGGATTGTGTACTTAAGAAAAATCTGTTAACTTTTTGCAATTTCAAATTAATATAGAAATGTATGCATCTAGAATTTTTTTTTTATACCGAGAAACGAAATATCTTTTTATGACTTTGTGCAGAGTTTAACTTTAAAAAAGTATAACTTTAAAAAAAAGTTAACTTTGTTAAACTTTAAAAAAGTATACAAAGGACGGAAGAAAAGTATCTTATGAGCGGGCTAAGCAAGTTCGGATAATATTAATCCCTGATTGCAAAGCTATCTGAAGGGAACAGTTCCGGAGGTTGGCAAACGTTAGCGAGTAGGGGACAGAGCCTCCTAGTTAAAATGTGCCTTAATATTTTTTACTGTATTCATATTCTTTTTTATGTTATTAAAGTGGTGACTAACATTGAGGTGGTCAGGATTCGATTCCCAGCGATGAAATCAATCGTTTTAATATCATATATTTTTGGTTTTATTAATTAGAGTTATGTTTTTTTTAAAAATTTTTAAACTTTTTTTAAACTTTTTTTTTTTTTACTAAACTTGTCATGACCATATATTACGGTATTTTTCATCAGACTGTTTTCTCCGGATAGCCCTTGACATCAAAAATATGCCAGTGCCATCGAAATCGTCGAATAACTAGAGGACCTTTTCAAGTCGATGTTTTAATGTGCAGAACCAATAAATACAATTACTGGCGTGCAATATTTGTAATAATGTTGTAATAATGTTAAAAACATGTTTCTGAGAGTTTTTAGCGCCTGTGAGAAATAGGTTTGAGAACCAAAGTAAATAGACAATAAGGCATTTGTAATTAATTAAGTTTTTCTCTTTTGTTTCTCAAAATATATTTGTTACCTGTGTTGATTTTCTTCCTAATTATTTGTACCAAAGTAAATAGATAATAATGTATTTGTAATTAATTAAGTTTTTCTGTTTTGTTTCTCAAAATATATTTGTTACCTGCGTTAATTTTCTTCCTAATTATTTGTACCAAAGTAAGTAGACAATAATGTATTTGTAATTAATTAAGTTTTTCTCTTTTGTTTCTCAAAATATATTTGTTACCTGTGTTAATTTTCTTCCTAATTATTTGCTTGTATTTTCTTGTATTTTTGAATAAAAATGGGGATTAAGGAAAATGAATTTGTTTTTATAGCGGTAATAAGATTTTATGGGTTATAAACTTTAAGGAAACAAATTATAAATCTTGCTATAATAAATTCTTTTAGTGCAAAATTTTTTTTAGCTATTGCTTATAGCACCAGTTAAAATTTTCAAAGCTAATTATGAATAATCGTTTTTTTTTTAATCGAATCATTTTACGTCCACTGAAATTCTTGAATTATTTAGACAATCAAGCAAGTTTTTAAAGGGCTTGATTCGACAGGTTTTCAAAATTTTTTGATCTCTTAAGTATATTTATTTAATTTCACTTTATTCAAGGGTTTTAAAAATTAAGGCAGCAGACTTCGGATCAAATTAAAAGAAAAACGGAATAAGAAAATATTTGGCCTTTGATTTATGTGCTTGATCCCAGTCTTTTTTATTTGATTTTATTGTATTAGTTTTGTTCCAATTTGCTGTATAATATGTAATATAAATAATACGGGGTGTAATAAATGAAATCAATGAAGCAAATATAATCAATGAAAATAAATATAATCAATGAAAATAAATATAATCAATGCATGAATTATATGCATGAATTATCATAGCTGCAGTAAACGAAATTAAAAATATGTATGAAACTAAGAAATATTTATTTTAACCACACATTTGATCTATCGTCTTTTATTAATTATAATCGGAAGTAATATTTGAGTTAATTCAAAACAAAAAAAAACGAAAAGAAAAAAACGAAAATACATTAATAATTTTTCAGAAAGACTTTTCAGCACAGATTATACTACTTCAAATAAAATAAAAAGTCTGTTACCTAAAAATTTATTAATACGGTGAATTTTGACAATTTTATCATGATACCTTAGAGCATGACATAAATCTATTTTTCAGTTTTTTATTTTTTACTAAATGTGTGATGTTTCCTACCTGAGTATAATTTTGAAAGACTGAATTTACGGTAAACCTTTACCATATGAACGGAAAAACTATCAAATTAATGGTTTTAATATCGTATTTTTTTTTTATAAACCAAAATTGTTTAGTTCCTGAATTTTTTTTTCCATGCAAATATGCAGATATTTTTTTCAAATATACACTTTTCTCAATTTTAGTAATATGCTGTTATCATGCAGTTATATTGGTCTTACACATAAGACCTTCAATTTCTTAATTTCTTTTGAATAACATGACTGAATTGAACTAATCATTCCATTTGAGCAACAAACAAGCATTTTTACTGTGAAGATATGGTTTGCCTAAAAAATATGAAAGCTAAAGATATAGGAAATTTGCGTTATTCGTAGTTTCAATTCTTCCATTATTACTAGTAAAGTTTAGCAATTGTTTCCATTTCTTAACGATATCATTTCAAGAAAAATGCATCATAGTGAAAATTAAATATATAAGATGACTTAAAAAGTTTGCAAAAGAGTATAATACAATGAAAATCAATAAGATCTTCTGGTGATTCAGAATTTCATACTGTGTTTTGCAAACGACTTTTTCACCGATCAAAAGGGATAATAATACTAGTGAATTTTAAAATAAAATATTTTTAAGCTTGCATGTAAGAAAAAAATTCGTAAATGAAAGTTTTAACTTTTCTCAAGTTTTCATGAATTAGTATTTGTGATGCAGTTGATGTTGATTCCGTGAAAATGGTTTTTGTATATTAGAATTTATGATGTAGTTGAGGCTGATTTCGTGAAAATAGTTTTCATGAATTAACGTTTGTGATGTAGTTGATGTAGATATTGTACATGAGATATACACGAATTTTGAAATTCGGTAACTTAAATTGGTAGAATTAAAATATGGTAAAAATTGTGAAAAAGAGCAGGATTAATACAGGAATATTTTTTATGATGAAGAATTTGAGAATAATTAAATTATGTAAATTAATGTGCAATTTATTGTAATTTGTAATATAATTTCAGTGTGTTTTTTCCAGGGAAGGAAAAATTAACTATTGTAAAAATTAAATGAATAAATGATCAGACGAATATTGTCAAATACGAATACAGCACTGAAATGTTAAATTTTTTTTAAGTATATTATTATATTCTTTTAAGATTTTATTTTATAACGACAGTAAAAATGAAATACTCAGAATTACTTTCCAGTTTTATAATACATAAAAAAAAAAATTCTCATTTATCAGTAAGGAAAGAGTTTAAAAATAATTACTTTCATTTATTTAAGCTCTTTTTATTTTCAATTGTTTCTTTATTCAATACATCTTTCTGGAATTTATTAATTTCTTATTCATTTATTAATTTCACTTTAGAAAAACTGTGAGAGAATTTTTATTGACATTGCTGCATTTTATTGTTAAAATATTAATTACTTTTCAAGATGAAGAATTAGAATAGGCTGTAATATTTTTCAAAAGCAAAGAAATTTTTACAGCAATCATTTAAAATTAAAGGTTTTGTTACTCGTAATTATAATTTAATGATTGCATTCAACAGTCTCATTTTTAATTTTATCATTAATTTTATGTTCTGTAGGAGTTTCTTTTACATATTTTAATTTGTAATCAATTCATAACTTGAATGGTTTTTGTAGTTTCTAATCAAATCAATTGTTCAAACTTTGACCTGCAAAAATACTTCATATAAATAAGATAAGTTATGTTGCCTGCACGCGTATTAATGATAAGCATAGTGGAATAAAAAGCAGTTCATGGTAAATCTTTGCATAAATTGTAACTCATAATAATTGATCACAGCAGTCGTTTTGAAAATGGAACTGATTTAACCAATTCGAAAAATTAGTCAAAAATGAAAAGCTTATGTGAATTACATGTTAAATATTCATTTGAACATGCTAAATATGTTCTAATTTAAGGAGAAACGGTAGGAGATATATAAATAATGCTAATTCGATATACCTTTTCTATGAAACAACTTATGATATTGCTTTGAAACTTGTTGGGGATATTTGAGATTATACTGTTGTATGCTGTGATAGTGTTTTAGAGTTAAAAAGGAATAATTTTTAAGTCATGAATGATATTTGCTAAAAAATTATGAAACATTTTAAAAAATTCAAAGTTCTCTGTTCTAATTTTTAAAAAAAATTTCTGCCAAAGATATGTATTAACAGTTATCACAGTGTGAACATGTATATGTAAATATTCTGTGAATATATTATGTAAATATTCTCAATTCTTATTTGTTTAAAAAAAATTCTGCCAAAGATACGTATTAATAGTTATCACAGTGTAAATATGTATATGTAAGTGTTCTGTGAAAAATAAAATTGAAACAACATCTTGTTCAAATGCTGAGAAAAGGTACATCGAAAAAGGTTAGTTTTAGCTTTATTAGTCCTTCCGACTCCCCTTGAACGTCTCAAAACATTGTTGTATTCATATTATCTTTTTGATGCAAAATTTTTATTAAACATATATTTAATTATTTCATATTAATTTATGTTAAAATAAGTGAAAAATATTATATTTAGCATTTTAATAACTTATTGGTATGAAATACAGCATAAAACACCGGTGTCTTTTTAACTAAGTAAGAAACACGAAACACGGCTCACTTCCAAACAATAATTTTTATAATTTGCACTTATTTGGATTTATTTAGATCTATGAGAAATATTTATTTATCATTGAAATTTCTTTAATTTACACAATGAATTATCGATAAATTTTTGAAAATGAATGAAAAAAAAAATTCAAACTACTTTTTTTTAGATTTTAGAGTTTAGAACTTATATAAGTCACCGATAAATTAACCGATTAACCGAATTCACCGATTTTTGTAACTATTATACTGCTTTTCTACAATTAAAAAAAATACTAAAATACATTCTTGCTTGTATTTAGAACATCAGAAAAAATATGTAAAAGGAACACCGGTGTACCACCTGCTTCAAAGGGTAAATTCAGTGAATTTACGATACGCAGCAGTTACATGAGTTTTTTTTATTGTTTTTTCTAAACTATAGTTTTTATTGTTTTTTAAAGTACATGTGAATATATCTTTAGTGAAGAATGTAATTACGCCACCCACAAATTCATATTTACTTAAAACAATGTAATTCATAAATTAAGCACAAGTTTTGAATATAGTAATTAAAATAAATATACATATAATTAAATACACTAAATTAAATATATTAAATCTAATCCATATCCAGTAATCTATATATTTCACTTGATATGAGTTAAATTAAACTAATATGTTCTATTTCTTAAACAAATAAGAAACCTGAATGAAACTGATTCAGGTTTCTTATTTGTTTAAGAAATAATAAAATTTTAAAACTTATTTTAACGAAATAACAATTTTTGAGAATAAATTTTGATTGTTTAGTCCTTTTTTTCTAGTGCTTCCTAATCCCACATAAAAATGGAGTAAACTACTAAATTTAAATAATTAAACATTTCTGAAAATTTATTGGAAGAACATGCTAAGTAATATTTTGAAAACGCTTAAATTTAAATATTCAAATATAAATTGTAATGTTTTGAAAACATTCAAATTCTCATATTTAAGCGTTTTAATATTTTGAAAACACTCAAAGTTTCCTGTTTGAACATATTAGGTAATATTTTCAAATCACTCAAATTTTAATGTTTAAACGCATTAAGTAATATTAGAAAACATTAAAGTTTCTTTGTTTAAATGTGCTAAGTAATTTTTTGAAAACATTCAAATTTAAGTATTCAAATGTAAAAGATAATTTTTTAAAAAAAATTTAGAATTTTCATGGTTAAGCCTGTTGATGTTTTAAAAACATTTCATGTTTTAACGATTAATTAATGTTAGGAATCTATTAAAATTTTCATGTTTAAATTTGTTAAGTAGTTTCTTGAAAACATTGAAATTTAAATGTTCAAATGACAAAGATTATGTTTAAAAAACAGTCAAGTTTTTATGTATACACTTGTTAATATTTTGAAAACACTCAAATTTTCCTGTCTGAACACATTAGGAACTGTTTTCAAAACACTCAAATTTTCATGTTTGAAGGTATTAAGTATTATTGTTAGGAATTTTTAAAATTTTCATGTTTAAATGTGTTAAGATATTTTTTGAAAACATTCAAATTTAAATGTTCAAATGTAAATGGTAAAGTTTTAAAAAAATTCAAATTTTCATGGGTAAACATATTAATATTATGAAAACATTCAAATTTTTCCGTCTGAATATACTATAATGTTTTCAATACACTCATATTTTCATATTTAAACTTATTAAGTAATGTTGAGAAACGATAAAGTTTTCATGTCTGAATGTGTCAAGTAATACATGGAAAACACTCAAAGTTTCCCGTTCAAATTTTGGCATATTTATTTCTACAAAAAGTTTTGTATAATGTAATTTTAAAATAATTTTTTTGGAAACAGTTTTATATTTCTCTGCCGTATGCTTCTAACTCACTATACGTTACTTAATAGGTTTTTGTATCAATTTCACTAATAATTCAAAATATTAGAAATAAATTAAGTTTCAATTAAATAAAACATTAAATAAAATATTAAATAATTGTCACTACCAAGTATCTCACCGCTTCATCGAACACAGGCAAAATAATATTTTCAGTTGTCATCATCATCATTATCAATCAGATCACTCACGCAAAACAAATAACTTTCGCCTGGAAAGAATTCTATTTCGCGGTTACAGAAAAGAATGACGTTTTGAGTTGATGGGCGGGAAGAGAAAATTAAGACTTGATTGGTTAAACTTGTCATTGACGTCACTTCTGAAAAACAGCAGCGGAAATTAATTGGAAGCTAGACCTCTACAGGAAGCTTAAAACATTCCAATTTACATTAAGAATGTTAATGTGAGTGTGTATGAATAAATATGAAGTGGTTTAATGGAGTCATCATCGTATATATCTTTTTCTCACAAAGAAATGAAAGTGTTGGCGCACTTCGTTATATTGATCCCGACATAAATAAATTTGACTTCAGGTATTTAATTTATAGTACAGCACAAGTTCAAAAATTATTAGAACTGAATAATTTTAATTAAACTGTATTTTTAAATTGAATTATTTATGTAATTTGAATTGAATGAACTAAACTAAATTATTGATTTTAATTGGATTAATTAAATTGAATTCATAAATTTGAATTATTGATTTGATTTTAATTGAAGCTAAATAAAATTATTGCTTAATTTTAATTGAATTAAATAAATTGAATTATTGATTTGATTTTAACTGAGTTATTTAAATTGGATTATTGATCTGAATTCAATTAAGTTTGCTGTAGTTTTAAATTGGATGGTTAATTTGAATTGAATTGTTTAGTAAAAAGTATAACAAAAGAATTGATTTAATTATTCAAATATAATTAATTATTTAAATTTAATAAACTATATGACCTGATTTAATCATTTAAATTAAACGAATTGCGTGAATCGAATTACTCTTTAAATTAACTTGAATTATTTAAATTGTATTAGATTGATTTGAATTAAAAATAATTATTTAAATTGAATTCATGATTTGAATTGAACATGTTAATTTATAGCGTGATAAGAGTTAAAAAAAGCAAACTAACAATTTTTTTTTAATGTTTCCGTCGGATTATAGACGGTATCCGGAAATTCACACATGAAGTATTCTTGATACAGGTGAGGAAAAAAATTATCAGAAGTCACACTAGAGGGCATCATTGACCTATGTCAACTGAAACACAATTTCGAACTCATTAATATTTAATTGTAACTGTCGAAAATGCTTGTAGAAAACATCTACTATTTTTTTTAATTATAACCCTCTGCTTTTGTCTTGCACATAATACAATGTGTTTTAAAATATATTTCTCTGTGACTTGCCCCTTCAACTAGTTATTTCGCATTTGAGTAGTTTTCTTTTTTTAGGAAACAATGCGCACTGATAGTTAAATGGATTTTCAGTGTTAAATTAAGTATAAACCTGGGTTAAATTCGAGAAAAGAGGAAACAGATTTATATCTAAAAATTATTTGTTTATTTATTCATTAAGTATACAGTATTGGAAATGTGTGAAAAACAGCTGTGTTTAATGAAATAGGGAGGAACTTTGCTGTTACATTATTTGCTTTTTTGCTAAAATTCTTAAGTTCATATTTAAAAATGACGAGACAATAAATTTTATCCTTTAAAGAATGAATGATGATGAATTTGTAGCCATAAACTTTAAAAGTCAAAGAAAACTGATTAAGAGACAGCGTTAAAGAAAACTGATTTGCAAAAACTGGAATTTGAACTAGCGGTTTTAATCCGTTTATGATTAAGGAGGATAAACAGTCCGTTTTGTCAACAAAACAGCTTTAAACCGTCAAACATGAAGAGAAAGTCTGTAAAAGAGAACAGGAATTTATTACAGTGCAAAGACACCCATGATGTAAATGGCTCTATCTTTAAACAATTCTACCACTTTTTAAACTTTACTTAGTTGTTTAATTGCTTTAAATTATTGATTCTGGTAAAATAATAATTAACGATAAAATTATTTTTTGGCTGTTTCATCTGCGTGAATGGTTCTAAATTGTTGCATGATTGAATTCTGATATATTATCATCATCTTTGGTACGAGAGCCAGGGTAGGCTCTGGCCTTCTCGATTTTAACCTTTTCTTAGCAACTGTCTCCAGTTCTTACAGTTCAGTATGAGAAAATTATTATCTGCAGAATCAGATCTGCCTGCAATCTGAATTTGGGTCTTTCTCCTGGTAGATTCCCAAATGGCTTAGTCGTAAAAATTCTCTTAAATGTACATTCTTCCGGTGATAGCATTAGATGGACAGTCCATTTCATCCTTTGAATTTTGATATATCTGCTAATGTCATGTTCTTTATAAAGTCGGGCGGTTATGGTTGGGTCTTCTTCTCCCAATTCATTAATCTCGATACCAACGAAAATAGTTCGAAGGATTTTTCTTTTGAATGCACTTAATGCTCATTTTTTGAGGTAATCTTCAACGATTCCGTGGCTCATGTAAGTACAGATCTGAGCACTTTATAAAGTAGTGTCTTGGTCCTAAATCTCAGGGCACTCGATACCAACGAAATATACTACGAAGGATTTTTCTGTTGAATGCACTTAATGCTCATCTTTTGAGGTAATCTTCAACGATTCCGTGGCTCATGTAAGTACAGATCTGAGCACTTTATAAAGTAGTGTCTTGGTCCTAAATCTCAGGGCACTCGATACCAACGAAATATACTACGAAGGATTTTTCTGTTGAATGCACTTAATGCTCATCTTTTGAGGTAATCTTCAACGATTCCGTGGCTCATGTAAGTACAGATCTGAGCACTTTATAAAGTAGTGTCTTGGTCCTAAATCTCAGGGCACTCGATACCAACGAAATATACTACGAAGGATTTTTCTGTTGAATGCACTTAATGCTCATCTTTTGAGGTAATCTTCAACGATTCCGTGGCTCATGTAAGTACAGATCTGAGCACTTTATAAAGTAGTGTCTTGGTCCTAAATCTCAGGGCACTCGATACCAACGAAATATACTACGAAGGATTTTCTGTTGAATGCACTTAATGCTCATCTTTTGAGGTAATCTTCAACGATTCCGTGGCTCATGTAAGTACAGATCTGAGCACTTTATAAAGTAGTGTCTTGGTCTTAAATCTCAGGGCACTCGATACCAACGAAATATACTTCGAATGATTTTTCTTTTGAATGCACTTAATGCTCATCTTTTGAGGTAATCTTCAACGATTCCGTGGCTCATGTAAGTACAGATCTGAGCACTTTATAAAGTAGTGTCTTGGTCCTAAATCTCAGGGCACTCGATACCAACGAAATATACTACGAAGGATTTTTCTGTTGAATGCACTTAATGCTCATCTTTTGAGGTAATCTTCAACGATTCCGTGGCTCATGTAAGTACAGATCTGAGCACTTTATAAAGTAGTGTCTTGGTCCTAAATCTCAGGGCACTCGATACCAACGAAATGTACTTCGAAGGATTTTTCTTTTGAATGCACTTAATGCTCATCTTTTGAGATAATCTTCAACGATTCCGTGGCTCATGTAAGTACAGATCTGAGCACTTTATAAAGTAGTGTCTTGGTCCTAAATCTCAGGGCACTCGATACCAACGAAATATACTACGAAGGATTTTTCTGTTGAATGCACTTAATGCTCATCTTTTGAGGTAATCTTCAACGATTCCGTGGCTCATGTAAGTACAGATCTGAGCACTTTATAAAGTAGTGTCTTGGTCCTAAATCTCAGGGCACTCGATACCAACGAAATATACTACGAAGGATTTTTCTGTTGAATGCACTTAATGCTCATCTTTTGAGGTAATCTTCAACGATTCCGTGGCTCATGTAAGTACAGATCTGAGCACTTTATAAAGTAGTGTCTTGGTCTTAAATCTCAGGGCACTCGATACCAACGAAATATACTTCGAATGATTTTTCTTTTGAATGCACTTAATGCTCATCTTTTGAGGTAATCTTCAACGATTCCGTGGCTCATGTAAGTACAGATCTGAGCACTTTATAAAGTAGTGTCTTGGTCCTAAATCTCAGGGCACTCGATACCAACGAAATATACTACGAAGGATTTTTCTGTTGAATGCACTTAATGCTCATCTTTTGAGATAATCTTCAACGATTCCGTGGCTCATGTAAGTACAGATCTGAGCACTTTATAAAGTAGTGTCTTGGTCCTAAATCTCAGGGCACTCGATACCAACGAAATGTACTTCGAAGGATTTTTCTGTTGAATGCACTTAATGCTCATCTTTTGAGATAATCTTCAACGATTCCGTGGCTCATGTAAGTACAGATCTGAGCACTTTATAAAGTAGTGTCTTGGTCCTAAATCTCAGGGCACTCGATACCAACGAAATGTACTTCGAAGGATTTTTCTGTTGAATGCACTTAATGCTCATCTTTTGAGATAATCTTCAACGATTCCGTGGCTCATGTAAGTACAGATCTGAGCACTTTATAAAGTAGTGTCTTGGTCCTAAATCTCAGGGCACTCGATACCAACGAAATGTACTTCGAAGGATTTTTCTGTTGAATGCACTTAATGCTCATCTTTTGAGATAATCTTCAACGATTCCGTGGCTCATGTAAGTACAGATCTGAGCACTTTATAAAGTAGTGTCTTGGTCCTAAATCTCAGGGCACTCGATACCAACGAAATGTACTTCGAAGGATTTTTCTTTTGAATGCACTTAATGCTCATCTTTTGAGATAATCTTCAACGATTCCGTGGCTCATGTAAGTACAGATCTGAGCACTTTATAAAGTAGTGTCTTGGTCCTAAATCTCAGGGCACTCGATACCAACGAAATATACTTCGAAGGATTTTTCTGTTGAATGCACTTAATGCTCATCTTTTGAGATAATCTTCAACGATTCCGTGGCTCATGTAAGTACAGATCTGAGCACTTTATAAAGTAGTGTCTTGGTCCTAAATCTCAGGGCACTCGATACCAACGAAATATACTTCGAAGGATTTTTCTGTTGAATGCACTTAATGCTCATCTTTTGAGGTAATCTTCAACGATTCCGTGGCTCATGTAAGTACAGATCTGAGCACTTTATAAAGTAGTGTCTTGGTCCTAAATCTCAGGGCACTCGATACCAACGAAATATACTTCGAATGATTTTTCTTTTGAATGCACTTAATGCTCATCTTTTGAGATAATCTTCAACGATTCCGTGGCTCATGTAAGTACAGATCTGAGCACTTTATAAAGTAGTGTCTTGGTCCTAAATCTCAGGGCACTCGATACCAACGAAATATACTACGAAGGATTTTTCTTTTGAATGCACTTAATGCTCATCTTTTGAGGTAATCTTCAACGATTCCGTGGCTCATGTAAGTACAGATCTGAGCACTTTATAAAGTAGTGTCTTGGTCCTAAATCTCAGGGCACTCGATACCAACGAAATATACTTCGAAGGATTTTTCTGTTGAATGCACTTAATGCTCATCTTTTGAGGTAATCTTCAACGATTCCGTGGCTCATGTAAGTACAGATCTGAGCACTTTATAAAGTAGTGCCTTGGTCCTAAATCTCAGGGTACTCGATACCAACGAAATATTCTTCGAAGGATTTTTCTGTTGAATGCACTTGATGCTCATCTACGCACCATAAAAATGCTGTGAACCATAATGTAGAAAGTTGACAAATGTTCAACCTTTATAATAAAACAGGGTTAGCATAAAGGATTTTAAATGTTTATATTTTTATAATAATATATCATATTACAATAAATGATAAAAGAAGAAAATATACGATGATTTTTTTAGCGACAAATATTCGATGTGTGATCCATTTGTTAGAACAAACCTTTAATCTGTGAACGACTTCATTCAGCACATTTTGCAATTTTTCCCCGTGAATAGGTTTTAATGCAGCAGAAACGCGTAATTTCAGTGTTTTACAATTTTTTTGGCATCCGTGATCTTTTAATGTATTTGATGTCATCTATATAAAATGTAATCTCATGAAAATGTCGGGGGAAATGGAAGGCAATGGGAGTAATAGTAAATCGCTGTTCCTCACTTACAAAAGGCAATGTTCATATACCATTTATGCTGAAAACACTGAACAATAACACATACATGCAGTATAAGGAATCATTATTGATAGTGAAAAGCTACAAAATGACTAAATCGAAATTGATTAAAGACTAAAAGTTTGTCCCATAACAATGGGATCACCCTCCAAAAATTTATAACTATAAATTATTTTTAATATTTTAGTACATTATTTAATGCAATGTGTGCAATAGTTATAAAAATAGAAAAAAAATTTAACAATTAATTTGCTCTATATAAGCACAATAGTTACTTTTGCGATTTACTATTACAGTAAAGTAATTTTTTTATCACTGCACATTGAAAAATATAAATAATCTAAATAACCCTCTCTATTTATTTTAATTGATCTAAGTTTCAACAACACGAAAAGCTCATTTTCTTGAAGTAAGAAAATGAATAATCTATAAAACACTTAACGGTTTCATGTTTTACTGTAATAATTAGTAACAATTTTACTCTCAGATCTTATTTTTCATGTCTGCAATGTGAAACCTTTTTAAGTTAGTTCAATCTCTTTGATTTTAAAACTTTACTTTCTGCTTCGTAACCCAGAGAACATTGATTTTAATTTAAAGAATACTTTATTAGATTTTACCATTAACTAAAACTTTTTCGTTGTTAGAAGTTTGGTTGCTGTCATATTTTTATTTTGGAAATTAATTTTTAAATGAAATTTGAGTTCGTGACAAAGTTGGTAAAAAAAATTAATAATTAGATTTTTTTAAAGGATAAATTAATTCCTTAATTTTTTCTGATGTAATATTCAGATAATTTTCTTATAACGAAGTCAACTATGATAAATAATTTTACTTTCCTAATTTATTGAATTTTTTAATTTGTTTCGATTTTGCTTTTGCATTTTAATCATTAAAAAGTGACATATATTTTTAAATTTAGACGAAAATAACAATAACAGGATATTAATTTTAGAGCTTTATAATAAAATAATTTTACTGTTGCCGATTAACAATCCAATTTTATAAGTTGGTTTGAAGTAAAAAACTTTTCTAATTAAATTTATATTTTTTTAAGGTCTTGAGATGATGACTGAAAAAAAAATGTTGCGGATTAATGTTGATCAAACACGTCATTGCAGAAAACAAGTAGCTGATGAATGTTGATCAAACTCGCCATCGCAGAAATTAAGAAGCGGATTAATGGTGGCCAAACTTGTCAACATTGCAGAAAACAAGTAGCAGATCAATGTTGATCAAACTTGCCATCGCAGAAACTAAATAGCGGATCAATATTGATCAAACTCGCCATTGCAGAAAACAAGTAGCTGATGAATGTTGATCAAACTCGCCATCGCAGAAAATAAGAAACGGATTAATGGTAATCAAACTTGTCAACATTGCAGAAAACAAGTAGCGGGTCAATGTTGATCAAACTCGCCATTGCAGAAAATTATTTGAATGAAATCATTCCTTACGTGTTATGTAGAGAGAAAAATCATTAAATCTTCCACGGTTAACCTAACGCTTGAACTTTTAGCACAAATTAATATATAATGTAATATTCTAAGCATAGTAAAGCGGAATGGAAACAAACATTTGGTAACATTAGTGAAAAAATTGATAATACTGCGAATATTTAAATTGGTTTTCCATTGACAATTTAGCTGGCCTCTAAGTTAGACTTTCGTTGACAATACGGCTGACATTTAGGTTTTTTTATTTCTATGACATTACGGAGGAGCATTTGGGTTTGTTATATTTTATATACAACTTCATACGGTTTCATAGAAAAACAATATTTTCCACAGTTAACCAGGCGATGGAGTTTCACCCGTATATTGAAATATTGCGTTTATTCAGTAAAAAGGGATAGACGCGAACATAGGTTAATATTGAGGTAAACATGTGATCTTCAGACCGGATTCCGTTGACAATGCTGCAAACATTTAGATTGGTTTTCCACAGGCAAACATTTTATTTGACATTTAGTTGACGATATCGGCAATTTGGCATTCCGTTGACAATATAGCAAACATCTAGGTTTGTATTCCGTTAATATTACGGTAGAGCAAGCATTTAGGCTAGTTTAATTTTATATGAGTAGTTTAATTTTCAAATAAATTTGCAAAGTTAAAATAAAACTTGAACAAGAGCCATCGACTACTTAAACTAGCTTAATGCTCCAAATCTTAAGACTGTAAACACAATTAAAGTTATAAATTAAGACTTAGGCAATAATTTATCTTGTTCAGGTGTTGTCTGTTCAATAATTTTAAAACTTTATTATTAGCAATGAATTAAACTTTAAAATCACATAAAATGTTTTTCAAACTTCAATTTATGATGATTAATTAAAAGTGTTTTTATAAACGTGAAATAAAAGAAAAAAATTATTGTGTTTTTAATAGAAAAAATTAAAAGTTTTCCAAGTTTTTTATAATTGTTTTTGTGAGCGAATTATTCATGAACTTATATATATATATATATATATATATATATATATATATATATATATATATATATATATATATATATATATATATATATATATATATATATATATATATATATATATATATATATATATATATATATATATATATATATATATATATAAAAAGCAAATTGAATTTTTTAAGTACAAATCTATTTCAATTGTAGTGCTGACATCTATAGCGTATTTTACGAACTAAACCTGCGGCAGGTAGTTTTGTTCAAGCGTTAAGGAGAATCAACTCTCTATTTACGTTACTGTTTGAGAAAAATAGCATTTTCCCTCCGTAACACTGATGTTCTTACATTATTTTCAGTTCATACTCACATAAATTTCATCTAAGACAATAAATGTTTCTGATTTTAAAGTGTTTTTTTTAAACGAAAAACGAGTAGTGGGTAAACAAAGTTTTTATTTTTAAAATTTATTTATAAATTATTTAGCCTGTTTTTTGATTCTCTCTTTTCCTCATATGATGATTAATTTCCTGATTTCTTCCATTTGTTCCATTTACTCTTGGACTAGCTTATTCATTTAATATTTCCACTTGGTCTTTAACTTTATCAGAAAATATTAAAAATCGTTTGTTAGACATATTAGTATGAAATCAAATTTAAATGTAGTTTTGATAAAAAATCTTTTATTTATTATTTTATCTAAGAAATAAATGTAGAATGCCTCACTCATGCTTAAATTAAAAATAGCTGTAAAGCTTTTCGTAAAGTTAAATCAAACGCATACAAGCTATAAATACTGAAAAAAATATGTGTTCACTAATAGGTTTTTAAAATCAAAAGTCAATACTTCTTATAAACAATCACCACTTTTAAAATAAGCTAATGAAACAAGAAACAAGTACGCGAAAAATTCTGAATCGGAATACATAATCTATTCCGATTCAAAACCGATATATTTGAGTATAGAACAGATCGGTTTCCATACTCAATTTTGAGAAACTCTTTTTTACAGTGTAACGTTAATTTTTCTCCCCGAAGAAATAAAAGAATAAAAATTGTACCAAAATAATTTTTTTCAGAAGAAGCAAATAATATTTTAATTTTCACAGATACTCTCACATAAAACATTAAAAACTTTTTCCAAAAATTAAATTCTGACTGTGATTGAAATCAGGCACTACCCTTAATAAAATTATAAATATTTGCGTATTTTAAGCTTTTTTCTTTTTTCATTTGCTGAATTTATTATTAACTGAAAATTAACTTTTTTATTTAACTTTTTTTTTTCGTATTTAATACATTAAAAAAATAATGAAACAGCTTTATTTCTTAATGAAGTTAGAATAAAGTTAAAAAAAAAAATTATACATTCATAAAAATGCATTCGGTAAATTTTGCTCCTTGTTATTATGAAATATTTGTTATGAGACGCCGAAAGTGCACCATGTTGGAAATGAATAAAAGTGCTGACTGACATTTAAATTATTGCGGCAATAGAAAAATTAACGAGGCATTAAATATCTCTGGGGAAGTTTAGCTACATTTTAATTACCGGACATATTCCCTATAATTATTAAAGTTGCCGATACAGACATTTTAGGTAATTGAAATTCTAATTTCATATGTTAAGTTCTGAAGTGGAGATTTTATAGAAAACAAAAATTGACTTTACTGAAATAATTATGATTTAAAATGCTTTAATAAAAAGAATTGTTCATAAAAATTTATATTACTGCTTAAAAATGCAACAGAGCTGAAATTTATGATCATTAAAATTAAAAATAAAATGAATAAATAAATAAAATTATTAAACATAAACAATAATTTATGTTTGTATCTAGTTATATTACAATCTTAGGAAGTAGGATTTAAAATTAATAAATTTTAAAAGGACTTTGGAGTTAAAACAAGAAGAAAAATTTTCTGCATTAATTATAATATTGTATTTTTTTCTTATAAAGTTATCAATTCAATGTAGTGCAAGTCTTCTTCAAGTCAGAGCAGGTTCAAAGAATATATATATATATATAATTATATATATATATATATATATATATATATATATTCTTTGAACCTGCTCTGACTTGAAGTTAAGGGCATATTCTTATTCCGTTACCCTCTTCGTTTATCTGTATTTTCTTTCCTTTTTCTGTTAGTTTTCCTTTTATGTCTTCGTTTATCCCCTTTTGTTTATATTTTCTTTATTTCCACGAATATCCTCAGTTCGTTGCATCATTCCTTTTCTTCACTGCATCTATTTTTTTTCTCCTTGCTCCCATGATTCCATCCTTCACTGCAGTTCATTACAATTGTAATTTCTTTCTTTCCATACATCCTTCCGTTCTTTCCATTATTCTTTTTTTTTTTTGATCTTCACTCTCTCTTTCTTTGCTTATCTATTAATATAATACATTGTTTTCTTATTTGCTTATATATCACTCTTCATTTGCTTAAATTTTTTTCCTTCTGCCATGCATCTCTCCCTCATTGCAGTTCATTGCAATTGTTTGTTCTTTGTTTCCATACATCCGTCTGTTCTTTCCATAATTCTTTCTTTTTTATCTTTACAAACTCTTCCTTAGCTTATAGATTACTTCCTTTTTGCTTATATGCCACTCTTTATTTTCTTATATTTTCTTCTTGCTTCAATGCATCCTTCCTTCTCTGCAGTTTATTGCAATCGTTATTTCTTCGTCTGCATACATCCTTCCGTTCTTTCAATTATTTTTTTTTATCTTCACTTATTCTTTCTTTGCTAATAAAACGGCACATAAAAATTAGACTTTTTTTATTTAACATGTCTCAATTTAATACATAAATGGTCCTTAAAATATTTTACCAGTAACAAAAGTTTGTGCAACGATATACACGTTGTCAAAAACTTGTGCAAATCAGATAAAGATACTTTCTTTTCAATGCCTACCCTCATATATTAACATTTGTCACTCGGATATCAGAAGGGCAGATGTTGACTACTCTTATAGGGGCACTAAACTAGGTGGGCCAATGTTGCTCCCACTATAAGAAAGATAGGTAGTATAGGGAAAAAGGAAAAAAATTCATGCTTCCTACCGGGATTTTTGAACCCAGAATCTTTCTGACATGAGGTAAGCTGCCTGATCATTAAATAGGCCCGGCCCTTCTGTTAGACATAAAAAATAAAATCCATCGTTCTTATATGCTTTTAAAGAAAATGACTAACATTATTCACGGGTTTATTTCTAATGAATATATTTTATGAACAATTTTAATGTTTAGTTTATAATATACTGAATAATATTAAAATAAATATGTAGTAATTAAAAATGTAAAAAATATGTATGTGAAAAATAAATTCTTGTTTTGAGAAAACCGTAATGGTGATCTTCCATTAAAATAAAAAAAATCTTATAAAGAATGTGCCACAACGCTTCGGTTTTAAAGGAAACTAAATAGATAGATAGTTTCAAGAAATAAGGAAGTTAAAAAAGAAAAAAAAAAAAATCCGAAAAGCAAATTTTCAGAAGTCAGAAGACTTCGAAATCCTTTGTTGAAATAGTGTCGAACGTTTATCAACAAATCGTGTACCATTGTAACCAAATCTCTTTTCTCATCTATCCCTCGACTGAAGTAAAAAGAAACCAGCGTCGACACTTCAATTTCTGAACTTCAATTTGTCTCTTCACCTTGTTTCATGTAGGAAATAGAATCAAAGGAAAGCAGAAAAAAATACACGTATTCTAAAATAATGCAATTGAAGTATGTGAAACTGAAAAAGAATCGAAGAATGTGGTGTTTTGATGGAGCATTTTAAAATTACGTTTTCCGGATGCGATTTCATACATATTTAAATATTTAAAACGAAACATTTAATTTTAAGAAAATTGCATCAAAAGATGTTTTTAATCTTTAATTTTTCTTATAATAATCAACTGAAATTGGTGTTTTTAAGTGAAACTTGTCAAATTTAAATGATGATGCTTTTGAAAGGAAAAAGAAGGGGATACAAACAAAAAATATTAAAAGATATGCAGAAGGGAAGTTACGTACCGGAACTTTGGAGTAAAGACTTTACAAAGATTTCATAAACTGATTTTATTGTCCTCATCATTCAAGTTAAGCACACTACTCATAAAAACAATGATTTTATAGCTATAATTTATACCGTTATTGATATCAGTAATGACATTGGCAGAATCTTTTAAAACGGTGTTAACGATATTTTATTACTGCGATATTTATTACTAAATTAACTAATTTTAATACTAAATTTATGATATTTATTACTACTTTTATAATTAACTTCGATATTTTATTACTAAATTTATTAAATTTTGATTAACTAAGCTCTTTGGCTATAAATTCTGCTTGTAGTGGTCAGTAGTCAATAGAAACTTGACTAAAGCAAAAACAAAGTAAATAAAGCAAAAAAAAAGTTAATAAAGCGCAAATGAAAGTACATAAATGGAAATACTATAGTTTCAGTTCTATAAACAAGAAACTTCCCCAGTGTCTAAACACCAATGATCTCATCATTTGGTGTTAAGGTGGAAATAAATGCAATCTTTGGTGTTTAGACACTGAGGAAGGTTATTGCTTATAGAATTGAAACTATAGTATGTTCATTTATGTACTAACATTTGTGCTTTTATTTGACGTTTTTTGCTTTCTACATATCACAAAGAGTACACATTCCTTTGTTGGAAATAAACTTTATTTTCAATACTGCCCAGCAGATTCAGCTGAAATTTGAGCTCTCTAGCTATTCAGAAAAGCGTCGAAAATTTTATTGAAAACAAATTCCATTTAGCGATAAAATGATGATCTGATAAATGAATCTCTGCTTGTAGCCTTCATAAGACGATTAAAAACTGCATTTTTATCAAATTAAAGAGTTGTAGTAAACATTAGAGAACTAACTCTAGCAGTTCATAAAGTGTTTGAAATTTTGATTAGCTGGAGGATAAATTTTATTTGGCTGTAAAATAATGATAAATTTGGCTGGCAACTATTAATTAAGATTGAGCTTCGTTTTAACACCCAGAAACAAAAGAGTAGTTTAAATTTGATTAAATAGTTGTTTTGAAGAATAATGGGCTTATTTTAAAATTAGGTCTTTTAAATTCTGCATATTAAAAGAGATATAATTATACTTTCTCAAAAAATTCTATTCACTCACAAACATGTAAATGATAAAAGCATGTGATTTACATCATTATAAGTATTACATTGATTTATTTTATTAATTTTTAATATAATTTGAATTGCTTGTTTTGCATTGTTTTATTGATGCTAGTATGCACTTGTTGATATGCTTAACAATCAGCAATCAGTTAATTAAGTCGTATACATATTTATACTCTAATACGCTGTTTTATTAACTATTTAACATGCATAAAATCAGCATTTAATTTGAAATTCCCCTGAAATAAAAGAAAGATATCAGAAAGCAGGTTAAAAAAATAAATAAATAAAAGTTCGATATATTTATGAAAAATGTTTTTTTTCCCTTTTAATTACTACACATAAAAATGTTACGGAATGAATAATTCAAATAAAATTCAACTTTAAATATGATTTGTGTTTTTATATTTAATATTAAGTTTTTTATAAATTTACTAAGCTTTGTTAAAAAATACTGCCGTATAAAATTAATAAATTATTGAATAAAATACATTAAACTAATGTAGAAATATTTTTAAAATTACACGAGCAAGAAAATTATAAAAAATAACATGACTTATTTTCCATTTTCCACGACATTTTGCAATGAAAAAAACATTTCCAAATAAATTCGGTTTTCTTTGTTTTGAATTTAAATCTGTGTTTGCATTAAGAGAATTAAAATGATTTTAGAATGAGCGTTTATAAAAGTAGGCATGCAAGAAAAATATTTCTTCGTGTTTTAAAAATTCTAACTTAATTTTTTAAAAGAAGTTTTTTATATGCAAATATTACTTTTAAGGTATTTCCTTCCAAGTATTCTTATACTTTTAGCATAAAAAAAGATAATCATGGAAAATATTTAACTTCTTTTAAAAAAGTGGTTTATGGTAGATTTAGTATAAGTTTTTCTTGTGTGCATTTCTGTGAAAAATATTTTTATCTTGTCGCAAAATTTCCGAAAAAAAAACACGAGAGTTTTTATGTATATTGCTTTTATTTCAGGATTTTAAATGTTGGAATCTGTATTAAAATGGAACCAGATTGTAATATTTAAATTCATAATATTGAAAATTTTGCTTTCAGAAAAACTGAATTAAATCAATCATTAATCGCTGGCTGTTTCAAGAGTATACTTATAGGTTCGTACCATGCTCACATTAAAAATTTTCTTTCTTTTTATCATTACGTTTTACGAATTATTGTACTGATTAACGATTTTTGCATATGGTCTTATGGTATAATAAATACACTGAGAAAAATGCATAGTCAAAACTACCAGAATATGGAGAAATTTACTGTGTTTTTGGCTCTATGGGAACATCAAAAAATTCGGTAATTTTTACCGAAGCGTCTTGGTAATGATTTTGGCAAAATTAACAATAAAATATGGTTTTGAATTATTTAATAAAATTTTGTGATAGTGGTAAAATTTGGTTATTTAATCATGACTTTAAAGCATGGCATTAAAATAATTTATTAAGCTGAATTTACCTTTCAGTTTTATAATGGGAATTATATACTATAATTCCCATTATAATAGTAATAGGAAATGGAAATTATAATTTTTAAAACCAGGAATTTATGGTAAACCGGTACCATATGAATGAATAAATTACCAACTGGATGGTTTTAATATCGGATACTTTTGTTTTATTAGCCAGAAGTATGTTTTGCCTTCCAAGCCAGAGATTTTATTACCATACAGTACAATAATTTTACCAGATTTTTTTCCATAGTGTATAAATTATGGTGTAATTATTATAAAATATATATGAAAGACCTGGCACAATTTAATGATAAGTCATACTTTTTCGAAGGTGATATTTTACATTAAATTTTTCCTCAACATTTTTTTAGATAGGTATTTTACATCTAGAATTTCCTTTAGATAACAGTACAATATACTAGTTAGCTTATTAACTAACTGGCTAACTGGGAATATTTTTTCTTTCTTTCCTTCCATTTTTTTTAACCAAAAATCCTCTTTTGAATAATTTGAAAGTGTAACATTAACATCATAATTCCTTAAACTTTCTTCGTATATTCAAAGCAGTGGACAGAAAAATAATCCACAATAAATTTTGATGTCAAAATTTTATTTTTAGGTTTTAAAGAGCAATATTTCTCCTTTATCTAAATGTTCATCTGGAGTGTTCCTTTTAATTTTATTAACTAAAATAATGTTTTTTCCTTTTTTAATATTCAACTAGAAATGTTATTCATTACCATACAGTACGGTAACTTTGTCAGAATTTTTTTCTCCGTGTAATTATTTGTAGCTATTGTGAAAACAAATAATGGACTTTCATGGAACCCACATGCTTGCTTTAGTATTTATTGTCTTAAATTTTAAATTTTTATTGAAAAGAAAGTTGCGGTTTAGTTACCGAAACTATATTTTCATTACATTAGTTAATACGTCCTAAGCAAATATTTATTTTATAATGTAAATGAAAATTTGCTTTCTTAATCTTTAACATATTTCATATTTAACAATAAATAAGTTGAGAAATAATGATTGTTTTCTAGGTTTACTCAATTAAAATTCATTTATTTGATATGATATTTATTACTTTCAATTCTTATATTTTTATGTAAAACAATTTTTGTTTAATTCCAAATTTTTATGATATTGACTTATACAAAATATATATTGATTTTATGATATTAACTTATATAAAATTAAAAGCAAAAAGCAAACAAATATCAGTTTTACAATAAACATTTCAAATAGTTAGTAAACATTTCAAACATAATATAATAATATTATAGGTTATTGCTAGGTTTAGAAATTTACATTTGTTTTAAGTTTAGGTACTCTTTCAAACTTATATATTTTCCAAATATTTATCAGCTTCAATACCAATTTTTTAATTACAATTAATTTTGTTTTATTTTTTTAGACTCTATAGTTGTTATTAAAATATTTATTATCATAAAATTTATGAATGTGATTTAATATTTATTATTGAGAATTCCTACTTTCTGTGTAAAGTTTCTTTCTTCTAATTAATGTCTTTAAATATATTTGTCTAAATCTATTTATAGGATTTATGATCTGTAATTCAGTTTTTTTTCAAAAATAAAATTTAGAATCAATTATGAAAGTTATATTTGTTTGGGTTTTCAGATATTGTCTTTTTGTTCAATATATTCGATTAATTATTTATTATTACTTAGGTTTATATAAAATGATTTGTCCCAATTATGGACACTTGTGTTTTAAATTCTATGATATTAGATTTACAATTTATTCTTTTCATTCATAATTTTAAAAGTCTCTACATTTTACTGCTATATTGCAATTACTGATGCCATATTTTTATGATATTGATAATTCAATTAATTAAAAAGACAAATAGAATTAATATAACATAATATATAAAACAAATAGAACAAAATTTTACAGTTTAAAGCAAGCAAAGATAAAGGAAACAAATTCAAGAAATAATTTCTTAAACGCTTCAAATGTAAAACAAATTTTTCAACCTTTCCAATATATTTTATCGAATTAATGCGTTTTTTCCTTACAGAAATAATCATACGATTAAATTAAATTTTCGACATCTTATCCCTTGAAGAAAATATGTCCCGATATCTCATTCTTTGTGTAAATTACAAATAGCACTTCCAAGATCCTGTTAATGGAATCGGATATGAGGATAGGAGGATGGGGATGTGAAATGCGTGGGGGGGATGTACTGTGTCTATTTTTAGAAAGACGTTTTCTCTGCAATGTAAGGAAAAAGATCGAATCAATGGAAACAGTAGCCATTTTTAGAATTCCGAAAATTTCTTGATTTCTGACAAATAGTCTATTTGTTTCGTTTTACTATCGGAGTAATATAATTCTTTAAAAAACAAAAGTATTTAAAAATAATTAAATTTCTTACTTTTATGAATTTTAATGTAGTCATTACTTTAAACTAGGTTATGCAAATTAATTATTTATTTTATAATTTTAAGAAACACAAAAGTATTTTATTGAAAGTTTTTAACAAATTTGTTTTTTATCTTTGTGAATGTCTATATACTTATAACTTTAAACTAGGTTATAATATGATAATTATATAACACTTGGTATACTATATTACTTTGCGAAATTCAAAAATATTGTATTACAAATTGTAAAAACTAATTTTCTTTTTGACTTTTATAAATGTCAATATATATGATACTTTTAACTTGGTTACGAACAACCAATTACATAATTGTTAATTTATTATATAACTCTGTGAAATACAAAAGTAATTTTTTGGAAATTCTAAATTATTTTACATTTACGAATTGGTATACACTGCAGAAAGTTCCGGATCAAATTACGGTAAAAGTACCAGGCTTTAGGGTAGTAGTACATTTTACCGTAAAATTAATTTGTACCGCAAACTTTTTCGGAACAGAAAACAATTATATACCGTAACACATACTGTATGATCACTGAACCAATGCAATTAAATAAATATTACAGTTATACTTACGGTGCAAAATTTAATGGTAAAATGAATTTTACTGATGCTGCCCTCAAGGTGCTAGAACTTTTAATCGTAATTTGATCTGGAATTGTTTAACTTGATTCCGGAATGTTTTAAACTTGGTTATATATAATAATTTGTTACATAAATTTCAAATGTAATTGTTTGAACAAATTTTATAATTTATCTTAGTGTCGTTTTACGAATGTCTACATACATATAAATCTATGCCTGGTATGATCTGTGATTGTTATTATTATAAAATACATTATAAAAATCAATAATGAAAAATGTTTTACATTAAAAATATGCGTTCTTTCATTACCATATAAATTGCTAAATAAATGTTTTTTTTTATGAAGCTTCACTGTAATAAATTCTGTTTAAAGCTAAGGTAAAAAGTGCTGTCACCCTGAATTTTTTTATAGTAATATTTATTGAATCACAGTAATTAAATAAATATTATTGAAAAAATTTGGGTATAAAATTTTAGAGTAAAATGGATTTTACAGTGAAAAATGTATCGGCACTCAACACTGTTTCCTAGTAACTTTCACCGCAATTTTATCTGCATTTTTCGCATTCTCTTACGTATGCAAATTTTAAGGTTATGCAAGTAAGGAAGATTATAAATAAAGTGTTTCAATTCACTTTATTTTACATTTAAATGAGAAAAAAAATCCCTTCGAACAAAAATAATTAAAATATATTTATTCAAGTAAAGCTGATTTTAAGTAAAGCTAATTCATTAAAAAAGCAAAATATTTGAATTAAAAAAAATCAAACAAAAAAGTCAGGCTTAGGATCAATTCAAGTTTAATATATGTAATTTAACAGCTTATTTAAACAAAATAAAGGGAGAATAAGCAATTTTTACTTTTATTTAAGCACCTTAATATTTCTAGGCAAATGGAAATTCCTTCAGTTTTAAATTATTATTATTATTATTAATAGTAATAATAATATAAATAATATTTATAAGCTTTAAAGCTTTCAGTTAGATAATCAGTTTAAAATTTAAAATTTGATTTCCAATTAATTTTATTACAAATTTCATATTAGGGGTTTGTTGATCGATTTGAAATTAGTGATTTAGTATATTTTTAAACACAATGTATGCGTAAGATGTATTAATCTTTGACTTTAACATATTCGTTAACGAAAGAATCAAACATAAACTAAAAAAGTATACCTTTCTTATACTTATATATCAATATTTCTATTTGTAACCAAAGTTAGCTTTTGATCATATGTTTCCACTAAAGATCAAATCCACTAAGATGCATCCAGAACTTCTTCAAACTAAACGTAATGAACAGAATTCATTATGAAATTTACTGCTTATTTAATTCAATAATTCTGATATTCATCAATATTTGCTATCATATTAATAATAGCAAATATTGTAAATAGGGTATACTAAAAAAGTATACCCTTCTTATACTTATATTAATATTTTTATTTCTAAACAAAGTTAGCTATTGATCATATGTTTCCACCAAGGTTCAAACCCACTAAGATAAATCTAGAACTTCTTCAAACTAAATATAATGAACAGAATTCATTGTAAAATTTTACTGCTTACTTAATTCAATAATCCTGATAATCATCAATATTTGCATTTCTAAACTAAGATATATCAATTGATCATAAGTTTCCACTTAAGATACGATCAGAATTTCTTTTAAACTAAATATAATGAACAGCATTCCTTGTGAAATTTTATTCAATAATTCTGTTATTCATCAATATTTGCATTTCTGAACAAAGTTATCAATTGATCATAAGTTTCCACTTAAGATACACCTAGAACTGTTTCAAACTAAATATAAGGAATAGAATTCATTGTGAAATTTTACACTTATTTAATTCAATAATTCTGTTATTCATCAATATTTACATTTCTAGACAAAGTTATCAATCGATCATAAGTTTTCACTTAAGATTCAACTAGAACTTCTTTCAAACTCAATATAATGATCAGCATTCATTGTGAAATTTTACCAATTACTTAATTCATTAATTCCGACATTTATCAATATTTGCATTTACAAACAAAGTTAGCAATTCATTACATAGTTCCACCAATTTAAAAATACACTTAAGATACATTTAGAACTTTTTTCAGCAAAATATAAGGAACAGAATTCATTGTGAAATTTTTACGCTTATGTAATTCAATAATTCTAATGTTTATTATAAGAATTCTGCTTGACAAGAATGGTTTAAAAATAATTTTAAACCATCATCTAAAGCTATATAAATGAGCTGAACTCACGTAGTTAAAAAATGACCTGCTCACTAAATATTCAAAGCAAGAGAGCCTGTAGCTACAATAAGAGAAGTTAAACTAATTAGGGAAACAAGTTTTATTTTGCATTGTGTTAAAGCGAAAACTTAATTCCAAATAAAGATTTTCTTTTTATTTTAGCACTAAGTTTTGTTAGAATTATAACAGGAAAACAACTGTTTTCTTAAAATAATTACCAGCAAAATAAATATGTCATTGTTTAATTAACTACATTTTAAGTGCCATTCCAAAAATAATAGAAATTTATTTTGTATTGTAGACGTGACTTTCCTAAAACAAGGCATTTTGTTTCAACTTCTTTTGTAAAGAGTGGTTTTAAATGAATAATTAAAAGAGTTAAATGAAAAAAACTTCACATCTAGAAAGTTTAAACTATTGTTGCTACATATTTAATAACTTTACTACGTCGTAAAAAGAAGCTTTAATTTGGGATTTTTTATGTAAATAAGAATAAATAATAAAATGTATTTAGTTTTTGTTGTTTGTTTAGTTTTGTGCAGAAACTTAACTAAAATTTCATATGAGAAATGTAGTAAAAATACACTTTTTTATTGTTGAAGCTAGTTATGTATTTTAAAAAAATGTGAAAAAATTTCATTTTTGAGAAAGAAAAAACTTTTTAAAGCTACGTTGTAGAAAAAAACTGCTATAATACCGAAAATTTCTTGCAGCAAAATTGGCAGATATTATCCGTATGCTACAGAAGAAACACGTTGACAGAAATTTTTTGTAACAAAACATTACAGAAAATATCTGTACCCATCAGATATTTTCCGTCGGTCAGGGTGCGATAGAGAAATTCAGTATGGAGGTAGCTGTATAACCACTGGTTTGTAGAGTTAAGCAGATTTTTGAAATTTTGATTAAAGTTTTGATACATTTAATTTCTTATGTGAAGTTCCATGATTTTTGAGAAATCGACTACTTATTTTTTTCCATCTTTTAGTTCAAAAGGCCCGAAGCGGTATGAGGCGGTATCTTCCTGGTATGAGGTCAACTCCCTAACCAGCATACAAGTTTTTCATATTCAAAACGGTAAAAATCTGTATCAATAGTTACAGATTTTGGTTCTAGTGTGAAATCGGACTCTTCTTGGTATGGCGATAATTTTCTTTCAGTTTTGCTGAAATCTCATTTCTGATTACCATGATAACACTTTGCGGTCTTTGTTTTCACTGATGTCACCTTCGGATTACCGAAACTTTCGTTTACTTTTATGTGATTGGTTCTTGGTTTATTTACATACATATTCGTTTGTTTGCAAACCGCCAAAAATGAAAGGAAGCGGCTGATTGTAAACTATTACCCAGATCCTAATTGGAACAGGGTCTGCTATTCAACGACGGTTACAAGATTAATTTATTGTTATTTGAACTGTGATGACTCAGGGAATAGTGCAATGAGGTGAACTGGGTTCGAATCCCAGTGATGGCTGATCAATACGAATTCCGCATCCAACTCGCACCGACTACAATGCTCACGTAAAATATCCTCAGTGGTAGACGGATCATAGCATCAGGCTAACTAAGGGAGATTTTCGTGGTTTTGCCCTCCATGTAACGCAAATGCGAGTTAGTTCCATCAAAAATTCCTCCAAGAAGGTAAATTTCTTCAATACTAAATCCAGGAGCTCCCTTGTCTTCTGGGTTGGGTTCAAAATTACAAGTCTTAAGCGTTGAACATCAGTAGTCGTAAACCCAAAAAAATTGGGTCAGCAGTTCAAAGACGGTTATAAGATAAAATTATTATTCTTTGAGCCATGGTGGCGCAAGGGATACAGCGCTTGCCACGCAATGAGGTGATCCGGGTTCGAATCCCGGCAGTGACTGGTTGATACAAATTCCACACTCAGCTCGCACCGACCTCAGAGCTGACGTAAAATATCCTCAGCGGTGGACAGATCATGAGTTAGAGACTCTTTACCGTTAGGCTAACCATGGAAGCTTTCGTGGTTTTCCTCTCCATGTAACGCAAATGCGAGTCAATCCCATTAAAAAAGTCTCCCATGAAGGCCAATTTTTTCTAATATATGATTAATGAATTTCCTTGTCTCCAGTATTGGGTTCAAAATTACAAGTCAGAGAAGTTGAATACTGGTAGCTGTTAACTCAAAATTGGGTCAGCTGTTCAACGACGTTTATAAAATAAAATATTAAAAAATATTACACTTTTCTCTGATACATGTTTAGTTTTGCACATTTTGTAGCTTCTCAGAGTTTTAAGTAGGAAATTGGCTGTCAAAATAACAAAAATAAAAAAAGGTTTGTAAATTAGGTTGTTGATTGGGAGTTAAATTAGTTGATGAATTACAAATTATCCAGTGTTGTTTCTTATTGCACAACCAGATTTATAGCTTTTTTCAATTGTATTCTATTCTTTCAAAGTAAATAATAACTGAAAGGAGAATTTTCATATTCAGTCTGTTTAGAAAATGCATCTAATTTAAACAATCGAAATTCTCCTATCAAATCAACATTCCAAAGAAACATTTAAAGGAATGACAATAGCTTAAATCAAGAACTTTCACGGTTTTAATTAATAATATTTTTTTACTAAAAGTTAAAATGTAATTTAAATGACTTCTTAACAGCATATTTATTTAACAATATATTTTGCGCGACTTATTACCAAGATAAAATTTATTGAAAGAGTTAAAAGGATTAAATTGGAAATGCCATCTTATTATTCACGGTTTTCAAAACTAGGAATTATGCAAATTAGAGCTTTAAATATTCTTTTGTTAATCACCAGAGTCTTTAATTACTTTAATAAGAGCGACCTTGAATTTTTGCAATAAACAACTAATTAAATGCAGTCTCTTGTGACCACGTTAGTCTTTTCAATGGAATTTTTAATGTTAGTGTTTATTTCTTGGTTTATTTTTGAACATTAAAATTCTATGTTCTAAAAGGAAAGATTTTTCGATAAATAATACAAATGTTACACTTCACAGATTATAATGTTTATTTAATGTGAATAAGAATTACCTTCATAACTTTGACACACAATGACATTTAAATAAGCCATATCTAAGTCATTTTGTTTTTTGCATTAATTACATGTTTTGTAAAAAATTTCAGATCTAATTAAGAAATAAAGCACTGGCGCTTTGGATGCAGCATCAGTAAAACCCATTTTTATCGTAAAATATTATACCAGAATTTTTACAATATTATTTAATTAATCAGAGTGATTCAGTGATTTTATGGTAATTATTACTGAAAAATTACAGTATATGAGATTGTTTGCACCATAACATGTTCCGGGAATAATGAATTTTACTATAAAAAGTACTGGCAACTTGAGCGCAGGTATTTTTTATTTTAATCCAGCATTTTTACAGCATGTGATAAAATGGCATGAAGTTCTAGATGTAGTACATTAGTTTCTACATATATAGCCGGGATAGCCTGGTCGGTAGGGCGCTGGGCCCAAGTCCAAGAGGTCGTGGGTTCGATCCTCGCCGGCCGAAGACTCCCCGTGTAGTAAATGGTGACTGATGCACGTTAAATCTGTCGAGTCTCAAAGTCCTCCATGTTCCCATAACAAATCAATTCCTCTGGGGGTACTGATCCAGGAGTTTCCTTGTCTTCTGGATTGGTTCAATATTACAAGGCTACGGAGTTAAACATTAGTAGTCGTAAACCCATTAAATTGGGTCGGCTGTTCAACGACGGTTATAAAATAAAATAAAATATGAACTGCGAGCCGGGATGGCACAGGGAATAGAGCGTTCGCCTTCCAATGAGATGAACCGGGTTCGAATCCCGGCGATGGCTGGTCGATACGAATCCGCATTTGGTTTGCACCGATCACAGTGCTGACGTGAAATATTCCAGTGGTAGACGGATCATGGGATCAGGCTAACCAAGGGAGATTTTCGTGGATTTAAGGGAGATTTCCCCTTGCAGTCAAGCTAACTGTGGGTGGTTCTCGTGATCTTCCTCTCCATGTAACGCAAATGCGGGTTAGTTCCATCGAAAGTCCTCCACGAAGGCAAACTTCTCCCTATACTTGATACAGGAGTTCCCTTGTCTTCTGGATTGGGTTCAAAATTACAAGGCTACAGAGTTGAGCATTAGTAGTCGTAAACCCAAAAATTGGGTCTGCTGTTCAACGACGGTTGTAAAAAAATATGAACTGCAGCACAAGGGGAAATATATGAAAAATGATTTATAAACTTAATTTCTATGTTTAAGAAGTTAAGATTGCATCATAGTAAATGTATGAATATGTTTAATAACTTTAATTCCACCGACGTTGAATTATGACTATATCGGAATCTTGAATGTGGTTACTTTTTACTGTAATTCGATCAAGAATTTTTTACAGTGCACTATTTATAAATAATTAGTTAGTATGAATTTACGCTCCAACTATCAATAATTTGAAATTTTTTCCAAATGTAGCAAATTGGTTTGGGGCACACAATTTATAATTGAATGTAGTAAAAATTACATGTAAAAAGTAAATAATTTATACACACATCATAAGTAAATAAATATACACACATCATAAATTTCATATGATTACTATACTCAGTACCATATTACTACAAGATTATTTATGATTACAATGCTAGTAAATGTGACATTTTTACTCCTGTGCTTTTAATAATAATAACTAATTCAAAATAGATTAAAATTGAAATATCTATTTATAGAATTAATTATCACATAAAGCCTAAGCATCTTCATTAAACTGAAAGCGAAATGTCACGAAATAAATTTAACAACCCATCATTACCTTCTAAGATATAGCGACAGATAGTGTGAGAGCAGCTTTGACCCTATATTTAACAATCAGGCTGATGAAAATGGTTTGCGACTCAAGCGAAGATAATTTGGGATGGTAACTCAGAATTTGGCGGTTTTTGGCGACGACAGTATATCAGATTTAGTATCTTGTAAAGGTGAGTAATGTTGCTACATAATGAATGAAATGACTGGCGTGACAAATGAAATCCGCTTTGCGCAGAGTAAATTAATTCAAAGATATACAAGATCTAGATTTCTAATTAAAATGTGTCCAATTTGAATGAAATGTTGCAACATGGAAGCCTAAAGATATGGATTTGTGGTTAGGGGCGAGAATTGTTGCGGTTAAAAAAGTAAATAATAAATTTGCTTGGGAAACTTTTTTAAATCTGGCTATAATTACTATATAGTTTTTGTGGTATTTTGAGAAAAGTAAAAATTCTTTAAATTCAAAGCTAAGGTTTTTTATTTTATTATCGTTTTTTTATTCTCACTTATCAGAAAATATAACATTTACTAGAAGGCTCTCTCGCTTGCTTGCTGCGCTAGCCAACTACTTTTGCAAATTCTTTCGGATTGCTTGGATATTTGAGAGCACTCAGATCGCTCATTGGGACTTACCGGACTAACGTATTTTAATATAGCTTTTAGTGTATGGTAGAAGTATGTATGTTAGTAGTATGCATGTTAGTAGTATGTAACTTAGTAGCATGTATGTCAGTAATATGTATGTTAGTAGTATGTATGTCAGTAGTATATAAGTTAGTAGTATGCATGTTAGTAGTATGTATGTTAGTAGTATGTATGTTAGTAGTATGTATGTTAGTAGTATGTATGTTAGTAGTATGTATGTTAGTATGCATGTTAGTAGTATGTAAGTTAGTAGTATGTGTGTTAGTAGTATGTATGTTAGTAGTATGTATGTTAGTAGTATGTATGTTAGTAGCATGTATGTTTGTAGTATCTATGTTAGTAGTATGTATGTTAGTAGTATGTATGTTAGTATGCATGTTAGTATGTATGTTAGTAGTATGTATGTTAGTAGTATGTATGTTAGTAGTATGTAAGTTAGTAATATGTATGTTAGTAGTATGTATGTCAGTAGTATGTAAGTTAGTAGTATGTATGTTAGTAGTATGTATGTCAGTAGTATGTATGTTAGTAGCATGCATGTTAGTAGTATGTATGTTAGTAGTATGTATGTTATTTTGCATGTTAGTAGTATGTATATTAGTAGTATGTATGTTAGTAGTATGTATGTTAGTAGTATGTATGTTAGTAGTATGTAAGTTAGCAATATGTATGTTAGTAGTATGTATGTCAGTAGTATGTAAGTTAGTAGTATGTATGTTAGTAGTATGTATGTCAGTAATATGTATGTTAGTAGAATGTATGTTAGTAGTATGTATCTTAGTAATATGTATGTTAGTAGTATGTATGTCAGTAGTATGTATGTTAGTAGTATGTATGTATGTTAGTGGTATGTATGTCGGTACTTTTTTAAAAATATTAAAAATATGCAACACATCCTGTGAAACTTTTGATTTATATTCATATTTGTGAAAATTGCAACACTAAGAAGGAATTATGCAAATTGAAAAAAAAAAAAATTACACGATATCTAAAAAGAGGTGAAACATGAAATTAATTTGAATTACGATTCGACTGTGCACTAATATCAACAATATATGGAATAATTTTCAATAATTTCAGACAATAATTTCTAATTTCCTTCACAGTGTTGAAGTTTTCACAAACATTGTTAGAATTTTCCTTCGATAATTACTGTAAAATTACTAACAGCAGTCTGTCCCCTTCGATTAACCATGATGTTTACGGTAAAGAATATTTTTTACCTTTACGGTTCGAAACCCTTTATAACTAGCATGGTTTTAAAACCATAAAAAAGGAATCGGATCTAGATTTTTCATAGGTAATTGGGCATTAGAGTTAAGCTGCGGTTGAGTTGTGTTTTATTAAATGAACCGTGGGATGTAGTTTAATTAGTTTGCTTGGTTGTTTCACCTATCGTAAGGGATGGGAAATACTTGAATTTTTTGTGTTAAGCACCTTCAGGAAATACCATCAATGCGTGAATGAGAGAATCGTATTCAAACTAGACGAGGTACACAAATTGGAGAGTGCCGCACATTGAAGCAATTCATGTGTTGAAGAGAATGGAGGAAATATTCCGGTATCAACAAATTGACTCGAACCCCCGTTCCGTCGGTTATAAGATTGACAGATTTGTTCTCTCGGCTATATTATGCACCCAGCTGCAAGAAACTAAGTTGCTTCATTAGGTTGGCCCAGTTGGTGTGATAAAATTATGGTTGTTTATTAGGTAAAAGCAGTTAATAAACGGTTTTTCTCACATTTAACAGTTTGAGTACTATCTTATTTACAGTTATCTGACGGTTTTGTTTGAATGTGGTAAAATAATAATTAAATAAATTATTATTTAATAATTTTTTTCCGATGAATTTCTAACTGTGTTGTGTATATACATTGTAGATTGGTTTATACGTATTTCAGTGACATTTGAAAAAAAAAAAACTTTTGAGACAAATAAATTATAGAATTCTTCTGTACATACAATTATAAACTGGTGACACATTGGAATGTTGGGAGACACAACAGTTTTATTTTTTTGTTCTGACATAAACTCATAAAGTGTAAGAAGAAAGTACTAATTGGAAAAAAAGCTTAGTTGGCCCTTTGTTCATAAAATGCATCGTCATCCTGCATTAATTATGAAACACCGTTAAAACTAAAATGCAGTCCCGCATTTTTATTGGACCTACGTAAATTAACGAGAATAATTAAAACAAAAATAAAGAACAGTTTGATTCTATGAATTGTTGGCTTTTCTTTTTATTTATTCCCAACTTAAAGCTCAGTTTGTCTCAGTTTTTCGCTACCCGTCATCACATGACTATTTTAATGTTCATGTTTATGACTGCTAATTCACTTGATTTTTCAGTTTTCTATTATTTGTTGGTAACTCAAAACATAAACTTCATCAGAATTTTAACAATCTACATAAATACACACGCTTCAGTGTTTATATGATAAATATGTCTCAAGAACGGATGTGCTATGTTTTAATTTCCCAGAAAAATATCTTCAAGTAAATTAGTTGACCATAATCTTTGTACTCTGAACAATCTTAATATTGTGTTAGATTAAATCTTATTTCTGTCCACGCTAAACAGTAGTGTTACATTAAGTTTAAAATGCACGGTAAATATGATTCAAATTAGCCCCCAAAAATGTTAAAACAGCGATGTTGATCCATATATGGTTCAATTTGCTCCAAAATTTCCTTCAGTGTATCACAATTTCTATTTGCTGTTAATAAGGCTTTTATGATGCAATTTTAGAAATATGCCATTTCGGTACATTATAAATATAGCGGTTCACCGTTAAACAAGGAAATTTTTACTTAACCATGATATCGTGTAAATTTGATGTAATATTAATAAGTATATGACTGAATCATATTTTTAAGTTGAAAAGCATCACGTAAGGTGATTTTATTTGCAAGATAATAATGTGGTTTAGCACCGTATAAAGTTTGCTGCAAATTTGAAAGATTTGCTGATTAAATGGTTAAACACGCAATGAAGTTTCTAATAGTGTAGAATTAAAATTATGTTCTTATTAGGTGTCCGACTATCGTTTGGAACCTCATGTTAGCTCCATCATACAAATAAAGAGGCTCTGATTGTTTCAATCCTTTCTCCGCTCAAATACACTCCGAAAATCATTCGTTGGTTCGGAATTAAGATTTCTTACTTAAACATGGTTTTCAAATTTCAAAGTGCTTAAAATTTTTGAATAAGAAATTATGCTGCGAACAAAGAGCTCCAGAAAATGGCAAGAAATTAAACTATATTTGTGAATTTGAAGCTCCTTTACGCTATGTTGTGGTTTTACTTGATACATGGATCAGTTTTAAGACTTTATTAACCCTTTCCTTCTTGTTCCCGTGAAAATGACGGGGTGAGTTTTCGCCAGCTATTTCTCGCTCCTGTGATATTGACGGGCTGGAGTGTTCGGTAGTAACGCGCCAATAAGAATAAAACTAATTCATTTCTTTTACCTGGAAAACATTTTACTTCTCATTTTACCCGCCAAATAGCAGCACCAGGATATTTTTAAGGTAATTGTAGATAGTTAGCTTATTTTAAACTAGATTTCAGCACTAATCAAAAACGTAATACAAATACAAAAACCAAAAAAATAGGCTCTTTTATGACCGTTTTCTTGAAAATTAATCGATCGTTAAGGTGTTAAGATTACATCAACTTTGCACCATATTATAGTTCAAAGTATTAATATAATAGTTCAATATCTAACGAAGTTTTCTGAAAGTAGGGTATCTAATTTTTATGCCTTCATTTAGTGATAAGGATTCAAAACGTATGTAGTAAGATTTGGGATTACTTGTTATCCAGCTTATTTCTAATTTTGGGACGTTTAAGTCTTACCCATGTTTTCGACGAATAAATAAAAGTCTATTTTTTCTTTGGCTTTACAAGTAAACAGCTAGCGTCAAAGATGTAAGTAACTATTTGGTATAGGGCTAATCCCTGGTGCTCATATATTTAAGAGGCACACGTGCCTTTCATACGGGAACGCAATCCTTTTGAACAATGGGAAACGTGTTTGGGACTACTGCGCAAGAAAGATTGTTGTTTATGCCCGGAATCTCCTTTCAAATTTACTGCTTGCTTGTAAACAATCGTAAATTTTTATTTGTGATGTCATTTTTCATTGGTGGATATTTCAGTAAATAGGTTTATGCCATCAACCGGTAATGAGGTATCTATGCCCTATTAACTACAAAATGTGTGTTTTTGACACATGCTTTTTCTAAAAAAACAAACAATGCATTTGATAATGAGAAAACTTAAGGAGTGAAAGCTAGTAAAATAATAAAATAAGAAATAATACAAAATGAGAGAATAATAGTTTTACAATAAGTATGTCAGATTGCAAACTATTAGAAATTTCTGGGAAAAAATAGTTAAATGGCAATTTATTTAACTGCTATTTAACCATATTCAAACAAAACAGTCAAATATAGTTTGTTTATGGAAAGAACTCATCTCGTCACAAAATCTAAGGCATCTGCTGCTACGGAAGCAAGAAAAGGCGCATTTCAAAGAGGGGAGCTTTTTTATCCCCTGATTCCCTTCCTCTCGTTGACACGAGTCAAAAATATTGACCCAGCACACCTACTTGAAATAAACCTCGTAACGTTTAGTTACTGTCACTGCTTCAGACAAATAGTGAGAAGAGTTCTTTCCATAGACCCATATCCATAAATAAGAAGGTGTTCAAACTGTTAACTGTGAGAAAAACCGCACAATACTCCTATTCTCACATAGACATCATAGAGCTGCTTAACACAAAAAAAATTGGTATACCCCACCTCTTATTAAAGGTGAAACAACCAGATTAACTAATTAAACCATATTCCAGGGTTCATTTGATAGAACACAACTCAACGTCAACCTAACTCCAAATCTCATTTTATAACAAGAAGCCTAGATCCAATGTTCAGTTAAATGTCATTTTATGGTTTTGAATCCATGCTAGTTGTAAATGGCTAAAAATCCGTATAGTTTTGTATTCATTAACCCATGAAACCTAGTTTTAAACGGTTTCACAACTATAAAAGTGAAAAAACGCTCTTTGCCGTAAACTTAACTGTTAACCGACTGGGCAGACTGCTGACGGTTATTTTACGTAATTTGAGAATTAAAATTTTAGCAGTGAAGTGGTCTTTTTAGGAGAAATTCTTGTCCATTTGTAGGCCTTATACCAGACATTTTACCACGACTGAAAATTGTTTTATCAAAAAGGCCGGTCCTTCACAAGATGTTTTATCTAAATAATGATACCAACACAATATTTTTCGTTTTAAAAATAAACTCGTCAAAAAATTCGGCTTTTAAAAAACGAGAAAACGGGACGGACTAAAGATTTTAATAATGAAGTCGATGGCGTAATTGATTTCTTAACTTTAAAAAAGAAAGACAAGATTTTTTTGATTTTTATAAAACAGGACCTTATTTTAAAACATTCTCAAAAATAGAAATGTGGAAGAAAGAACATGATTCTATTCGAATTTCAAATTCAGTAAATTATGAGTAGGTTTCTCAGAAATTTACAAATATATTGGAAATTTCTTTGTTTTCTTCATAAAATATCAAAGACAGAATACTTTTTTTCAAAATTCTCAAAATTGTAAACTTATTTTTTACAGTAATAAAAATAGGACTTCTCGCAAAAAGTAGTCATTGATCTGTTTTATAATTTGTAGACTATGGCAACTAGGAAAAAACTAACTGTTAGTTATTTTGTTGAAGTAAGTATTTGAGTAATGAACTATTTTGTTTACGCAATCAAACAATATCTTAAAATTTTTCAAAATATTATATATCTTGTTCTTGGTTAAACTTGTTTCTATAAGTCGAAAGAGGAAAAATTCAAAGGATAAAATTATTCTCTAGAATGAAAATTGAAACTGGATTTATCTAATTAGGAAAGAATTAAGTTAGCTTAATTTAAACTCAAGTTCTGCTAATTTTTTAAAATTACTTATCTAGCTTCATAAAAATAATTAAATACGGCGAACTAGGTTACTAGCAAATAAATACTGTTTTACAAAAATAAGAAAAAAAGTAAATAAAAAAATCGGAATAAAACTTAAAAAAAACTGTTTGTAACATTTAAATTGATTGCATTACTGCTAATTTAATAATCTTTTTGCAAAAACTACAATAGGTAAAAATGTGACTCTGAAATATTATATTTGTTTCAAAAATAAAAGTGGCAAAACTGGAGGAGTGAAGGTGGATTGAAAACAAAAGATTTAAATCCTGGAAAATAAAATGAACAGAGAAATTATTTTGACAGAATTGTAGAAATGCTAAAACAAAACACAGTTTATTAAAACTAAGCAAATGAATAGTTTTGCTTTCATAATCTGTTTATTTATTTTTGTATTTTATTCCCTCAAGTTAGATTCATTTTTTTAACTATTTTAAACTTATGTTTGCTTTTTAAAAACACAGGACTATTTTTTCTACAAATATATACAGCATTATTATTACTGTGAAAAACACAAATTGAAGAAATATCTATAGTTTGTTTTAAATCTTTTAAAATAAGAATAAATCTTACTAACGCAAATGAAAGAATACAGAATATGATACTTAAACAAGCGGCATAATAGTAAATTTATCTCAACGCGTAAATTAGGATTCCTTAACTAAATTGTTAGTAACATTTGTGACATGCGATCATCGATCGATTTTGAATATTTTTAGTGACTATCGATTATGTAAACAGTGGAGAGCAAAATAGCGTTACTTATTTCTTGATGGAAAGGGGAGGGGAGAGTTTATATAGATGACATTTTAAAATGGTAGATCACATTTGTTAAGATTTCTGAAAAGATTTTGATAATGAACAGTGCTAGAAATTTCTCCGAAAAAATGGTTAAATAACAATTTATGTTAATTTACCAGATTCAAACAAAACAGTAAAATAACTATACATAAGATGGTATTTAAATTTCTGACTGTGAGAAAAACTGTTTACTATTTGCTCTTATATAACATGGTTAAACACCTAGAATTTTATCGCACCAGCTATGCTCACCTAATGAAGTTACTTAGTTCCTTGTAGGTGGGTACATGTTATAGGCGAGAGGGCAAATCTGTCAATTATGACCGATAAACTGGGGGTCTAGTCCCAGTGTTCACACCACAATATTTCCTCCATTCTCTTCTACGCATGAAGAATTTCCTATGTCTTGAACTCCCAATTTGCGACCCTGGACAATTAGAGCACGATACTCTCATTCGCGCATAGATGACGTAACCATAAGGCCGATAGACACAAAAAAGTCGAGTAATTCCCATGTCTTACCATAGGTGAAGCAAACACAAAATATTTATACCACATTTTATTGCTCATTTGATAAAACACAACACTACCAACCACAACCTATCTCCAATAACCATTACCTAACGTAGCGCCAAGCTTCAATGTCCAGTTAAATTTAGTTTTTATGGTTTTGAAACCATGCTAGTTGTAAATGGTTAAAACTCTTATTACTTTGCATTCATGGCCTTTTAACCATACTAGTTGTATACGATTTCTAAACACTTAAGGTAAAAAATATTTCTTACCGCAAACTTTACGGTTAATTGGATGGATAGACGGCTGCTGGTTATTTTTCAGAAACTTTGGAATGAAAATACAGACAGCGAAGGACGTTCATAAAGGATATACTTTACATCGAAATAAACCTTTCAATTTATATGATTTTGCAAGTCTTGAACTGTATTTCATATTTTTGATAATCATTTCATCACGAAATCACGGGATTTTTGAAAAATTTAAGAACTTTTAAATACGTCGCGAAACTGATTACTCTTTTAAATGTCAAGTCAGTTACTTCTGACAACTTATATTTTTCCCATTTATTTGGTGAAATGTTGTTTCTACAGTAATACTCAACTCTTACAGTAAATTACTCTAGGAAAATAGTCTAGACTCATGTCAATAAAATGAATCGGCTGTTGTTTTTTTTATCATCGCTATGATCTCACGACTAGTTCTCAATTTTTTTAAATATATATTTAAAACCATTAGAACTGAATAGTTTTGGACGAGCTGGTACAGGGTTAAAACATTCTGTGGTATTGCTCACATTATTTAGCAGCAAAGTTGACAGGAATTTTCTGTAACTAAGCAATACAGAAAATTTTTGTATATAACAGATTTTCCCAGTAGTGGTAAAAGTAAATCAGCACAATTGACTTTAAGAAGTTCAGTGCTGAAAGTGTCTACTCAGGTGATTGCGTTTGTCTTGTTAAAATGAATCATGGCACGAAGCAATATAGTATAGTGGTGCCATCTGTCAAGGAACGAGGGAGTTTCATGTTCATTGGGCATGGTTATTAGTGTGAAGAGATGAGGAAGAGATTTCATTGGACACGGGCTAAGATTGAACTAGAGACCCTTTGGTCTGTAGCCAAAAACTCTAAACGGGCTCTCTCGACAAAATCAATTAGAAAGATCAGAACAAGATCAGACACGAAATGCTTCTTTTGCATTACATTTGGAAGAACTAGCTGAGAAGAAAATTATGAAAGATGGTTCTTTGTCTTATTAATAAAATTTTTCATAATTGAAAAGCTTTGAATGCAGGCAATGAATAACCTTCCATGGATTTGGAGAAATGAAGATTCCTGACATTCCATGGATTTGGATTTAGTTCTTTGTTGAAATTGACTTCTCATACTTCATTTTTTTATGTTTCATTTTCCAATTTATTAAGCTACTGTACATAGCATTCAGCTTAAAGTTTGTTTTCCTTACAGAAATTCAGTTTGAATTCACTCAAAAGCCTTACAAGGAAAATGAGTTTTCCTTGATATTTGATCAAAAAGATAATTCGTCTTCTCTGATGGTTTCAAAATTACAAGACTGCAGAGTAAAACATAAATAAGCTGATATTTCTTTATGGAGATCAGTTGTTCAAAGATGATGATTTCAAACAATTTCAATAAAAAATTGATGTTACAAATTTTGACATTTTCTAAATTTCCATCAGAATTAATTATATGCGTACAAGTATTACATCTGCTAATAGTCTGTCTGAAGTTGATATGTATTGTTTAACAATTTCATCAATTGGCATTTTTTCATAAAATAAATTCCCAAGCAAAACTTACAATACGAAAATAAAAGATTTTTGCGAGGGTTTTATAATGTAATGGATGAGTCATGGTAAATAGTTGAGTACCTCAGCACATAAGCAAGCCTTAAAATTGCTTACCATAGCCCAGATAATTATTAAAACATAATTTAAAATGAGAATGCTAATTAAGTTTTTGTGTATATCATACTTCTTATGCTTCTGTAGGACTTTTACTTTAAACTTTTCATGAAATAAAGGAGTTGACAATTTATAGATTTGATTTTAATTTAGAGAAAAATTAAAAATTGGTCTGCATATTTTGACATTTTTTTACTGTTTATTCTCGTTTGTCAGCAATTTTTCAAAGTAATATCGACTAACGAAAGCGACAAATTACAACAATATTAAAAATTCCTTAAATTCTTTTAGTCATTTCATAATCAAGAAAAATTTTTTTTTTAATGAATTCCCTTTTAAAATAGGGCTTTTATCTTTTTCCACTATACCAGAAGCATCAGTACGAATGCGCGTAAAAATAAACAAAAACTCTTGAAAAAGTAGAAAAGTCTTTTTTTTTTCTGATACCGTATTGATTATGAAAGCGTGTATGTGCGCTAATTTCAGTAATAAATTTCAGTAAAGTAATTAAAAGAAGTGAACTTGCTCCTCCTAATCTCTTTCGTAATATGACAAGTTTCGTAAAAAAATCATATACCTCCTTAAAAAAAGCAGTGAAGCTTTATTCTAATTCCTTATTTTTTATTTTTAAAATGCGTGGTATTTAATTATTCATTAAAACGATATCAAATATATTTAAAAAATACTCTTTGATTTTTTAAAAATACATAAAAATGTAATAAAAATATTCTTATTTGATTTAAATTATTCTAATTGTTGGAAGGATTTATAAAATTTTGTTATGAAATTATTGAGTATCCTTAATTTTATTATTTTTTTATAAAATATATTCAGTACGTTTCTACTTCTTTTATTTTTATAGCCATTAATTTTAAAGTAATTAAAATATTGGGTATTTTCAAAGGCTTAATATAATAAAAATTATAAATATACTAATTATAAAAATTGATAAAAATTCATAAAATTTTATTTTTATAAAGATTGTTTTATTTATATTTTTTTGAATTGTTATTGAAATGAAATACATAGAAAATAAATTAAAGGTTTTCAAATTTAACTGTAGTTTGGATATAACTACGTATGCTTCTTTACAAAATGCTTGAGAAAAAAATTATTTTATGTATATTTTATTGAATTTTTAATGAAATATCTAGGAATATTTAAATTTTTCACGGTTCACTGTAGTTTAGTTTTAAATATATATTCCATTATAAATTCTTTGGAGGAATTTTGTTTTATTTATATTTTATTAAATTTCTGTTGAAATTCATAAAAAAAATTATAAATGGTCTTCAAGTTTCCTTGTAGCGTGGATATAAATATATGTTCGTTTTCAAATTTTTTGGAACAATTTAAATTTGAATCTTGTAATTAAGTCGTTCTTTGCCAATGTCACGTTAATGCACCCTATTTGAATGTAATAGAAATAAGTAGAATATATTATCAATGAATTTTTATGATAATATTTAATTATAAACAGTGACTTTTTTGAAATTGTATAACCTGGATATCATTCAGTTTTATAACACCAGAAAAGTTGAAAATTGCAAAACCAATGTAGCAGAATTTGATTAATAACCAGCTCAACTTTTATACATTTAATTATGTATGTCTGATAGTGAAGAAGTTTTCGACTAATTTATAAATTTTGAGATTGTCTCCGGAATTGAGAATTCCGATCCTAGGAAAATTTGAGAGTCTTGCTTAGTTAAATCTAATTATTTTTTAAAAGGAAAAATTCAAAAACTGTCATACTCATTATGAAATGTGAAGAATGAACAAAATCATCAATTTAATTCAGACGGCTTCGGAAATAAAATCTAATAAATTTTAACACAGACTTTATTTATTTTTTAAAGATGGCTTTTTTATTGAATTAATTTTGACTCCTTAAATTAAAATGACAATTTTTCAATGTCAGTTCTTAACTAAAACTTAAAAAGTAACATTTTCTAAAATGAATTAAAACAAATCTTAAACAATTCCTTAAAAGTTCCTTATTTAAAGGGAACGCACAAAACTATTCAAACTCTAAATTTAAAAGTACTGCTAACTATTTTATTACACATATGCAGTATTTACATGAAACTTGATTCATTGTTTCCTCGTTGAAATTTAAATGAAGTAGAAATTTGAAATGCATTTTTCTAGGTTATAGTTATGAACATGTATTTTCAATCTTCAAATTACATTTGATAAAAATGTATAAAGGATAAACGCATAAAAACTTATTTCAATTTGTATTCTTGAAATTGCAAAATTAGTTTCAGATTTTAAAGTATACATTTAAAAAATAAAATAAAAGTAAAAGTAAAATATATATTGAATTATTCTATAAATTTTTTTATAACAAATTACAACTGATTGAATGAAATGAAAACTTTAATAACAATTTAAAAACTTAAATAATTATTCCGGTATTTTTTAATAAAATTTAAATAAATAATAGTTTATATTAAAGCAAAATATTCACAAAACTAAAGAAAATGTAAACAAATTGAATACAAAAACAAATAAAATTTTAAAAAATGTAATTTTCAAATGTTTAGTGAAGTTTTCTTTACATTTTTAGAATCTATTTTTCAGCAAAAAAATGAAAAAAAAAACTTTGAAAATGATTTTCAGTCTCCTTAAAAATAATTATTTTAAAATTATTGAAATGTGTTACTGATATTTCATAAAATAAAAAAATAATCAATTCCTGCAAAAGTGTCTGGACATTCAAGTTTTTCCTGTCATTTCGATTTCAAATATAATTTATAAGGCACTTTGTATCAAAAATTGCAAAGTTTTATATATTTAAGCAAAAATAAAGTTTTTTGCTTGGATATTTATACTATTCCAATCTTCTATTCGATGATGTTAAAACTAATAAAGTTTTAAAATTTATTGAAACTGTAAAATATAAGGTTTGTAATATTCTTTTACAATTTGATTAAAAATTAGATACTTATAATTTGTTTCCTCATTTTAAGCGCCATTTGTTTCAGCAATGAACCTGATTTTATAAGCTTAATATAAAATTATTTCTCAGTTCAATATATTGTTTTTTTTTTAATCATATGCAATATAGTATTTTGGTTATGCACTCATGTTCCGAATAAAAATGCACACTCATGTTTGTAAAAATTGCAATACCATGTAGGAAATTTGTAAATTCAATCAAAATTACGTGAAATGTTAAGTAAGATAAGACAAGAAAACGCTTTGATTTTAAATGTACCACTATTACGCATGATTATTTTTACCGCTATCAGTAATAAGCGGAGTAATTTTCATACATTAAAAAATAGTTAGATGTACATTAAATAACATATAAACAGTAAATCAAAAGTAATTTAGCTATTAATCACAAGAGAATTAATATTATTAATTTTGGGATCAAATTGGTTTAAACTTCTTTCCTCATGCATCATTGTGTATTTTGTAAAGACATTTTGAAATACTTTGCAGCATTACAAAAGACGTCAAGTTTTCATTATGATGAACGGCTAATAAAATGATTTAAAAAATGTTTACTATCATCTCTATACTTAAAGAAAAAACCGTAAGCACTGCCGCCACTGTTTGAAAGTTCAACTTAACATTAAATTTTGGTTTGTTGCGCAAAAACTATGAGATACCATGACTTGAAACTATAAAGGTGTGTATAAAATGCAAAGAAACTACGAAAGAATAAATAAAGTACGATAATTAGCTCTCAAATCCTGTTTTTTTCGTATGTTTGTGCCATTTTAGGTGCCATTTTTTACGAATTTTTTCTCATTTTTTTTATTTTAACGTTACATTTTGTTTTGATGGGAATAAAACTATAAAACTTAGAAAGTTGAAATTGCGAATATTTTAAGCACTTTTTACGAATATTATTTTTCCATTTTTGCTTCAACTAAAAATTATATCTCAACACTTTTATCAAAAGATTTAAAAATATAATGACTTATGACATATATTGTATAAACATTATGTAATTTTTATACAAAATTAACAAAAGTACTCTTCATTTGTTGTTGTTGACGTAAGCCTGTTTTAGGCAGAGGGGGTGCGATTGTTCTTGTTTTCCAGTGGCGCCATCTATGGCCAAGAATTCGACTTCTGCCACACCATGCCTCACACCCGTTTATAGGGCGGACCCATTCATTCATCCACAGATCGTAATTTCGACCTGAATCAGAGAACGATCGATCTCCTATCCAGTACCCCCAGAGGTATTGATTTGTTATGGGAGCATGGAGGACTCTTGCGACGCGACAGATTTAGCTTGCATCAGTCACTTTTACTACACGGGAAGTCATCGGCTGGCGGGGTTCGAACCCACGAACTCTCGGACATGGGCCCAGCTCCCTTCCGACCAGGCTATTCCGGCCCCTTACTCTTCATTAATTACTTCGTATTGTGTTACATAATCAGCATTCTTAAATTTGTATATTTTTTTCAAGTACAGTTCATCATTTTTCGAATCCAAGCAATCGGTAATTTTGTTTCGATTGACCTATCAACAAAATGTTTTTATACATAGTTAAAATAATTATCTTTTTTATAAACAAACTGAGCTTTTTTTTAAAGAAAAAAAATCAAGTTTTATAGGGAAAAAAAACAAGGATGAGGGGCTGGTAAGTGGTAGGGTTTCCTACTTTCTTAAAAGATAGCTCTAAAGAGCCAAATATTTAGGTAAGCTTTGCATTCAAAAAATAAAAATATAAAATTCCTTTAAAGTTAAAGAGCCGCACTTAATGTTATTTACGATACAAAAGTGATATGAGTGGAATACCTATTTCCCAACGGGAAAGACGTCTGGGAAGTAATTTATCCAATAAAAAGAATCTTTATTCGATTTCCTGAACTTGTAAGGAGCCTTCAGCTGTATTTTGCGTAAATACAATTACCCGCAATCAGACCCCGAAATCTTAAAGAAAATTATCGAGATTTGCCTCGTATTCAAAATTGCAATCAAGATAATCATTGTAATCGATAATGTACGAGAGAGTTTGTTATCTTATCAAAAACAATTTCATCAGCCATATCGTAAGTTGTTAATTAGATATCAATCTTGAAATGCATGAAATAAAGGAAAATGTATTATTACAGTGTTACCAATTAAGAGTAAACATTTATTTATTTTTAAAGCATTTGTAGTTGGTGTCTGAAAATTATTGAGGCAATTTATGACATGTGTATACGTTAATTTCATTTAGTTAGTTTAGTTTCCTATTAATAGTTGTGATGAAAGGTTGTTAAATAATGAAAGGTTTAAGAACACATTAATATTCGAAAACAAAACAATATTATATTTTACTTTCAATAGCAGGAAATGAGATGAAATATTTTCTGCTCGTTTCTAGAAGTTTAGAAGTTTACATAAAAGTCTTTAGTTTATATGACGATATCTTAACTTGGGCAAATGCGTTAAATTTAGGAAAGAAAAAAAAATTGTTTCAAAGATTTTTAGTAAAATTCCGAAAAAAATATTTTTGGTTTAAAATTTGGTCCTGCGTTAAGAAGCTCTAGTTGTAAAAGAAATTCGCATTAAAAATTAATTTTAGTTTGCATAACAATTCCTTAGTTTTCAGCAAATGCATTAGACAAGAAAAAGTTACGTAAAAATTTTTTCTTAACGTTTTTAAAAAACTTCAAAATTGGTACACACATATACTTTTTATTTTCAGCAAAATGTCTTCTTTTTTACGAAATTCCAAATAGTTTATTTCATTTTCAATATCTGGTTGTTACGAAATGTATTTTTAGTGGTACGCAGTATATAGAACAAATTTAAGTTTTTATAACAGTTCATTAATTTGTAGCAAATGTGTTGAAATTGAGGTAAAAAAACATTCTTAACATTTCATGTTTTCATTCATGTTTTCTTAACATTTCAGACAGCTTTCAGAAGGTTTATCCATCTATCTATATCCTTTAAGCTTTTTCAGATGTCTTGTGGTTCAAATATACTTTTTTTCAAATTTTAATATGAAATTTGATGTTTATAATTTGTTTCAGTACTGTAAACGCGTTAAAGTGTGTCATGTCATTGGTTTAGTATCAAAAGGCATCTTAACTCAATAGCATATATTTATGTTCGGCAATATAGCAATTTGATATTAAAAATGAGTTGGATGCTCTAAAAGCAACTTAACAGGAGTACTATTGAATACAATTGATTGCGAATTATTAATTATAGGTACAAATCAGTTTAAACTTGTTTCACTGTGCATCGAATTCTTTTCGTAGACTGATTGAAATATAAAGAAGTTTTGTAAAAGATGTTAGGTTGTTTTATGATAAACAGAAAACAAAATGATTTAATGCATGTTAACTATCAAATCCTAATATAGTTGAAAGCATTTCTTAAAATACAGAATAAGCAAGTTTTGAATTCGCAATATTAAAATATAAATATAGCTTAAAGTAGAGGAGCTACTTTTAATGCCATTTACCATACAATAACGATCGGAGTGGAATACCAATTACCCGTTGGGAAAGTCTCCAGAAAAGTTATTTATCTAATAAAAAGAATGTTTATTCGATTTCCTTAACTTATAACGAGCCTTTAGCGTAGACACAATTATCCATAATCAGACCCGACGTCTTATAGAAATTTGATCCAGATTTGTATCGTATTCAAAACTTCAATAACGATAATATTATAATCGCTAATATTAGAGGGATTGAAAAATATCAATTAAATCATCTTTACCAATAATGTAATGGATGATCAGTTAGACATGTATCTTGTAGTACACAGAATAAATAAAATTAAATTATTTTACGTGTTGCTAAATAAGAGTTTGCTTTTATTTACTTTTAAAGCACTTTTAATTGATGTTTGAAAATTATCAATGCAACTTAATTTAAATTTAGTTTCATTTATTTAGTTATTGCAGTAATATTAAAAAATAAAACAAACTTTATTCTATATTTTCAATAACAGGGGTATGGGTGGAAAAGTTGCTATTACTGGTATAAAAATTACATGAAATTTTTGTTTTTAAAACGAATTCTAGATTTCCGCAAATGTTTTAAAATCAAGGAAAAGGGAAAAAAATGATTTTACCAAAGTTAAGAATTATTTTTTTGCTAGTTTGCAGGATAAATTCTAAGATTGACGCTCATGTGTTTGAACAATGAATGAAATTTTGGACAATTTTCAAAGAAATTTCTTTTTATTTTTGATAATAAGTATTGCAAAAGAAGTATTATTGAAACTTTTTTTCTCATGGAAATTCCTTAATTTGATGTAAATGTGTTGAACTTTAGGCAACAAAAACAGATTTAGTAACATTTTTAGTAAAATTTCTAAACGATTTTTTCCGATGAAAAATTAATAGAAATTAATGTTATTTTCTTCAATTTTCAAATAAACTTCGAAATGATTATTCTTTTTATTTTATTTTGAATATAATTTCTCCAACATTTAAAACCCTTTATTTTACTGCATTTATTTGTAAGGAATTGCTCTTCAATTATTTTTTGAGTTGCCTTGTGTTTTTAGGTTTATAAGGTTGAGATTTAGATATACAGGATAAGTTATAAAATAACTCACTTATTGGCCACTAGCGACTGGTTCGTACAACCAATCCTGGTGAGATTTCAGAGAGTTATTTAAGGGTCTGAGCTCGAGATTCTAAAAATGGCTAAAAAGTGTCAAAGAAACTAACAATTTTTTAACAGCAACAAATATTTATTTCAAACCAATCAGCGCATATAAAAATCCTAAAAACAGTTGGAACGATGAGCGAATCGCAAAAGACAGACGCACTTTGCGTGTCGCACAGCATTTGCTGTGCACGGTTAAGTACCCTTTGCACGTCAAAAACGCGTACGGCAGAGGCAAACAGAGGAAATATTATAAAGTTAAGAAAGCAGTATCACAATGGCGTTTACTAAATATTTAACATATAAAACCTATAAAAAGTCAGATGGAAACGTTGGTCCTTTAGTCGGGAGCCGTAGAAGGGACCCTGAAGAAAGTTCATTTTAAATTAGTAAAACTCTTTTATCAAAATGAGATGAACAATATGAAAACTTTGCATGTTTACTGTGGAAACCATTGCCTAATATGCGGCCCATGTTCACCTCAAGCTCTGTGAGATTTAATACATAAATTCGAAGAAACTGACTGCACCTGTAAGAGACAGAGATTCGGACTTCAAAACACAGTTAAATTGTAAGAGGTACCACTCGTGTCTTGGATATACCATAATCAACAGTTCTAAAACTAACGCTCCGTACTCCGCATGTTTCCATACCGATAACAGCGTTTCCAGACGTTGGACGTGGACTCTGTATCGACTTTGCGAATGAATTTCTTATCCTATATGCTGACGATAACGACTGGCCTCTTCGCATTTAATGGACGGACAAGGCTTATTTTACCCTTCAGACCGAAGAAGGCCAAAAATTGTGTGCACTGGGAAAACAGGAATCCGCATGATGTGTTACTAGTACCTTTTTATGGCTCCAAAATTACTGTGTAGTGCGGCATATTAGGTATATATGTTCTCGGCCGATACTTATTTTTGTGGAAGTGACGCTGAAGGGGTTCGTAGCATGTTCACGTTATGTAGCTATGTTGTACGATTACGTTATATCATATAAAGAATTGCAGCAGCGAAATGCACTAAATGGCGTGTAGGATGGCGTATTGCGATGTCTGTTCGCACGGTCCTCGATCAACATTTTGGCAATTATATCATGCCATTTTCCATTTCCGTTTCTTCCTCGATATCCCGACCTCACGTTTTGATAACAAACTGAAAAGCTTATGAATTGATATAAGCATATTCAATTGAAAGAATTCTTATTGTCATAAATTATAATCTGTATAAATGAAACTTTTAAAGAAAGAGTGAATAAAAATAAATTTTTCTAAAAGCTTCGATTAAACTAAAATACAAATAAAACAATCTCTTTCGTGTTTTATTAATATAACGTTTAATTTGAAAGTAAAATATTTCGAAACCGTTCATATTTTACCAAACTTTCGAATGTATTGAGCAATTTGATTAAATGTACAATAATATTTCGCTATGCATATGATATTATTTCTTTTGTATTATATAATATCAACAAATAACTTCTTTAGTTTCGAATTAATCATGAACCTTTAGTTAAAATTTAGTCAGCTATATTCAAAATTAATTTGCATGTAAATCTTTTTTTTCTTCATTAGAATGGAATCATTGTTATGAAATTTGAAAGTATGTAAAATAATTGTACAAAGTTTTAAAACAAAGCTTTATTACATTTAAAAATATCTCATATTGATGTCTACTTACAAACTTAAAAACTTATATTCAGTTATTTCTAAAGAGATAACTAAACTTATTAATGTATCGAATGTAACTTAACTATTACTGAATGTAATGTATTTTATTAATTAATTAACTTTCTTCATCAACTTTAATTGAGAATTTTTTAAATTGAATTTTTATTAATAAATAATGTTGAAAATTTGGAGTTAATATGCAACCAAACAGTTGCATATTAAAAGAATAAAAAAACATTTGAAAAAGAAATGAACAAATTTATTGTTTAACATTTCTTTTACTGAAGATGCTAGTGTATTTTCATGTTTATCGCATGAATTCACGTAGGCGAGTTTATTCAATGTTTATTCAACGTTATTATTAAATATGCTTAGACTAGCATACACAGACGATAAATTTATTTTTTAATAAGCGAAACAAAATAAAGAAACAAGCAAACGTCAGGATTTGACATTTCTAATATCTTTCTTGTTATTATAAAATCAACTTGTTACAAATGAAATTGTAAGAAGTAGAGAACAAACTTTTCATTTCATGCTTTTTTTCTCCCTATTTTTGTAACTAGAATGAAAAATAGGCATTTATTTTCTAAATAATTGTGATAATTGTTGTTTTATTATCCGAAAAAAGTAAATGTTTTTTTTTGTGCTGTGAGAAAAGTGGTAAATTACTTACAAAAAAGGTAGCAGAAAATTTGAGTTAAATAAAAAAATATGAAAAATCACCGAAACTTTATCAATTGCACGATAAATAATACAATTGGAAAAAAAAACCACATTTAAGATATTTATCAAATTAACTTCAAACGATATATAGTTAGAGTTTTAATTCAACTAACAAATTTTATAATAAAGAGTACTAGAAAAATGCAGACTCATGCGGGAGTCTTAGATTTTATTATTCAAAATAACATAATATTTTTCTTTTTTTATAATATCTTTTAAATTTAGTTTTATTTTAATTCGCAAACATTGAAGTTTGCAATTATGGAGGGAAATCTTAAATTAAAAATTTTTTTTTATAGCCATTAATGCTCCTTGTCTACACAATTAAACATGGCGACGTATTCAGGAAAAAAATTTTTGTATTTGATAATTTATCACTTCCTTATTACTAAAAATATATAAAATACATTTTCTATATGATTTTAAAGTCTGAAATATTATCTGTAAAAACATCAGCCTGAATGGTGAGTAAGTGTCCCTTCATGTACCTTTCTTGTTAGTTGTTTATAAAATGAATTCAGTTAAAACTTAAATTTACAATAATATTTATAAGTTTTACAACTTAAAAATAACTAATACAATTAATATTATAATTAAATTTATTATAATATTATGAACTAATATTTCCCTATATTAATAATCGTAAGCTGCTACCCTTGATCATTTCACTCACAACCAACCACAACAGTTTTGAATTTATTTTTTTAACGAAAAAAAAGAACAATTAACATTAACAATTAACATTTTGAATAAAAATATTTATTCAAAATGTCCTATAACTCCATATTTTAATAACATGGGATTGTTTTAACTGAAATTCCATAAAAATTCACAAAAAGATAAAATTTAAGTTGAATAATTTTGCCTGAATATCACTGAAACTTATTCCATAAACTTGATTCCTAAATTAATTTTTATTTTGGATACTATATATTTTATTAGATATTTTAATAGACATCTTTCACCTAACAGATTATTAAGTAATAGTACAAAAAGTTAATTTTTCATATTGCTAAAAAATGTGAAGTATTTTTTTTGTATTAATTATTTTAATTGCATGCAACAATACGCAAAATTTTTAACACAAGCAATTTTAACGTTTAATAATTATAAAATATTGTGTACTATAGTAATGTCATGCAATTATTTTGTAACATTATGCAGGAAAATTCTTTGATTTTAATCTATAATATTGAATATTAATCAAAATAAGAAAAGATAATAATAACGGTGCCGGTGCGTAGTGTGAAATAATATTAAGAAAGAATGATAAATAATTCTATTTTTTTACACATTGTGACTGTATTTGTAACTTAACAGATTAGAAAGCTGTGCAAAAGCAGAAATGATATATACCGTTACAAATTTTGTTAGACCATATATCGTTTGAAATTGTTGCACCATAATTTTTTGAACCATATTGTACTTTGTACTTAAATACGCGATACTGTGGTTCAAATTTAACTGAATAATGGTTGAATTGAACACCTCATTATGGTCATAGCAATTTTGGTACTGGCTAAACTTTCCAGTATTATGGTTCAAAATTAATTCGATTTTTCTGAAAAAGTTTGACGGTATAAATGATTTTATTAAATCCAAAAAAAAAAAAAAAATCTAATACAAGTCATTCAATTTCCACTCTTGTCTGTTCAAAGTATTCCTTAGGGTTTTTAAAATTAATAAATCAAGTTTTAAAAGTTAAATATTTATTCATGTACATTCTGACCTTGCTTTATTACGACGGCATATTTTGTTTTGTTTAAGAATATAAAATAAGCTATGTCACATTTTATTTTGCGATAAATATCTGAGAACAAAGTTTATATTTTTTATAAAGAAATATATACCGTGAAAGGTAAGTGTTGCGTAAATAACTGGTTAGATGGAATAAAATATTTATCCTACATTTTTATATCAGAATAGTTTAAGTCATAATGTTTCAAAAAGCTTCAGAGTGTTTATTCATGCTAGGTAGAAGATGTTTTAGTTTTTTTTAACTTAAAAACAGGAAAAGAAACAATATAATATAAACTTTTTGGCATACCTTATATATTTCGATGTGACGACTCTATTTTCATTTACTAAAGTTTTATGTAATTGTTTTTAATATCGGAATAATTTCAATTATAATATTCAGAATAGCTTCATTATATTTATTCTGCTATCTAGAGCGCTTTTTGTTATTTATGGCATGACATATATATATATATATATATATATATATATATATATATATATATATATATATATATATATATATATATATATATATATATATATATATATATGCCTTAAAAATTACAGAATTTAAAGTTGCTTAAAGCATAGTATTTAAATCAAAATGTATTATTCTAGTCTGAAGTTTTAAAAATAAACTACATATTGAGGTAGCGCTGTTTATCACCCAATCATAAAATTCAATTTAGTGGGATAAATTTACTGTTCAATATTAAAATATACCATAAAAATATACAAAATAAGGTAATGTTGATCAAAATCTACTACTTAAATATAGTTTTATCATTTTCACCTAAAATAATCAACGAAAATTACCAAATAAGGTACAGTTGTAAATCGTCAAATATTTAAATGCAACTTTTCGAGACATAGTTGCTGATCTATATTCAAAAATTAAAAATATAATATGTTAGTTTTGTTTAAACTATGCTATTTAATTTAAGCTTTGAAGGTCAACTTTGATGTTCTAATCTGAAATATTCTACGAATTCCAAATAAGGTAATATTGTTTAGTACCGAATAGTACAATATAACTTTATGGGATGATCTTACTTTTCTAATCGGAAGCTAACGTAGTTTAGAACCTACTATTCAAAAGTATCGATTTAGTTATAATATTTAATTAAACAGCATTGTATTTATACGACTTAGTTGGAAGATTTTTAATTTTTATATGGAGCAAAATGTTGGAAAAATACCAAATAATGTATTATTTAAGGAAACCTTTTTTGGATAGTTTTATTATTTTAAATTGAAATATTTGTTTAACATATAAAAAAGTTTAAGCCATGATGTTTATAAAAGCTCCATGGTAATTTTTATGTTTTTTTCGTACATTTGCATGAAATTCTCTAATATATTTATTTAAAACTACTTTTTAAGCTTGTATCTATGCAAAAAATATTTTATTATCATATGTGGATTTTCATAAAAAAATTGCGTTAAGTTTTATATCACAATTTCTTCCCTCACAATACATCATCGTTCATAAAAGGGTTATATGTAGAACAACATCTAATTTCTCTTTTTAAGTTGAGATTATTTATTTAATATTCTTAGTAACATTCACTGGAATTACGGTAAGTATTTAATATTTCAGATTTGGAAACTGATGAAAATTTTAATGCTTACAAACTATCTGCTTATGAACAACTTATAAAATATGTTAGTTTGAGCTGTGCCGACCGGCCTGTGTAGGGGGCAGGGAACTGGGTTCGAATCCCGGGAAAGGCATGGATTTTTCTTTCTCTCTATCTGTGTTCTATGTCCTTTCTCCTTTTTGTGTGAATGTGACCCGCCCTATAAATGGGTTGTGGTAGTGTGACGTGGGCGACGCTGCTCCACCGCCGTGGCTTCGCCACAGGTGCCCACTGGGTAACGAAAAGAGAGTTAGCAATTCTGGCACTTTCTGTGGCCAATGGACAATAGTTCCAAGTGCCCGCCATTAAAAAAAAAACGTTTGAGCTGTTGATGAATTTTTATCTAATATCATTAAAAACTGTCAAAATCTATTATTTTCATCATCTAAAAAACAGATCGAAATAGAGGTTTAAGAATAAATTTTAAAATTATATTAATTATGAATTGTTTTCTACAGGCGGAGTTAAGTGTTTATATGGTTAGGCTTCGCTAAGTGTTGCGGATATTTTTTTACTTCTGTGTTAGCCCTTGGAAGTAGCTAATGCTTTATATCTTACAGGTACAATGAAGTATATAAAAAATTATTTATTTGTTCGGTTATACCCTACATAGTAATTTTAAAGCTGAAAACAAAATTTATTTAAAATTTTATTTTTTAAAGAAATGTAACAAACATATTATCTAATGTAAAAGATAACAAAAATAGCTAAATGGCGCTACATTATGAGCATATTTAAAGATATAGATAAGTTTTCACGGGAATTTCTGCCTGCATATGGCAGTTTTTTTTATAGAAAACAAAACAATTTCCCTTACAATAGCAAAATTCAATCTAAATACATGCCTGCTATGAGTAGTAAAAATTCTTTAAATTACTACTATAGATATTAATTTCTGCACTCTGATTTATATTTTAAATAAACCAAAAATTATTGCACTTTTCTTGATGCTTTTTGATGGAATTGTATAGAGTTCAACAAAATATACTGCCTCCAAAATGAAGCATAATTTTTATAGCCATGAACATTAAAATATCGACAAGTCTTTAAATTAGTTAATTTTGCGAATCTAATGCTTGAATATAATTTCAAAAAACTCTCTAGTATTTTAAATTAGATAGAATAGCTCTATGAAAAGATAATTTTTGTTGAAAGGTTTAAAAAAGCTTTAGTCTGTTCCCCCCTCTCACTAAAACTTTTTTAATTTTTCATAGCACAGAATGTTTAAAGATTACTAAATAAAATATATTTTCCCAGAATCTATTATTCAAATATATTTGTAATGATAATAATATAATGAATAATATACTGAATACTATTCATTTTTGAAGTAGATAGAAAACTGTTATTTTAGTAATATTGAAAAAACTGTACATTATTGAACAAAAATTGTACATTTAAAAATAGTGCAAAAATTTAGAACAATTATTTTAAGTAGTAATAAGAAAAGAAAATTATGGTATGTAACAAAAGTGAAATTGAGATTACAAAATCTCAGATATTGAATAGTTAAATTAAGCAGAAATCTACTAAAATGGACACTTTTGCCTTGTTTAAATTATGCCTATGTTCGGATTCAATGCTGGTTGATTGGCTTACTATAAAGTAATAAGCCATTAAGCCATAAAAACCGGAAAAGAGTATAATGCTTCAAACGCAATCATTATTGGTTACTCAATGTCATAAAATCAACGATTTTATTAACTAGTTCTCAGTTGTGCTAGCTCTAAAATATGCGTTTTGCTGTCAATTAAATAATCTTCAGATTAAACAGCTTAAATAATGAGCATTTAATTTAATATAAATTTGCAGCAAATAAGTAATAATAAGCATTAATAATATAACTTTAATAAAAAGCGGCAATAATATAATGTTAACCATAAGAGTTAATAATAAAATGTTAATAAATGTAATAACAATTCTACCGCAAAAATAAATAATAATTGGAATCATCATCATATCTGTAACAATTTAAAACATTTCTTAAATTTTAATATTTTAATTGAAATGATTATATCATATTAGTAAACTCAAATTTGTTTCTGGGAATTTTAACGAAACTATGAACGAGAGTTAAGCATTAAGTGTGAAATAAGATTTTTTTTCTCCTTTTAAACTTTTTTTTTCTTTGCTAGTTTGTAATATATGCGCAAGCAAGCGAAAGTTAATCTCTTTCCTGTCAAAAATAAAAACTAGTTTTGCTTTTTGCAGTATACTTAACGCAGGATACCACATTTTCAAACTGTCATATCTGTGTATTCAAATCATATCTGTGTATCAAAGTAGTATTAATGATTGTTTGAGTGTGTTGCTACAAGAACTACCGTAGAAAGCAAAAACTAAGCATGTCATTTAAAGTAACATTTTTGCTAAAAGTAGGGAAAAGATCGATATACCCACAGAACATTCCGTTTTTCTAGATTGAAATATATCCAAAGGCCAGAGGGATTGTTAGAAAAGACAGATATATATTTATTCGCGAAATAAAGTACGTAAGAATTCTGGGTTTATTTCTAATATTTTTCAAATATATATGTGACTTGAATACCAATGGAAAGATTTTGATTCGCCCTTGAATTTTGCAGAAATTTTATTCATAGTCATGTATTATGTATGAAGAATTTATTGTAAAACTGATAAGCTGCATTTTGATGTTTTTATATTTCTTGTAAAAATTAAATATCTGGATCATATACCTGACTAGTATCTCTATATGACGCAATTAAATTCATTTATTTCCTATGTCTCCTTCTCATACATGACGATTGCTTTAATTTCTATGAATAATTTATTTTTAGACTTGGGAAGGAGATTGAAAGTATAAAAAATGAAAGTACAATGCGAACTTCATAAAATTAATTAAAATTTTCATTGAAAAAAATTAAGGCAGCATTAAATAAATTTAATGAAGATGATGCATTAAAAATTTCCCTCACTCGACAATAAAATTTTTTTTTGCAATTAAGTTTCATAATCCATTCAATTTTAACAGTAAATTATTTTAATCAGTTGTACACTTTAAAAAAATATAAAAATGAGCTCTTAAATTTACGAGTAAACATGAAACTGAATACATAATCTTTATATTTATTTTAATTTTTCGAAAAGAGCGATTTAATTCTGTGTTCTTTTACTATGCATCTATAAGAAACTGAAGACACGCAAAATGTTCTATATTTAATTCAAAAGCCATATGTTTTACAATGAATTTGAACTGTTTATCATATATCTACATTTATTATTTATTTATTAAAAATTGATTCTCTAAATAAATGTAAATTGTGAGGCTTTAGCTCAAACACAGGTCTAATCTTCTTTGAAAATAGAATAATAATTTCGTAAAGATATTAATATTAATTCAATATATGCACATACAATTTTGTTAATATTATTAATGTTTTATGACTGATTATTCGCATTTTTGTTTGTAAATATGTAACAGAAGATCTTAATTTGCATCTACTTTTAAAACATTAATGTTGATTTTTCTAAGCATTTTCTTTATAAAAATCAACATTATTGAATAATATTTATTATTGAATTGAATAATATTTAGTATTGAAATATAATTTATTGAAATCAAAAGTTTATTAAATATTTTAATATACGAGTAAATTTAATTTAAAAACAGTCTTTACTAAAAAATTTAAATCACCATTGTTTGAATCAGGAATTTAATCAGATGGAAAGTTTTATAAATCTTCGTGCAAGAATGAAAAATTAATTAAGGCCCTGAGGGAAGAATATAGCAAAGCACGCTTTTTATAATACTCTTTTATTTTAAGAAAAAATTCTATGTCATATTTTCATTAAGATATATCTTTTTAAACTCGAATTTTTATATACTGACAAGTTTTCATAATGTTCTTTATGCATTTTCTTTGAAAATGAAACTGTTTATTTTAATTTTATTTATTTACTTTGTTTATTTATTCATGATTTCCCTTATTATTTGCATAATTTTGAATAATCTAGTTTGGTTTCTATGTATTTACATTTTGCATATTTTTAAATACATGTGAAAGTGCGCGGTAATAAATTATGTAACATAAGTTTTCAGTTAAAAAGAAAACAATAGTTTATGTGAAGTAACGAGGCAATAGTTTACTTGAATTAAATTTTAATTCAAGAGCTTAACAACTTTTAAAATAAACTAAATTAAAATTTAGTTCAATGCGATTCTTAATTTTAAATTATTAATTTATACACTTTATGTAGTTCATAAATTATGAGAATCATTCGATTTCAAAAAGTTATGAATTTTTACAAACTGTAAATAGCATCAGCTATATTTAGGGTAACATAAATTACATCGCTTTAATTCTACTTTATATAGTAAAGTAGAATCTTAGTAATTGTAGAATCATGTCTACATTACCAGTGGTTCTTTAGCTAAGTTCTTCAAAAAGTTTTGTGCAAAATTGGAATATTCTTAGAGTAATTTTGAGTTCTTATAATAATGTAATATATGTATCAAACGTATAAAAATGCATGAATTGTATCTGTGATGATATAAATTTCCTTAATTCAACTGTTGTTGTGGAACTGGGGCAATTTTATACGAAATCAACCCTACTAAGCGCAGCTTTGTGAAAGAGCACGAAGAAAAACTGCATTTCTATCTGGGATACCAACTAGTTTTTACCTCAAACTCATTATGAAATTGAACCATTTTACTGTTGTATGTTGAAATAAAATGTTTTATTACATAAAAAATTAAAAATGTAGAATTCCTTAATTTGTATCAGGTTTTTGAGTTAAAATTAAAGAAACTTTTAACTGCGTCCCAATGAAAAACAAGTTGACCCATACACGGAGAAAAAAAATTCTGTTAAATGACCGCACTGTATTGTAATGACATTTCTGGTTTTTTTAAAAAAAAAAAAAAAACTAATTCTGGTTCATTAAACCAACATATACGGTATTTAAACCACTAATTTCATACTTTTTTCCGCTCACCTAGTTACGGTTTGCTGGAAATTCTGGTCTTCAAAACATTTTTTATTACCACACGTTTAGTAGAAAATACAAAACTGAAAAGTAAATTTAAACTAATGAATGGTTTTTGCGCCATTCTAAATATATCAATAATTATATTTCTTAAATATTTAAAAAAAATGACTCTTTCCTAATCTATGTTGTGAAGACTTAGATTTCTTCCGTAAAATTAATACATAATTTTGATTAATTTAGCAAGTTGAATTTTTTTTAAAACTAATATTATAAACCTTTAATTTATTCACAATAACCAATAAGAAAAGAGAAGTGAAAACAAAATCTCATACTAAGATTTTAATAGTGATTGTTTCAAAAGTAGCTGCGATAAAATAATTGAATTAAATAAATTTTTCTTATTATATTTAAAAGAAAGTTATATAAATTAAAATTCGTTATGGTTAAAATAGTAATTAAGAATGTATAGACATATAGGTGTAGTCTTTTGGTTTTTATTTAAAAGAAATTGGTAGTTATAAAATAATCTATATAATAACATAAGTTTTCTTAAAATATTTTACTTTTCCAATAATGATTGAAAATAGCTCCATAAATAACATGCAAATGTTTCTTGTAACGTAAATTTTAAGGACGTCAGAGATGGAATATGTTGTATTGCATTAAGTTTAAATAACATAATGATAAATTGGTCTTATAAACTTATAAACGTAATTTGATAAAAATGAACAAAAAATATATATATATATATTAAGAAAAATTATTGAGGATGGGTCAGTAATTACTTGAGAGAATCTTAACCCTTTAATATATTCAAGTTCAGCACAATTTTATTTTTGAAATTTAGTTAAAATTTTAATTAATTAAAATTTTAAGATCATTTTTAGTAAGAAAGTATTCTTAAATTATAAAACTAAAGTAAAGCTTAAAATTTATAAAATAGTTTCTTCAGAATGAGGGCAAATTTGATTAAAGAAACTACTCACTTTTTAAGTTACGCTAATAGCTCAACGACAAATTATAATACATGAATATTAAAATATTTTCTTCGTGTTCAATAATATAGTAATATGTATTTCGAACTAAAATACTTATAATATTTTAAAAATATAAGGAAATTGAATATCTTCGTTCACATAAATAAATATTCTCAAAATCTTAACTCTTTAATATATTCGAGTTCAACACAATTTTATTTCGGAAATTAAATTAAAAGCTTAGTTAATAAAACATTTAAGATACTTTTTAGCAGGCAAGTGTTCTAAAATTATAAACACAAAATAAAGTATAAAATTTTTAAAACATTTTTCTCAGAATGAGTGTAAATTTTGAGCAAAGAGACTGCAAACTTTTTAAGTTACGTTAATAGCTTTACAACAAATTGTAATACATGGATATTAAAATATTTTTTTCGTGTTCAGTGATATAGTTATCTGTGTTTCGAACTAAAATCTTCATGAAATTTTAAAAATATAATGAAATTGAAAATCTTCATTCTTGATAGAATATCTACATTTCATCTTAATACAAAATCTGCATTAAAAGTTTTAAAGAAATCTACAATAAACTTTTTTTGTTACGTATATTCGCTAAATAAATTTTCTCAAAATCAACATTTTTCTTAAAATGCATATTTAAAGTATATAATTGTTACTCTGCTTTGCAGAAAAAAAATTCTTTAAAATTGACGATTTTTAACCCACTCAGATACCTTAACCGAAAAAAAAACATATTTTTTTGATAAAAGAAGTGCATTCACAAAAAAGATTTTAATTTTAAATAAACTTAATTCATGAATTCGCATATTCACATATTTATGGATCGTAAACATAAAAATGAAATTTATTTTGTATCATGAATTATCAATTAAGAGACAAATTACATTTAAAGCTTGTAAATAAATCAGACAATTTTCAACATTATTTTGTTTTAAATTTGATGAAACTTTTATCGCAAGTTACTGAAATATGTACATTAAAATTATGTCAATTTTAATGAAACTGTCTCTTTTTGCATGTGTACCGATTTTTAGTTTAAATACATTCATTATTTTTAATATATCATATTTATTATATAAAATATATTTATTTATTATATAAAATATGTATATACAGTAACTTTTTTATATCTTGAATAAGAATATGTATGGGATCCTTGAAGCGCAAAAACATATTTAATTTGTGTAGAGGACGAATCATTTACAAGTATAAAATTAATGAATCAATTACTAAATATCTTGTTTTAATAGTGATAAAAAAACTGAAGCAGTATGTACTAAACTATACAGAAATTGAATAGTTCTACTAATTCTAAAACAGTATAACCTTTGTAAATAAACGTGCTTAAAAATAATTTAAAAAAAAACATTTGATTTTTATATTTAAGGAATTTTGTTAAGTAATGTATTACGTGTTTAGGAATAACAATTGTATGCTCGTAGAAGTAAATTATATAACTTTAAAGATTGAAAAACTTGTTTAAATGTGATAAATCTTTTTGATGAAGGCATATATATGAAACTACATTTACTGTCAAAAGCAATTTTTTAAAAAGAAAATAAAAATTTAATATATATATATATATATATATATATATATATATATATATATATATATATATATATATATATATATATATATATATATATATATATATATATATATATATATATATATATATATATATATATATATATATATATATATATATATATATATATATATATATATATATATATATATATATATATATATATATATATATATATATATATATATATATATATATATATTTGTCCGTTTACTTATTACATGTATACTTATATTTACAACGATTTTTAGAGCGTAACTTTGTATTTTTTGAACAACGTAGAAAGCGGAAAATTGGATCAGCCATTATTATAAAAGGTTTATGAATTTCATAACTATTTTGACACATTACTGAAACAAAATATCACTCCCTTAACCTAATCTATAGTTCGTAAAAGTTTTTGACCACAAATTTCAAAGTGATTTATAAGTTAAACAAATTTAAATCTCACAAAAATAGCTAGTAATAATCAAGTTGCTTGACTTTTTTTTTGAAGTAACAGAAAAACCATAGCAATATACGTTTCTTTGAAAAAAAAATATAACAGTTTCTTTTAGAAACAAGAGAAAAATTTAGCAAAAATTCCTAAATGGTTATTTTTTGTCTTTAATTAACTAGTTTTATAAGTGCAATTTAAGTTATTGCTTTAAAAGGAATTAAGCTGTTTAAGTTTAAATGCAATTGTTCAAAACGTCAAACACAAATTTTAAAACAAAACAACAAATAAAATTGTTAAAAATGCAATATTTTCTTCTTTTGTAATACCTTTTATAACTTTTTAAATGCAATATAATTTTGTTTTCAACAATCAAAAAGCACTTAACTTACAATGTACTAAAATGTAAACATGAATCACTCCAAGCGTTTATAAGAGCAAAGCGTGCAACAATTTATCTATTCAACAAGTTTATAAACAATGCTTACCTTCTCACGAGGGAGATTCGTAATCAAATACCACGAAGCGGATGTCATACACAATCTTGATAAGACCTAAATATTTAGTCAAAAGATCTCTATTCCATCTAACTATACCTTCACTCAAACTTTTTTTACTTTTCTTCTTAGTTAAACCAACCAATCAGAGAAGAGAGCTTTTCCTGCTTAGAGCGGGAAAAGTGGAGATGCGAAAGAGGAGATGTGGATTCATCTTCTGAGGGGAGAGTTGGTACGTACCTATGGTTTTCTCTAACCCCAGGTTTCCCGGGCACATGCGCTCCTGATGACGTCAAAGCTTGCGCGACAGTTAACCCCCGTCATTTTGGATGCATCCCCCCCTTAAATTCCCGAAATTGCGTCATTTTTCTCCTCAGTCCTGGATTTGAAAATGTCCCGAGGACGAGATATTTCGACGAAATTTGAAGAAGGGTGCCCAAGCCATGATTAAGCTCTTCTGGGAAAAGGGAGTACTTTTTTCTGAGAGTGCGTTTAAGTTTCGGTGCACTTTTGGCACACATGAATGCCCTCTTGACATGATTTAATAATTCTCAGAAATGCTTAAGCCATCAAAAATATTTATTTGATTTGTTGCTAAGTCCAGAATCTGGGAACTTATTTTTTAGAGTATATATGAGAATACATTGCAGCCATTTAGAATTCCGTGCTATATCGAAGAATTACTTTTGCTCTTAATGTAATTCTTGCGCTATTATCACCCGCAAAACATATAATCCATGCATATATAAAATATGAGGTGCCTTATTGAAGAGTTAACTTTTAAGAAACATTTCTACGAATTTTTGCATATAAAGAAATTACTTTTTAAGCAGAATTGCAAATACTTTTTAAACAGAAATCTTTTTGAGAATTAAGTATTTAAAATGTTAAATTCGTATTGGATTTGCATTATTTTATTTCCGTTAATTTTAGTGTGATGCAGGATTTACCAAAAAGGAATTTAAAGGAATTAATTTTATTCAGTGCGTGAATAACGAATTTAAATTGAAAACTGAAACTGAAATGTTGCATGAACTATTCAATATTGTTTTAATAGTATTTTAACAATTACGTAATTCATTGAAATTTAACTATTGCACTGTCATTTAACAAATTATACCCTCGTTTACATTATCATGTCAAGCACGGTACGAACGCAAAAGTTTTATTTCTTTTAAATTGCTTCTATATGTATGTGTTATATTTATTTGTTCTATTTTCAAAAACCTTTTTGTCATAGCTAAAACCTTTTATACTACACTACTAAGTTTTCTAAACAAATTGCATTGAGCTAAATAGAAAAAAGTGAATATAACACTGTAAAAAATCTGGTATAAAGAAAATCTGGCTGATTTACAGTATAAAGTGCTTTGGGTATACCATCTATAAAATCCATTTTACCATAAATCCAATTTTTGAGTAAAGTACTATATCGTAGTTTTTAGAGTAATATTTATTTAATTAGAGTGATTCAGCGATTTAGCTGAAATTATTACTGTAGAAATTATGTTATATAAGATTCTTGTTCTTTAACGTGTTACGGTAAAAATAAATTTACTGTAAGAGAAGAATACTGGCAAACTGAGTGTCTCTACTTTTATCGTATTTCAATCTGGAATTTTTTTGCGGTGTGATTGACTCAATCCTAAACAATTCTTAAAAGTAATATTTAATAAAAATCATATTCATTATAAAAAAGCTAAAATGGAATTTATTTGGTCATATATAATAGTCTTTGATAATTGATAATTTAAATAGAAATATTAATGAATAAACCATAAACTTAGGAGTTATCTTTCTAGATATATATACTTAATTTTCATACCTTGATCCACATCAGACTAACGGCTATGACAATTTACAACTCTAAAACTTTGTAGTTTTTAACCCTACTTAATTGACAAGTAAACTTTTTGATCAATATTTTGAGCCTACTCGCTCTTGTGGAGGTCTTTTGGAGTGAAACTAACCCTCATTTTGTTACGTGGAGAATAAGTTCACAAAAACCTTCCACGGTTAACCTGAATGCAAGGGCACTGATCCGTCTAATCCGCCCTGATCCGTCTAATACTTTAATATTTTTAATCAGAAATCAGAAATACAGCCAATTTGAGCTGAGAACATGATTTGATTCAGTCTTGGGTCCTAACGCTATTTTTTTTTATTTAGCTTGAAGAGAAATTTTAAGTGTTTACAACGGTAAGCACTTTTCCTGGTGTATTTTATTATACTTCAAATCGAAAAAACTAAAACAAGCTTCAGATTTTCACTGTTTATGAGGCATTATCTTTTTTGATGGAGTACTTATGAAAATAAATTAAACATATTTAGTTAATTTTATACACGTAATACATGCTGATGAAAAATAAAGATTTAACAAAAATAACCTTCAATATTTTTAACCGCATTTGTGAAGAAACTTTACAAGACAAAAAAAAACAAAATTGTCTTGGAAATACATTTGATAAAATGCTATGGACAGCATAAAAAGTAACATTTCAAATATTTAACGAAACAAAATGTGATGAGAATTTGAAAGAGAAAGTCGGTGAGAGATCAAAACATGGGAATTTCCTCCCCCCCTCTATTAAAATGAGAGACATCACAAAACCAGAAAACAAAAGTAACAAAATTGTCTTGGAAATATATTCGATAGAATATTTTGAACAGCTTAAAAAGTAACATTTCAAATATTTAACAAAACAGAATGTAATGAGAATTTGAAAAAGAAAAATGGGAGAAAGATCAAAACAGGGAAATTTCATTTCCAGAAAAAATGAGATGCACCACAATACCAGAAATGAAAGATTCTGAACAAATTAAATTTAGCAGATATGGCTCGGTCAAAGAGAATCTTTATAAAGAGGATCTTTCGTTTTTAGTTGTGCTCTAGGGTAAATGCTATAAAAAAGTTTTGCTAGAATTGATAAAAAATAATTGATACATAGAATATGTTTAAGTTCTAAGCGTTGTTCAGACGATACATTTTTTATACATTCTTCAGTTTAACCTAGAGAGAATTAGATGAATGGCATTTTCTTAGTAATTTTTATTTTAGTTTAAGCATTGAGTTGCATACTGTTGAAATTCGTTACCAGATTTTTGAGATTGTAAATATTTTTGAAATAAAAAATATAAAAAAAATCAGTTTTAAAAGTTCAGTTCAGTTTTAGCGTTTCAAAAGCTCCTTGAAGTTCCAAATTTAAAAACAGATAACAAAGTTTAACAGTATATAAATCAATAATTGAAATAAAGCAAATTTATTCAAAAATAACATTTGATTGGTTAATAAAGAAATAAATTGTGCTCATATAATTTTCTTTAAGTTAACATTAAAAAATAAAATATTTTTACTGTCTGAAGGGGATTGTTAATTATTAACCAGCAATGATAATATATATTTATGTCAGTAATGTCGTTAATGAAGAAAACAGTATGTAAAATATATTTCATGCAATGAACAATAAGTTATTGTTGAAATAATGATACTTTATACGTCATATTAAGTAATTAATTAATAGCTGAGAAATACATTTTTTGCCCTTAACCTTTCGATTTTTGCACTTATGTTTAAATTATTCTATTGTTTCTAGTTTAAAACATTTTATTTGCAGATTTCTATTAAAGTTATATACTATTTAACAAGCTGCGTTATAAAATTTTTAGTGTTTTGGCTATTTTTTACTGATAGATTTTTAAAAGAATGTGACTCAAACAATTTAAAGATTTGTTTTCGTAAATGTTTAAAAGTAGTTTTGTATATTTAAAATTCGACTTCTCAGGAACTATTCGACCGACTTCGTTTAAATTTTTAATTTTACTATATAAAATTGCATTCTCTTAAATGAGTCAAAAATTGTATGAATTGGATTTCAAATTTTTTTCGAAAAATATTAAAAAACAATAGAAATAATTATTAAAAGATATTTTTCGGCTGGAGTTAGCTTTGTACACTGTTAGAAATTTTTCGAAAAAAATTGTTAAATTACAATTTATTTAATTGTTATTTTACAATATTCACACAAAACAGTCAAATAACCATAAATAGCATAGTAATCAAGCTTTTAACTGTGAGAACAATTGTTTATCAACTGCTTTTACCCAATACTGTTAAACAACCAAAATTTTATAGCACCGACTAAGCCCACTTAGTTCCTTTTAACTGCTCATATATTACAGCCGAGAAGGCTAATCTGTCAGTCAAATGACCGAGAGAACTGGGATTCGAGTCCCAGCATTGACACCACAATATTTTCTCCATTCCATTCAACACATGAACAGTTTCTAGTGTCCTGCACTTCCCACACACATATCGAAAAGGCTAGCTCTTATGTGAAATTAAATTTCTTTTCTTATGTTTTTGAAACCATAGTAATTGTAAATGATTAAATAAAAAAGTATAGTTTTATATTAATGGTTTTATAACCATGCTAGTAGTAAACGGTTTCAAAACCGTAAAGATAATAAATGTTCCTTACCATAAATTTACGGTTAATCAGATGGACAGACTTCTACCGGTTATTACACCATATTTTTGGGATAATAATACTAATAGTGTATAATTGTGTGCAGAATCTTTTAATTTGCTTAAAAAGCTCAAGAAATATGGCGAAATACGCAAAAAAAATGTATCATTAAGGGTACCAAGCTTTGATTCACACTTCTGACTAAACATTAGGGACTATATTTCCCAGATTGTGACTACTCCTTGATTTTGGGGCTCAGAAATCACACTTTAGAGTCTTGATTTAATCTCAAGTTCCATGTACAGGAGAGCGCTCCAAAATTTGGTCCTCTTTGGTTAATTTTAATTTTTGCGTGCTTCGCTATGTCTCGAGAATTTTTTAAGTGAATTCAAACATTTCTGCACACAATTATAAAATTCGTTGATCCAAAGATAAAAAAAACGTAGAAAATAATTTTCAGTAAATATTCATTATTTTATTTAATAATTGTGGCAAAAATGTTGAATTGTAAGGTATACAAATTTTAGCATAATGTTAAAGAATATAATTTTGCAAGGCAAAATACAAAATTTGAGCAAAATTGGTTAAATAGTTCCTGAACTGTTCATGCAAAAATTTTCATAAAAATTTCTGCATCTTTTAAAAGAATATAATTTTGAATGGCAAAGATTTTTAAAATTCGATTTCTCTGGAACTATTCGACCAATTTTGCTATTCGAACAATTTGTATACCTTCAATTTGTTACACCAGTATACTACCAGTTACACCAGTATACTTGTATACTACCAATTTGTTACAATTCAAAATGTTTCCCACCATTATTAAATAAAATAATAAATATTTATTAAAAGTCATTTTTTGTATGGAATTATCTTTGAATAAACGAATTTTGTAGTTGCGTGGAAAAGTTCTTGAGATACTGCAAAAAACGTTAAAAGTAAAATTAACATTAAAGAGTCCAAACTTGAGACCAAACTATTGGAACCATATTTCACCGATAGTGGCTATCCCCTATATTTTGGAGGTCAGAAATCTAAATCCGTCGAAAAAAAGATTTGCAGTTTATTCAGAGAAAATACGTTTTTGTGTCTGATTTCATAATTTAAAATATCGTCAGCTTTTATTGAATGGCATATTTGAGGTCACATTCTCTGACCATTAAGAGTGCTTGAACGTGAAATCATTAGATCAAAAGTTTTTCAGGGTGGTCCGTTTTTTTTGCTCAAAGTACACGCAATATTTCTGAGTTTAATTAAAAAACACATTAATAAATTTCATCTACTGTGCACGAAAGATTAATTGTATTTGTCCCCAAAATGCTTCTAATTATTACAGTCATTCACAAATTAAAATAAAAGTAGCGAAAGTTTTAGGAACAATGAACAAAAATAGAGAATGAAGACTTCTTTGTGCTTCTTTAGGCGATATTAATACTTGAAGAAATTTTTAAAATCATTGAGTTAGTAGGTAGTGATCAATGTAGGCATAACTGCTTTCAAATAAGGATTGTCACTTTTAAAATATAATTTTAATATTTAAAGAAGAAAAGCTCTGAAACATATAAAAATCCGATCAAGACTGCTAAATTTAAAAGCGAGAACCTTTAAAAAAGTAATATCAAGGCGAAAGTTTTAAATATTTTAAAGCCAATAGAATATGTAATAAAACAACAAACGCTAAGGCAACAAACTGAACTACTTGATTCTCCATATGATTTATTTGGACTCTCACTTCACATGATGTTATCTTGAGACTTTCAGAACTGTTTATGCTTTCTAGAATGTAAAGTATTATAAAAAAAGCAGTTTTTCGGTCTTCAATATTTCTGTATTATAGATGTATTCAAAAACAAAGCTTCTTTTTTACTGGTGAAATAAATGCTACTTTCTAAAAGGTTTGGGGGAATTTATTGAGCTATATATAAGCCAAAATAAGTAAAATATTAAACATATAAGCAGAGATAAAACTAAAACATTTGATTTTTAAAATTTATAAATATTTTTGTTTCGTTTTTCATAACTTAATTTTGCTTAAAAGTTTACAAGAGATAAAGACTATAACTTGGAAGAGTATTAGATGAGTTTAACTAGAAGTGTATAAGTTATAAATTACTAACCTATGAATTAATTGTTAAAAAGATGTATTTAGAATCAATGGACCGGAATGATAGACATGGTATCACAATAACAGGGCGTTTTAGGTTGTTTTTCTGTGCAATGAATCAATAAATTTACATAAGATGAAGCTTTAAACAAACTGTATTAATAGTATCTTGAACAAAACATAGTAGTATTTCTCCAAAAAATATAAATTAAAGCCAACAGAAAATAAAAGACAATTGAATACACTTTCAAGGCTTTTGTAATCTAGCACAGAAACAACATACGCAACGCAACTATATACAGTTTGAAACTATGTATTACTATTTAGTTTGAATAAGGCGATTGCATGATATTATTTCTTTTTTTTTAATTGTGATTATATTTAGAGATTTTTATAATTTTACATATTTCATTAATAAGTTGAGCTGGTAAAATATAAATTGCTATTATTACATTAAAAATCAAACAATATAAATATTGTCACTGTTATTTTATATGCCCAATAAAACTGTAGACATAGTTGAGTTTCCTTAAAACTAAGAAGAGTAAAATCAAAACAAATATGTTAACAAACGTGATTTTTTTACATTCCTGAATCTTTTCCACTTAAATTTATACATTTATGGAAAAAAAAATTAACTCAATTCTTTTGTTTGAAACTAGGCTTTTGTTTTTAAAAATTATTTGTTTTATCTATAAACTGACAAGAAACAAATAAAGAATCTCGGTTATTAAAAACAAATAAAAAGGAAGAAAATCTCAAAATACGATAATAATCACTAAAAAAAAACAAAAACTAACACTTACGGAATCTTCCTCCTAATTAAGGTATACTATTTTTTGAATATTTTACGCAGCAAACAAAAAGATCAAAGGCTTTAATTGATACAAAACAAATCTAATTTATCTTTTACGTGCTTAGTTTTAATGTAACAATATGTGATTATTTGTTTCGAGTTAAATTAATATTCTTTATCTTTCCCGGAATAATTCAATCCATTTGTACTACTTTTATGTTGTTGTTCTATATGATGTTGCATCGCCTTTTTGAGTAAACAATTATTCACATTAATTACACATGAGACTTGCTAATTCGTAGTTTTAAGAACAGCAAAGGTTTTCTTAATTTTATATTGTTCATTATATTTGCTATTTCACATATTTAGCATGTTCTTTGCTTAAAAACTCCTTATCTCATATTAACACTTAACAAAAAGGATTTACTTTTTCACTTCTGAATAATATATAATTTTAAATCAATACCTTCTTTTGGGACTTTTTTTATGTTTATTATATAATTAAAAGTACTAAAATTAAATATAAACTTAAAAACTGAGTCTTCCAAGTAGAATAAAAGCTTAAAATAATTTTATTTATAAAAATCTTAATGTTAAATGTAAAGCTCCTGATTGTTGGAAGATGAAGAGGGATTACACTGTGCTAATAAAAGCTTTTTAAAAAGTTAATGAGCACAATGTTGTTTTAAATTTTCGATCTGAAAAAAAAATGAATACCAATACATACTTTTCAGTTTATTTGTAAAAATGTAAATTTTAAATATCTATTTTAGTCAGGTGAATGTTTGTGTTTGTAAGTTGTTAACATTTTTAATTGGTAACAAACTTTAACCTGTAGCACGTAGAAACAATTGTAATATATATTGTTACACTGAGAAAAAATGCATGGTCAAAACTACCAAAATATGGTAAAATTTACTGTATATTTTACTTAATTTGGTGTAATAAGAACTATATAATTTTGAAAACCAAACTTTCAGTTGAATCAATATTGCTTTGAAAGAAATTAATTTGAATTGTAGAATTATCAAATAAACGGTTTAAATACTTTATATATTTTGTATAACCGAAATTATGCTTTCTTTTTCTAAATTAAAAATTCCTTTACCATAAAGTACGGTAATTTATTAGAATTCTATGTCTTACCAGCTATTGTTCATGTTTCAAACATATAAATAAAGATGAGTCCCATGAAGGTTTAGTATGGAAGTAGTTCGATTTTTCTGCTGATGAAATTCGATTTCAAATATCTTTGGTGGAAAAAAATGTGGATGTGACTCTATTTTTTATCCTTGGCGTTATGTATGAATTCATTTTGTTCCTTTCAGAGCCCAAAGTTTTGGAATTATGACCAACTTCAAACCTGTATTCACCTATCTTAAAAAGGGGACTTATTAAATGGGGATTGGCACATAACAAATATTTGTTTTTGCGATGATTGAGGGAAAGATGCATTTTACTTGCATCTTCCAATAAAAGGAATAACTTTTTAAATAGTTTCAAGATCCCAGAGACACCTGCAACATCATCAGCAAATGCGAAAATCTGCATAATTGAGAAGTATTATTGGAGGAATGGAGTGTCGCAATTATTAGAAAAGAACTATAATTTCTGAAATTTATAAAATATTTCAAAAGCCTGACATCATTTAATTTATTGATTTGAAAAGATTTAAAATGGTGAGACACCTAATAAGATTGGATGATGGTCTAGCCACTGAAATCATCTTCTTAGCCGAAAGATCTCGTACTCGATCAAAGGGAAGCAAAATCTTAGGTGGGATAACTTTCTAGAAAAGATTTTAAAACTATTAGGATAACAAACTAAAAAACCTTAGCCAAGAACGAAACGTCATTGAATAGAATTCTGAAGAAGGCAAGAACGCATCTAAGACCATTTGGATGAAGGATAAAAAGAAGAAACTAGCCAGCCGAAAAGTAATTGGAATATTTGGAGGTACCTCAGATACCTTTTTAGCGTAAATAAGGAATTAAACTCTCCTTGACTACGAAACAATACAAAATTATTTATTGTGGTCTAACAGCAACTAAAAGGAAAAAAAATGCTAGTTTTCATGTTAGTTAGAAAGTGAATAAAATTTTAAGTGGTAATTAACTTCCATTGACAAATATTAGGGCGATAAATTCTGTTTATTGCGGCTTTAAAAGGATTGAAAATTGCTTTATCCCCAGTGTAAATTTAAGTATTCTAGTAAGTCGAAAAATGTTCAAAGATTTGATTGACATTATATTCTTTCAGTGGAAAAGGATAATTAAAATCTATTAGTAGAGCTGATGAAACAATGAAACTTACATTGTCATTGAAAGCTATTTTAGTCAAATTTTTAATGACAAAAAGTTTCAGAAATTGGTTGTATTTTATTGCCATTTCATTACAGTAAACTATAATAGCAAAATCAATAGTTTATCCGTCTGTCTTTCGCTGTTATAACTCCATAATCACTTATGTTAATGTACCGACATTTAGGCAATGGTGAAAAGGGCGGTTTTAGCTACAAATCCTAAAAGTTGACCAAAAATTTCGATTGAAACATTCGGGAGAGGCTTTTGAAAAATGGAATTTTTTCATTGGTTCAATTAAATTGTAGGCGATTGCTTCTTCTTCTAAATATTTTAAAGATAACAGTAATATTTGCTAACCTTTAGCTCTCATTAAAAATAAGTTTATTGTATGTCCTTAGACATTAAATTATTTTTTATTCGTTATAGCGAATATATATGTAAGATAAACGTAATAAGCAACGTGAACGTGATGATATAGACGCACTACGTCAATGAATTTGCATCTCTAAAATTATCTGCAATCACGTGTTTATCTTTTCATATTTATACTTTCAAAACGGGTTTATATAATTTTTAAAATTAAAAAAAAAACGCACTTCAGGTTAATGAAACCAAAATATACTCTAATATTTAGCTGTTTCTAATATTTAGCTTTATATCTAGATTCCAATGAACTTTAAAGACAAATATTTTGAATTTTTATTGGCCATGAACTAGTTAAATGGTTTGGCTAAATTTTCACGTAGTCGTGAAAAATATTTGTAACATTACTTTACTAATTACACTCTATTTTACTTAAATATTTATTCTGATGGAAATTTTGTATTTTGGGTGTTTAAATATAGAATTAAAGCTTTTAACCTTAGTTTTTAATTCGAATCTTTACCCTTAATTTTCAACTCTCGTTGACTAAAATACGGGCTTTTGTGAAATTTTTTATTTGTCATGAACAAGTTTTTTTGAAATTTCAGATTTTATCACTTAAATTATGTTCAACATGCTTTAACTTACATTTAATTTTTTTACTTTTAATAAACTAAAAATCGAAATGTTTTTTTAAAAAAAAGTTCTCTATGTGTTTAATTTCAGTAATAAAGCCAAAAATTGGAACGTATATGAAATAAGTTACTCAAACCATTTAAAACTGTTTAATGTACGCTATCTTTCATTGATTCAATTCACCCGAGGTTTATTTCACAATTTTTCTGAGTCATTAATAAAGCAATAAATTGTCTCATGGGTTTAATCCTTCATTTATATATTATATATATTTTTAATTCAAGAAATATATTTAATTAAACTGCTAGGCATATGCAATATAATTGTGTCTTAAATTTCCCTTAATTACTACAACTCATTTCAGAAGAGATCATCACATCTCACAGCGAATCATGTAATTGATTAATTTAACCAAAATTTGGTATCCAATGTTTTTCCAATTACATAGAATCACTGAATTGCTTAATAGTTTGTTCGCACTTGGACTGAAGACCCAAATGATTTTCTTACATATGTGTTTTTGCAGTATAATATACAGTGATCAAAATTTTTCTGTAAGATTTTTGTTATCAGAGGTCGTGCTAAAAATATATTTTTACTCTTTTTTATACAAACAATTTTGATTTCGAAATGCACGGCAGACGAAAGCAGTACTACTACAACTATTAAAAAAAACATATGTAAATATTATATTAGTCTCTCGTATTTTTTGATGACAGAAAAATAAAAAAAAGTTTTTGATGACAGCAAAATAAAGAAAAATTGTACTGAATTTAATAAGTAGTAGTGTTCGTCACTTCCTGAAAGCGCAAATTAAAAAAGTCTCCTTTTAAAATAATAAGGATAAAAACTTTCTTTTTAATTTTGCTGAAATTACAATTTATTTCTAAATCAGTGTTCAGAATTATTTCATTTAAAATTCTCTCGTTGTAAACAACTTTTTTTTATGTAAACCTCACGCTTCGAACAGTTTCGAAAAATATTTTTTCGTGTAATAAATCGGCATTATATACTGTTATTTTTTTTAAAAGAAAAATGAAGATCTACCTTTTTGTACAAAGTAAGCAACTAAAAACATGATTAGATTTTGTTAATTGCTTCTTTATTTGATTCTACTTCTTAAATTCTTTTCAAGAAAACAAAAACTTATCAGGATTGTTTTCCTAGGTTTCTTAACACAGAAAAGACACGAGTTTCAAGTAAGAGGACACAGTTAATTTAAAAAAAAAAACATCTCAACATCGTTAAGATTGAGTCCTGCATATAGAACGCTAGTTCTGCATATACAACAATTGTAATGTGAAATGAGTGTGTACACGTGGATGACCTTTCAGTTTAGTAAGTTAAATCATGTTTTTTTATTACCTAAAGAAAAGACTTAGATTTCGAAACAGTGTTTTTCTTTCTTTTATTCTATTTTTGCTTGCAATTGTATTAGATTACTTTGTTTTGTGGTACTTTTGTAATTTAAGAAGTGTTAAAAAAGAGAATTGAATCCATGCTCATTTTTCATTTTTAGTAATTAATCTTTTATGAAATGTTTTGTTGTTTTTTATCAACTTTACTCATTGTTTACTTGCTATTTTGTTTGAATCTCTCCACTGTTCAGTACTTGTAAACAATTTACATATACATTCAATATTTTCATTTTTAAGTCCTATATCTTCTTAGTTAAAAGAATTATTATATACCTAACTCAATGTTTGGATATTTCGCCCTATTATTTTGGAATTTAGCCATTTTTTTAAAGATTTATTTCAATATTTAAATATTCATGTCAATATTTCAGTACTTAAATATTCATTTCAATATTTCAGTACTCATTTCAGTTTTTAAAATATTCATTTCAGTATTTATTTCAGCATGTCAATATTTATACAAGAATGGTAGAAAAATAATCATCCTTATGTTTCTACTTTTATTTGGACTAAATTAGTTTACGAATAGCTTTAGCTTACGAAGAACTACTAGCACAAAAGTTTGATTGATCATACCAACTTTTTAATAGAAGAATAAATGATAACCTGAGTCATTATATAAAATTTTTAATATTGCGTGTAGGAAAAAATATAAAAAATGTATATTTTGTATGATATAAAATATTCTATAACCATACCTATTAGCTCCAGAAGCACCATGGGAATGAGAATATATAATAATTTCCATTCAGAATGGTGGAGAATTTGAATGGTATTATTTATTAGATGTGGGAAGCTAGTATTTCATGCCAAAAAATATTTTTCTCAGCATAAACTTTTGAAATACAATTGGGCTTTCATATTTTTTATGTGAAAGGTATTTTCCCATGATTGGATCCAAGAGTTTTTTTTCTTATTGTCAATTTTGTTTATGTAATCTCCTTCGTCTCTGGAAAAGTTAGTTTTTCGTGTTTGTATTGCTTTTCAATGTATGTTACTGTTCCTAAGTATATTCTTGGGAAGCAATTAAATTATTTCTTTTCATTTTATTCTAGCAACGATGGTCTATTTGTCTTATTGGTGTGATTAAGCAAAAATTCTATGGTATAGTTGTCGAGCATGCACTTGTGTACGATTGTGTTTGGAATATACTTGTATATTTAAATTAAGCAGGTTAACAACATTTTACCACCTATTTCACTGCAAAAACTGCTTCTAAACACTGAGAAAAAATGTGTCTAAATAGTTCAGAAAGAAACATTATCGAATTTGAAAACCTTTTAACTAAAACAGAGTTGAACAAAATTCAAACAGAATTTACTCATTTTTGGGCAAAATGTATCGTCTCAAAAGTGATGTGAAGGGAAAGAGTGTGAGAGAGATTTTTGCTGCTTGCCGACAGGATATACTGATTTTTGAGCAAAATGTATCGTCTCAAAAATAATGTGAAAGGGGAGAGTGTGAAAGTGACTTTTGTTGCTTGCCGACAGGATATACTCATTTTTGAGCAAAATGTATCGTCTCAAAAATAATGTGAAAGGGGAGAGTGTGAAAAAGACTTTTGTTGCTTGCCGACAGGATATACTCATTTTTGAGCAAAATGTATCGTCTCAAAAATAATGTGAAAGGGGAGAGTGTGAAAGAGACTTTTGTTGCTTGCCGACAGGATATACTCATTTTTGAGCAAAATGTATCGTCTCAAAAATAATGTGAAAGGGGAGAGTGTGAAAGTGACTTTTGTTGCTTGCCGACAGGATATACTCATTTTTGAGCAAAATGTATCGTCTCAAAAATAATGTGAAAGGGGAGAGTGTGAAAGAGACTTTTGTTGCTTGCAGACAGGATCATTTTTGAGCAAAATGTATCGTCTCAAAAATAATGTGAAAGGGGAGAGTGTGAGAGAGATTTTTGCTGCTGGCCGACAGGATATACTCATTTTTGTGCAAAATGTATCGTTTCAAAAGTGATGTGAAAGGGGAGAGTGTGAAAGAGACTTTTGTTGCTTGCAGACAGGATACGAAACTACTACCTCGAAAATGGTAGCAGGATGCTCTAACCACTATATCTGCACACCCCACTCCAGGGAGAATTGGAAAGCTTTGTATAGTGTTGCAATGACATATCATGACGTACATACCATTCACTTGAAAGTTTTTGAGATAAAGCTAAATAAACGAAAAAGGAGATTAAAATTACCGATTTTGAAGGTCCTAAGTTCGAATCTTGCCAACATTCAACGGACATTTCTCTCACACGTGTCTCGTTGCACTTCAATTTTTGAGACAATGCATTTTGCTAAAAAATGATGATATGCTGTTTTAACTTTAACTACATGAGATTTTCCTAATCCATAATATTTGTTTCGGAGCTATTTTGACATTTTTTGCCAAGTTTTTAAGAAGCCCTTTTTTGCAAACTTGGTAATGTGCTAATTTGAAAGAAAAATCATGCGTATGTGAAATTAACTGAATACACAAACAAAAATATTATTACCAGGCACAAAATTTGATCTACAAAACTGTGAAACTGGGCTAATTACTTTTGCATGCTACTTAGGTAATTATGACTATAGAGTGCAAATGAAACGTATCTATTTATTGTGCACAAACAATTTGAGTAAAAAGCAATTTGATTGCTATGAATTTGTATAACGTTGAAAATTTCTTGTTAATTACTTTTAGCACTTTTTTGTGGTAAATGAAAATTTGTTAAATACACGTGAAAGAGTTAAACATGTTGAAACAACACTGATTCATTATTTTAAGTCAAAATGTAATTTCTATAGTTTAACAGTTTTTTGACCATAAAAATCGCTTTTAAAAATCAATAAGATTTCTCAAGCGTCACATTATGATAAAATTCATTGCGACCAGAACATTGTACCACCTAAGAAGCATTTTGTTTTCTTAAACTATTAATTTAGGTAAAATTTGTACAACTAACAAACTATCTAATTCTTAAAAATAATTAATCTACCAAAGTACATATACTTTCTATTGATCATTATTGTCAAGTAACCACTGTGTCTAACAAAATTTCGATTAAAATGTGTAATAAAGGCAATATATTTCAGAAAACTTTTGAAACTCTGTAAGCAAATTCAGAAAACTTTCCTTTCTCTTTATTAAACACTAATTTTTAATCAGGAATGTGGTTTTAATATTTCTTGTTTCTCAAAATATTTTTTATTGCATTAAATCATTATTGTACAATGCACGAAAAAAAGGACTGCTCCGAATATCTTTTGATCTAATGATTGGAACCTCACTTTCTGGGACTCATTCTTAAGGGTTTGAGAGGGAGGGACCTCAAATATGCTAATAAAGCGGTGGATATTTCAAGTTACAGAAATCTGAACCAAAAACGCACTTTATTTGAATATATACACTTTATTTTCAACGGATTGAGATTTCTGATAACCAAAATATTGAAGGTAGACGAAATCTAGGAAATATGGTCCTCATGGTTTAGTAAGGAGAGCAATTCAAAGTTTGGACCCCATAATGTTAATTTTTTTTTACGCATTTCACCATATCTCGAGAACTTTTTAAAGTAAATTGAACATTTTTTACATACAATTATAAAATTCGTTTATTTAAAGACAATTTTATGAAACATAAAACTTTTGCTAAATATTTATTATTTTTGATTATTTTATTCAATAATGGTCGAAATGTTTTTTAAATTATAAGATACATAGCTTTTTGCATAATTTTAAAGAATGCAATTATACATAGCAAAATACAAAATTTGAGAAATTGAATTTTAGAAAAGTCTTATTTTCAAAATTTGATTTCGCAGGAACTATTCGACCAATAATGCTCAAATTTTGCATTTTGCCATGTAAAAGTTCATTCTTTAAAATGATGCTAAAGATAGTATGTTTTACGATTCAAAGGTTTTTCGTCCATCATTTAATAAAATAATACAAAATAATAAATATTTACTAAAAATATATGTTTAACATGGTTATCGTTGGATAAACGAATTTTTTAATTGAGTGCAAAATTTTTTCAGTTTGCTTAAAAAGTTCTCGAGATATTAGCGAAATACGCAAAAAGTAAAATTAACATTTAGGGGTCAAAAAGGGGTAAAATTATCATTAAGGGGAAGCGATCTACTAACCAAACTATTGGGGCAATATTTCCCCTTGCCAGACAAACCCTTATATTTTGGGAGTCAGAAATCCGAATCCTTTGATGTTCATTCAGAGAAAGTACACTTTTGTATCAGATTTCGTAACTGAAAATATTGTCTGCACTAATTAATTAGAATATTAGAGATCGATTAAGATTGAGTCCCAGAACGTAAAAATCCGATCATCAGATCAAAAGTTATTTTAGTTGGCCTTTTTTTTCCCCCTTCTGTATGTTTATTTAGTTTGCTTTCTAAACCTTAATACATGTATTTCATTTTTCTATGTACATATTTCAAACTTGGTAAGCAATTTTATTGAATTAGCATAATAAACTAGTTTTTTATTTTCAAATTTTTAAACTTTTTTTAAGTGGAATAAATCCGTTTCACAAAATAAAAAAGTTTCTTCAAAGCACTAAGAAACTAAATACCTTTTATAATTATTCATACGCCTTTAAATGCTAACTATTCAATAAATTGTTAATTAAAGAATGTATTTATATTATCATTTTTTCTTAAGAATAAGAAATTAACAAGACGTTTTTTCCTTGAAAAAAAGGCAATTAACTTTTGTATTTTATAATCCAGTATAAATCCAAGTTATAATATGTTAAAACTATTTAGTCATAAAAGTCATGCCAGTAAACATTTTAATACACTTGAATAATAATGAATGATTCAATTTACAAAGATGCTTTTCGAATTGTTCAAGAAAATTCATTTTAAAACTTGAAAGAGCATTTGCTAATAAGATTTATTGTAAATTATTCAATTGCAATTTGCATGTTAAAATATATTCTTTTTGTTGAAATTTATTCAACTGCGTTTAGTTACAAAATTACGTTGTCTAAATAATTAACTCATTTATAAATGAGTAATTTTTGAACTGTATATTCATATTTTTTGAAGTAATAATAGATGCATTAAGATGTGTCTACAAAACATGAAATTTTAAGATGTTTATCTAGACATTCAGTAAATGAAATATATTTTTATTGAAATGATTTATGCATATCGAATTAGGAAGAAAAGAAAAGACACTTATGAAGTAAAATCACTTAGACGTGACGAAATAATTCATTTCCTTATTATTCATACTCTTTTTTAGCTATTTCTAATAAATGTTGTTGCTAATGGCAGCCATTGGCCTCACGAATTAAGCAAGTCATGTGTGCCTTTCGTTTGACTAGAGAGCACCGCAAGGGTGAAAATACGTCTTGATTCAGAACCACGCGGGATGGATGGTAGCTTCAATTATTCATGGGACTACTTCATAATTTAGACATCTATCAGAAGGGAAAGGAAATATTTCCCAGCTTCTCTACCGTGGTGCTACTTAGTGATTGACCCCAGAACTTTCGATTCCACAGATTTTACATGCTCGTGTATCGCATGTACTCGGTGCATCTAAGCAGAATCACGGATTGAAATCTCGTTCCTCCAGATTGGTGTCCGAATCTTTAACCACTGGTCTACCACACTCCATTTTAATAAATAAAAAGCATTATAGACTCTTAGATTGTCTTCTAAACTCTGCTTTAAGTTTTCTTTATGTCGCCGAATTATATCATTAAAATAAAAAGTACATTAATATTCTATAACGATAAATTTTCTTAGAAGTTATTAATTAATTTGTGCCGTATCCATGCCTCTTATCTGCTCTATTGTTATCACATTCAATAGCCGATAATTCAGAGAGATGCGAATGAAGAGTTCTGAAAGACTTAATCCCATTTCTGTGTATCATACAAACTTTTAGATTCGGAGAAATTCTTCGAATAAAACCGATTCTAAGAATTGTTACGTCCTAGAAAAGTTAATTGTTCCCAGAAATAAATTCGTATTTGTGGATTGCGTGTTAATTTATATTAAAAAGTAATATTAAGAAAGATATTAAAAGTGGATTAGAGAAATAATTAAAAACCGAAGACGTAATTAAACAGTGATTAAAAATATAGTCAGATCCTTAAAATAGGTAACAAGTTTTAATAATATTTTTTTCCAACTTATTGTATTTAATTTATATTATTATTATCACTAGTTATTTATGTTATTTGAAATATCTAATTATGCATTAAAAAAATTTTATGTTTAAAGAAATAAAAACTCTAATTCGAAATGAAAGTAATAATTTTAAAAATTAAGTTTTTAACAAGGTAGTCAACAACAGCTACCCTCCACGAGAATCAGCTGAACCGATTGCGTAACCAAAAATAAAGCAAAATTGTAAGAATCAACTCAAATTGTACCACTGATGGTGTTTTTGATTCAAGTCTTGAATGTTGCACAATGAGTTTCTTTTTTCTTTTTGGGCTTTTTCAATTTGATTTGACAAAAATCGTATTAAATATCTAATAATTCTAAGAGTGTTTGGAAAAAGTAAATAATAAACTTTGATTCAAATAAGCTTTTAGAATTAGAAGTTTTCGAAGTAAACTAATTCAGAGCATTGCTTTGCTCTAGAAAAGTTTATATTATTCTACTTGGTTGCTCTGCATTTTCTGCATCTAAGGCATTTTTTTCTCTTCAAATTTTCAGTATTTCCCTAAACCTTTTTTTAGCATTTAGTAAACATTTTATTTGACGTCGTTGAACAGCTGACCCAATTTTTAGTTTATGACAACCAATGCTCAACTCCACAGCCTTGTAATTTTAAACCCAATGCAGAAGACAAAGGAACTCCTGGGTCAAGAATTAGGGGAAATTTGCCTTTGTGGCACACTTTTTGATGGAACTAATCCG